>NC_077230.1:183653042-184371336 GCF_027887165.1 Monodelphis domestica | reverse complement strand
TTTAGGATATATTTTTCTGATCATGTTTTATCTGCAAAATGTAACTCTCAGCAAACCTACTTGCCTCCACATTGCTAATCAAAAGACACTAAAGGGTAAAGTAGTTGGGATCTGGACAAAGTTATTGGCTCTCTTTCAAGGAAGTCAACCAAATTAGGATTTACGGCAATTTAGGATTGTTCCAGTATTTAGGTAACATTGTGGTAGCACAGTGTGCAATTACTGTCCTCCTAGAATGACCTTTATATTGTGAGTCTAAAAACTGATTTTCCAATCCTTTCATTAAAGTTATGAATGAGTTTTTGAATGACATCTTATTCTATTAGGGAAATGCTCCTAGAGATGTCAATACAAGAAAGTAACTTCATAGAAGCCAGCTGAAAGACTGCAGTGATGTGGAAAAATATTTTTCTTTATGCCCTTTTGCTTTGCAAACTGGGTATTTCTCCTTTTCAGTTAAATTTCCCAGCTGTTCAAATTGGTCTTCAACTGGTAAGGATTTTAGAACTATCTTTATTCATCTGTAGAAGTCTTACTTTTTTTTTTATGCCATATGGACTATAAGGGACATATATATGTTAATATATTATATATAAGGGCATTATATATAATATAATAATATGGCTATATAAGTCTAATAGACTATTACAGGTTTAAGAACCATCTTCACTATTTCTATTTATGGGTCTTTTTTTACATGCCATAATTGACTATAATTGACAAAAATCATTCTGAGTTGCCTTTTTTTTGCTCCTAGTATAAATCAGTTGCTCATAGAAAATGTTTTCTTACATTCAAGAATAAAAAGAGGATCTTACTTTTCACAATCTATTTTGACCTATGACCCAGTCTCAAAATAACAATGACCCCAAAATTAAATTCTTCTAATAATTGGAGAACTGCCTGTTGGATAACCAACTGCTTATTCCTCAAAATAAAAGGCAAATGCCTTGCAGAGAATTTTACTATTTCATTCAGTGATATAAAGACAACTGTCCTTCATTGCTTGATCATGGCATGGAGGTCACCATAGATTCTCAAAGCTCATATATGTCAATAGAACACAAGGTCCACCAAGCTGGACAAGCTTTGCATACGGGACCACCAATAAACTGAATGAAGGACCAGGTTAGCTAAGTGAACAGAAACTCTTCACCTGAAAGTTGGTTATCAAACTGGCGAGCCATTTTTTGGCTACAACACTTCATGAAAACATTGTCTGACATGTGGAAGGTCCTCGATCTGTGCTGGTGGAAGAAAGGCCAAAATCAATAGAAGCATGTTGTGCTTGTGATTTTTAAAAGAATCCAATTAATTTGAACATCTAAGCCATTCTCGCAATCATTTCTTTAAATGTGTATTTTCTGTTTCTTTGAAGCTTCTGTTACATAAACCATATTTAATGTCAATTGGAAAGTCCAATCCATGCTGCGCAAAAATGAAATATTTGTTGAATATAAACTATTTGAGTAAAAACACCCTTTCCTTCCAACATGTCAGCTTTTTATGGAAGAGGTGAGCCAAAAAGTATAGAAGAGAAAACTTAGGCCCTTGATTTTAAAAAGAGGAGTGGAGAGAAGGGATAAAAAGAAAATCTTCATTAAGACTGCATCTCATTCTACCCAATACTAAATAGTAGTCGTCAGTCTAGTTACATTGCTGGAAATTTCCTGACTTGGAAGCAAATTATTGTGAAGGAACAATCTCTAAGAGTATAAAGTATTTCCTTACCTACAACATGCCTGGTTAGTTATAGTATTATTGTGCTGAGGCATCACCACAAATTCTTACGATAACCCATGTCAAGAAACTCAGCAAAAGAGACATCTTGAAAAGCTCCCCAAACTATCCTAATAAGTGATTCAAAGTACCTTCATGTAAAAAAGGATAAAGTTAATCTTGCCATGTTGTGCTGTATAACTCAATGTTTCCATATCTATAAAAATATTACATCTCTTAAATGCCCAAGGCAGAGAGCTGACCTTAGAGAGTCAGGAAGACCTGGGTTCAAATTCGTCCTCTAACCATATTGGCTTTGGGATCCTTAGCAAGTCATTTAACCTCTTACTGCCCAAGACAACTCTCTAAGACTATGTAAGTTGTAGAGCCAGCAAATGATCTGCATGGGTAGAGAGTTACTCACTGAGGAAGACATATAGCTAGCTAGTAAAAACAAAACAAAAATACACTCAGTGGTAAGAATTGTTCTTGCCATCTTATAAATCATGAACAAATGGCTCTCCTATGTGAGCACCATCTTCAGTCCACTAGGGGCAACTTTGTAAATAACTTCCCTGTTTGGTATCAAGGGGGCCTGGAACAGTACCACCCCAAAAGAAATTACTTATTCTTTTTTCCTATCTAAGGTCGTTCCCGCTATTGTTCAAATGCTCCATTTTTTAAATGTTCAATAATAGACTCATGCAAAGCAATTAAATGTTACTTTAGTAAACTTCATGGTAGTCAAAGATGGTAGCAGGTAGGGAGTGCAGAGGATAGAGAGCTCTGGGCCTGGAGTCAGAAGAACTTGAGTTCAAATCCAGTATCAGACACTTACTAGCTGTGTGACTCCATGTAAATCACTTAATCTCTGTTTGCCTCCATTTCTTCATCTATAAAATGGGGGATAACAAGAGCACCAATAGCATCCAGGTTGTCGTGAAGACCAAATAAGATAATTGTAAAGTTTTTAGCACAGTGCCTAGCATATATAAGGGTTATAAAACTGTTGATAGTTCTTTTTTCTTATTATATTGAGAGTGTTACTTGTATCAGCACAGCCAGTTATGTTTGAAATAATAATTTCTTATAGTGAAATATTAACTTTATTATATTTTTCCTTTTAAGATAGAATTTCTTCTTTATAACTAATAAAAGCAGGACTATGTTATTCATTCTGAAAAGCTTTTCTTAAAATTGTGAGTCAAGTATATGTCCCATGTGATCTTTGTCTCTCTTTGACATTTAAGAAAAACCACCCCAGGCCTATATTCACATAGGAGAATTATAAGAAATATACTTTACCATGGAAATCCTTCTTTGACTAGAATAGTAGAAAGTTTGGATTTCCTAATGGATAGGATGATTTTCTTTTAAAAAGGGGGGGTGTGTGTGTGGAAGGGATGGGATTTAATTAAACTAGCAGCTTATATCAACTGAAAATTAAAGAGAATTGAAAGACATGTTTTGTTTTCATATAAATTTTCAGGATTTAAAAAGAAAAAAAATCTGCCCATTATAAGAGAATAAAAATAGTGCTATCAATATATTCTGTGTTCATACAAAAAGCAGTGGCACTTATTTAAAAATAAAAGTTTTCCCACATTGCTTCTCTGAGGAAAATAAGATTTACAAAAACTAAGATACCTTAGGTGAATCTGCTTTTTCTATCTTCCCCATGTTTCTAAGCATCTGCTTTCTGTGATCTTACAAATGAATTGCTGGAAGAGAATTCTCTCTCCATTATGTCGCTTTGTTTAAAATCATCTCTCAGTGACCTGGAGGTCAAAGACTACTGAGTAAATTTAGGTATAGCTAAGCCCTCAGAGAAAGGAAGTTAAAGAACTAAGGAACCAATGAGATAGGAAATTGATTCCACAGGCACTGGCCTCCTGGGTGGTCCAGGCAAATTAAGAAATTATGATTGCTTCCTGAGATGTGATGTGTGAGACCTAGTAGGTGGAGAAAAGCACTTATAAATGGTGACCAGATGGTGTTTGGAGTCTTCTGGCTGGAAGGTGGAGGCTGAAGGAACCATTGTGGGAGACTAGCTTCAATCCATCATGGCGGCAAATAGATTAGTAAGCTAAGTAACTCTACCTCTTTCCTGCTTTTCTCTCTCTTTACTATTACTACTTTTATTTAATAAAGTTATTAAAGCTACTAGCAGCCTCATAATTTTAATTATTATAGAATTATACCATGAACATCACATCTGGGATACATTTGCATTTTAATTATTTTATATATGTTATGTGGGTAAATATGGAAAAGTAAATATGGTTTAAGTTTGAGTTCACTGATACTCTTTCTAGCAATGTTTATTTTTAATTGTATTTTTTTAAGCCCTTACCTTCAGTCTTGGTATCAATACTATCTGTTGGTTCCAAGGCAGAAAAGCAGTAAGAGGGAGGCAATGGGGAATTAAGTGACTTTCCCAAAGTCACACAGTGAGGAAATATCTGAGGCCAAATCTGAATCCAGGACCTTCCTCTCATCTTGAGGCCTGGCTCTCTGTCCACTGAGCCACTTAGCTGTCCCCTAGCATTGCTGTTTTTTAAACATATAGTCTGCTCTCTAGCTCTGTTCATAATGAACTAATTAGTTATTAATGGGATATATTAAGAGTTATTTAACATTTAAGAATATTTTCTTAGAGTTGAGATTCAGCAGGTGGTAGAAAATAACAAAAATTTTCTTTTTTTAAAGACACTGACAGAAGAACATCTCTTAAGGATGGAGCTGAAAATAGAATACAATTTGCTGATGGGTTTCTATTCATTTTTGGAGTTGAAATTTGACATGAATATTGCTCAGATGAAAATGGTGGACCACTATCAAACTGCTGCCTGCAAAGCCATGGGGAGAGAGAATGAGGGTGGACGCCATGCCGCCATGCTTAGCCAGACTTTCTAAATGCTCTTTAAAGGGGGAATGGAAGGAAGTGGGCTCACGCCATAGCACATACTTACAGGGGTATTGGACTGTTCTGTCAGCTTTTGCTCCCACATCTTCAGGCGCCTCTCTCTTTCCTTCAATTCCTGCTCCTTAAAGCTGAGATCTCGCTCCAGTTTCTTTAGCCTCTCAAGTGTTGCCTCGATTTCACATCTGTACCAGGACAATTAGGTTAAGTCTTAGTTTTTCTCAGGAGATATAAACTGTTCAAAAGTTCTATCAGACTATTCAATAAAGTAAAAAGAGGAAATCTTGACATCTTTACAAATTAAAAGGTAAGATTCAGTGTTGAAACAACAAACCAGATGTGTCAAGTGATTTCAAAATGTCTGAAGAAAATAAATCTAAAGTTTATCATTTGTTTCTTTTGAATAACTAATAATACAATTGACAATAATGCATGATCTGAGAATTTTCTGTGAACTCATATCCAAGGTAAACAAGAAACTGATTCAATTTTATAAGACGGAACAATTTCTCCAGTAGAAAGGTGATTATGGTATATTAACAGGCAGTTTTCAAAGGAAGAAATCCAAATTATCAACCATCATCTGAAAAAAATGTTCTAAATCACTAATTAGAGATCTGCAAAGTGCTTTCACTTTGAGATTCTATCTCATACTACTCAGGCTGGCAAAAATAACAAAAGAGGAAAATGACAAATGTGGGGGGGGCGCTTTAGGAAAACAGGTTTATTTGTACATTGTTGGTAGAGCAAATAATTGGTCAATTCTGGAAAGCAATATGGAACTTTGTCCAGAAAGTTGCCAAATTGTGCATCCCCTTTGCTTCAATAATATAACTATTAGACCTATACAGGCAAAGGGGAAAAAAGGGGTATCTATATGAATACATATACATACTATATATGTGTATATATGTGATATATATGTGATATATAGAGACACATATATAGCAGCTTTTTCTTGGACTATTTAAGAATATAAAGGAATATGTGCTAGAAGAATGATGAAATGGGCAATTTCATAGGAAACAGAAGATATTTATGAATCAGAGCAGAGCAAAGTGATAAAAATTAGAACAATTTATATAATGAGAAAAACTACTTTTCAATGCCCTGATAGGCTTTGAGTTCAGAAGAATGAAGCTAGAATACAACATTAGCCATCTAACAAAGTGGTGATAAACTTCAAACTGCAGAAAGAAGCATATTTTAAGATTTTTTTTTTCCTGGACTATGCAGCTACGTATATAATGATGACTTTTTACTTTTTAAAAAAATTTACTCAATTAGTGGGGTAGTGGGAAGGAGTGATTAATAAAATAAATACTTGATATTTGAAACAAGAACATATCTAAACCCTATTCTTTCTTTACATTCAATAACTAGTAAGACAATTGAAAGAAGTAATAAGTAATTTGAGAATTCCTGTAATAGCTGCTTTAATTTTTTTGATAGAAAGGTCTCAGCACTAATTTCATTCTTGCTTTAGGCATATTATAGTGTTTCTTTTCTTAAATATATTTTTATTCATATTGTTAAATATTTACCAATCATATTTTTAAAAATTTTAAGCATTAAAAATTATTTTGAATTTCAAACTATCTCCCTCCTTCCTGCACTTCTCCCACACCTTGAGAAGGCAAACAACATATAAATTATTCAACTAAAACATATTTTAATATTAACCAAGTTACAAAGAGTATTACAAGTTACAAAAAGTATTAACCAAGTACATCTCTTACAGCATAATAGTATTCCATCACAATCATATGCCACAACTTGTTCAGCCATCCCCTAATTGATGGGTATTATCTTAATGTCCAATCCTTGTCACCAGAAAAAGAGCTGTTATAAATATTTTTTTACATATAGATTCTTTTCTTTTTTTTCTTTTTTTTATTTCTTTAGGATACAGATCCAGTAGTGGTATTGCTGTGTCAAAGGGTACATGCAGTATTAAAGTCCTTTGGGCATAGTTCTAAATTGTTCTTTAGAATGGTTGCCCTAGTTCACAACTCCAACTTTCTTATTTTCCCTCCTCCCCCTGTACATTTGTGATTTTTCTTTTCTTTTGAATTAGCCAGTCTACTAAATAGTTGTGAGGTGGTATCTCAGAGGTGTTTTAATTTATATTTCTTCAATCAATAAAGACTTGGAGAATTTTTTATATGACTAATGATCGTTTTAATTTCTTCTTCTAAAAACTGCATATTCATATCCTCTGACCATGTCACAATTCTTCACATTCAGAATTGACTTTCTTGTTTTCTAGACACCTCTTTCTGTTCCATACCATATACCCTATACCACAGTCAAAATGGACAACTCTCCTCTTTGGACATATCCCATACTTTTTGCCATTGTGTATACCATTCCCTGCTTTCTCCATAAAGCTTTATCTAAAGTTCCATACATTACCAACCACCTCCCCAAGCTAGTAACAACTTTTCTCCAATACACTTCACAAAGCACTGTTTTGCACTCACCTTGTATAATTTGTATTATAATTATATGTATGTGCTAAATTTCTCTATGAAAATGGAAGTTCCATGAAGGCTGGCTATGTCTTACCTAAATTATGTTTTCTTCAGTCTAACATGGTGCTCTGCAAACAGTAAGCAATTGTTAACATGAAATGAATTGTGAAAATGAATTAAATTGAACCCTATAACTCAAGGATTCTTAAACTGGACTCTGAAATTGGCTTTTAAACATAGATGTATATATATGCACATTTATGTATATGCCAATATTCATCTGTTGACATGTAACTGTATTTCAATATAATTGATTTCCTTTGTAATCCTATGCATTTTATTTATGTATTTAGAAACATTCTTGGAATGTCATAAGTCTTACCAGACTGGGTCCATAACATAAGAAAGATGAAGAACTCTTGTTCTCAGAAATAGGAGTTCTTTCAGGAAAGGTTTTTGGAATTTATAGTTAGAGACACAGTTAACAAAAATCAAACAAAACTTCCCTATTCCTGAAAAAGTATACTGTTTTCTTTTTCTTTATAAAGAAAAATAATTATAGTTACTTCCCTTGTGAAATGATCCTTATACTAGTAGTTTACTTATATCTCTGAAATCCAAATGAGTGTCCTGAGGATCATAGAATCAATGATTTAGAGCTAGAAGAGTCCTTAGAGTTCATTTAGTCCAATGCTCTCATTTTACAGATGAGGAAATTGAGTCCCCTAAAAGTTAAATGACTTTTATCTGGTCACATAGATAGCAAAATTTTAATCTAGGACTAAGGACTCCAAATCTATAACTCACTCCATGGAACCATAGTATCTCCCAAGATAAGCAATGCCCATGGATATTAGTATTGGTCACTGGCAAGTCCAAGATAAAAATGGGGAAAGAGGGGGAAAAAGAGGAGAAAAAGAAACACCAGTAAGGGCATATTAGGATAAAAGAAACAAAAAGGAAAAGAGAAGAAAAATGTGTTTGTGAAGGTTAGTATAGTAAAACACTAACAACTACTACAATCACTATTCAAATTTTGAATAGGTGGCCAAATCCTGGGTTTGGGAAGTTGAAAATGAAGGGTGGCTGTCCCGAACAAAACCTATTAATGGTACTCCAAAGCCTGGCATTTCACTTCCAGGGAAACAGAGTAAACCAGTGCCCTGTTATGCCTCCCTACTCTAATAACTGCATAGATGTACTTATATATAGTCTGCACAACAGAAACTTCCCTATGGAGCAGGTGTCAAGGTAGGTCTATATTTGGAACCAAAACTTTATATCCCACCAAGATGGAATCTGGCAAGCAATTAATATCATAATATGCTTTAATCACATTAGGTAGTCTGAAAAGTGCCTTGTTAAAACAAGTGAGGTAATTAATGGTAAAAAGCAGCTGGTTGTGCCACCCTCAAGCATTTGTTCTTTGTAAATCAATCATTTAGGGAAAGAAAAACTCTCTTTCCCTTTGTGCACCAACATACAGAGAGAATATTGTGAAAGCACTTAAGTCACAAAAATAGCATCACTAAATACTTATTTAGAGGCAGCCTTACTTCAGTGGATAGGGGGTTTCAGTGGAACTAGAAAGGTGTGGATTCAAGTCTTGGCTTGGACACCCACTAGTTCTGGCACTATAGGGAAGTCACTTTGTTTCTCAGTGCTGCAGACAATAGGTAAGCCTACATCTAAACTGAAGCTATGTTGCTGTCCAAGGTCTAAAGATGGAATTTCCACACCTAGAGTTCCCTATGGCAATTAAAGAACAAATATGGATTAAAAAAATAAAAAAAGATTCCTCTACCAAAGATCCAAAAGAGGGGCCTGAATAATTAATTATCTAGGATTTGAGCTAATGTGAAAAAAAATCCTAAAATTTTCTCTGGGGGTTTGCAATAGCATCAAAACAAGCAAATACCCTTTCCACAGAAGTTTTTCTGGATTGTGAGTGTGTGTGTTTAAATAGATGGATAGGAGGGACCCAATAGTCAAAAGCTCATCTCCACTCCCCTACCTCTGGGCAGCGTTCCTATCATTTTGAGCATTTGCTTGTCTTGTCAATTATGTTGTTTTAGCCAGTATACTTTTTTTAACCCATACCTTTGTCCTAGAATCAATACTAAGTATTGGTTCTAAGGCAGAAGAGAGGAAAGGACTAGGTAATTGGGATTAAGTGACTTGCCCAGGGTCAAACAGCTAAGAAGTGTCTGAGAGCCATTTGAACACAGGAGTTCCCATCTCCAGCTTGGTTCTCTATCCATCGAGCCACCTAGCTGTCCCACCAATGTATTAAAAAAAAAAATCATTTTTAAAAAAACACATTTTTGCTTGTTATTTAAGTCAAGGGTTTCTATTCAGTTTCAGGTTGAAAATCTTAACAGATTTTTGGCTGTACCCTCCAGTCCCTGTGGAAAATTAATCAACATTTAAATCAGTTATAGGCTGTGACATAAACAGATAGCAACACATAGATGGAAGGCATGAATAGCTCTCATCTTTAATTTGCTTCCCTGTGCCTTCTTTTTCCCAAGGGCTGACAAGAGTGCCTAATGCCGTGTGCCAGGAGGGCTATAATCCCTACGCTGGCAGGCCAAATTAAGAACACTGGTTTCCCTGGCTTTGTTGATACCGTGCCTGGCTCAACCTCACTGCTACTTAAATGTAGTTTTTAGGTGTTTTAATCTATGCAAATTATGGTTTTCTCTTAAGCCAAATCCCTCTAAGGTAAAGTCCTACTAACAGCAGTTTTTCATGTCAAAATCATGCACTGTACTATAATTATCTTTTTCATTAGACAGAAACTTCTTTTAAAATAAAAGGTCAGTCTGCAAAAGAATGAAATTTCAGCCATGTTATATATTTTTATAGAGTAGTATGGCATAGTAAACCATCAGTGTCACCAGAGGGAAAGCTTTATTGTCAAATAAGTATACAAATTTATAAATATAGGAATCTAAAAAGGGTTGGACAGGCTATTTGTTTTCCCTAATTAATCCTCAAACCATCACATTGTGTAATTCAAGAACAATTGTCCCCGATCACAATGATCAACATTCTAAATATGATTTGTGGGATTAACGACTAGTATTTAATTTTGGGTTTTATTCTCATGATATTGCAATCATCAGTGGGGAACACTAACAAACAATAAATTGCAGAAGGCATGGAAAAAATACACATATTAAATCTGATCTCTCTTCCACACATACTGCAGAACTCAGCCATGCAAATTACCACAGGCCTTTGGCCTGAAAGGATTTAGGCAATTAAAGAAAACCAAGACTTCTAATGATAATGGAAAATCCCATATAGAGGACTTGTATCTATACATTTTCTGGTTCCCGAATACTTGTATTCATTAACTTGATCATTGCTAATTTCCTAGTAAATGATAAAGCATGATGAAAATGTTGTGGTCCAACATATCTATGAAGTTTTTAATATTTATTTCCTTTCTACCACCCAAGAAGGCAGTGGAAAGAATCTAATTTCAAGCAGACTCAGTAGGTATATTCAAACTACATATTTACCTTATTTCTGAAAATAAATTTTATTTCATACTATATGAAGTTTTGTCAGATATAGAAAATGTCAAAAATAGTGAAAAAATAAACATTTTCCAATGTCAGTGTTCTACCAAAAAAAAAAAAAGATGACTTGTTTGGCCTGCAATTTGCAGAAGACAGGTAATAAGGTTTAAGTGAATACTGTCCAATGGATTATTTTAATAATTTAAAAAATTTACACAGTTAATTTTGCAAATTTAGGAAAACAAGATATGATTTATAAGCTTATCCAAAGCTGAGACTTTACAAAATAATGTTATTTCTCAAGTGTACTCAAATAAAAGAAGAAATTTCAAATACTATCTTAGGATGAAAACCTTTGGCACTAACCGCTACATCTCAAAAATTTTATAAGTTCTAGGGAGTTGATTTGAGTACATGGAGGTTAAATGCCGGGTTCAGGGTCACAGAATAAATATTAGAAGTAGATTTGAACCTTTCCCAACTCCAAGCCCAATACTCTGTTTACAATAAAATACTTCTGTCTCTAATATAGGTTTCCTTCAATATTTTTTAAAGGACCTTTTTAAGGTACTTAAAAAAAAGGCTTTTTAAAATATAAATTTACTTCTTCTATCAACAAAAATCACAATCATTCCATGACATAATAGACAATTTTATGAGTTCCTTGGGCAAAAATAAACAAACAAAGAAGTAAATAAAATCATCCCTTAGCAGACACCCTACTAATGATGAACCTCTCTGAGGCTTGTTATCAGGGTTTTCCTTGAAGTTGTTTCTACCTTGCTAGAATCTTTTAGAAAAGTGGTTCTTAATCAGGGATCTGTGAACCTATTTTAAAAGCAGTTTGATAACTATAGTCTAACATGATTGATTTCCTTTGTTATCCTCTTTATTTTATTTTATATGCATCTAAAAGCAATATTTTGAGGAGGGATCATAGGTTTTAACAGATAGCAAAAGGGGTTCAGACCCTCAAAAACTTTATGAACATTTGGTCTAGAATTGACCCAGTCCTTGAGAAGACCAGATCACCTTCATGCTGTGAAAAAGCATTAGAATAATACCTCTCTAGAGGATTAGAGGAAGTTTGACATAATGGAAAGAACATTTGGAGCCAGAAGACCTCTTTTCCACTCTTTTTATCTATAAGCTATATGACTTTGGACAAGTGACTAAATTTCTCTGGGTCTAAGTTTCCTCCTTTGCAAAATGAGTGGTATAGACTGTGCTATGATTAAGTGACCGACACTTCTATAATAACTTATATTCACCATGACAAATTAATTATATTTATAGACTTATTTGAGTTTTTGTCATCTCTTCCTATTTCAATCATTACCATACAGTATTAAAAAACTGGCTGCAAGGTCTAAATTCACCAGATCTAAAGGATAAATTCCAGAGTTTGGCATTATTTCCTTATTTCCATATGATTTAGCAGAAAATAACAGTTGTTTTTTGTTTTTTTAAATTTTCATTCTCCTTGCTTTCTTCAGCCAAGGAACAAATCTGTATGGCTTTAAGTTGACAATCTTGCTTTTGGATGCCTAAATTAATTCATTTGTCCTAAAATCCCTGGCCCTAGAGTGGCATTTACTAAAACTAATAACATCTAACGAGTTCATTATAAAAGCCACAAAAACAGAAAACCGGAAGAAATGCCTAATTATAGAAACAGCAGTAGGTAGGCTGCCCACTTTCTAGCTGCTTGTAGTTTTCATTTGTCATCAGCAGATGGCGCAAAGCGTCTCTTTACTGATTAGTGGCAGGGAGCCGGGTGAAGTTACCTAGAATCTCTGCTGAGTCAGTTGGAGAATAATGTCAGCTCTAAAACATGCTATTTATACTCGAGCGTCATGTGACCTGGCTCAAATTCTCCATCCTGGGCTCACTTTTTCCACTCACACAATGTCATTATTGAGTCTGTTTTTATCAAATCGCAGATTTCGGTCAATTTGAAATGTTTGAAAAATCTCATTTCAAAATATTTCCTAAAGAATAGTCCCTGTCCCTTTTTTCTTCTCCTCATCTACAGGTACACTGGTTTGCTGGTCCCAAGACTGGGAAATAGTTTTAGAGTTGTGTTCTCACTGGATGAAAGCCAAAGCTTCCTAATATAGAGCGTACACAGAGAAACGTCTGGTAACAATCTTCTCCGCAGAAGATCTGATTTCAGAATTCTTTTCCAAACACCACAAAGCAACAAGTTTCATGAAACACTCTTTGGGAAACTCATGTTATTTTTCTGTCTACCTATAAAACAGGAGAGTGTATTAGATAGGCTGTCAGAACCTTCATAAAAGTATTCCCACTTCTAGAATGTAATTAAGATTGGAAATGGGAAGCTCTGCTCTGTTCCTTGGCTTGTAGTCCAGTCCTGACACTGCCCATGTTCCTTAAATAGTTCCTATTTTCCAAGAGGCTGCATGTGGAAGTGGATAAAAAAAACCTGGTCTTGCTGCCCAGAAGACAGGGGTTCAAGTCCTGCTTTTGACACATTAGCTGGGCAAATCACAATTTCTCAGTGCCCCAGGAAACTCATCAAAACTAAACAGTGCGGAGAAGAAGCTAATTTTCAGAAGTAAAAGGAGTTTCCTTGTCCAAAATCTCTCAAACTCGCTAAGTCCATTAAATTACAAGTCCATTTTTTTAACTCTTATCTTCCATCTTAGAACCAGTATTCCAAGGTAGAATAGAGGTAATGGCTGGGCAATGGGGGTTAAATGACATGCCAGTGGTCAACTCAGCTAAGAAGTGTCTGGGGCTAGATTTGAGCCCAGGATCTCCCATGTCTATTGGCTTTCTATCCGATGAGTCAACTCACTGCCACTTATCCCTGTTTTAAAAAGAATTTTAAACTAGGCTGGTATTGTTTAAAAACTGGATTTCAAAAACATGGATACCTACCTCCATTCCGCCTTATTATGCAGGAATGAGTTACACTGGTCAGGAAGGTTAGTATCATTTGACATAGACTCCAGAATTGAAATGATTTGTTTGAATGATGGACGTTTCTGAAAAAGACAGGGTAAGTAATCATTCAACAGGGATTAAGGGAGGGGGACTTTTGGTTTGGAGTTAATGGAGACATAAATATAATAATGAGTTCCATTTAATGAGTAAAATTATATCCTTTCTAAGCAGAGATCACAGGATCATCAGTGTAGAGCTTAGACCCTTAAAGACCTTTCAATCTAACCCATCTAATTTTAGAGAAAATAACATTGCATAGAAAGGTTAAGTGACTTGCCCCAGGGTTATATTGGTAATAAACAAAGTTGGGATTTGAACCCAGGGCTTTTAATGGATTTCATCCATCCTTTTTTGCCATGTATCAAAATAACTGACACCAAAAGGGATCAATTTCTCAATTCAGAGAGATGCTAGGGAGATAATTTTAGAGTTACCAGTCCAATATTTGATATTTTCTACTGGAAGAAATCCTCTAATAGATTGAAGAAGGTGATTCCTCAGACCAATAAGTATGTGGTGGGAAGAGGGGAGGTGATTAAAAAATTAATCAGAAGTTTAGTAATTAAATTAAAATAAATCAAAATAATTAAAATTAAAAAATAATCCTCATTAGGGACATTGGCCATAAAGATGGTCTTTTCAAAATTGCTTCTTTAGCAATGATACAAATTCAGACTTATTCGATAGCTCATTTCCCTAAGGCAAATTTAAAGAACAGTTATGTCAATAAGCATTTAAGCATTTATTGTGTTCCAGGCACTGTGCTAAGCTCTGGAGCTTCAAAGAAAGGCAAAAAACAAAACCCTACTTCTTAAGGAATTTGAAGTCTAATGAGCAAATAACTATGTACAAATGTATATACAAGCAAAACAACAATGTAGAAGCAAACAATTATATACAAATAAGATATATTCAGGATAAACTAGAGATAATGTCTAAGGGAAGTTGGCAGCATTAAGGAGGATCAGAAAAAGTATCTTGTAGAAGATTTTTTTTGTTGTTCAGTTGTTTTGTGATTCTTGTGTCTGACTCTTCATGACCCCATTTGGGGTTTTTCTTAGCAAAGATATTGAGAGGCTCACCATTTCCTTCTCCAGTTCATTTTACAGATAAGAAAACTGAGGCAAACAAGGTTAAGTGTCTTGCCCCACGTCCCCCAGATAATGAGTGTCTGAGTCCAGACTGGAACTGAAGATGAGTCTTCATAACAACAGACTGGGATCTCTATCTGATGCACCAATTAGTAGCTCATTTTAGAAGGTAGAATGAAGTAACTCAATCAGTGCTTACTTTGTACAAGACACTGTAATAGGCACTGGGGAAACAAACAGATATAAAATAATTCCTGGCCTCAAGGAGCTTACATTCTACTGGTGGAGGGATAGAGTATGTAAAAAGAAGGTGAATATGAGGTAATTTCAAAAACCACTGGAATGCTCACGAGAGGAGGTGGTACATGCTTTGAAGGAAAATAAAAATTCTGGTAAAGAAATTTAGGGAAGGTGATTCATCCCAGGTCTGGCAAATAGCTTGTACAAAGGCAAAAGATACAATGTCAGATTTGGGAAATAGTCCAACTAATCTCTGTGTACTATAGCATAGAAGGCATGAAGGAGAATGACATGAAATAAAGTTGCAAAGGCTGGTTGGGGCTTTGCTGCCTATGGGCTTCAATCCATCAAGCTGAAGCTTTTGAATTTTATCCTTAGCTAAAAGAGAGTCATTCCAAGGTTTTGAGCAAGAGTATGATGTGGTCTGACTTATTATTTTTGACAGTTGTATGGAGGATGAATTAGTGAGGAAGAGAGATTAGAAATGGGAGACCAATTAGGAAGACCAAAGATGTCTTTATGATAGTCTTCTTGGGAAGACAAGCATTTAGGTTAATTAGTTTCTTAATTGCTAATCCATTATCTACAAAAAGAAAAATAGGTTCTTTCCCTTTTTTGGTTGGTCCCAGAGAAGGAAGTCTGGGAAGTCAAGAAAGGATGCTCTTTTCAGGTCAAAAGAGTATCCATGCCAAAGCTGACTTGTGGAGGCAACATTAAATACTCCTAGAATGACAGGTTGCTTCTCTTATTAGTTTCTAAATTTTACTTTCTTCAGTTCCTCAAGGACTGTATTTCATGAGTGTAAGTACTCTTTTTGCTGAGCAAACTGAAACCCTCTTACCTAGTTGAGAATCTACATAAATTGCTATGCTTGAAAAAAATTTTTTTTTACCAAGTAGCCAAATTCTAAGGATGAGCTTTTCAGTCCTGAGCTAAGCTGGTGCTAAGACAAGAAACAAATCCTTGCCAACTTGGCTAGTCTTCTAATTATTTATTTCTAAAAAATAAAAGTTAATTTCCTCAATAGCCATTTATTAACCATTAAAGTAGTAGGCAAGCACACCTACTATGTGTCAAATGCTCTATTAGGCATTTGAGATACAAAGAAAAAGATGGCATAGTCTCTTTCTTCAAGGAGCTAGCATTCTATTGGGGGTAGATAGTATGTACACATAAAAATATAAAAATATAGACAAAATAAATACAAGGTAGTTGGAAAGGTGTAATGCTAAGCAATAGGAAGGCTAAGAAAGGACCTTCTGGAGGAGTTATGTTAATGTTAATGTATATTAATTTTAATAGACAGTAATGAAGAACCCTGGGTCATTTTTATTCCATGATGAGACACAGGAGGACCTCAGTGGAGAATGTTTTACTTAGCATAAGAGGGTAAAAATTACTAAGCCACCCAAACAAAAAAGCCCACAACTTTCAAAATAATACTAAGTTCACAACTTTGTTCTACATTACAGCTTCTTTATGGTTGGGAGACAAAAAAGAATGGTACTATTCACTTGAAAATTGAAAATGCAGCAGTTAAATGTGTTTCTTTAGAGAGCAGTGACTATACTATTCCATTTGACAGACTCTAGCCAAGGTTGAGACAAAAGGTTAAAACAAAAATGGAGAGAGATAATAAAAGGATGATGCACATTCTCTCTCCATCACGCCTCATAATTATACCATTTCTGAACAAATTACAGTTGCAGCAATTAAAACATGCATTTTAATTTGGGAGCACAAAAACAAGTAGGAACAGTGTTGAGGTGCCTCTCTTTCTCTTGGGAACTGAGTACTTCCTACATTATTAAGATGGGCAATTTCTTAGATTTCCACTGAAATAAAAAATAGAACTAAGATAAGCATTTGGAGTCCAGGCATCATCCCACTCTTTCAAGTGAATTATTTTGACATGTGTTGGCAGTAGTCAATGGGTGCAGCTCAGTGAAATGGTGCAGGCCAAAGACTGAGAGCCAATGGTATACAATAAAAGAGTCACTTAACTAAGCCTAGGGAGTATATACACTATTTTCTTTCATCTTTAGCATCATCTTACTTTTTCCTACTGTTTATCAAGTGTAACATAATATTTGTGAAGCTACAGTCATTTGTAGAAGAAATAATTATAATATCACAAACAGTTGATTTTGATTTTTGGGAAGAAAAGCAGCCAGCAGGAACCCATAAACTCTGAGATAAACAGTATTTTATTTTTAACTACTTCATGAAACATGATGGAATTGTGGGGTTTTTTTTTTTAACTTTGAACTCCTAAACTTACAATAGGAAAGTTAGAATTTGCTTAAATGATTGCTAAATGTGTATCAATGAAATAACATTAACTATATGTATGCTGGTACCTCCATCTGATTTAGGTCTAGGTTGCTTCAAAAACTCTTAGGAGGGTTTGGGTATTTACATTTTTTAAAATGCTGGTTGTGCTCATGGATCCCATCTATTCTTAAATTTGTGGTTCTAGCTAATCTGGCTCAAAATGTTATATTTGAACTTGCAGTGACATATTCTTAGAATGATTTAACACCTACTTAAGACCAACAATCTTTTATGTCTTCTTATCAAGTCAATAAGCATTTCTTAAGCCTTTGCTTTGTACCTGGCAAGTACTGTTCCAGGTACTCTGCCAGTAAAATAATTTTTGCCCTCAAGGAGGTGATATTCCATTGGAGAAGACAACAGGTATATATGTAGTTGTGTATAAAGTATATATAAGATAATTTCAAAGAGAACAGCACTAGCAACTGCTTAAAGGTAGAAGGGCATTTTCAGAAACATGGGCTCTATATTTTATCCTAATAGGCACAAATAAGCAGTGGATTTTCTGTTTAAATCACTCACTAGCACAGTGGTAGCAAACTCAAATAGAAATGGGTGTCACCAAACTGTGCATAAAGATTTGTAAAGACATATTGGCATAGAAACTCATACTCCTTTACCTATTTCTTTTCTCTTTATTAATACATCAACACATTAAAATGAGATTTTATTATATTGTAAACTGTTTTGGGTTTGGAATTTGGAACTATTGTGGGTTACCTTTGCCCTGCTGGCTACATGTGAAAACATCATTCATCATAGACTGTTGCCCATTAGTTGAACTGTTAATGAATTTCAGCCTCAAAGGGAAGTGGTAAATGCAGAACTTTGCATTTTAGGGAATCTGAATTAGTGTGACTATTAATATTATATTGAGTATGTGCAAAGTATAAGACACCATTCAGTGCTAGTGACCGTTTAGCAGTGAAGTAGGCATACACAGAAAAATATGAATCATATTACAAGGTAAAATATAATATGATATAGACAATAAGGCATTTAGGACAGATAGCTAACTGGGCAGCTAGGAAAATTCCAGAAGGATCTTATTTAAGAGATGAGTCTTCAATTATGCCCTGAAGGAAGTTAGATAAGTACAGAGAGTTGGGTGAAGAGAGAGGGAATGATACAGAGGCAGCAAGAAAATCCAAGACAAGTTTAAAACACAGTTAATAGATTGACTAAAGCAAATTTTTGCAGAAAAGCAGTGAGTTTAGTTCAGATTATGTGATTGTTAACAAAGGCATTGATGATAAATGTAACTCCCTTCCCCCTTTTTTTTCATAATAATATGTCAGAGAGGTAGGAAACAAGCAAAAACCTCTAAAAATTTATTTTGAATGTTATATGAGTTGAAAATCCTTTGGTCCTTATTACTCATATTACTATGACTTAGACATTTCGTGCTACAGCTGCACGATTCAATATGATCACTATAAATCCTTAAAATTCAAATCCTAAATCATATACAGCTACTGAACCATAATTGGTTCAAATGTAGACTGACCTAAATATATAGTGCATGTCCAAAAATGAGATCTTTTCAACAAGAACCCCCCAAAACTATATATACATATATAATATATGTTTATATACATAGATAAAAATATTATAGATTACAGATCCACTTAAGTTTATATAGGTCAGATTTCTATGGCCTATATTTAGTCCAACACAATATTGCATGAATTAACTTTTAGAAATCAAAAGATTTTACATTGTAGACCAATTTTTTTTTGCAAAGTGACTAGTTACAAAGATCTACAAAATAAAATGATACATAAAATGAGAAGAAATATTAAAAATTTAACTCTCTTGGTGTCATAAACCCTGAAAAAAAGCAACAAAAAAAATCTTAAGTGGAAAAATACAAAAAATACTGTCAAAATGTCAAATTGTACAAACACATGGGGAAACAGTGATAGCATATCCTGATATAATATTCATGATATAGGCTAGTCATGCAAATCATCATTTGCTGTTCAAATGAATAAATAGCAAAGAATGCAAAGGTCTTAGTAATTTTTGCTAAATGGTCATTTTTGTTTTCAGCTCTCGGCATTTCCTCTGCTTGTTTCTTCTGCTTGGAATGGTTTCTTTCCTCATCTCTGCCTCTAGGCTACTCTGGCTCCCTGTAAGTCCCAGATAAAATCCCATTATCTATGGAAATCTTTCTTGATCTCTTTAATTCTAGTATTCACTTTATTGATTATCTCTAATTTATCCTGCCTATATAGCTCATTTGTACATAATTATTTGTATGTTGCTTCCCTCATTAGACTGGGAACTCTTTTACATCCTCAACCCTTAGCACAGTGGTTGGTTCATAGTAGGCACTTAACAAATGCTTATTAACTGACTACAATAGAATGTAAGTTCCTTGAGAACTGACAAGACTATCTTATTTATGTTTTGGGGTCCTCAGTACCTATTACAGTGCCTGGTAGACAGTACATGCTTAATAAGTTCTGATTGGGTAATTAATTAGAAGTTTCCAAATTAAATTCTAACATGTTTTTAAACCACGGAGACTAAAAACCAATGGAATAATAATCATAACTGGGCACATCCTCACATGATTTCATTGATTTTTTTTTCTGAGAAGATATATTGTTAGATGAAACAACATTATAGGGGGGCAGTGAGTTTAACAGAAAAAAATGTCATAAATGTTATAAATGCAAAAGCATCATAGTGGGTTTGTGACCAGGGAGGATTTGATTATAATGTACTGAAGATGTTACTGTGAAACATTCATCTGGGCAATATTGTATGGAATATGAGTATTCTATTAAAGGTTTGCTATTTGTATGATGGTAAGCTCAATCACTTAAAGGTTTAGTGGTTTAACATGAAAACTCTGTTTCAAATGACAGCCCTTCATTTACAGTAGGCTGCTGACTTTGATACTTAACTATTTAATTTCACAGACATCTCTTTAAGTCATTGATAGATATTGAAAATTGCAAGGAAAGAAGTTGACGTCTATTTAAGGTAGCCAAACGAGTAAGTATTAAGTCTCAATTCTTACCTTTCTTGCTTTCTGTTTCCTCGAATGTGAGAGAGACTACAAAGGTTTGGTTGACTAGCAGTCCAGAATTCTGACATGAGAATTTTAAGAAAGAGAGGACCAAAGATACAGTTCCTAAAGGTCAAAATGTAGCACAGCAGGACGAACAAATAGTTTGACTTGTTCCAACAGTAACAACAATTTAGCTTTGCCTATTTGATGAAGAGCTAGGGATACTATCTGCATGATCAAATGTAAAAACTAAACTGAAAAATACTTAAAATCATTAACACTTAACATACCTTAGCATCAGCTTCCCAACACTGATGGAGCAATTCAGCAAAGCTTCTGGGGCAACTGCTGGGAATGGTTAATCTCTGCATTAGAAACAGGATTTACTCGTTAATTAAGAGCAAAGAACGTCTGATTTAACTAAAGCTATTTTTAAAAAGTGAACAGTAGCTTGAGCAAGATTTGCAATGTAAAACTACTATTAATCTAGACTAGAAAAAGATTCATAGCAATTGTACTTTATATAAATCTCTCCTCCCCAGTTAAATCACAGTAGGGCACCAGGTAAAATCCAACAAATAGAAGTGAACATAAGAGCAAGTCTAAAAGAAACTATGACAGATCTGAAAGAATCCAGAGTGTGGGTAAGTTGGAACTTACATCAACACTGAAAATAAAACCCACAGCTCTATCACTGCATTTCTTCAGGTCACTGATAGTTACAAACCATACGGGAATGAGTCAAACAGCAAGCAAATCCGGTTGGTTTTTTGCAGTAAGAGTATGGCAGTGGGGAGGTGGTGTGAAGGGGAATCTTCAGACTGGGAGATCAAAGAGATAAATTTAAAGAACTACACATTTTTTCAGCAGTATATGTAGACACACCAAAGATATGGCCAGGAAAACCAGGACAAGAGAAGCCCATTAAAGCTTCATTCACTATTACATCATTTGGGACATACTCTGGGTCAAATCATATCTCCCCAAATATAGCAATTGCATACAATGAAAATCTAATATAATACAGTTATAGCCTATGTCAGGAAGACCAGTTCTGTTCCAGAGCTATGAAAGAGCTCTATTGTGTGTTTTACAAAAGGGATCTTCTGAATCCAAATTTTAAATAATGGACTCAGTGAGACTTGGTAGAGGCTACAAAATGGGGACTGGGGTGGGGTGTTGCTTTTTATCAGCAACAAGTTGGTGGCCTATATCTAGCTAAAGATGATCTTTAGAAACTTACAACAATAAAAAGAAAGAAATTCCTTTTCTATCAGAAGGCATGCCAGATGGTTATATATGTTCTAATCCTGACAATTTGCAAGCAAGAATAAGATTTATTAAATTCTACCTTAAAAAAAAAACCCAACATAATTTAACATGCAGAGAACTTTAAGCAGTTAGACTATTAAAACAGTCAGGCATTTTAACCTTTCTTTTTAAAAAATGTAAGCTATTTATAGAGGGAAAAAACTAATAAAATAAATAATATATACTGTCTAATTATAAGCATGAGCTTAAATAAATCTTTTAATTCACTCAAGTAGAAATGTTAACTTTAAAACATTATTTTTAAAAATATCTTGGCATTACAATGCCAAAATCTATTATTCTTCTAGTGCCTGAAAAGATGAGGAACAGAACACATCATTTATTAATTATATTAACTTTTCAGCTAGTTGTATGAGAGGTGATACATAGATATCTAGATATAACATTTATTTTTTATAAAACTGACATTTGGAAGGACTGGATAAATCTTGAATCAGATATTTTATATTTATACTTAGTTTAGAAGTTTTAAATAGCTTTGAAATAACCTAAAGACATATCACATTTCTAAAGATGTCTATACTACATTTAAAAGAATTTTGAAATAATATTTTAGAACCATGCTTACAAAACTAATAAAACATTAATGTTTATAACAAATGAAAATGTATTCAGATTATAAATTAAAATGTATTCTTAAACATTAATTTAGGAATATTTTCCCCAAATTGTTGTGTCTTTTTTAGAATGAATCTTTAAAGATACATATCACAAAATTTGTTCCAAAAATTTTTTTCTGAAATACACCCTAAAGCAGAAGACTAAGTTTTATGAAATCTATCTTAAATATGATTGGTAAGTCTGCTGTTTGGGTTAAACATACTTTAAAGTAAGCAAGAAGTTAAATATTTATAAAGCAGAGATTATATAGTCATAACATTCTGAATGAGTTGTTGGTTCAATCTCATTAAAATGACTAGAGTGGATTTCCAAATTTGTTACAAACTTGAACTTCTTAGTAATGCCCAATCAATTTCCTGGCTGCTAGGCCCTTTAAAGAATTCAGTGATTATTCAGCATTACTTTGGACCTCATTTCTGATAATCATTAGTTTGATGTTTTTCATGTAGAATCTTTTTAGGTTTTCAGGGAACTCCATAAATTTTATTTTTTTTTTTTAAATTTAAGAAGGGATTTTTTACCCTTTAAAAAAATTTATTCCATGGACCCCTTTAGCAGTCTGGTGAAGCCTATGGTCATTCTCTTCTCAGTATGTTATTAAATGTTTTTAATTGCATAAATTAAGACTACAAAGAAAACAAATTATATTGAAATGCATTTCTCAATTTTTTTTTTAAGTTCATGTAACTCAGATTAAGAAACATTGGTATGGAGTTTCAATTTCAACAGGAAATAAAATCATCCCTTATGAGAGTGTTCTCATAATATGCCAATAGGAAAACTTAATGTAGTAGAATGATTGCCTCTAGTAGTCTAATGAGATCCTTATCCTTCTTTTGAATGGTGATAATGGAAATTATTTGAAAATTTGAGTTCTATGGTTTTGGTTAATCTAATCATGTGAAAAGGAAGGAAAACAAACATCTTCATACGGAATAATTTCCCTCCTTCTTGTTAAGAGAATTTAACAATAGTCTTTCTTTTATTGACATATATTCATTTAGGGTATCTGAATTTGTCTTATAATCTTAGAAGTCACATTCACCTCAAACCAGCTGGAATATGTTACTATTTTTGTAAACAATGGCTCACACATGAGTGAGCTGGAAATGGACGTTGTTGACATAAGGGTATTTTCTACTTATTATATGGGCATGACTACACCATAGTTCTGCTACAAGGTTTGAAAGATTAAGAAGGCGATTAAAAATTGGTGATCCCCAAATTCTAGGGTTAA
This sequence comes from Monodelphis domestica, assembly GCF_027887165.1. Classification (NCBI taxonomy): domain Eukaryota; kingdom Metazoa; phylum Chordata; class Mammalia; order Didelphimorphia; family Didelphidae; genus Monodelphis; species Monodelphis domestica. The sequence continues at coordinate 184,347,840 of NC_077230.1, read as the reverse complement.
TTTTCCAAAGTCAGCTTTCAAATTCCTTACAACTACTCCATTGTCTTGACTAAGCTTTGGATTCTTAGCTGCACCTTACCATTCTTCAGTTGGAATATTTGTTTCTGGTTTTAAGCATTTTCTTGTACTGCATATATTTGGAGAACACATTAAGTCTTGGAAGTATATTTTCTCTGATTTAGCTCAAGAAAAGTTAAAAAGAGAAGATTATATTTCATTTTGAACATCAGTCATTTTCTTCACACTTATTTGCAAGGTCAGTGCCAAACATCTAGCCACCTCACTAGCAAAGATTCAACTGTGGAGCTTCTCAGTGAGATCCTACATGCTTAAGACTTCAGTTCTCTTGTGAAAGTGAGACCATTTATCTACTTATCTAATGGTACACCAGAAAATAACATTACAATTAGTTAAAGCTGAAAATTCTTTATTCAACAACAATAAAGACACATTCTCAACCACAAATTAATTTTAAGGCCTTTTTTCCACCTCATAATCAGCAAATATGTGTCCCCACCCATTTAATTAGAGAACCAGAAAACTTCAGCCATCTCCAATGACTGTCAAGGACAAATTATCAGAGTTTTCCTGAATTAAATTTTTCAAGAGATGGAAACTTGGTTACTACTAGTCAACAGTGCTTTTTGATTTGCCCTAACTCTTCCTGCAAGTACATGGAGAATAAGAATCAATCTAATACACTTAAAGGATGTTTTTAAAAGTCTGAAATGTGTTCATCCCAAATCTTCCTCTTTTTTTTTGGCTATTTGTTAATTTACTCTGAAGTTGTTTTAGCCACTTCTGGGAAATGGTTAGAGAAGATTTAATAATGATGACGTTACATGAAATAAAACTATATTGTACTGCAAAGACAATGGCATGCTTCCATAAGGTTATCTACGTTCCCATAATACCTTGATATTGAATGCTTCATCCTTATGCTGAGAATTTCCATGGCTGTACATTTCAGTCACAATTTTAAACCTTTTCAAAATGTAGTTGCTCCCTTTGATATGAATGTACCATGTTCTCTGATGTAGGCTCATAGGTCCAACTAACTGAAAGCCTCAATTTGTGGAAAGAAGAAAAGCAAGGCTGGGGACACAGCACAAACGGTGTTTACGCCACTGAAGTCCTTTTGAAATGGAAAGGCTCTGCGTGAAGAAGGGAACAGTTATGCCACTGCCTCGCCAATTCCAGTGAGGAGCTCATCTTCAATGTCGTGGTGAACGTAGGTGGCAAAACTGTAATTTTTCCCCTTTTTTGAAACTATTTTTTCTTCTTTTATTTTGAAATTCTCATCTAAGCGACAGTTTCTTGTACTATAGTGACTCCTGCTGGGAGAGTTAAGTTGAAGTAGCTGAAGGTCTCTTACAGATAGATCAACTCCCGGCCAGTAAAAAGATGTCCTAAACGCAGGAGATGGAGTTAAACTGTTCCCCTACCTTGGACGCAATGGCTTCTTTCATCACTAAGAACAAACCCCTAGGTTTTACAATTGAGACTGAGAAACTAGTACAGTACTTGTACAATTTTTGATCTACAGCATCACGACGTGAAGCTGCAACAATTAGATGTAAAGGGTCCATTCATGAGGAATAACATCACTTTGACCCTTTGTGTTAGCTCCTACTGCTAATCTTTCCATAAGCGTGAACTTACTTTCAATTTGAAGAAGATGAAAAAGTCTTTTGCAAAACCCCAATACTGTTTTCTGATCTATGTACCTGAATGTAGAAACGTAGTCTTACCTCGTTTTTTTCCACTACAAGCCAAGCTACTTGTAATCCTTCCAAACCTTTAAAGGGGACCTCCCTTGTTAACATCTCCCAGAGAACCTGGAACAAAAAATATATATAATTTTTATTCCTGTACTTTGTATTTCTAGTATATTATTGAAACTTGGCATAGCATATATCTGTAACCAATTATCAGCATGTCAGATCCCATCTATAAAACCTTGAGTACATGTGCATATGCATAAATAAGATTACCTCTAAACATTTTTATATTGCTCCTCTCCTTTTATTTATAAAGAAATTTGGATTTAGAAATGGGAACATAAAGACTTAGAGGACTTAAATATTTTTAGTAAACCAATGGATTGAGTAAGCATCTTCATCATAATTCAGTCTACTATAATTTTTCATTCATTCCCCTAAATTGGATTTTGTGTTTGCTTACTTGGTATTTATGAAGTAATATATTCTTCCAATCTCTACCTCATCACCCCCACCCAGATGTTGAGAGGTAGCTTTATAAGACAATCATTCAACATCTGATGTACGTTTTAAAGCTGTAACAATCCAATTCAAATCCAATATACATTTTAAAGGCTTAGTAAAGGTCTCTTTAAATGTGTTTTGCTCAAAATCCATTCCCGTGCCAAAATACTTAACCCAAAATGGCAGGCACCCAAAAGAATACAACCTTTAGGTTTCTAGTTTTGGAGCTATCTCTGGTTGAGATGTATCCTCTTAGTCCATGTGGGATATTAATGTTTTCCCTTTCCTCTACCTATAACATCTTTTATCATACCAACTTTTAAAAAATCATAGAACTTTTTACTTCCCTATTGATAAATCCTCTAATCTTATGGCTACTATTCTACTTCCTCAGAAATGACTAAGCTTCTGAATAAGACTTCCTAATCATATGAAGTCAAGAGTGCTGAAAGCAATAGCTCGGTTTTGGAATGGCTCCTAAGACTAAGTAATGGGAGGTTGAGATATTAAGTAATTCTACTTTTTTCCTTTGACAGCCATCAAAATAATTGAGGCTCCCAGTACCTCAAGAATCAGGCCCACTTTACAGCAGGGCAAATTGAGGTTAAAAAAAAAAGGCAAGTGATATGGTGGCAAAACTGTAATTTCTGTATTCCATATACATGGAATTGGTTGTAGAAACAAGAGGGGAACTCAGTGATTTTGACTTCTACTGTTCTATCATATATCCTAAAATGTACTATTTTCTTAAATAAAAAGAATACTTATTGAGCATCAGACATCCACTCTAAGCAGCATCTTCTAAGTCTATGTCCAATGTTACCTTAGCCAGTACTCAGTCTTATTCAAGCACATCCTGTTGAATGAATTCTGGCTAATACTGAAAGTAATTAGCAGAAAACCAGGGAAATTGGCAGATGCTGTTCAAGCAGGGAAAAAAATCCACTGAAGCATATTTGGGCTTTTAATCAAGTGTGTGAGATGCTTCTTCAGAAGAGCTACTGAATAATTCTATTTGAGTCACAGAGCTTATTAGGAAAGGTAGGAGTATCTTAGAAAGGGCATTTTTATCCAATATTTTAAGGACAAGAGAAGAATAAGAAGACATATCCAATCACTTCTGGCTAGCCTAACAGTATGCACAGGGGACATGAAGTAGAATAGGGTAAGGCAAAGGGTAAAAGGGAGAAAAAAAACCCTCAATTTATTATCCCAATTACCACTCAACTGGTGGTAAAACTCAGGAATACAAGGAATAGGAAGAGTACATGCATGAAATGATTTAATATTCCTGTAGAGAATGGGCAAAGGAATCAGCTCGGAATAAATTAAAAGCCTTGCACCACCAAACAGTCAGAAAAAGCCTTTGGCCATTTTTTCTAGGACTATCTTACATACAACAAACTTCAAGTGAAAACTTGGTTGATAACATTTTGAGATAATTTTGAGATTTTGAGAACACAATAAATAATTTGGAGATCAAATTATTTAAAAAAAATATTGATTTGCATCCATATGAAAAGTATCTAATTGGTAAACTTCCAAAAACTCAATTGCATGTTAGTTATATTTCTGCCTAATAGAATGTAAGTTCCTTGAGGTCAAGGACTGTTTTGTTTTTCTTTGTATTCCAGGTACTTGGTGTGGACTCTGGAACATTGCTGGCATTCAATAAATAATAAATGCTTGCTGAATTTATTCTTAGGTTTCTGGGAAAACAAAACTTAAAAAAAAATTTCTCTCTTCTTAGACATGCAGTCATCTGATAGATGCAAAACAATCAGGGATCGAAACATTAATCACAGTGCTCTGAACCCTCAATGATATCTAGTTAAATTCCCATACCAGCACATCTGTGATTTCTTAGCTTGAGCTCCTAAAACATAGATTTTTCAATCCTCTACACAAATTGCAAGTGTCAGAACAAGGTTGTGAAACAATGTCTAGGAAGACTTTCAGGAGTCTAAAAGATTCAATTATTAGTATGTATCTATAGTAAAGCTATCTGATCAAGTTTGACAATAAACTCAGGACACTGTTCCCCATCCCCCCACCATCAAACCCCACAAGAAACTAGCTGAGACTCTACTTCAATCTGGAAAATAGTCATATCAGATCCTTTTAGTGACCCTCTGGAGGAAAGGAAACCTTTATTCATCTTCCAGTATTCTTAGAGATTCTGGGGTCATAGAAAAATCGGTGAATTTCTATGGTCAATAACAAACTTGTTAAGTATCTACCCTAAAGTTGATTCTTTACAACCCCATCCTCTGCTACCCAAATAGTAGGGAAACCTTCCTCTTGATAAAGTTTCCTCCATCTCTCTTTCCATAAAGAATGAGGTTATTAGAGCTTATCTGTTGAAGTAATTTATGCTTAGAAAAAAATTCTACTTTTGGTTTAGGGAATGATGGTTTGGGGGGATGACTTATTTTCTCTAGTTTTTTTTTTCCCTTTTAGCAACAAAGAGAAGTCATAAACTGAGCAATGGCTGAAACATGGATCACAGACAATCAGGGTTGGTGTTTTTTTCTCTTTAAGTAACTTTGTTTTCAAAGTTTGTTGTGCTCTAAAAGTTCCTAATATATAATCTTCCCCAAAAGTCATTTGGAAAGTTTTTTATTTTTAAGTGGAGAAAAAGAAGACCTGACTTAGAAGGTCTTAGAAGGACTATAGAATGCTCTTTCCCTCTAATCAAAGTCCATTATTCTGTAAAGGGCACCAGATAAAATAATCAACACTTCCTCTTAATTCCAAAGGGACCTTTCAAGAGAAGACTTGAAGATTCATTCTTATTACTTTTAGAATTATCATCATATATAAAATATATAAACATCTATATGAGTGTTTATTGATCATACATCTAATTTAGTTTCTTAAAGAAATGGTATTTGTTGATTAAGGAAGAATCACTTGCTATGGTTTACTTGATAAGGGATGGGATCATTGAGTTATTTACTCACTATTCCTTTATGATGAATATACATATTTTTAAGATTTATATACATACCATTATATATGTACATATGTATATATATATTTCCAAAGGAGATCAGAGAAAAAAAGAAAAGAACCTTTTTGTTGCAAAATATTTATAGTAGCTCTCTTTGTGGTGGTAAAGAAAAGGAAACTGAGAGGATACCCATCAATTGGGAAATGGCTAAACAAATTATGATATACGATGGTGATAGAGTACTACTGCACAATAAGAAATGATGAGTAGGCTAATTTTTTAAAAACTTGGAAAGGAGTACATGAGGTAATGAACAGCAAAATGAATAGAACCAAGAGAAGATTTTATTCAGTTACAGATTTAATACTTGAAAAATGACTTGTGAATGTCACCTCCAGACATTGAACTGATAAAAAGAAAAAAAAGACATAATCTATACACACATATCTGTCTCTTGGATGGTGCCTTCTGTGATATGGGGAAGGGAGCAGAGAGAAGGACTGAGACACTTGAAAATAATTTCATTAATTAAAAAAAAGACAAGCTATTTACCTGCTGCCAGATTATTCTCATACTAGGAGACAGATTTCAGGGAACTAAGGCAGGAAATAAATCACTCTCTGCTCCCCCAAATCCAATTCATTTTTGTATAGTTTTGCAAGAAAGCCAATTGATTTTTAAAATTTTTTTATAATTTTCTTTCTTTATTTTAATAACATTTCCACATAAGTTTTCCAAAGTTATATGATTCATGTTGTCTCCCTCCCTTCTTCCCTCCCCCCTCCTGGAGTTGACAAGCAATTCTGTCTGGGTTATATATAAGCCAATTAATTTTAATTATTCTGTAAACCTTTGGAGGCAAATCAAAAAGTAGAAAGTAGAAAGACCCACTAACTAAAATATTTGAATATCAGTCAGTAATCAAATACTTATTAAGAGTTCAAAGGTCTATTGTAGTCTTTGGAAGAATTCACTGTATGCCAAATATAGCCATGTCTTTAATTCAAATTAAACCAAAATGAAATTTAATAATAATTTTACTTGGGTAAAAATCTACCTTATTTTTATAGATAGAAAGTGCAAAGTGTCAATTATTATTGTTGTTCTGCTGAAGAAATTGTTTAGATAAGATTATTGGGGGTAGATTTAATTATTCTTCTCTGTGCCTAATTCTATGCCTAATACCCCTAACTCTCCTAAGACTTTTTCTACGATGCCCCAGAAACTTCTTCATCCTGGAAGTTCATTCTACCCTGGACTTCCTTTAAGGGCTTCCATTTGGTTATGAAGGCTAGCTATATTGTTATTCTACTCCAGGCTATACTCCTAACTCTTCTGGACATCTTTTCAGTTTTCTACTCATTTCTCTACGATTTCCCTCCCATTTTCCATGGTACCTGGCCATATACCTACCTGTTCAGCTTCCTTTCATTTGATATCTTCTCCCCCTCTCCCTCCTCCCAATATAAGCTACTTTAGGGCAGGAATTGTCTTTCTGTTTGTACTTGTATCACCAGTGATAGCATAGTGTCTGGCACTGGCTAAGAGTTTTCTTTAAAATGCTTGCTAATGATTTGGTTTGAAAATTACAGGGGATATATTTAACTACATTTATAAGGGATATGTTTAAATTAGATTATAAAGGATAGGGACTAGCCTTGTGATTTTATCGATAAAGGCAACCTTCCAACTTCCCCTTATTAAATCAGGTCCGCCACCTTCCTTGTAACTTAAAAGTCTTACAGAGACTTGCCTAGAGCAGATTGTAACTGAACCTGATTAAACTCCAACCGGAAAATATTTAACAAAATAAATAAAATACAGTAAAACATAGATAATGTTTTCTGCATGGTTTTCTTAGTCAACATGCGGTCCTAGAGATCCTTCTGCATGATTTATTAGCCCCAGTTTCTACTTGAGTTCGATACCATTGGTCTAGAAACATGAAAGATTAAGAGCTTTTGCCTAGAGCCACAAAGATAGTATGCAACCTTGGTGGAATCAAAGTCAGGTCTTCCTGGCTTTTAAGCCAATTCTTTCCACTATTACAAGCTGAATCTCTATAAAAAGGAACCCAATATAACATATTGAAATATATTTGCTTTTTATTTCTGGATACATAAAAATGTTTATTTCTAAATTTTATTATAAAAGATAGTCCTAATTTTTTAGTTTTATCATAGGCAATTGGATATTGCTTTTACAAGAATCTTGCCTGCTTAATTTCTCAGAAGGATTTATATGAAAACTATGGTAATGGTAAACATTGCAATAGGCATTTAAAATATATAATAATCCAGATTTCTCTCTAATTCAGATAATTCTTCCCCTTAACTAATGCCCATTAGTGGAGTTTTACACTCAATACTTTAAGGACAAGAAACAAAGGAAAATGTAAAGAAAGATATCATATTGATTTTTCACTTATTTGGCTTTCATTTATATGTGTATTATTTCCCTGAGTGGAATGCAAACTCCTTGAGGGCATGGACTCTTTTATTCAGTTCTCTGAATCAGCTCAAAGTAAAGTACCCAACATCTAGTAGACAATTAATAAGTGCTTTTTTTTTTTTTAATGAAGAAGATACCTTGGAGAAGGAAAGGGCAAACTATTATAGCATCTTTGCCAAGAAAGCTCCAAGGACAGATATGGTCCACAGGGTCACAGAGTTGGACACAAATGAAAACAAAATGAACTTGAATGAATGAATGACCTTACTGTAGGCAACTGAGATAAATGAAATCTTTCCTGATAATCTTGGAGGTTCACTTCACTTTCTGAAGAATTAGGAACATTCACTTGCTATCCTGGCAAATGTTGTCTCCCAAGAATGGCTCATTACTAAAGGTATTGATGCTGACAAGATCACGCTTGCCACAAAATCCATCAGTATCTTACTTCTACCTGTCATCCTCCTCACCCAACCACTTTTTAGATCTGAATATCTTTTTTTCATAGGTGACTTTAGATAGTCTGGAAAATGTTCCTTCTGCTTTCTCTTTTCCTGCTTAAAAACCCTGACTAGTGGGGTATTTGCTTAGGTCATTGCAAAGGCTTTGGACTATGGAAGGGCCTTAGAAAAGTAAACACCCTTGCCTACAATTAAATTCGGTCTATGAAATCCTGCTCTGAATGGGATTCTGCTGAAGCAGCTTCGTAGGCAAGAATAACCAGACATTTTAAGTGATGCTCTTCAAGACTTTAAAATAGCAGTGGCTGCTTTAGAGCAAACAAAGTCAGTCTGTGAGCATCTCTGTATCTTCTAGTCAAGAGAATAATATTTTCTTGTGAACAGAATTGGTCTCCAAAAGAATGTGAGGAGTGTGAATATGGATGTGGATGTGTGTGGGTGTGGGGCTGTGTGTGTGTGTGTGTGTGTGTGTGAGGCAGCTTTTGAGGAGGGACATCTGTGTAGAATATGGATTGGAGATGCTAGAGAGAGTTGGTGGAATGTTTGCTTTATCTTGGTAAACTGCATGTTGGAGTAATTTGTTAAGTATTTATTCAATCTCCAAATGGGAAAAACAGGGGTAAGGCTAGTCCCAAAATGAGATTCTGTAATTTTGAGACAGTATCTATCCCAGGATCTTCCTAAATTCTACCTGACTTCTGGATGAAGTTTAAGTCTCTCTATGTTGAGTCACTTGAGTGGAAAAGCTTTTTTTTTGCCTTAGTAAATGCAACAAGTACAGTCATAGAAAGGTTTGCAAATAAAAGCCCATTTTTAAAAAAAGGCAGGTGTAAGTGAAAGATATAAGGGAAGAAGATCCCAAGTTCTATAAATAGAGTTTTTCAAGAAAAAAAATTTTTTAATCCTTACCAATATTGTATGTTGGTTCTAAGGCAGAAGAACAGTAAGGGCTAGTCAATGGGGGTTAAATAATTTGCCCAGTGTCACAAAGCTAGGAAATGTCTACATCCAAATTTGAACCCAGGACCTTACATCTCTGGGCCTGGCTCTCAATCCACTGAGCCACCCAGCTGCCCCCTAAAAAATTATTGATGCTTTTTGCCGCATAGTCATTTTTCTATAAATTTCAATTATTCCTTGCCCCATCCCAATAACATTTAATTCAATTCTTTATAAGTAAACATAGGAAATCTGGAATTGACAGGGTAACCCACATTCTGAACATGTAGTCCCCCACCATGCTAATGAGATGGAATGTGTTTCCTTATTTGAACACAATGTTTTTTCCTAAAGTCTTCATAGTTTACATCTGAAGTATTTGTTTTCAGTCATCAGCATTTAGGGCCCAATTCAAATGAAGAAAAACAGGTTTTTATACCTCATACAAAGATTCCAGGAAAATATTAGGCTTTGAAAGTTTCATTTTCATAATGAGGCTATTTTGCAACAAGGTTAATTTTCTTTATGACCAATGAATGTGCTCTTGAGTGGTCAATCAGGATCTGAGAAGGGGAGTCCAAGCTTACCATAAGTGCTTGGTGAACTGAATTACTAAAATACTGACTGGATTTTTCAATACTATATTCAATCTTTCCCCTCAAAATGTAAAGCTATGAGTACTCAAATGCATGTACTTATGCAAATATGTATGAGAAGTAAAGAGAAAAAAGTGTGAGGATTAAACTCTTCAGCCAAAAGAATAGGAACTACCTGAGGGAGCTAGAAAACCTGGGCTAAAGGATCATTTTGAGAGCATTTAGTTCTTATCTCTCAATATTTTCTAGACCATGAGAGGAAATATATGTTTCTTATCTCATATAGAAAAGTACAGCTAAACATACTTTAAGAGACTATTCTGAATGAATCTGTAATAACTCACAGGTTATGGAAGACAGTATCCACAATGGATTCTTAGATTTTCAAATACTTCTCTATCTCTGTTCTCAAAGATAGAATGTACCTTTGAATCAAGAGACCACTTTTATACTCTACTACATTCTCACAGAATTTAAATTTTCCTATTCCCTTCCTCTCTTCAATAGGAACTATTTGTTCATTTCCAGTAATGATTTATATCCCTCATTTTTTGTAGCTGGCTCAGTTAAGTGACACTGGATCTTTGGTCAGAGGCCAGAGGTTTCTTTCAACATTTTAAATTCTAGTCTTTGTCCAGATTATACATATATATATATATATATATATATATATATATATATATATATTGAATTGCCTCTAACTTAATTTTCGGCAAACATGGTTACTTAAGAGATAATAAAATTCATCTTCCATTATGTCACCAATTCAGTTATAAAAGAAGGTTTAATAGAAACTGAACAAGTGAAAGCATGTCCCATATTTGAGTAAGAGATTATTAGCAATAAAGAGTAGAGAAGGATATTTAACCCATCAGAAAGGAAAAAAGGAATATATGATTTTTGAGGGGGAAAGGGGGATTGTATTTATGCCCTCTATCAGATGCTTCTTTCAGTCTGGTTTTTCCAGGGAAAACAGAGACACTTGTAGGTTGAGGAAATAAGTCAGCTTTTAATCTAATTCTTTGGGACTTTACTCTAGAGAATTAGAAGGTAATATAGCAAAAGAAAAGGAAAATGGATAATGGTAGGATTAGTAAACTCAAGTACAAGCCATAGAGTTTTCAGTCTACCATTTTAGACCTGAAGTAAATTACCTATACTTAGATAATTACTCACAAATTTGTTTCTAAAATCACAAAACAAAGCCCCTCAAAAAGTGCCTTCTTCTAGACCTTGCCTTCTTTAGAACTTTCCTCTGATTAATCTTATTTATGTGACTGCTTAATTTTATATTTTATTAGTTCTTTTAAAAATTACCTACTCCTACATTTTTTGCTTTTGCTGATATGACTTTGGTTCTAGTCCTGGCTATGTGACCTTGTTACCAACTAATTTGTCTTAGGTTATAATTTTGTCATTTGCAAAATTATGGGCTTGGACTAAATCAGTTGTTTTTTCTTTTTCTTTTTTCATTTTATCCCCCCTCCCCCATTACATGTAAAAACAATTTCCAATATTTTAAAAAGAATTTTTAGCATTGAATTCTCTCCCTCCTTCCCTCTCTTCTCCTGCTCTTGCTGAGATGGTAAGCAATATAATACAGAATTTACATGTGCAATCATGTAAACCATTTTTCAATATTAATCTTTTGTGGAAGGAAACTTGAACAAAAAAATTAATAAGGAAAGTGGAAAAAGTTTGCTTTGGTCTGCACTCAGACCTCACCAGTTCTTTGTCTGGAAGCATATGGCATTTTTTATCCCAAGTCCTTTTGGATTGTTTTGGGTCATTGTATTGCTAAGAATAGCTAAGTTATGTACAATTGTTCATTATACAAATATTTCTGTCACTGTGTGCAATGTTCTGCTTACTTCACACTGCTTCAGTTCATGTAAGTCTTTCCAGGTTTTTCTGAGCTCCTCCTGCTTGTCATTTCTTACAACATAATAGTATTCCATTATAACGATAGTATAATTTACTCAGCCATTCCACAATTGATAGGTAGCTCCCCACTTTCCAATTCTTTTTCCCCACAAAAAAAGCTGCTAAAAATATTTTTGTACATTTAGGTTCTTCCCTTTTTTTATTTTTTATTTCTTTGTGATACAAACCTAGTGATGGCATTGCTGGGTCAAAGGGCGTACACTTAAACCAGTGGTTTCAAAGGCATATTAAAACAGGGACCACTAAACCATACATAAGGATCCTCAGGAGTCAGATATTTACTAGTTTTAAAATGTAATATTATCCATGTCTTTTTGTATTTTTTAAATATTTTCCTAATTATATTTTAATATAGTTCGAACTGTTCTCAAGAGGGTGGTGAGCCTCATTTAGTGGGTCTTATGTTTGACACCTTTGGACAAGACAATCTCTAAGGTTTCTCTCAACTCCATAAAATGTTAATATCATAATTAATATCTCAATAAAGGTATGTTATTTGAATGACAGGCTGTTTTCATGTTGTTAAACTGTTTCACCAACATAGATTTGTGCTTCTTAGTTAAGTTTTCAACACGTGCAGAGATATCATCATTTTAATTTGTGCCCTGCCCATAATATCCTAAACTCTAAATAGAATTATCACCAAATACTCAGCAGACCTAGTGAATAGAGATTCAACTCATGATTTCAAGTTATTACTTGCAATCTTCTCAGGTGAATCTTTTTCTCAGTAATCTATGTTTTCCCCAGTATTGCTTCTATGAAAGACATTCAAACCACCTAAGTTACCCTCAGAAAAACAAACACTTTCCCTGGTTACAGCTCAGAACATCAGGGCCAACAGTATCTTAAGTCTTTCCCCATCTAATTTTTTTTTCCCATGAGGTAGTGATTTTTTTCCTCTAGAGAAAAAAAAAACAACAGAATAATGGGACATAGCATCAGAGCTGACATTGAATTAGAAGTTTATTTTACCAGGCAGTGAGAGCTCTCTAGGATGCCCCTTTTCTTTTTATTCCAGTAGAAAATGAAGATGTTTAAAAAAAAGAATATTGTGTTCCTTCTTTTTACTTTAAAAAAAGTCAGAATTTAAGCTCATAGAGAGCTAAAAAGGAAGAAGAAAGTCATTGAATCCAACTCCTACATTTTAAAGGAGAGGAAAGTGAACTTGCTCAAAGTCACAAAGGTTGTGCAAGGCAGAGAAGAGATTTGAGCATAGTTCATCTGATTCCATATTCATAATGCATTGTGCTTCTTGTACCTATAATAGTATGTTAATTCAACTCACCACACCATAGGAATATGTATCACATGTTTCAGAAACTGGAAGACTCTGGATAACTTCTGGGGCCATCCATGGAAAAGTGCCTACTAAGGACATATGTGTTGTATGGTTATGGAACCGTGAGGCACCAAAATCACAGATCTGGGAAAACACAAATCAACTTTGTATTTGTTTCTGACCATGTAGCAGTTAACGAGATTCTTAAATTCCATATTTTAACAAAAATATTCCTACCTTTAATACTCCATCAGCAGCTATAACAACTACAAGTAAAAAGAAAAAAAGGAGAATAATGTGACTATCAGTCTCATCTTTATAAAGTAGCTTATTATTGCTGAAAAACCTTAAATTTTTGTGTTCTTTATTAGTACTCATAACCTCAAGTTATTTAGTTTGACAACCAACTGTTGTCAATTGGATTGACAAAAAAAAGAGAAAATAGTAAGGACGTAATAAAGATTTGCAAAGGAAAAGTGGCCTTGGTTTATAAACTAATGTGCAGAAGTGAAAAGTCTATGAAATATTTTCTTCAGCAGATAATGGCACTACCCAGTTTAAAAAAAAGAAAAGAAAAGAAAAAAGTACCAGATAGCAGTTAAAATCTGGTCTTGGTTCTGCCAGTATCTACTTTGTGTGACTTTGAAGATGTCATTAACTGTTCCATGCCTAATTGTTCTCATCCATAAATTATATTTTTTTTTCATGTTGTACATGTGATACAGTCTGGTTAGACTAGGTCCCTTATCCTGGAGCAAGGAGGAAAGAGGGAGACAGAAATAGCTAAAATGACTAATGAGCCCCTAAGTACAGTCTTTAATACCAAAGGAATGAACACTATCCCTTTTGCTCATCCCTCTCTAGCCTACTCATTACCAGTGTACTCAAAGGTGTCTAGGATTTGCTTATTCTAGATTGGTAGATTTGTAAAAGGTTCCAACTTTTTGGTCTCATGAGCATAAAATAATCCTAAGCATTTCTGGCTATCAAGCAGGCTTCGCTTCTGGGCCATGGTTGTTGGTTGTTTTTTTTTTCCCCTAATACTAATTATTTCTTTTCTTAGAACCAGAATTTACACTGAGACCCAGGAGACAGAGTCGGATTGGGTAATATAGCCTTATATCCTTTCATGTATTTACTGAAGACTCACTTATATCATTAATAATACTTATAGTTAGAACTGCTGAGGGTAAGGCTTTGTTTCATGTGATCCTGGACCAGATTAGATAAACAATTTTTCCCCAAATAAATTTTGAGCTATAGAAGAGCTTATGTAATATTCCTCTTTGTATTTCTTAGAACTATTCTCTGTATTTTATGTATCATAAGGATTCAATATATTTACTATTATTGATGAGGACAATGATAAAATCTCTACAACCTACCTTCCTAATATATCCCCAAATAAATCAAATGAGATTAAGAACAGATTAAATGTAATAATATAAAGCTGAAAAACTAAAATCACTATATAAAGACCATTTGATGTAGGCAAAGAACTTCATTACTCCAAAGAAAGATTTGTTTTATCAATAAAAGTATATTCTCAAACATATACTAAAACAATTCAAGCACAAAGAAGATGAATAACTTTTTAATATTATGAAAAAATTTAAACATCCATTGGAATACTTAGTATAATCCCTTTTACTGAGAAATTTTTATGGAACTTCAGAAAAATCATGAGGTTCCCACATATTTAATTCTTGACATATTCATAACTCTCTCCAGAGAAATCTATTCAAATTAATTTGCCAGGGGATAAGGCATGTATTGTACAAAGGCATTATTAGCTGGATAGTTCTGGTATGATGATCACCAGTGAAATGATTAGCAGTGTTGACCTTTAAATGGCCATAATTAGTCTTCAAAGTTAATATGCTATTAAGATGAATGGAAGCTCAAGCCTCACCTTGTGCTACTATTTTAGCCTTGACTCAGACTTAATGATATACCAATAGGCTGTTTTTTTTTTTTAATAATCAAAGCTTACCTCACATTCAAATTGGAAGAATTTGCCCAGATTTCTATAGAGACATTATATCTCGAGGAATACAGTCAAAATATTCAGGAAGATCTAGAGGTTAAATTCAATTTTGATGCACAAAGTACATTATTTTAAACTAAGCTTTTGAAAACAGGAAGTTGCCAGCTTGACCAGTGTTCTTTCTTCTGTTCTTATTTCTGCTTTGGTGGAACCTTTTAATTATTTATATATCCATTCTTAAACAATGCACATTTCAGTATGAATGATGTCTACATTTCAGACAACTTTTAAATGGTATTACGAATGTTTCACTGTTGTAGCTAAAAATAGGGATACAATGAGCTTTATTTTTCTTACAGATCAACATTAGTAAGTTGAAAGCATCAGATGACTTATGGACAAGAGTTTTTCCCCCCTTAAGTAACCAAGAAGTCAAATAAAAAGGGAAGAGTTCAAATACCTTGATTTGTTGGCAATCCCAAGTATATCCTAAAAATTTTGAGGTCATAACAATGCTTTAAAAGTCTGATATTTTCCCTTGGAGTCAAGACAACTTGATAATCATTTATTTTAGGCAAAAAACTATAAACAAAATTTAAAAACCCAACCTACTCTTATGTTTTAGCAGGCACCTAAGATCACTTGGAATAATGAAAAGTTAATGGTCATCTGAAACAGCTAGTGGATTATGGAGCTTGACCATAAAGTGGCAGCTACTACCATAGTCTTTGTCCTATTTTTAACTTTTATATGTTTCTAGATGGGAGAACAGTGTGATTGGAGATCATTAGTACCTTCTCCTCAAGGGACCCTCCTCTGCCTCATTCCACATTCAACCACATGAACACTTGTCCAAGCAAGATATCTCATCATCCACTTAGAATTCTAAAGGTTATAGGGAAAATAATAGTCTTAATTCTTCTGACATGGAAGAAACACTTAGAAGAGAGCTTTTGATGTAACATGGAAACTTTTTTTAATAGAAAACCACCAACTTCAGTTAGTTCTGCTTAACTACAAAATAATACCAAATCGTTTATCATCAGAAAGATTTTAAATGATGCAGAGGTATCCAAGTGTGAATTCTTCAAGCCATTTACATCATGACTTTGCTCATACAAGGTATGAGTGGCTCAAAGAAAAACTAAAACCAAATAATCTAAGAGAAACAGAAAATTTCAAATAAGAATGAGTTAAAAAGCCAAAAGCTAAGCTTCCAAAATGGGATAAGAAGATTAAAAGTACATGGGTACTTTACCATTTCTTGACTTGAGATCTCTGTGAATCACCTTGACTGGAGCTTCCATATGTAAATAGTGCATTCCTATTTATTGGAGAAGGGGAAAAAAGGGATCACCAATGTCAGCTTCACAACATTGTGTCAGTACCACATTGCTTCTTTAAACATCAATGAAACAGCACAAATCAGATTTTTGCACCTTGTTAATCTATGATTGATTGTATGGAGAGAGGAAATTATGGCACACTTACATTGGTGCACTTTGATCTGTTATATGTTAGGTAATGATAATGATTAAAGATGATGTCTAGGAGCACTTCATTTGTGTGTGTGTGTGTGTGTGTGTGTGTGTGTGTGTGTGTGTGTGTGTGTTTGTGTTTTGGATGAATCTAAGACTCTTATCAAAGTAATTAGTCAAAAGTGTGACCAAGGTTAAGTATCCCAAGGCATTCTATATCCCAGTATCAGCTATTCAAAGGTGCTAAGTATAAACTGGGGAATCTATCCTGAGACAAGTAGTATTGGTAGCTAGAGTTCTGGAACTGAAGTCTGGAGAAACCTGAATTTTAATTTGACCTCTAATTTATTTAAGTTACAATGGGCAAATCAGGGTAACTTTATCTTTCTGGGCCTCAGTTCCCTCATCTGTTAAAGGGAAATGATAATACCTACAGTTCTTGACTCAGGATTGCTGTAAATTTACAATGAAAATGTATATAAAGAACTTTGAAAACCTTAAAGTATCTAATACACATGTCTACTACTATTGCTTATTGTTACAAATAATCAATGTCCTTAATGTTTAGAAAAACCAGTTTGTTGGTAGAATTTTTAAGGTTTCATCTAGCTCTATGGAGCCATCTATATCCAGTCAGGATTTCCTTTGTTGATATTCATTACATCTGGGCATTTAGAGAGAAGAGTAAGGATTCATAAGCTATGATTTATAATGCAAGTTGATGATGCTTAGACAGAAATGTATCCTATATAATAGATATAAAGTATTTTTTTTATTTTCCCAAAGGTTTAGTCTCTGAAGAAATTTATATTTAAATCTGAACAAAATTCTGTTATATATTTGTGCAAAAATAAAGTTTATTAACTCTGTAAATTCAACACATAATTAATAAATGAAATTTTGCCATTAAGGAATCAACTTTGTGTGGAAAAGCCCAGATTTTCAAGAGAGATTTTTTTTTGTTCTGTTGCTGCCTACATTTACATACTGTCTATATCCACAGTATATAAGTGCTCTGATGGATGTGCTATTTTTGCAAAATGCAAATATAAAAATAGAAGAAAAATTCCTTCCCCCATATTTAAGCAATTCAAATTTTCCCTTCATGTAAAGAGGAGAAAAAAGAAACTCAAGGAATACTTCCCTTCTTATACAATTGCTCAAATGCGTATATACCAATAAATAGTGCTTGGTTAATTTTGAAAACAATGAACATTTCAATTCTATAAAATTGTTTTTGGGTACTTTTACTATTCTTTCCCAATATTGATGTTTTTGCCAGGAATTATTTTTATAACAATAAAGGACAATTAAAACCAAATGGCATCATGTATATAATAATAAATAAATAAATAACTTTGTAAACCTTAATAGTCAACTATTTTATTGTTAAAATCTATTTAATTAAATATCTAAAAGCTACAGAGAGAATGAATTCTCAAACAGAACTAAATTGACAAACAAGTAAAAAACAAGTTAAGAAAAAGGTTAGCAATTCAAATGTTCTAAACAAAGAAGAAATTATGATAAGGAAGTCTCTCTTACAAATTACAAATGTGAACTTCACTGTGCAGGTCCTCCCCTCCCCCATTTTTCAAATGAAACATTTGAATGGAATGTTGAATATTTGCTGAGTGAATACGATACTTTTAATACTCTCAAGTTGTTAAAATGAAATATCTACAATTAGAATGCATTTCAAATCTTTCTCATTGAATTTGTTGCTTCGCTTTCTTTTGCTATTATTCTCTATTAAAATATGAATTTATGAAAAAAAACTATGCTGACAATCATTACTGATAAAGATTTCTGAAAAAATTTGTCAAGCAAAATTTTTTCAAATACTACAAAAGACAGACACATTTGTGATGGTGGTTACTTCTGAATTATGTTATATTTCATAGAGAATATGATACTAAATATAAATATGGTCATCATCATCATGATAGATAGCATTCCTAGAAAAGCTCTATAATTCTAGTGACTCCGTGAACTTCATTTTTGCATAGTATAACGTTATGACTGAAAGTTTGAAATCTTGAGCAAGAGTTTGATATCTAAATTTTATGGAAATGACAACAAATGCAGTATATTGTAAAATGTAAAACCTATCTATAGAAATAATTATGGTAAATAACATCAGTAATCAATCACATTAAATTATATTTAGTGTTATAGAATCAATGTTTACTATGCAAGTTCTTTGCTTTTTTTTATACAATCTGTACTCTTTTTTTCTTTCTTCTTTTAAAAAAATGCAACACAGGGCAGCTAGGTGACTCAGTGAATTGAGAGCTGGGCCTAGAGATGGAAGGTCCTGGGTTCAAATCTAGCTTCAGATACTTCCTAGCTGTGAACCCTAGGCAAGTCACTTAACACCTATTCCCAACCCTCATCACTCTTTTGCCTTAGAACCAATACATAGTATTGATTCTAAGATGAAAGGTGAGGGTTTTAAAAAATGCAACAAATTTGAAGATGAAATAATACCTTCTATAGGATCATATTAGTTTTGGTGAAGATTTTGATGTGTCCTTTGAGAGGACTTTTGTGGAAACTAAAGGCTTTTTCCTCTTTTTAGAGAATTGATCCATAGATGTCTAGTTTGCTGCCCTCTTTTCTCATTTGTAAATTTCCCTGTAACAAGTGTAAATGTTCAAGATCAAGTTGTTGGTCTATCTTTAAAACATAAAGCCTTTCTGCTTTCTTAAACTGTTATCTTATCAGAGAAATACAAGGTACCCAAATCCTTTAAAATGTATGAGAATTCTCACTTGTGCTGAGTTTTTCATCTTTTGGTCTCTCACCACCTCAAAGTACTGAAAATTCTTAAAGCCTTTGGCAGGAATGATGGTCAGATTCAAAGGCCCACAATGTTTGATCCTGAAGGTATAAAATAAGTCTTTTCCATCTAAGCTGCAAATCCTACCTGTTTCCATATAATAGCAGACTAAAGCCATGACTGTACTACTATTACTCCCCCCGACCCCTTAGTTTTTAGGGAAATAATATTACTTTCTTTTATAGCAATAATGTGACTTTAAAGTATCAGAGTTGATTCTCTCTCCAAGACATATTGCAGTTTATGGATTTAAATAAGACAGAAGTCATTATAGTGAGTTATTCCAACAACACCACTATTTTTGGGGACATTTTTGGAATTTTGAAGGGGAAATGCCTTGAGAACCAAGTTATAGACATGTATTGCTTTACAATCATAGGACACATTGAATCAGCAAGATTCTTGGACATCAATGCTTAGTACAAGCCCGGTTCATAGTAGGCAATTACAAAATGTTTATTGACTCACAGATGACTATAATTTTGCATATGAGGAATCTGAGGTCAGGAGAGGTGAAATAATATGTATAAAATCACACAAGTTACTGAAGAGTAGAGTTGAAATTGGAACTCATGCCCCCTGACTCCAAATCCAGTGATCTTTTAACTGCCTCTTCCTCTTCCCTTTTGGTTTTCTTAGTTTTTCTTCCTTCCACTGTTGCCAATGTACCCAGAGGATCCCCTAGAGAAGTGATATTGCTAGCTTGGAGCCAAATGACCTCTATAAATAGTTTATGGGTTGAAATAGGGACTGTTCTGGGACAGCCAGAAGCTTGTAGCTATCTTCATACTCAGGAGAAGTTTTTCAAGATGTAGAATGATCAGATGTATTTGTGTGCACTATATAGAACTGAATGAATCCTGTAAACCCAAATCTAGAAAAATCCAGTGGCAGAAAGGGGAAGCCTTCATGTTTACAATGCTGCCATTTATAGGTTATAGGCTAAATGGGATGATCCTTGTTACAGCAGGATTTCTAATAACATTCTTTTATCTTTGCTAAAAATAAGCCATGCCCTTTGTGATAGCATATGAATCCATAGAAAGGTGACTGTGATAGTACAACAAAATACCTTGAAAAGGATTAAATTCTGAAAGAGATCATGAGGGGTTTTTGTGTTGCTTGTTTATGCAACTGTGTTGAAACCATTTCCAAGAACATTATCTTATAGTCTGAGTCCTGAATAGAATAATTCCAATAGGAATATATTGTTTTTTATAATCGATCTAACTTACCAATCAAAACAAGGTGGGACTTGCTCCCTTTCCTGAATATGAAACATCATTAAATATTATTTTATACAGATGCATACAGAAATCTACTTTAAATAATGACAATAATTCACATTAATGTGGTTCTTTATAACAAGCACATTAAGTAAAGCAAATATTATTGTTCCCATTTTACAGACAAAGAAACCAAAATGTAAGTGAGTTCTCCAAAACCACAGAGCTATGAAGTACTGAGGGAAGATTCAAGCTCTTTTTGGTTCCTAATCTTATATTTCTCCATTATGCCTTTGGATAAGCTACATAGAGTTAATTGCTCCAGGAAAATTTGGACATTGGCTTCCTAGGAGTTGCTGGAATACAAATGTAACTATCAGCCTTCATTATTTAGGTCAAGTTGTTTCCAGAGCAACTTGGATAGTTATAAATAAAACTCTAAAAGGTTCACAGTTGTGAAAATGGAAAAAAAAAAGATAAAAATAAATGGAATTTGAATTACTTCAGAAAGAATTAGATTGTACTTGAATTTATGAGGAAAAAAAAGGATTAGACATTTTATTGGCTAGTATTCTGGGGATTTTGTAGGTTAAAAATATTTAATTTCCAAGAGTGATTTCCAAGACTGTATTAAATATAAAATGAAATCTGAATTGTTTTTATATGGCAGCATGGATAAGACATTTTTAAAAGTGATTTCTATTTTTAACATATGCCATGTATACAAAATGGGCAGAACTAATCCAAGATAAATCAGTTGGGCCCGAGTATAAACTAAGTCTTACAGAACAATGGTATTATGGTCTCTCCATCTAATATGTCAAGAAGTTAGAGTGGTAAAATGGTCAATTACCCTGTCATATGAGGCTGGGATACACTGACTTTGTTGGTGCTGGTTCGAGAGAAAAGGAGGAAAGTAAATGGGGACATACAGAAAGGAAAAATAGAGTGAAAAATAAGAGAGGAGAGGGAGGGAAGGTGAGAAAAGGAACTAAAAAAGTAGGAGAGAGTGGAAATGAAGGAAAAAGCAGAAGATAATAAATTTAAATTTTCTCATAGGAATCAGTTGAGTATCAGTATATTCATTCTAGAAAAGGAAAAGCATTTAATGCTATATTACACTAGGACATGAGGCATTCTACTTCGAGAAAAGCATATTTCCTCTTTATGTTCCTATTTCAGGACAGGTTTAAAAAAAACTTATTCTTACCTTTAGCCACATCAGTGGCCCAAGTCATAATATGTTCCATATCCATTTCTTCACTTCTATTACTGTTTATGTAATCATATAATGATCCTAGAGAAGCATATTCTGAAAAAAAAGATATGCATATTAGAAACCACAGATGATCTTCTAAACTTAAATCTGATGATTCAGAAATGAGCCTTGAAATCCATATATATATATAAAAGTAGAGGGGGCAGCTGGGTGGCTCAGTGGATTGAGAGTCAGGCCTAGAGATGGGAGGTCCTGGGTTCAAATCTGACCTCAGACACTTCCCAGCTGTGTGACCCTGGGCAAGTCACTTGACCCCCATTGCCTAGCCCTTACCACTCTTCTGTCTTGGAACCGATACACAGTATTGACTCCAAGATGGAAGGTAAGGGTTTAAATTTTTAAAAAAAGTAGAACTGAACCCTATAGTAAAATGATTTAATTAAAGACTTCATAGGTCTAATAGGAAATTTATAACTTACTATGCTAAAGTTTCTAAAGATTAAGGGTATGCTTAAAATTCGTTATTACAGATTTTTCACAATACATTTTTATCAATTAACAATCAAGGAGGAAAAATCTGTTATATAGAAAGAAGACCTGAGTTCAAATCCAGTCTCACATACTGTGATTCTTGGCAAGTCATTTAACCCTTTTATGCATTAGTTTCCTCATTTGTAAAATGATCTGGAGAAGGAAATGGCAAGCTACTTCAGAGTTTGTCAGCCAAGACTCAAATGGGATTCTGAAGAGCAGACACATCTGAAACAAGTGAAGAGCAACAAATTATTGGTTTTCTAAATGTGAGATTTCCCCCCGCAGTGGACACATTTCTAGAGAAACTGAATCATTTCAATATTGATATTCTCTCTATACATGAAACCAGAAGACAAATGGAAATTGTAGCTAAATGGAAGAATATCTCACAGATCCTTTTGAAGAGACAAATAAAGGAATTGGTGGGGTTGATTTTAATCAGGCTTCAGGAAACAGCAACATTATTTCAAAAAAAAATCTAGTAATATGATTTTTATCATCTCCTATGAAAACACTCGATGAAAATTGCATTTTATGAGCCAAATCTTCTGCAGAACAAGGAGGCAGAAAAATCCTAAAAAGAATTTAATAGGAACCCTGAATTTTAATTAACTTATACTTTGATACTCAGTGACTTCAGTACATAAGAGAATATAGAAGAGCTTGGAAAAAAATGTATTGGAAAATATGGCTGAGTAATATAATAGAGACCAAAGGCTCATAGACTAAAGAGAAGTTTCACACATATTTCTTCTTTGCAGTGTTGTGAGGTTCTGGGTATAGCAAGAACCAGCTAATATCATATCAAGTGAAAATGACCATATCTTAACTTACAGGAGACAATCTGAATTACTAGTAAGGGAGTGTTTTCCAATATGTTTTCTATGTATATAACATCTAATTGTAATAAAAGGTAAATATTAATAGGAATTAGAAAAAAAGATAAAAATATGAAGATAGAGTATGTAACTAAAGCAATTCTAAACTGACCTATTTAAACAACCTATGTTGAAAAATGGGAAATGGATAAAATAATAGATATCAATATAAATTGACCATTTATGAAGGAAACTTAACCAGATAACTAGAAGAGCTGAGAGACCTCCTCAGCTAGGAAAACTTTCATTTTCTTGCCAAGTGAAGAGATGTGGTAACATAAGATTAAAATATAAATATATTTATAATGGAAGAAGACTTAGCAGTACTGTCTCATACAAGAGTAAGTGACTATAGAAGAACAGGCAAGTTTACCAAAATGTTACAAGTAACTCAGGCCAGATAATGCTAAGAGCATGAAATGGGGGATAAACAAACAGATAAAATATATAAAAGGTCAATTAAGATGATTATAAGAAACTGTTCTCTTTATCAATAACAATTAATTTACTGCATTTGGGCTCTAAGAACTAACTGCTTGAAAAATTATAAATATTATTAAGAAAACAAAGACAGGAAGAATAAATGGACTAGTACAAGTTACACAAAGGTCTGTAATGAAGATATTATAAGAAGTGGAGACTATCAAATGACTGGAAAAGATTTTAAAAGAATTATAAAAACTAGTGGAAAAAGAGATTGAGATAAATAACAATTGACTCATTTGCTTACTTTTTCATCCTTATTAAACATTTATGAATATAATCTACAAACAGATTGAGGGCATCTCTGAGAATATATAGAATTTCCTTTGAATTTGCTTGGGTTTTTAATTACTAAATCTTTTTTTTTTTCATGTAACAAGCATTTGTTTTTCTTCCTCTCACATCATTTCCCCCATGGGGGGAAAAAGTAAAATAAAGCTCTTACAACAAATACACAATCAAGAAAAACAACTTGGTTAATGTATAAAAATGTATAAGTTTTACTCTATATATTTAGTCCATCCCCTCGTCAGGAAGTGGATAGCATTCTTTATCATCAGTTCTCTGGAATTATGGTTGTATGGAGGAAATGCACCTAATCTTTTTGCTATGGGTGTGGGGAAAAACTCCTCTCAGAAATAATAACCTTAGAGGTCAAAGATATGTACCCTGCAGGGCTGTAAAAATGAAGACAAATTCTCAGTCTGATTCCATCTCAAAGAGAGGTTTCTACTATTTTAAGCCTTTGGTGCCACCTAGATGTTTTTGATGGTCTCGTGAAATTAACTATAAACACCTTTATGAGAAAAAACTGGATCTGGGGTGTGCAACATCAAAGTTACTCCAATATTAATATATTCTCCTACTTACCCAAATCTATTGCTATTGATCTGTCTCCCAAGTAAAGAAAGTGGCTAGCCTCACTGATTGGTTTCTTTTGCTGCCTGTCCTAAAGCTATATTTGTTTTTCAGTAATGCCAGACTCTTTGTGACACTATTTGGGTTTTCTTGGCAAAAATACTGGAGTCGTTTGCCATTTCCTTGTTCAGCTCATTTTACAATTAAGGAAACTGAGGCTAACAGGGTTCAGTGACTTGCCGAGGGTCATATAGTTAGTCTTTCTGGACATTGTTCCAAATTGCTTTCTAGAATGGCTGCACTAATTCACAGCTCCTTCAGTGAATTAATGGGTCTGTTTTCCCAAAGTGCCTTCAATATTTGTAATTTTCCTTTTTTCCAACTTCATATCTGATGAATGTGAGATGGAATTTCAGAAAATAGGCAGACTTTTACAAATGATATTTTATAGCAGATCACATCTATATAGTCACACTATTGACTAATTATTGCCTTGTGAGAGACGCAAAAGCTCACATTACGATTATTGTATGTCAACTATAAAAAAGCATTTGAGTTAGCAGAACCAAAATGTTATTTTAAGGGTATTTTAAACTTAAACAATGTGTCTCCCATACACATGAAAAATCATATGAGATTGTTTGAAAGTTTATGTGTGGCATAAAATAGGGGCAC
Organism: Monodelphis domestica; assembly: GCF_027887165.1. Taxonomy (NCBI): domain Eukaryota; kingdom Metazoa; phylum Chordata; class Mammalia; order Didelphimorphia; family Didelphidae; genus Monodelphis; species Monodelphis domestica. The sequence goes on along the minus strand of NC_077230.1, from coordinate 184,322,809 downwards.
ATGTGCTCACCAATGATGTTTGCCTGGGTCATATAGTCCATCCAGTAGATAGTGGTAAAGTCCAATTAGAAGACAGATTCTCTATAGATGGGGAGCTCCCTCAAATACTCCATTTTAGAAATGCCATTATGCTGATGGCTTCAAGTCCCTAAGCACTGCAAAATCTTTTAACAGATTCCTGAAGCATTCAAAAAGTTTGGATTAACTAGCCACAAAAAGAACCAGTCTTGAAAATTGTCTATTGTTCAAATAATGCTGTGTAGTTATATGAACTCTTCACAGAACTGATTTATCAGAGTGTATATAGATATGTGTACAGATACATGTACTGTTTTTTTTTTAGTAACATCCCACTCTTTATGACCCCATTTGGGGTTTCCTTGGCAAAGACATTGAGATCTCCCTCTTTCACTGAAATCCTAAGGCTAGTCTCTACCTTCTGGTTGGTTGGTTGTTGTCCTTCTCTATGTTCAGGAAGGAAGTGGAAGAGGCAGAGGATCCCTATTTGATGAGGTCTCATTCCACAATCAAGTTGAGATTACAAGGTGTAGCCTTTTGTCTACAGGAGGATCTACCATGTATCCTAGTGCTTTAGTGTGAGAACACAAGGAGATCTGATTGGCCGCTAGTGACTGGGTGTGTTTTAAGAAGTGTGCCCTTTAAAGAAAGGTCTACCACTTCTAATTTCATGTTTTCAGTAAATAAATCTGGGTTTCCTCTGATCACCCCCACCTCACATATACTAGGGAACAAAGAGATGGTAAAACAAAGATATAGCACAGTCAGGCTATCTCCTAGACCTCAAGTAGAAAGGAGATGATTTTCTGTTCCATGGATGCTTCTGTTCTTCCTTGGGGCTTAAAGCTCTACCTTTGGTTCACCTCCTTTCCTCTCTGCCTCATGTTCTTTCCTTATTGACCTGAAGACTTTCTGCAAGTATGAGAAAGCCTTACCATATTAAAAACAAACCCAAACAAAAAAACCCCAATCTTTGATAAGCATTTACTCCCTCTAGCCCTAACTAAAGGTGCCTATGGTTTTGTGCAACAATCAATCTTTTCCATCAAGAAAGGATGGAGTAAACTGGAAGCAGTCTAACTTCCTTCTAAGCTTCTAGTCAGACAGAAAAGGCAAGACTACCAGAGATTCGAGCTGGTTAGGCTGGATGCAATCCCTTTCAAGGGTAACCTGTATTTATTTTAAGAGGTGGGATTGGAAGTATACTTTCATGCCCATCCAACACATTTCTTCTACCATAGCTCGCTCTGAACAGGCTTGCTCTGGTACAGGAGTGCACATATTATTCTGATTGGGTATTGAGTTTATGAAAGCCATGTTAGAAAAGTTCATGTGGTGCTTTGGCCGATGGCTAATAAATATTGTAAACAAAAGGGCAGGAAGATAACCATCTGCTGTCAGGTGAAGGAGAATAATGCCTCCTAAACCAGAGATTACTCCACTTCAAGGGCCAGGAAGCCTCTTGGGACTTAAACTTTTCACTTTGTCTCTCTTACTTTAAATGAAAAACGTTAAATGCATGAGGTGATGCTGACTTATTTATATGTTCTGAAGTGAAACAGAAAACAAGACTCTTGAAGAACCAATTGAGTCTGAATGGTGTAGTGGATGGGGCATTGGCATGGGAACTGAGATGACATGGGTTCAAATTCTGCCTCAAACACTAGTAGTAGGACTTGATGTAAGTTAGTTAACTTCTCTGGGTCTGTTTCCTTATCTTTAAAATGAGGGAAATTGATTTAATCAAATCCACGTTCTCTTCCAGCTCTAAATCTATGATTCTATGAGGTTATATCCTGGAAAAGGGATTTTCCCTCCTAGAAGTATGTTATGATAGTAGTGAGAGGGACAGAGATCACAAATGATTAGAAAATTTGGAGCTGAAAAGTATATAAAGGTGATCAATTTCAATTTTTTTATTTTATGAGTGAGAAAATTGAGGGCTTGAGAGGCTAACTTGCCCAATTACAGGCCAGAAGTAAATATCATAGCCATGATTTGAACCTCAATCTCCTGCCTCTAAATCTAGTGTCCTTTACATTTTGCCACCCAGGTACAGGATTGAATACAATAAGGAACTTTAGTCTAATGTGATAATTAATTAAAATATAATATATGGCATATCTAACAATAAAGGCATGATTAAACATTTTTATAATTTTTGAAAATTGTATTTAGTTAATTTAGAACATTATTCCTTGGTTACAAGAATCATATTCTTTCCCTCCCTACCCCCATCCCTTCCCATAGCTGACACACAGTTCCACTGGGTATTACATGTGTCTTTAATCAAAACCTATTTCCATGTTGTTGATGTTTGCACTATGATGATCATTTAGAGTCTACCTCCCCAATCCTATCCCCCTTGACCCATGTAATGATTAAACATTTTTAGAGGTAAGAGAGATGACTGGAAATGAGAGTATATTATCTATAAATGAACCTATTTTTAAGTAATTTTTAAGTAATCTATACTGTTTCTCCAGACCCATTTTTGTTTCTTTTCCCTAAAACAACACCAGGAATAGCTTCTCCTTTTATTTAAATGAAAGCCACTCTTTCAGTTATTCAAAGAAGAAAGTTTAAACAGAAGAGAATATTCCCTTTGACGTGACATATTTTATGTATCAGCCTGCCTTCATGTAACACACTTGATGTACATCTGTAGATTAAGCCTGAGTAGCATAAAGAACATAAGGAATTAGGAGAAAAGGAGAAAAATCCAGAAAGCTTTCAGAGATGATTTTGATAGTGCTGATTTTTGTAATGATGATGATGATGATGATGATGATGATGATGATGATGATGACATTAACTAACACAACATTTAAAGTTCAAAAAATTTAACTGCCACTCATAAAGTTTCTCCCTTGTCAGAAGGAGACAGCTTTCAAGTTAATGTGGAGCATAGATGCTATATATACAATTAAAATCATAGAAATTAAAATCTACACAGAACTTTAAAAATCCAACATGTCAGGCAAATTCCAGCCTCATTAATATGAAATAAAATGGAGACATTGGAATTCAATGTAAGTGCCCTGGGTCCATGTTCTATGCAATTTATTTCTGGGTCTGCCTCTATTTCTCCATCTTTAGAAGTATGGAATTGTAGTCAATTGGAAGGAAGCCTGGCCCAATGCAGTGTGTTAGACATGGAGTTAGGAGAAGCAAGTTTAGAATTTTGTCTTTGACACTTAATGTAAGTTATATGTAGGGGTTTGCTGATAAAAGTTTTTTTTTTTTTAATCCTTACTTTCTGTCTTAGAATCCATACAAAGTACCAGTTCCAAGACAGAAAACCGATAAGGTTTTGGCAACTGGCCAGCTCTTGGCCTGGTTCTCTCTCCACTGAACTACCTAGATGTCCTTGCTGATAAATGTTTAACTGTCTCTTTGAAAAAAATGTGCACCATGAGTTTTAGAATTTAATCTTCATAATTAGCCTAATTTCTATCTATTCCTTAAATCTAGACAAGCCACAAAACAATAAATCAAGCCCTAATTTGTAGAGTTTGCTGATTTACAAAGTGTGAATGCTCACACTGAAAATTTAACACTTGGCTCTTGAAAGTTAAATAAAAGCCAACTCCAGGACAGCCTGGTTATGTGATTATCACAACCTCTTTGAGATTCAGATTATTCATCTATAAAATGGAGTAATATCCATTGTTGCTAGTAATCATAAGGCTCAAGTGATATGGTGAAAATTAAACCCTGTAGAAATACTGTGCCTGTGATAACACTGGAAGAAAGAACTCTGAGAAGAGGAAATTAATTCCCTTTACCAGTGGAGGTCAGGATCTTCTTGGGTCTAAAGTTGTTATAGAATTGCCTGAGGCACTGAGAAGATGAATTTCTTGCTCAGTCACAAAGACAATATATGGCCAGAGGAAAGACTTGAACTCAGGTCTTCTGTATTCTGAGGCCAGATCTGTATCCACTACCAAGTTAAATATTACTATTACTACTACTAAAACTACTTTTCCTACTAATACTGCTGCTGCTGCTACTACTACTGCAACTGCTGCTGCTGCTACTACTACTACTACTCCCACCACCACCACCACCACCACCATTTTTCCTTTTGCTATACCCATGGAGCTAATTTGACTGTAAGCTCTTTGGTGACAGCTATTTTAAAGCCCATTCTTATTCTGTTAGTCCACTGCTCTTGGTACAATGTAGAAGTTCTCCAGGAATGTTTTTTATCTGAGTGACTGATTCAAATCAGCATCACCCAATAGTCCCACATTTAAGTCATTGGGCTAGTATTAGAATGGATGCATTTTCTCTTTCAAATTACACTAAAGTGCATCTTTGTTATTGTGTAACATGATCATTTTCTCCTAGGTTCTCCCAGGATATGAATATATATTATAATAATATATATCAATATATGAAAATATATTGTTGAGTTCTGATCCTGGAATCTCACAGTGGACAAATGTATTGTGAATGTTACCCGGACTACAGAATTTGAAAAGAATGTAAAAGGAGAAATGGATTTAAGAAATTACAACAGTACTGACATGAGCATTTCTGGAAACATTAAGGAAAAAAACTAGAGAATAATCTTTTGGATATAGTTACATGTAATCAGAAAATTAATCAATAGTTTTATTAAGTGATTACTCTGTGTCAAGTAGGGTGAGGTGTGTTGAGATATAAACCAAAAAAATAAAATACTGTCTGCTTTCAAAGAGATTACATTCTGTAGAACATATTCTAAATGTGTAAAATATTTATACACACACATATATTAAATATAAGCTTTTTTGAAAACTAGGGAAATGTTTGGGAATAACTATTTGGGAATAAAGAAAAGCCTCATGTAATCCTATAATAGACAGATGAACTCAACAACTCAATGACATTCTACTTAGTCCTAAGTATTTAAGATTATTAATGTCAGCCTTCAAAAAAAAGGACCTTAATTAAAATTAGACCTGAGAAGGGATTAAATTACTGATCACATCTACTTTTGCTACATGATAATGTCTAGTAATTAAAATTTTTATATCCAGCTCTAACCAACATTTCCCAAACTCTTTACCTGACTTTAAAAGAAAGGTCTATACTATTTTAAGGACCTTCTTATAAGAAATGTCAGAGGCTTTTAAAAATTAAATACTGTGGTTATCATAGCCAATGTAGCAGTCTTTAACAATTCCTCACAGAATACACACATGCACAAAGTACTAAAAAAGGTGCAAAATTTTCTACATGTTCCATTTTAGAGAATATATTTTCACCCAGTTCTAAATTGCTGCTCCTAATTAACTGATGATTTAGATCAAGGTCATTATCAACTCAAATGACCAAACGTGAAAAATACTGTTCTCATGTCAGAGACCTTGAAGTAAGAATGCTCTAATGGGATTAAAATGCCCTGCAAAGAATTATAACATGAATAGCTCAAGAAATCTTAATTTATAAAAGGTCACAGAGTTGCAAAAAGCATCGCTCATTTCAACTAATTAAATGAAATTTTAGTTAAACAGCACCTTCAAATATTGGTATTGCAGCTGCAAGTGCATTTAAATAGCATTTACTCAGATATAATTAGCACAATTAAACATGGGTAGAAGTAGAAACACCATTCCTAATTATATTGATATAATCAGTTTTATTAATGCTTTATGGCAACAAAAGTGACATCTGACAGTAGAATACAGTTCATAACTGTATCTAGTGCTAACCATTTTAACATATTTGGAGCAAAAAGCCTTGTAAATTGTTGAAATTTTAAAAAAAGTCTCTATACTAATAAAGGTGTTCTTACCTGTTACGATACCATAGTTGGGTGGTTCAAGAATTACTCCATAAAACTGGATGATGTTTCTGTGACTGAGGACACTGAGTATTTCTGCCTGTTGAAAAATCAAAGACAAACTGAGATAGTATAATTTGCACGGTTATACAATGTTCTAATAAGCCTGAACTGCTCAACTTCAGATCATCTTTGTCTTTTATTTTCTCTCTATATACACAAATTCTTTATGCAAATAGCCATTGACTTTGGAAAAGGAGTCTTTTATAGGACTCTCAGAAAAGCAAATTTGCTTTAATTATTTAGAGAAGAAACATGTTTCCAGGATTTTTGCAATGGCAAGTGTAGGATAATCTGTCAAAGGACTGTTACTTTACTAAGGGTTTTCCTAATTTTAACTCAGTGGTACATTCGAAGTGCTTTTACTTCTGAACATAGGTTCTGACTTTTGGAGACCAGATTGGTGTTTAGGGATGCATGAGATATTCTTTTGTAGTATTTCTTCTGGGACAGAATTTGTTTTGTTAAATATACTGTACTTATCTTAGCCAACAAAGTAGTCTAAAGCATTTCCTTTCTGTAAACAAAAATAAATTCTAAAAATATCCTTTTGCCAAATTAAGTACACAGTATATATTAGTTAATAACCATACCTAGAGTTTGATAAACCCAAAGATCCAAGCTTTGGAGACAAGGACTCACCATTTGACAAAAAATTGCTAGGAAAATTGTTAAGTAGTTTGGCAGAAATGAGGCATAGGATAAAGTCAAAATGAATAAGTGATTTAGACATAAAGGAGGTTATCATAATTAGGGAAGAATGAAAAAATGTATCTCTCAGATCTATGAGTAAGGGAAAATTTTTTTTAACAAAAAGAGCTAGAAATCATGGGAAATAAAATGGATAATTTTGTTTATATGATATCAAAATGTTTTTGCACAGACAAAATTAATGCAGCCAAAATTAAAAGAAAAGTCGGAAACTGGGAAATTTTTTATAGCTATTTTCTCTGATAAAGGCCTCATTTCTCAAATAAATAGGAAATTGTGCCAATTTTATGAAAATAGAAGTCATTCCCTCATTGATAAATGATCAAAGGAAATGAGCTGGCAGTTTTCAGAAAAAAGAAATCAAAGTTATCAATGGTCAAGTGAAAACATTCTCCAAATCACTATTGATTACAGAACGCAAATTAAAACAAACCAGATACCATACAATATCTATTATATAGGCTCAAATGACAGAAAAGGAAAATGACAAATGCCCAAGAGAATGTGAATAAATAGTGACACTAGAGCATTCTTGATAGAGTTCTGAACTGGTACAACCATCTGGAGAACAAACTGAAACTACAACCACCAAAATGCTATAAAACTGTGCCTACTCCTTTGAGCCAGTGATAGTGTTAATAGGTCTGTATCCTGAAGAGATTAAAGGGAAAAAAAAAAGGATCTATTTATACAAAAATATTTATAGCAGCTCTTTTTGTGGTGGAATAGAATAGGAAATTGAAGGGATGCTCATCAACTAGAGAATGGCTGGACAAATTGTGGTATATGATTGTAATGGAATACTATTGTGCTATAAGAAATGATAAGTGGGACTGCATCATAAAAACCAGGGAAGTCTTACATGAACTGATGAAAAGTGAAGTGAGCAGAATCAGGAGAACTTTATACATATTAATGCAACACTGTAATGATAATTAGCTGTGAAAGACTTAGCTATTATGATCAAGACAATGATCTAGACAATTCTAAAGGATCCATGATGAAAAATGCTATCCATTTTGAGAGAGAGAATTGATAAACTCTGAGTGTAGATTGAAGTATGCTTTGTTTCACTTGATTTTACTTGAAGGTTTTTTTGAGTGGTGGTGGTATATATTTTCTTTTGTAACAAGGATTACATGGAAATATTACTTTCTCAAGGGGTTGGGGAGAGGCACAACTAAGGAAGAAAATTTGAAAATCAAAAATTTTAGAAAATGAATGTTAAAGGTTTAAACATGTAATTAGGAAATATTTAATGAAATAAACATATTAAAAATAACAACATCCTTTTGCTAATACACTGTGATAGAGACATGAAGAAAGAGAGGTTTTAAAGGACAAGCCAGAATACAAGAGTCAAGGCTGGGGACTTGTCTGTCAGTCAAGGAGAAGGTTCCAAATGGAATGTTCCCAGGAGTGGCAGTTGGGGGTTTCTGGCCACAGAGGAAAAGCAGCAGAAACTGGGCTTTGACTTTGGCTCTGGCTCTGGCAGTTGAGCTGGCCAGGAGAAACTGAGAGACTTTGGACTTTGTTTTCTCTCTGGGGTTAAGCTGAGAGACCTCACTGGCTTTGTGAAGAAGGAAGATCTTACACAGCTGTTGTCCTCCATCTCTCTTACTGTCTTAGAGTCACAGTTTGAGACTGGACTACTTTCTCAAACCCTCAAATTCTCCCTCATTATAGATTAGGGACATTCTCATCCCTCTTACCTCAGTTTCCTATCCTATTATCCCAATAAACCCCTTGACTTGAAAAAGGAAAAGAAAAGAGTATCTTTATAGTTTACTCAAGGGGGAAGGGAAGAAGCCAAAGGCTTCAAGAAGAACTGGGAGGTGAGGGAGGTAGGAAGGAGAGGGTTGGAGAAGGGAGGGAGTGAAGGCGGGAGGAGGTTAGAAAAATATACTGATCCATCAGCCATCAGTAGGAATCAGCAGGCAAACTCCAGAGCATTCCCCAGAGCAGTTCCCCTGTGTGGCAACAACCCTGTACTAGCATCCCTTAGCATTTCGCATTCCTAGCTCCAATACAAATAAGCAGCATCAGGTTCCCCTCTAGCAGTTCTTTAGTAAGCCAGAGTACATCCAGTTAGTTCAACCAGAAACAGTTTCATCAGTTTACTTTTTCTATTTCAATACCCAGGTTTTTAAAAATTAGGCAAGTACTAGGAAAAGCAGTCATAACTCAATAGCCCTGACATGGTCACCATTGTTCTTGGAGAGTATAGTGTGGTATACAAAAAGACCCCAATAGATTTAAAGTCAGCAGAACTAGGTTTATATGCCATATATAATATTTGTGATGTAGGGCAAGTCATTTCATTTATCTGGGACTCAGCATGCCCTTATATAAAATGTGAGAGTTAGATTAGATGTTAACTAGATGTCTTTCTATCCAAAAATCTATAATCCTCTGAGATTTTAAGAATGATTTGCTAACCCATGAACCCATATTGAACTTCCCGGTACTAACATATCACTATTGTTCTATGTACTAGGGTGAGCCAAAGAGATAATGCGTATAAAATTCTTTGAAAACCAAAGAACAGAATGTAAATATGAGATATTTGGAAATAATGATGAGAAAGAGAATCCAGTAATCAAGAAACCAACCTACATGTACCTTGTTAAACCATATGCCTGAGACTTCCCAGACACTCAAGAGATCCCATTCTACTGGTGGCGACTGAATGAACATGGATCTACCAAATCAGAATATTTTACAAATAGATTAATATTTTAGATTAATAGATTCATGGATTGTTATAGATGAAAGGGGTTTAAGGGATGATCTGCTCCAACTAGCTCATCTAGGGATTTGCAAGGTGATGGTTTGGCTTATAGCAAAATTTATGATTTCTGCTACACCAACCTCTATCCATCAAGATGAATACAATGGTCCTTCTCAGGGCTTTACCTCTCCTCTTTTTGGAATACTTTTGAAAAATCTATAGAACATTAAATGAATAAATGCTGCATCTTAGCTTCTTTCCCTCATTTTACAAGTTTTGTCTTCCTAATCCTAGTCACATTCTGATTTCCTTAAGAAAAGAAGTGAAATGCTAGTTGACTTTGTGGTCTTTCTTCAGCTTTCATTCTGGTTTGCTCTATTCCAACTAGATATGCTTCCCAAATTCATGTACCGTAAAGTCTCTATAATTAGAGGTTAGAAATATTACAATCTGTTAAACACATTTAGGAGAAAGGAAGTAAGGACGTTCAACTTTTTTTCTGGGAAAAACAAAACAAAACAAAAAAGGATACTGAAAGTAGCCTACTGATATTAAGGTCCACTAATTACATTATCATCCTATATCTTGTTCCAGATTGGCTTATCTCATCAACCTGTCAATTGCTCTTTTACTTTTATCTCTGAATTATTTTGGAGAACCCACAACTCTAATTATGACAGGCACTTACAAGAAGGAAAAGAAGAAACATACCTGTAAGATATACTACAAAGAGTACTGGATTCTGAGTTATGCATATGAGTGAGATTTCCCAGCTCTTCAACTTACTACTCTTGTGATCTGAAGCAGCAACTTTATTTGTAGAACAAAGGGGTTAGATTTGTTGTTGTTATGTCATTTTCAGATATGTCCTATGCTTCATGACCCCATTTGGGATTTTCTTGGCAAAGATACTCAAGTGGTTTGCTATTTCCTTCTCCAGATCATTTTCAGATGAGGAACTCAGTAAACAGGATTAAAATGACTCGCCCAAGATCGCATAACTAGTAAATGTCTGAGGCCAAATTTGAATTCAAGAAGATGAGTCTTCCTGATTCCAGGTCCTATGCTTTATCCATATATATATGCATATATAGATTATATACATATACACACATGTATGTATTTATATACATTTATATCTATAAGTATATATATTCTGTGTCCATGTATGTATATATGTATATTAATAGAAACATATTTATATATATACACAGAATATACATATATGCATATGTGCATATACACATATACATAAATATATATAAATATAAATAAAATGTATACCTAGATGTACAGGGGTTAGATTAGATTATCCCTAATATTTCTTTTGACTCTAAATTTTTAATTCCATTAATCCAAAGGTAGAAAGAGGCACTCTGCTCCCTTCCAGCTCTGCTGCCTGTAAGCCATTCACCTTACTCTCTGTGTGCTCCCATTGGGCTGCTGGGCAGAGGGGCTGGGATGTGAAAAAATGTTATCAGGCAGAGTGGAGAGGGGTAGGGGAATAACTCCTCCCAAGCCCCTCTACCTTTCTAGTAAGGAACTCTTGGGGGTGGGGAGGTGGAGGAGAGGGAGGGTGGCTGCCTGTCCACAGAGAGCGCTCTGCATGCCATCTTTGGCACCTGTGTCATAGGTTTGCCATCACTACTCTAAGGAATTATTCAGTTTATGGCAGGACTTTATTCTGTAGCTCTCCTATCTTTGATCCTCCATTCAACACTCATCAATTTCAATTCAGTAATATCAATGTTGTACCCTAAGGATTTGCAGAAAAGACTATCTTTTCTCTTCTATTTGAAATCCGAATCCTGGGCATATTTAATAAAGCATTAATTAAGCAGTTAATAAATAATCTTCCCTTTCTCCTTTTTCCTTCCTTCCCTCCCAATCTAAAAACAACCTAGTTCTCTGTTATTTTGTTCAGTCATGTCTGATTCTTTGTGGCTCATTTGGGATTTTCCTGGCAAAGATACTGGAGTAGTTTGCCATATTAGGAAACTGAAGCAAATAGAGTTAAGTGACTTGCCCAGGGGTCATACAGCTAATAAATATCTGGGGCCAGATTTGAATGCAGGAAGATGAGTCTTCCTGACTCCTGGCCTAGCTCTCCATTTTGTGTGCCACTCAACTGTCCTAGGGAACCTACTTCCCTAAGAGTGTCCTACATTCTACCTAGGTAATATAGTACCCTTTTCTATACTGACCCTGACAGTCCTAGCCCTAGACTCAGTTGCCCAGTTATATCTTTCATTCTCACTCCCACTTTTATGCTGACACTTCCATTATTTCAGAAATTGGGGAGAAGGTTTAGAAAAGGGATTACCATTAATATTAGAATTCTTTAGACCACAAGTATAAATGTGTAAAGCCAAACACTTGTAGCTCATTGAGCATGTCTTTGGACAAGTTTAGTTTAGCAATTTTCAAATCCTGTTTTAATTATTATAACAATAAGCAAATGCTGTTTCATTAATTGTACTTTAATCCCACCATTATCATGACTAGTCTACTCCCTTCCTCAAAATAAGGGGAAGAAAAAAGAAAAGTTTGCCTCTTACTTGTACAGCAAGGGGGGAAACCAGCCCCTCAACCTACTCTTAGCAATGCTGTACTATAAGTAGAACCAAAAGAGCCAGCTTGCACTATTTCCAAAACATTTTATGTCCTGTTTTTAATGACCAGTGTCACCCACAGGCCATGCCCTTTGGAATAGTCACTTCAGACTTTAGTAGCACATTTAAAGTGACAAATAACAAACTTGATTCTTGTTGAGACTCAACCAGCTAGCCTTTGCTATTTTATAATTTGAAGGTGAAGTTAAGATTTATAAGGATAATAGCAGTAGTTTTTATTTAGATAGTATAAATTTGGGTTAGTCAGATCAGGGAGGATTAGTATAGTCTGTGAAACACAGGAGAAGCAGTTCCTTGCAGAACCAGGGAGTTTATTTGGGTGGATTTAGAATCCTTTAGAATTAGAAATCCTTCTTTATCCTTATATATTTCAATAAATATTTTATTTTTATAATAAGAGTCTCTTTAAACTATGCCCAAAGGGTGATAAAAGACTGTCTGCCCTTTGATCCAGCCACAGCATACTGGGTTTGTACCCCAAAGAGATAATAAGGAAAAAGACTTGTACAAGAATATTCATAGCTGCACTCTTTGTGGTGGCCAAAAATTGGAAAATGAGGGGATGCCCTTCAATTGGGGAATGGCTGAACAAATTGTGGTATATGTTGGTGATGGAATACTATTGTGCTAAAAGGAATAATAAAGTGGAGGAATTCCATGGAGACTGGAACAACCTCCAGGAAGTGATACAGAGTGAGAGGAGCAGAACCAGAAGAACATTGTACACAGAGACTGATACACTGTGGTACAATTGAATGTAATGGACTTCTCCATTAATGGATTTACCATGTCCCTGAACAATCTGCAGGGATCTATGAGAAAAAAAAAAAAAACAAAACTATCCTCAAGAAGAGGACAAACTGAGGGAGTAAAAACACCGAGGAAAAGCAACTGCTTGACTACAGAGGTTGAGGGGACATGATCCAGGAGAGACACTAAATAAGCACCCTAATGAAAATACCAACAACAAGGAAATGGGTTCAGAGCAAGGACACATGTGATACCCAGAGGAATCGTGCATCAGCTAGAAGAGGGGTGGCGGGAGGGGGGGGAGGAAAAGAAAATGATCTCTGTTTCCAATGAATAATGTATGAAAATGACCAAATAAAATAATGTTTTAAAAACTAAAAAAAAAAAAAAGAATCTCTTTAGCAACCTTGTGCCTGACCCTGAAGGGATGTTCACATTTGAACTTCATTTCATCATTGAAAATACTTCGGATTACCTCTATCAAAAGTATCTCAACAGGTTTGAACCTGTATATTGAACAATTTTTCTATCTATATTTGTGTAGCTCACCATTATCATTTTTATTTTTATAATCCTCAATAAAATCAATGAAGTATACTGGATTTAAAGCATCCTTCACCAAAGGACTCCCTTAAAGATGCACAGTAACATAGAAATAACCCTGGCTTCAGTTAGCACACTATCTAGTCAGGTGAGTTCTACCAATTTAGAAGGACTTCAAGTACTGTCCCAACAATTGATAAAGATCATTGATTAAGTTATAGGGAGATTGTATCCATTTGGAGAGCTCACACTGACAAAAAAAACCAAGGTCCTGAAGTGCTGAACTAAAAATATAATGTATCAACTAAGAGGCACAATAAATAGAACACTAGGTCTGGAGTCAAGAAGACCCGAGTTCAAATCTAGCTCAAATATTTATTAGTTGTGTGACCCTGGGAAAGTCACTTAACTCTGTTTGCCTTACTTTTCTCATAAGCTGGAGAAGGAAATAGTGAACCCCTCTAGTATCTTTGCCAAGAAAACCATAAATGAAATTATGAAGAGTCAGATATGACCAAAATGACTAAACAACAACAACAATTACAAGATATGTTAATTGTAGCGTGTATGGTGAGGAGAATCTCTCCTCTGATAGACTGGGATTCTACAAGTACAATAACAAAACATACTACTCCTTTGAATTGTGATAGTTCTGCTATTTTGGACAACTCATTCAGCTTTTTCTTAGCTTCCTAATATGTAAAATGAGGGAGTTAGACTGCATGACCTCTATGGTTTCTTCTAGTTGTAAGGTCTATGATCCTATGAATATTTCTGTAAATATTTGTCTTTCTATTTGGTCTTGTCTTGTTGTCCTAGCTCCCTGAAAGGCTCAACTGACACCAGAACTTTTTCTGATTTCCCCAACTGTTAAATGTTCTTCTCCCTCCTCTTAATGACTTTGAATTTATTTTATATTCATCCTGTATTTATTTATCTATGTACATGTTCTTTCTCCACAGAACAACAGATGTCACTGAAGACAGGAATTATTATTATTAGTAGTAGTAGTCTTTATTTGTCCACTATCTACCATTGTGGCTGAAACCTAATGGATTCATAATAAATGTTCATCAAATTAAAAGGAATGTTTGTTGTGTAGCAGTTAAAATTAGTTTCTCTGCTAGAAGTATATTTTTAGAGTTTTATTAAAGATTAAGAATTAAAGAAAATACAAATAAGAAAGAACATGCCTAGGAGGGCTGAATGTCCCATTCATTTACACTACATCATGAGAGATGTGTCTGCTTGGAAGCGGAAGTAGAAAGAGAAAGAGAGAAAAAGGCGTAGTCCATTTAAAAAACCCCTCTCTCCTCATGGCCCAGGTGATGACCTCACCTGAGATTATGGGGAACTCTGAGAGCTACCAAGGACTCCTGGGAATTAAAGTCCGGGGTTCAAATCTCCATTTTTACAGTTGGTATCTAAATCCTTGCCAAGTAGATCCTCTTTTGGGAAAAAAGAATTTCTTTCCTTTTAAACTAATCAGATTAAGTAAGTTTCCTTAGTTCTATGAAGAAATTCTCTCTGGAGGAACACCCCATTGCCAAAGCTAATGCGAATAAATTGATGAACCATTTCTCCCATTTGGTGCTACTTTTTGGAAGACAAAGAAGAACTGGTGAGGAATTTCATTTTAATCACAGCTTATATTGTGAACCAACAGAAATTAGAACTCAATGATTTTTTGTGATGTACTGAAGCTTACTCTTTCTTCATTTGGCATAATTTGGAGAAAAGCTCAGGCTAAATTCCAAGGAACATGCTGCTCTGTGGTAAAGAGTGGGCTCTTTGGTTTCATATCTTACTGAGGGCAAGCTAACCTGGCAAGACTAGAGGGTAGCTACAATTGAATAAAATAAATGGTGAAGATTTAACATTTGAAGACCATAAAAAGTCATAAACAGCCAAGGTGAACTAGATTTATACAAATACAGGGTTTATGTAAAATGTCATTCTGACAACATGAGAAGCAAAAACATTTTATACATGAGTTAGAAGCAGGTGAGTGGACAAAAGTATGTCCAAATCTCTAGCCAACAAACTTTTGTAATGCTGCCAAAGGAATTGCTTTCTGTGCTAAAAGCTGGTATATGACTGTGAAGGGTTTTTAAAAATGTTTTTTCCCTCATAAGACTGTTGCTAAACTTTTATAATTCAAGGCCATGGATTTAGTTGGCTCACCAATAAAACGTAAGGGTTAAATTAGGGGCTTGACAAAATAAGAGAGCAGCTTTTAATCTTGGATTTTAATGAGAATATTGTAGAGTTATAAATTAATATTATCCCTTTAAGTCAGAGAAAAGAAAACTTCTAGCAGCTTTTAACAATTAACAATTTGGCTTTATTAAAATAGAGATAGTAAAAGAATATAGTAAATGAGGAAAATATAGGAAAGAGGTAGAGAAAGAAATTTTCCTAATGCCTATACTAGTTATCCTATAAATGCCTATAACTACTATCTAAAACTGTCTATATTCCTATAACTGCCTATAACAACTACCCTACAATGGTAAGAGGACCTCCAGGTCCCCAGTTAAATTAGAAGGAAGGGATTAAGAATTTCCTTTTATAGTTGTGAATAAGAACTTTTTAAAAGTTTAATTAATTTAATATTTTCCTCATGGTTACATGATTCATGTTCTTTCCCACCCCCCTCCTGTAGCCAACGAGTGATTCCACTGGGTTTTTTATGTATCATTGATCAAGACCTATTTCCATGTTATTAATATTTGCAGTAGAGTGATTGTTTAGAGCCTACATTCCTAATCATATCCCCATCAAACCATGTGATCAAGCAGTTATTTTTATTCTGTGTTTCTACTCCCACAGTTCTTTCTCTGGATGTGGGTAGTGTTCTTTCTCATAAGTCCCTCAGAAATGTCCTGGATCATTGCATTGCTGCTAGTAGAGAAGTCCATTACATTTGTTTGTGCCACAGTGTATCCATCTAGGTGTATAATGTTCTCCTGGTTCTGCTCCTTTCACTCAGTATCATTTCCTGGAGGTCGTTTCAGTTCACATGAAATTCCGCCAGGTCATTTGAATAAGAACTTTTGAAAGATTTGCTGGTTAGTCATTTTCCAGTTGTGTCTGACTTTTCATGATACCATTTGAGGTTTTCTTGGCAAACATACTAGAGTGATTTGCCTTTCCTTCTCTAGCTCATTTTAGAGATGAGGAAATTGAGGCAAACAAGGATAAGTGAGTTGCCCAGAGATCACACAGATAAAATAAGGAAGGGATATGGAGAGACAGTCAATATACTTAAGTTCAAAATCTAGTTCTACTAGCTCTGTGTCTTTGGTCAAGTCATTTAAATTCTCAGACTTTTAACTTCCCGACTCATAAAATACAGATGATAATTGCTGTCCAGCTTCCCTAGCAAGGTTCGCACAAGAATTTGGTGAGATAATGGGCACAAAATCATTTTGTGAACAGTAAAAGCAAAACAAAATTGGTAAAAAATAAGTTCTCTCTTATTACTCTAGACTTGGCCCTGTCACTAACTTAGGCAAGTGACTAAACTCTAAATATGAATTTCCTCATTCATAAAATGAGGGACTTGAACTAGATGATTTATGGTAGAAAGGACCTCTGAGGAACCCTTCAGCCTCATCCAGAACTTACTAACATTTCTCATACTATAAATTTCTTTCTCTACCTCCATTTTTTGTTATGGGAAGCAGTTTGGTGGTTCAGTGAATAAATAGAAAGCTGAGCCCTGAATCTAGAAGACCTGAATTCAAATTTGAACTCAGGCACTCATTAGCTATGTGACCCTGGGCAATTGAGGAATGGAGGAGAACGGTTCATTCTTGGTTTCATAGTCAATCTTTGTTTGCTTTAAAAGTATCTTTGCCAAGAAAATTCCACATGAGATCATAAAAAATCAGACACAAATCAATGACAACAAAATTTTGGTCACATACCAGCATATTCATCTCACCCCTTCTCAAATTGCATCCTTTCCAAGATCTGAAATGCCATTATCTTTCTATTTCACCCATTTTGTCATTCACACTTTTTGTCCTTATTATAACTTCTGGGACCCTTGATTTATCCATACTCTTTCAGTCCATCTGTGGCTTCAATTGTTTCCATATATATTTTGGCTCTATAGTCTCCCTGAATCTAGCATGTTTCATTAGCCATTGCCTTTGCATATATTATTCTGGTAATCTTCCATTCCCAACCTTGGCTCTTTGTACAATGTCTGGCACATGGTAGCTACTTGACAAATGCTTGTTGACCATTTTATATAATCCTTACTTTCTGATTTCTCTGCTCTTGTGTCAAGGCTTCTGAGCAAAAATCATTAATTGAACTGATTTTACCCTTTACAAATTAATCATTCTTGTCCTCATTTGGGCTCTCTTGATATTACTCAACAAGATTTCTGTATTCTTTGGGCAACTTATCTCATTCCCTATAGAAACTGGTCCAAATCTTTTCTTCTCTCCCCTCTCCCCTAATATCCTGACCCACATTTAAAGGATTTAATCTACTTCACAAGGAAGGCTGAAGCCAGTTATGAACCATTCTTTTCCATTCCTCAAATAGTATGACTCCTCTCCTAAACTGTAAGCTCCATAAGACCTAAAACCTTATCTAATTTAAGCTTTTCCAGCTTTGCATAAAATAGGCATTTGATATATATTGAACTAAACATGCTCAACAAATGTTATTGAACAGTGGAATTTACTCATATAGGATGTTTCTAAAGTCTTAGGATAGGTTTGAGCTTTAATAGTTTAATTATTATTAAAGATTATTATTAAAGCTTTACTGGCTTCAATAGTTTAAAACTACATTGACTTCAGAATCACCATGCATATTTTACTTTTTTTTTAAACCCCTTACCTTCCATTTTGGAATCAATACTGTGTATTGGTTCCAAGGCAGAAGAGCGATAAGGGCTAGGCAATGGGGGTCAAATGACCCAGCTGCCCCTCCTTATTTTTTTTAATAATTTCACATAAACTTTAATTAAGAATTTCACTCATACTCTTTCTTTCTCAAAAAAATCAATGAGACAAAAATGTTTTTGACCTGATGATTCATTAATAGAAACTTCCAATACCTAAAATGATCCCAATAAGTCCATATTTAAACATATCTCATCACTTGCTGCTAACTCAGCCTTAAATTCTCAATGCCTTTTCAACTCCTTCAGTCTCTTCTCCTCTTTGATTGGAGGACTGGAAGGTGGAACACTAAATTTCTCCCAATGCTTTCCTTTATGGAGGATGGAAACTGGACTTTCAGATCATTCCACTCTTCATCTGCAGCTCTGTTTGTTGTCAAGCTTATGGAATAAAGATTCTCTGGTGCCAAGCAACTCTATCAGATCCTTTCCCTTTCCCTTCTTTCCAGCTCCCTGTTGTGTGCTGTCTTCCCCCATTAAACTGTAAGCTGTAGGACAGAGGTTATCTTTTATTTCTCTTCTTATTTGTATCCCTAGCACTTAGCAGAATGCCTGATGTTTACTGAACTGAATTGAATATCTATCTGCACACTATAAACTTGAAGGGCAGATTGTTACCTCATGAACATAAATGGGACCAGAAAAAAACTATAAGGCTTTCCTAGGGTACTCAATAGTTAATGCTTCCCTTTTAAGAGTTATTGATGACTAGTCAAATAAGGTAAGTAGGAATTCCTGTATGGAATTACCATGACCCCAGTTGCTGACTCTGTTACAAGGCTAGTTCAGAATCAAGCTGAAAACCAAACTCTTTTCAACACTAGACTACAGGGCCAGCCAGAAGCTACCAAATTTATTGCTAATAAAACTAGTTAATTGCACAGCATGAGGCACCCTCTCTCTATGCAAAATTACAGGTTGAAGAATTTTCAGCTACTCCAGCAATCTGATTAGCTGAACACCCCTAAGTGCTCTATAATATTACTCAACTGAGCAACAGAATTTGATTGTTTACATTCCAGAAAAGAAATGTTTGCCGCATTTGGCAATCTACACATGGAAATCTACAAAATCACTCCAAAACTTAGACAAACTTGATTTTTTTTTTAAGTCTGAAAAGTCTTGGAGCAATCTGAGAGCTCTGATTATACTGGCTCCTGAATATCGATATATTGATCAATATGTATCAATTCCTAGGTTGGAACTTGATTAATGATTTTATTGATTCTTAGGATACGTTTTATATGGTTGAACAGTTACTGAGAACTGTCCACCAAACAACTGATTGCCATTTTCTTCTTTATTAGTTGTCAAGAGTAGATAGAACATCTTAATAAATCTCTAATAAATATGAGAGTTTCTGAATTGGAAAGGGCCTTAAAGTTTTCTGCATCCTTGACTTTCAACTCTAGCCTTTATTTTTAGAGATGCTCCTTTAAATCCCTATAAGCAGAAAACAGAACAGATTTTATTTTCAAAAACTTCTAGAGATGGAGGTCCTACCAACTCCCTTAATTAGTCATTACTCTGTTTAATAACCATCACCATCAGAAAATCTTCCCTTTTAACCAAGGGTGTTGTAGTGTCAACTCTATCCTGCTGAGAGAACTGATTGTCAATATTTCAATATGAGCATTCACACCCCCAAAATTAGCATTGCTACGAATCAGGGATTGTTTTATTGTTTGGTTGATTGTCTAGACTTAAGAAAGCACTAATAATAAAGACTAAACCTAAAAGTCTGTGTGTGTGTGTGTGTGTGTGTGTGTGTGTGTCTACACACAGCCACAAACCACTGTTAAACATTGATCAACCCATCCCTGATATTTTAACTAACCCAAGTTCCTCCTGTTGAGGGGTGAGCCTCTTCCCTTCTCCTCATCCATTTTTGGTCAGTTGCAATGGAGAACATTTCTAATCTGCTAATGATACTCGGATATCATTATTATAGCAACACTTGAAGACATTATTACATTGAATTTCAGTCTTCTCTTCAGGCTGAATAATTCCAATCCTTTTAATCTTTCTAGATAAATATTTTCCAGAACTTTAATCACTTTTTGGCTAAGTCTAAACAATTACACAATACAAAAACATGCAGATGAAACATCCAAATATCTGGAGTTGTGTAGATAAAGCATCCAGATGACAGGCTGAATTTTTTCTAGAAGTTTCAGAACTGCATATATCCATGCCTTTGTGATACTCCCATGAACCATTTTCACAACCTCCATGTCACTACCCTTTAGAAGGATATAAAACTATAGGTTTTTGCATAGTGAAAGGTCCAGATATCATTTATATTATTTCCCTACATTTTTCTTTTTAAACCTACATGCTATATTCCTAAAATTTTTGTTTCTAAAAAACCCATCTTCAGCTTTTTTGGGCCATCATCATCCCTAATCTTTGTCTGCTGTATTTGTACATATTTAGTTCATCTTTCCTTTATATTTGGGCTTTTATTATCTTGTAGGAAACACTGTGGCAAGTAGGTAGTGCTGTGAATATAGGACTGGTCCTGAAATGAGGAAGATTTGAGTTCAAATCCAACCTCAGACACTTATTAGCTACGTGACCCTGAGCAAGTCACTTAACTTGTTTATCTCAGTTTCCTCATAGGTAAAAGAGAAGGAAACTGCAAACCATTCTAGTATCTTTCCCATGAAAATCTCAAATGGGGTCATGAAGAATCAGACACAACTGAAACAACTGAACAGCAACACAGCAACAAAAGGCAGCATTATTGTGGAGAGAGAACCAGTCCATTGTCAGGAAAACCTACTTGGTTCAAGTCCAGTGTCTAACACATATTGTGACTGGGCAAATCACTTAATGTCTTAATGCCAAGGTCACAGACTATAATTTTAAATGAAAATAAAAATGCTCAATTATAAGTATTTATTTTCTGTCTTTCCCATCTCACCCTGTACATAGGAAAAACAAAACAAAATACAACACTCATAATAATATGCATATTCAAGAAATATAAGTTCCAACATTAGCAATGTCAAAAAATGTAAGGCTTCATTCTGCCTATTGAGCCCATCCCCTCTCTCTCCGGGTATGGGTAGCATCTCCCTTATAGGTGAATCATGGTTGTTTGTTGTATTGGTCAGAATCCTTAAGTTCTAAGACTATATACTGAAGAGCAGGGATTGCTTGACTGAGGAATGTCCTCATTGGAAGTCTCTCATATCAATGACATCACAGATCTGGATTTCCTTCTCATCTGTAAAACTGAAGAATAATGGTTGCTCCACAGGGGACAACTTACAAGGTGGTTGTCTGGATTGAATCAGGTGATATACAAATTCAACAGAAAAGGGCTGTACAATGGTTATTACCTCACATTAGTTCTTATTGATCTTCATTTTTAAGTTCATGATAGTTCCTTTGAATTCCTATTATTTCTATAAAATATTCTATATAGTGAAAATCTAATCTAAAGAAACTAGAAAAGATTTTCTGTCTTCAAAATAGAAACAGCACTCCATCATGCTGAAGAAAGGAAAATAAACATTGATGTGGTACCTGCTTTATACCAGGCACTATGCTAAGTGCTTTATAAATATTATCTCATTTGATTCTCACAACTCTGCAAGTTAGGTGCTGTCATTATCCCATTTTATAGTTGTCAAAAAGGAGACAAAAAAGAGTTGGATCTAACTGACTCCAGGCCTGGAGCTCAACCCACTGTTCCACTTAACTACCTGACCCATGCCTAGTTAGCATCTATGCTAACCCTATGGGTGGATATGTAGAATAAAAGGGTACTTTAAAGAACTAGACCAATTCAATGCTGCAGTAACAACTTAACAAATATTTGCTAAATTCTTGTTATGTGTAAGACACTGTTTTAAGTCTTTTGGTAAATAAAAAGCTGTCTCTCCTTAGTCTTTTCTAGGTTAAAACCCTTTGTTTCTCAGTTTCCTTCCACCTCTAAATTTGTGATTTATGATATTTAGTCATTTTTCATATAACATGGATTTCAGACACTTTAGTTAAGCAATATCTTCCTTCCAATAATCTTTATTTGTCACATTTCATTGTGACACCAATGCCTGGACACAAAATTATAAACCTAGCCTAACTGATACACAACACCTTATGGTTATTAACTCCCTTGATCTAGACATTATTTTAGGAGCTCATTGAAGAATGAAGGGAAGACTTCTTAAAGTTAAAACAAATTCTTAACTTCATAGAAAACTTAATATTGCCTTGTTTTCTCAAAATTTTCATGCCTTTCAGCTGAATAGCTTGGAAAGTTTTTACATGCCCAGATCAAGCCAATTTATCTATTTTTACCTAAAGTAAAGTTCTCCTACTTACTCTCTTCCCTTCTATTCCCACAGAAACTCTTAGCTCTAAAGTTGCCAAACCACCTTCTAATCTCCAAATCCCACTAACTTTTCTTTTCTAGTCTTCATTCTTGTTGACTTCTGAAGCATAGGAATCACTGACCATCTCTTTTCTTCTTTCTTTATGCCCCTGTAAGTTTTTTTATTCTATTTAAGTATTTTTTGGGGGGACATGTCCTTTTCCTTCTCTTGGCCACTACTTACCATTTCTTTCTTTATTGTTTCCTTGATCAATTTCATTCCTATTCACTTCAGCTAAGAACCACTAGTGTTTTTTATTGCTATTAATATCTATATTCTCAATATATTCTATAATATATAATATAAAATATACCACATTATACATAATGTATAACATATATTAATAGAATGTACATAATATATTGTTCAGTCATGCTTGACTCTTTGTGACACTAATTGGGGTTTCTCAGCAAAGATAATGGAGTGGTTTGCCATTTCCTTCTCCAGCTCATTTTACTGAAGAAATTGAGCCAAACAGAGTTAAGTGACTTGCCCAGAGACGTGAATCCAATGTCTGCAGCCAGATTTGAACTCACAAAGTTGAATCTTTCTGACTCCAGGCCTGCCACTCTATTGAATCACATAGTTGCCTATAAATTTAATATATTCAATGTCTCTATAAAGTCACAAGGTACAATGGAAAGACCAGGACAAAGCACCTGGGTTTAAATCCCAGTTCTTTTGGTTGCTACTTCTTAGGCCCTGGGCAAATCACTCAATCTATTTGGGTTTCAATTTCATCATCTGTAAAATGAACATTTCTAGGGTTCCTTCTACCTTTCAATCCTATCAATGTCTCTACTTCTAATGCTACTAGTCTTAAAACATACCTTGATTGTGACTTCTTTGGGCTTTTACACGAGCCTATGAAGTATCTTCCCACTAGAGCATAGATTCAGAGCTGAAAGGAACCTTGGAAGTGATCTTACCTAATTCACATATTTTATAGATGGAGAAACAGATCAAAAGACATGAAGTAACTAGACCAAGCTGGGATTTGAATTCAGGTTCTCTTCCTCCTAATCTAGCATTCTTCCAAGTTGCCCCTTCCCATCCATCCTGGTAAATTATACTTATACCTTGGACTACTCATATCATTCATCCGCTCAGAATTTTTCAGTAGCTCTCTTTTGGCTAAACAAAGTAGAGAATCCCTTTCTTAGCATTCAAGACCCTACAGAATTTCATAGCACATCACCTTTTTAGTCTTATTTTAAACAACTCTCCTCCATGTTTGCTAGACTCCAATAATTTGTTATTGCTGTGCCTTTGTTCACAATCTTTCTTATGAATGAAATATCAATCTTCCCATTCCCCTCGTCACTTTAATTTTTTCCAATCAAAAATAGTCTCTCCCAACTCCCCCACCCCAACCCTAGGCCAAATATTAGTTTCTTGGGGTTATATAGGGGTGTCACTTCCTCTTCTAGGCTACAGAATACATGACAGGAACTTATTTTTACCTAAAGTAAACTTTATATCTTATTCAGGACTCTCACTTGAATAGACATTTTCTTAATGACTAATAAATTGAAGTTAAGTCAGTCTCCTTTATCAGTTAACATACAATTGGCTTATTAAAACCTAAAGCCTACCCCTATTCACCTTTATCTTGCTGTAGGACCTTATTCTTAACTTGCCAGTTTCTTTTAAAATCCATTTTTTCTCTCTCTGCTCTTATCATGTATTCATCATTGTTCCATCTGTAGACTTGATATAACACCTTCTATAAGTTCATTCAAACTACTGACAAACAATTCTTAACAGAATAGGGCTGAGGAAAGAGACCTGCCACTTACTATTAGTGACAGATTAGCATTCATCTAAATAAACTTCTTTGAATAGAGTATGGTTATTTAATCAAATTAAGACCAGCAAATTCTGCTATCATATCCAGCCTTCACTGATCCATTGTGCCCAAAGTTATAGAGACCCACTATGAGTAAAGCCTCAGGGGAAAAAAAGGTTGGTTCTTAATCCACATAAACACATTAGGTCAGCATAAATGCCATTGATCAATAGACCACCAAGAATTTATAGTTCTTGTATATTGCCTACTATTAAGTGTCTACTATGTTTCAGGCATTGTGTAAAGTAATTGGTTTATAGTAAAAAAAATAAGCTCCAGTCTTGGAAGCTTATATTCTACTGATACCACAAACAGAATATATCTATCTTTCAGGAAGGAATTTTATCAAATGTCTAAAACTTATATATAAGATGGTAGCTAGGCAACAATGGTAGTTTTAGGACCAGTTGAAAAACTGGCTGCAAACTATTATTGCAATAATAGAATGTCTCTGGTAGAATGCTACAGGGCTCTCTTTGATACTGATCAATATTTTCATCAGTGATTTTGATAAAGATTTAGAAACATACTTCCCAAATTTGGGAATGATGTAGGGGGTGGGGATGGTTCTCAATATGTTAGAGAGATGGACTAATAGTAAAATGTAAAAATCAATAAATATTAAGTGTCTACTACTATATGCCAGGCACTGTTCTAAGTGTTGGGACAGAAGCAAAAGACAGTTCCTGTCCTCAAGGAGCTTACAATCAAATGGGAAAGACAACCTGCAAACAAATATATACAAAGCACATTATATACAAGATAAATAGGGTATATCTAAAGAGAAAGGCTGGAATAAAAAAACAGTTGGGGAAGACTTCTTGTAGGTGGGATTTTAATTAGGACTTAAAGAAAGCCAGGGAGGTCAGTAGTCAGAGTGGAGAACTCTAATTATGAAGTTCTATTTCCCATTAAATTCTTACTCTGAGCCTTCATCATGTGGTTGAGGTGACCTTGTGTCATTTGTGTAATACCAATTTGGAAAGACTTTGAGTATGGGTGCAGTTGTAGATTGTAAGGCTATCATTTGAGGACCAGTTTGGTAAATTCAAATAGACTTATTGACAAGTTGACCTAGAACAATAAACTACAGATCACAGGAATTCTTGAATATTGTCTACTAAGTCACTGATCACAACTCTTTTATCATTACAGAATGAAGACCTACACAAACAAAATCATATATTGTTGAAGTAAAATCTTTGGGTTCAAAAAATAAACTGTATTGGTACGGTAAGGATGTTTCCAGAAAGCAGTTTATGTGAAAAAGACCTCAGGGTTTTATTGATTTTATGAACTAACACTCGAAAATGGAAGCCTAAAAGATAATATAATCTCAGACTGCATAGATAAAAAGAATTTCCACAATGAAAGAGGTTATAGCTCTGCTATACTTTGCTCTGGTCTGACCATATCTGGAGTATGTTGCATTCAGATCTGAATACTATATTGACAAGCTAGAAAGTATTCAGAGGATGGCTACCAAGATGTAAGAAGACTTGAAACTAAGCCTTATGAAGGTTATTTAAAGGACAATTCAGAAGATTTAGCCTGAAGAGAAAATCTCAAAGAGGACAAGATTGTAGTCTTCAAAAGTCTGATGGACTATCAAAGGAAAAAGGAATTAGCCTTATTCTCATTGGCCTCAGAGGGTAGAATTTGTATCAGTGAGTGAAAATTACAGGGCACAGAGTATGGTTCAATATAAAGGAAAACTTGCCAGCAATTACAACTGTCCAAAATTGGAATAATCTTTCTCAGAAGATATTTTTTTTCCATCTTCATAGATATTTAAGGGGAGGCCAGATGATCACTGAGTTAGGAATGTTCTTATAGACTGTATTCATGCCTGAGATTGAAGTTGACCTATCTATCTTCTAAGATCCTCCCTGACTAGAATCCTATGATTTTTTTAAGGTTCTGAAATCACATGATTCTCCAAGATTCTATCTGCAGCCATCCTCACTCTGGGCACCATCAATTGATGCCAACAAGGAATGGCATGTGTATGAGAACATGAAGCTATTTGTAGCAGAGAAAATAATGCATTCCCAACATCTTAATCATCACTTACATCACTCACATTCTTGCTGCTCCAAATTAAAGGAATGTTTAAGAAAGAATGTACTGTGAAATGTTGATCCCGGAAAAGTATGGAAAATAATAATGATTCATTGATCTTACCAAAGCATGATGGGTACACCATTAATAGGGTCAAATCTAAAAAGGGTAGAACAGTAGGAAATGGCAGCCTAGCATCAGAATCTGGAGACTCTGGCCCTTCAGAACTCATTCTGAAGCCAAGGACAGGTGGAAAAGACATGTCCATGCACAGAAAGGTATTTAAAGCCTTAAGGACACGAAATATTCTTTACTGAGAACAAAGACCATCAATAAAGAATCTAAGCTTTATTACATTCCTACTAGACAGGGCATGTAAAGGTTAGTCTACATATAGTAGGATGCCTAAACAGTTTTTATATAGTGATCTTAAGTGGTAAGATAGTAATTGGAGTAAACAGAAGAAGAATGGTAAAGACACACAGAAGAAAGATTTCAAATGATGATGAAGCTTCATGTTGCTGGGGGTGGGGGTGGGGAAGGTAACCTAAGGGCAAACTGAGCAAAGTTATCATGATGGTCATGAAGTTTGGAGGGGCATTAGCCCCAGTGCCTATAAAGTTCAACAAAGAATAGCTATAGTCATAAGCTACAGAACAGCATAGTAGTGCTAAGAAAATCGAGTAGAGTGCACAGA
Organism: Monodelphis domestica; assembly: GCF_027887165.1. Lineage (NCBI taxonomy): Eukaryota > Metazoa > Chordata > Mammalia > Didelphimorphia > Didelphidae > Monodelphis > Monodelphis domestica. The sequence continues at coordinate 184,295,671 of NC_077230.1, read as the reverse complement.
GTACTAGATTTGAAGTCAGGGGACTATCATTAACTATCACCTCTAGGTCACATTGATTTCTCTCTTTAGGTCCCTTATATGTAAACTGAAGGAGTTGGCTGAAGGTTCTACCCTCTGATCCTACTCCTAAGGATCTAGGAGTCCATGAGCAATTACGTGGGCATTCCTCTTCCCTGCAGCATCTTTCTAATTAGGTAACAGCCCATTTTTTAAACAGACTGTTTTTTGAAGGGATGTCCCTCCATTGGGGAATGAATGAACAAACTGGTATATGATGGTGATGGAATACTATTGTGCTATTAGGAATGATGAATTGATGGATTTCTATAAGATCTGGAAATACCTACATGAACTGATGCACAGTGAAATAAGCAGAACCAAGAGAACTTCATACACAGAGATTGTAACATTGTGAAAAAATCAAATGCGACTTTGCAACTAAAAGCAGGGTAATGATCCAGGACAATCCCAAGGGACTTATGAGAAAGAATGCTATCCACATCTAGTGGAAGAACTGTGGGAGTTGAAATTCAGAAGAAAATATCTGACTCATCACTTTTTTATATGGGTATGTGATTTAGGGTTTTGGTTTTAAAAGGATTGCTCTTTTACAAAAATGAATAATGTGGAAATGGGTTTGGGTGATTGTGTGTGTGTGTGTGTGTGTGTGTGTGTGTGTGTGTGTGTGTAACCCTGTGAAATTGCTTGTCAACTCCAGGAGGGGGTAGGAATAAGGGGAGGGAGAAGACATGAATCATATAACCATAGGAAAAAAATTAAAAATAAAACAAAAAACAGACTATTTTTTGAAGTCACGTAGAGGAATCACTAAACACAAAAATTCTATGCAAAGAATATTTCAATTTAACAAGCCTGAGTCTTTAAACTTCTAAGTCAATGTCCCTCCTCCACATGGTTACTGTGAGGTTCAAGTGTGACATATGTAAAGTACTCTGAAAACCTGGGAGCAACTATATCAATGGTAAGAATCTAGTTAGCCATTGTTAGCCCTATCATTCATTATTGAATTTGCAAAGCTAACCAGATTTGATGGGCCCAAACCTCTCATTTCTTTTTTTTTTCTGTCAAATAGGTTTTAATGCTACAGTTCACTCAAGGCCAATACCATGTTCCATTTCGAATAAGTACTGTTGATCCCTTGTCAGTCACTGTTGTCAGAATTTCTCTTCCTCTTAGTTGAGAGAAAGTGGTTTGTTCTTTTTTCTTAGTTAAGTATTTAAAGTAACTACAGAAAACCTGGATGACCTTTGTTTTCAAATGCAATGCTAGCAACTGAAGGTCCTGAAGTGTTTTTTCAGGAGCTGTGATGAGCTCTGAAGGCAGTGGGATGGCCATGGTATCAAGATCATACAGCAATCAGATGATCCACAAAAAGCTGACACCCAGAAGTTTCGGGGTTCAAGTTTTGCCTCTGACATACTAATTACCATCTTGCAAGTTATCTAACCTTTAAGTGCCATAGAGAACTTTCTCTTTTTTAAATCTTGTTTTTCTTAGTATATTTTATTTTTATCTCACCTTCATTTCTCATATATCTACTGGTGCTGCTTCCTCCCAACCCACCCCAGGGAGCCATCTCTTATAACTAAGATTAAAAAGAGGGAAAAAAGTTCAGTAAAGCAGTATATGGACTATATCTGACACTATATATAATATTCTACTCCCATAGTCCCCTGCATCTGTAAAGAGGCGAGGAAAGTCCAAGGCATTTCCAAGTCAGTGACTTATGGCAAGTGTCCAAAAAATAGAGGAGAGTCTCACACTTTGAATGATACCAAAGGTCTCAGAACAGCCACCAACAGCTAACCAACCAACTAACAGAAAACTGGGCATATGTTCAAGATGTCGAGCTGAAAACATGACATCAGAGGCTGTGAGATAGATGATAATTGACAAATGTAAGGACTGACCATGGCTTCAAATTCATGGATACATCTACTTCTCTCATATCTTTTTTAAACCCTTACCTTCCATCTTAGAATCAATACTGTGTATTGGTGCCGAGGCAGAAAAGCAGTAAGAGTTGGGCAAGGAGAGCCAAGTGACTTGCCCAGGTTCATACAGCTAGGGAGGATTTGAATCCAGATTTGAACCCAGGTTCAGTGTTTTATCCACTGAGCCACCTACCCCCCCCTTTCATGTTTTTAACATTAGTTGTCTTGACAAGAACCCTGGGTAAACTGACATCAAAGGCAGAGTAGAATCAGGAATACTAATAGAACTTTCAAATGGGACCCCTATGTAACCTTATGAGCAATTACCACTATTTCCTAAGCATCCCCAAAAGAGTCCCATGCTGAGTATTATGGGCATTAGACTGAGATAAGCTATTTTCAAGGCGCCTGCTCCCAGCTGAGATCTGAAGTTTCTGAAGCAGGACAGCCAAAGGGGCTGGGGCCAAAGCTGCCAAACTGTGGCATGAAGGATGTGACAAGTCCAACTTCTTATCCCTCTCAAACCAGTCTATTAACCATACCACACAACTTCTTTTTTTTTTTCAACCCTTACCTTCCGTCTTGGAGTCAATACTATGTATTGGCTCCAAGGCAGAAGAGTGGTAAGGTCTAGGCAATGGGGGTCAAGTGACTTGCCCAGGGTCACACAGCTGGGAAGTGTCTGAGGCCAGATTTGAACCTAGGACCTCCCATCTCTAGGCCTAACTCTCAATCCACTGAGCTACCCAGCTGCCCCCTCATACCACACAACTTCTGATGACAGGCTCCCATTGACACAGGGTCAGAGTAGTCTCTGTACTAGAAAGGACAGGGATACTGACTAAAGACAAAAAGGGACAGGAATATTCACTTTCCCCCATCAACTTCCAGCTCTCAGATGTAAACTAGCTTAGCTTTACCACCTTCTCTCAGAAAAGTACATGCAGTAATCATGCAAGTCAGACCTGGAATCATTCTTTTTAAAAATGTATTTATAAAAATCCTTATCTTCCATCTTAGAATCAATACCACGTGTTGTTTCCAAGGTAGAAGAGCAATAAGGGCTAGACAATGGGGGTTAGGTGACTTACCGAAGGTCACATAGCTAGGAAGTATTTGAGGCCAGATTTAAGCCCAAGATTTCCCATCTCGAGGGCTGGCTCTCAATCCATGGAGTCATCTAGCTGCCTCATCCTGGCATCATTCTTACAAATCTAAGGAGTTGTGATGTTTAATAAATGTCATGTAATCAAAATGTCAGTTTTGCTCACTAAAGAGAACTGGGGTTGGGAGAAAGGGAAAATTTCACACTGAAAGTCCTTTACCATCTAGCCCATCTTACCAAAAAGTTTTAGTTATTATGGATCAGTGGTTTCATGACCCAAGGATATCAGAAGAATCTTAAGAATTTCTTTTCAGAAGCCAATTGTCATCCAAATAAGGACATGGTAAATCCATTAAATCATGTGCAATATTAGCAAAGCAAAACAAAAACTGTGCAAGGTTGGAGTGGAGGGAAGGGGATGGTCAGAGGGCTCAAAGGCACAAGATTAGATGAATAAATTTCTTAACTGAAATATGCAGCAATTATTTTCACCAATGATGAACTGATATGCCAATAAGGCTCTTAAACATTTTTGTGTCATGGACCCCTTAAGCAGTTTGGTGAAGTCTATGGGACCCTTTTCGGAATAATTTTTTTTAAATGCGTAAATAAAATATATAATAGGATTACAAAGGAAACCAATTAGATTGAAATGGTTATCAAAATTAAAAGAAACACACACACACACACAAATCCGTAGACCCCAGATTAAGAACCCATAGACTGCAATTTCTTAGGGAAACCACATTAGCACCAGAATCTAAGAACTTCCATTGACTTCTTTTGCATTTAATTGTAGAGTAAGTTTCCCTGCCTGTTCCAGACTTAGTTTTTCAGACAGGCTGAGGTAAAGCATTCTTTTTAAGAGAAGAGATTTGGATTCAGGGAAGGAACACTGAATTTGGAGTCATAGGAATAGATGTGAATCCCAGCTTACTATCATTGACCATCGGTAAGCCATTTCATTTCTGAGCCATTATGTCCTCATCTGCAATGGTTTTTGGACTATTTTATACTACTTCATAATATTCACATTCTCAGGGCAATTAGATGATTCCACTGATTTAAATGCTCCTTCCATTGATCTTTACCCATTTCTGTTCATGTTCAACCATCAGTTCACCATAGAAGAGAGTCTATTCAACATGGAAACACTTTCTTGTTTTTGCTTGATACTGGGAAGGTATGAGAGGGACACATTGGTTGTCTACCTGCCATCTCTCTCCTTTGTCACATCACCAGCCCATCTTTTCTCTCTATCAAATGATTATTTTACAACATCTTTTATTCTCATTTTTTCAGCCTACCTGCCTACCTGCCACTATGGTGCCCATTCACATTCACAGCATTCACATGCTCTCTGGGTGATAAAATGTTTTTTAAACCCGTACCTTCAGAGAGAGAGAAAGAGAATATTTTGCTAGGTAGCCCAGATGGACACTGAGCTGATCCTAGGGCAAAATTATAGGAGCAGAAAAGGGAGGATTCCATTAGTGAAACTGCATCCCATTTTCAGTGAGTCTAAGCTATTTACTTCTTTGTATTTGCTCATTTCATTAACTTCAATATTCCCCTCATATGTAATATGGTTATGAATCATGAACCATCACAACCTCTGAAGAATCAAAATTTTAGATAACTCAAAAAGCAACAGAAAGAAACATAGTAGTTTTAAGTGGGCTATATAGCATGACACCAGTTTCTGTCTTAGAAGCAAGTGACACTAAATATCATGTCCAAGACAGAAGAACAGTAAAGTCTCAGGAATTGGAGTCAAGTGACTTTCCCAGAGTCACACAGCTAGGAAGTATCTGTGGCCAGATTTGAAGTTAGGACTTCCCATCTCCACTATCTCCTTCTATCCACTGAACCACCTAGCTCCCTCCATATGATAACTGTTTTTTTAATCCTTTGGAGAATTTGTATTCCATGAGTAATTGTTATACAGCATTAGTAGAAGGTTGGCATCAAAAAGTATAGATAGGGCAAATTCTTTATTGATTTAATTTTCCTATTATGGATAGTTAGACAAAATTCTTTTGAGTGATTATAGGTTTCATTTAGAATATACTACAAACTTATTTGATTTTTGTAGATAATTCTTTAAAGAACTGAAAATTATTACCCAAAAGGTGTTAGAATTCTATATTGGACATTACAAAAGCTGCAATATACTACAGATGAGAAATTTCCTTATTTTTAATTAAGGAGAAGTGACTTAAAAGATATCATCAAATAAATGTATATAAATGTAATAAAGGTAAACCAGCTTCCAGGAAAGAATGAGAGAATAATTCTGAATAATCCATGTGCTTTATTAGCATACATACAATGTCAAGACAAAGTAGGGAAGACCCTCAGGACATTGTGGGGAGCCCCTTTTAGTAAATTTATAGGAAGACATGAATAAAAATTACACAAGATGAGAAAGGCATAAAGGCTGTTTTCTTCCTGTGGGTCTTCCTACAAAGAGGAGATTACAGATCTGTTGGGAAATCTGCAAAGTCCTTAAGTGACTGCTGAGAGCTGGGTAGGCAGATAACACTATCTTAATTTCACGAGTAAGGAAAATAAAGCCTCATGAAATCATATGACAATCATTCTTAACTCTGGTATGCCAACAAAGATCCTAGTGATTATGAAGAGTTTAAGAATCTAGTTTCTTCTCTTCCTCTTTTCCCCCTTCTCTCTTCTTCCCTCTTCCTCTCTCTCATTCCCTTCTCCCTCTTCCTCTCCTTCTCTCTTGCCTCTCCCCACCTCTCCTATCTCATCATTTTAATGAAAGTATATAAATATAATGGAAGTAGGGAGTCAGAAAATTTGAATTTTTAATTAATAAAATCTTCTGGGGTCACATATAATTTAGATAAAAATTGCTATTAAGTGTAATGGTACTAGGGGCAGCTGGTAATGTAGTAAAGTGCCAGGCCTGGAGTTGGGAGGACCTGAGTTCAAATCCCATCTCAGACATTATCTAGCTGTGTGCTGGGCAAGTCACAACACCAATTGCCTAGCCCTTACTGCTTTTCTGCCTTAGAATGGATAATTTGTATCTGCTACTTAGTTAACTGATACTTAGAAGTTAAGGGTTTAAAAAAATGTAATGGTGCTTTAGAAAATTCCAAAATAAATTGTCTTATGTGTAGCACAAACATTGACAACAATTACTTAAAAAATTTGAAGAGTTAAAATACAAGGGAAAACACAATCTATCAAAGTAAATCCAAGATTATAGCTACAAAAAAAAAAATCCTTCTGGATTGTGAAAGGATTTGGAGGGGTTGGAATAAGTAAGGATAAGTTGGGGGGTTAGGGGTGTCTCACCATGATCAAACCTTAGTATCTAAATAATGTTATCATTAATAACTTTCAAATAAAGATTTTTATATATTGGACATTTTCAACAATAAGAAAAAGAATCAATTAAAACTATTGGAATTGGGTTATATAAAATATAAAAAGAAGTTCATTAAATATAATACAGATAAATGCAGTAAGTATGGTGTAGAAAGATCTCAGGATCACAAAAGAAAAAAGATAAACATCAGAATCATAGTACAGTATTAGACAGAGTATGTAAAAAGTCTTACGGTGGGTTTAAACTATTAAAGTTTAAAAGGATGAATACAGATTTAGAACTAAAATAATCCTTTCAAATATCTGCAAGTTTTTAAAAATATATAAATGCCAAGGAAAGAGCTTTTCTCTCTTACTTGCCCCTACACACAAGCAGTCACTATGGCCTTCTGATTCTGCCTCTAGTATGACTAGCATCTATATCTCTTGTCCATTGCTATTACTCCACGCCCTGGTTTGCCTTGGAATATTGCTAGTCTCTTACCTGGAATTCCTATCTCTAAATATCTTACCCCTACAAACTGCCCATGACTGCTAGGTTAATCTTCCTAAGGCGTGGCTGCAAGCATGCTAACTTCTTTCTCTAAAAGCCCCACAATGTATAAAGTCCTAGCTTCTTAGCCTATCATTCAAGGCCTTCTGCAAAGTGACCTCAACCTATCTTTCTTTGTTCTCATTAGACTGAGACCTCCTTGAGAGCAGGAAGGAACTGTCTTTTGCCTTTCTCTGTATATCCAGCACCTAACATAGTATCTGTCACATCAAAAGATACTTAATAAATGTTTAATGACTAATTGAATAATTACGTTATACATCCTCTACTCCAATTAAACCAAACCATTTGATAATTTGCCATAGCTGAAGCATATCCCAACTTCTATAGGAAGACTTTCCAAGCCCTCTTAATTTTAGTGCCTTCCCTCTTTTAAAATGCATCATAAATATGTTTAGATATATGTACAGTATATGTGTTTTATGTGTGTATAACATATGCTATATGGGAAATAATACAGATGCGTGCATATGTCTGTGTGTATGTTCTGGACCTGGAGTCAGGAAGTCTCATCATCAAATCTAGCCTTAGACACTAGCTGTATGACCTTGGGTAAGTCACTTAACCCTGTTTGCCTCAGGTCCCTCATATGTAAAATGATCTGGAGAAGGAAATGGTAAATCACTCCAAGATCTTTGCCAAGAAAACTTCAAATGGTGTCACAAAGAGTCAGACATAACTGAAAAATGACTGAATAATAACAAAATATATTTACATATTTGTTTGATTGTTGTCTACACTATTAAACTGTGAGTTTTTTGAGGAACTATATTTTGTCTCTTTTGGCCCCAGTACTTAGTATAGTGCCTGACAGAATAGTAGGTACTCAATCAATATTTACTGACTGACTGACAAATAATATATATAACCATTCCCACTTCCTAAAATGTAATTCCTCTCCATCATTCTGTTTAACTAAACCTTACCTATCTTCAAGGCACAATGCAAACAGTATTTCCTCTAAGAATTCATTCTACACATACATATATATGTAGTAGATACACACATACACATACACATACACATACATATACACACAAGCAGGAGGTAATCTCTTCTTCCTATCCAGGCATCTGTTTATTCTACTCCTTTAACAACATCGTCTACTTTATATTAAAGTTACTTATTTGTATATTGTAGTAAGTAGCCCATTCCTGGCTGGTAAGTAACTTCTATCTGGCTACGAGTTCTTTGAAAGCAGACTGAGTCTAATTTCTTTTATTTATTTGCAATAAAGTAAGGCCCCATCATTGTTTACTGAACTAGTGAATGGCTAAATGAGTGAATGAATGAACTGCAAAAAACAAACTAATGCAGATAGGAAAATACTTTTCTGAACAGTTATTCCAATACTTTGTCTAATTTGGGTTCTTGGACATGGAAAAAATTTTAAAAATTAAAATAACAGAATATTTGGCAATGACCCCCAAAAAAAAGAGCTGGAAAGATTTACAAAAATGAAATTATTCAGCCAAAGAGAGGTCAGAGTGGTAAAGTAATTCATTAATAAATATTTTTAGTGGTTTGATGATAAGTGCTTTTATAAACGTACTTCAACCTGCTATTTTATAATATGATCTTAAATTATTTATTAATTCTTAAATATTAAAAATAAAGAGATACTATTAGTCATTTCTACGGAGGGCAGTACAAGGGAATTAGATTCTGAATTACAGTTCAAATTTAAACTTCATCAAAAAAATTCAAATTAGAAATTAAAAAAGGATTTTCTGGTGATGAGGATGGTAGAACTTACTGCTAAGAGGAGCTGAGTTCAGTAAGTCAAGAGCCCAAGTTAGCCCCAAAGGACTTGTGATAAAAAATGCTATCCAAAGTCAAAGAAGGAACTATTAGAAACTGATTGCAGATCAAAGCACATCATTTTTCATTTTTTAAAAATCCTTACCACCATACACAGTAATGTGGATTGGCTCTAAGGCAGAAGAGTGGTACGGGCAAGGCAATGGGGCTTAAGTGACTTGCCCAGGGTCACACAGCTGGGAAGTGTCTGAGGCCAGATTTGAACTGAGGACCTCCCATCTCTAGGCCTGGCTCTCAATCCACTGAGCCAACCAGCTGCTCCCATCATCTTTCATTTTACTTGCCTCAAGAATTTTTTTTTGTTTGTTTGTGGGATATCTGTCTTCTTTCATGGCATGGGAAATATGGAAATATGTATTGCCTGAAAGCACTGGTACAACCTATAATAGACCATTTACTACCTCATGCTCGGGAGGAGGAAGGGAAAGAATCTGAATCACACAATGTCAGAAAACAATTGTATGTTTCTATATATAACTGAAAAAATTAAAATGTCCTGGAAAAAGAGAAACTGAGGAATGTTAATAAAAGATACATGCCTCTTTTTCTAAGATAGTTTGGGTAAGTAGTAGGTCTTGAGTCATTTTAGTCATGTCCAACCAACTAAGTGGTAGACTTAGTGCATGCAGACAACTTGGTTTAGTAGCTCAAAACTCCTGAGCTCAAGCAGTCCATCAGTCTCAGCCATCCCAATAGCAGGGACTACTACAAGCTAGTATCAGTATGTAAGGCCAAAAAGAAATAGATAAGGAAATTGATCATCACATGAAATTTCAGTTCAATATATTTGGAAAACAAATCTGTGGTGAATATTATTAGATTTAAATCTCTACCTGTCCCACCTAATACCTATCACTCTCCCAAATTCTTTTTATCATTTTATTAATTTTCTCCTATTACCTCCCCTTTATTACTAGCAACTACCTCTAGAAACACATACAAGTATAGAACCTTGACAAAAATAATTGGAAGTTCAGCATGAGAATGACACAAAATATTCACAAATAAAAACAGTATAAAATTCTTGCTTACAGCTGAAAACACCTGCAGTATCTATATTCATATTCATACAGTACTTTTCCTAGGATGAATCTTAAAGAAAAGAAAGAACCCTAAGCAAACTGATAAATCAAATTTATGGGTTGTTGGAGCTATTATTTTTTCTCTTACATTTGTATTTTTGTTATCAATTTAAGCATTAGAGTGTTCTACAAATGTAACAAATGCAGGTTACTACAACAATCACTAGATGAAAAAAGCAGAATTTTCCTTTTGGCATGAATCATGGTCATTTCCTTCTTATGACCTGGAGAATTTTATATGCATATTTTACAACAATACAGTAGGAGCGAGGTATCTGTCACTAAATTTTTTAAAGGAATTTTAGGCAAAGCACACTGTCATTTCTATTATTGGAAAATGTTCCTTGATTCCTTTTACAGGAACAACATATCAAAACGACTTGCTCAGAGGGGAAAAAAATTACTTCTTAAATTGACATCTTAATGAAAATTGCTGCTTCTGTCTTTTCCCACCTCCATACTGACGCCTGCCTCACTAAACAGGGAACTTGGGGTATTTATAATTCTCATCTTTACACACCTGCACAACACAGTATGCCTCAATACCAAGGTGGCTGTCAAAATACAAAAGATTTAATGTAGTCATAAATGCTCGTTGAATTGAATTGAATTTTGGGGCAAGTGTTTTGGCAGATTCTTACTCTCAATTTTCTGGTTTCTTCCAGATCACAGCAAGCAAAATATTCAGGACATGTATTTTTAGGCTTTAGACTTCTACTTTTAAGATAATAACAAAAACTCTACACATTTTTGTGACTAAGAATTTGATAAAATCTAACATTTTAATACATCTCCTCCCCAACATTCACACATACACATATACATAGAAGATTTTATTTTCTTCTTCAAGCCTGCGGAAACATGCTGCTAAGTAGCCTATAATTCAGGTAAGGAATCGGGTGGACCGACTTCCCGAATATTTTCATTGCTATGGTCTCTGAAAAGCAGTACCTCTTGGAAGAAAAAGATTGAACAAAGATCTTGATAGTTCAGGTCTGAAAAGACATTTACATCAAAACCAGGTAGAGTGGTCCAAACCTGAGCAGCCAAGCGACAAACTATGCACGATGGATGTCGGCACACTTCTGCCTAATAAAATCTGAATCAAACACTCTGCATCTGATTCTCCATGTGAGCTTTTATGCAAACTTCTAAAGTGCAAGGAATCCTGGGGTGGAAGAGCTATTCTGAGAGATTTCACATAGTTCATGTAATTAGGGAAACCACTTCCTTTGATTGTAAGTGTTCAAAACAGCTGAATTTCTTCTATCAAAGGAACTCTGTGATTTGGGTCACCTCTTTTACTTTTCCTTTCATGTTTCTCAGGATGAGAGGTGAAGCTGGAGAGCACATTATTTAGAGGGAAAAAAAGATTCTTCTTTTTGTTTTAGGGATTGAACTTACACCATTCAAAGGTTATCATTTAGAATTTCTCTTGCTTCTTTCTTTCTCTCCCTCTGCCTCCTTCCTTCTCTGCTGAAGCTCTTCGCTGGTTGGAGAGAAACACAATCCAAAATGCCAATTTAAAGCAGGATGGAAAACTGGCATATTGTGCACAAAAGGATTCTAATTTTAATGTTTGGGCTTAAAACATAATTAGAAAGGTCTGTTATCGGCAGGATCTTGATCTTGGTATTGGATTCTTTTTTGTTGTTGTTCTAGCTGTGAATAAGCCAAAAGGGTTGGGGGGCAGCAGCAACAAGCCCAGCAAAAGAAAGCTACCTCTCTATTCTCTCCCTATGCCTCTGGGGCATCTGTTTCCCCTAAAAGTAGAATGCAGGCTGCCATTCAGAAAGATAGATCATGCTGCTTTTGCACCAGCTAATCTCTGAGCTGACACTGTTAAAGTATTCAGTGACACTTATTCCAGAAGACCCTTGCTAGTTTAGCATACTGGGCTGCTATTGAATATATAAACCAAAAGACCTGGAAAACCATTTCCCCTTTCTCATTTTGATCCCCAAATTTTCTGCAGAACAATGAAGTTCAACATCAGTCTGTCTGCCAGAAGCTTTACCATGTAAGAAGTCAGTTCTTAAAAATCCAAATTAATGAAAGTTAGGAAGAGAACAAGCCATTATTAGAGCTCTAAAAGATTCACCAGGATAATCTGTAGATCATCTCTACATTTTGCAGATGAGGAAACTGAGGCACAGAAGGAAAAAGTGATTTGCCTAGGATTATGCAGCTTATATGAGACATGATTACAATCTAGGTCTCAGAAGAGCTCTGAGAAAATCGATTCTCCTTTATAAGTTGAATGAATGGAGAGTAGTATCTTTCTTTTTGTTTTTCATATTCCCTATTCCACTGTGTCTTTACTTTTTAAAATAAAAAAATCATAAACTTTTCAACATGCAAAGAAAAAGAGAAGAAATGATAGTGTATGTGAAACTATTCTTAGGTCACAAGGGGGTTGTGAAAATGGTGTGTTTCGCAAGGTCATCCATATCCATGTGGAAGAAAAAGAGACTAGTATAGGGCAAGGAAGCACATAAAAACATTAGGGAGAATTTAAAAGAATGGAATACTTAAAATACTCTGTTAAGGAAATTGTGAAAGAAAAATTGAGGGAGTCCCATGAGGAGACTAACTAAATAACATACCAAATACTGCTTCCTTTAATAAGGAGGTATACAGCCTCCAAATTCCATCAACCACAAACACCTCTGAACGTCTCTCAATTTTAGGATCCTCCGCAGATTTGCCTTTTGGATTTTCAAGGCATATGGACTCACTACAGGTTATAGTACAAGCCCTGCTTAATTGTCTACTCATTTGGGCCTCTTTGCCATGCCTTTACTCTTTCACAGATTTAGGGAAAGAGCCTCTTCCTGGCAGCTTCTGTCACCAAAATCAGTCTTCTAGTTTTTCATGTTCCCAATCCTCCATCTATTTTCATCTCACATTTTTTTTCTTGTTTTAATTTTTTTCTAATGTAAACAGCTTTGGTATCTGCATTACCTTCATCCATGAGGGATAGAAAACTAATACAAGTACATTTTTATGCACTCTGCTTTATCCTTAAATTTTAATACTTAAAGACAAAAATATATGATATTTTAAAACTGGGTCTCACTATTTTACGTGCACAGAGAACTAGTTTCATTTTAACAAAACAATTTTACTGAAAGATGTATCTTGCTACCCAGAAAAACAATTTAGAAAATTCTTCAGAAATGGCCCACTCTTTGCTGTAACACTAATTGGTTGGTATCAAGGAAACCAGCAGTTAAATATATTGACATTTCAGTTTTTTCTATATATTTTTTGTTTAGTTTCCTTTTTATTTCTAGTTTCTATCTTTCATTTCAACCAAATTCTTCCAGGCCTTCTTCAAAACCCATATACAGGATGGTATGGCAAAATGAATAGTCCTTTTCCTATGGAACATGTCACACCCTCCATCACAGGGTTTGATCTGTGGCAGACAAAGATCCATAGTAGGAGAGTATTAGAAGTTCTTTTTTACTCCATGGCTTAGCTGCATTAGGAATTATTCTCAGTCAACTGCCATCCACAGGACACTAAAATGGCATCAACAAGGGCCTGAACCATATTTCTCTTAATGAGTGATTCTTTTTTTTTAATAAGTAAAAACCCCTACCTTCTGTCTTAGAAACAATACTAAATATCAGTTTCAAGGCAGAAGGACAGTAAGGACTAGGTAATAAGTGACTTATACAAGGTTACACAGCTAGGAAGTATCTGAGGCCTGATTTGAACCCAGAAGTTTCCGTCTCCAGGCCTGGTGCTCTATCTTCTTGATGAATGTTATGTAGATTTTAATTTATACTTTGTATGAGGAAGAGCCTACCTGCTTCAATGCCCGATGAGTGACAAAATCATAAATATGCACTGATGCAAAAAAATTAAAAATAAACCCTATGCCAATATTTATAACTATGTTTTTAAATAATTATTTTATTTTATTAATTATCTAAAAGGATATTAGTAGTTCAATGAAGAAGTTAACAATTATAAGCAGTAGATTAGTTGCTGGGGATACAAATAGGTGACTTTACTCCCGGTTAGGTTTGCTATTACACTGAAAAATAGCCCTGTAATGCTGCATGTGTATAGAAAGATGTGACTCCTGATTGGACTGACATTCTTCTGGGAGAAAAGAGTAAAGAAAAAGTAAGATGGCAAAGTGCAAGCTCTGAAAAGTAAAGGGAAATTTCGAGCACCACAGGTATTGGAAAACTGGCAGTTCAGTGATCTTACTAGTTGTGACCCTGGGCAAGTCACTTAACTTGCCTTGGTTTCCTCATCTGTAAAATGAGCTATGGATGGAAATGGCAAATTGCTCCAGTATCTTTATCAAGAAAATTCCAAATGGGGTGGTGAAATTGGAAGTGACTACAGTGACTGAACAATAACAATTCTTTTCCTGATTAATCTAAGATTTAATTTCACTCCAAGGTCTCAGCGCATCCTGCCTCTTGTGTAGTCTATATTCCAAATTCACTGGTTTTCCACTATATCAATCCACAGATGGAACCCACATTGTTTGACTCATAGTACAAGACTCTATTATACCATGCTTTGTCTCGGAGGTGGATTTTCAGGATTTAGATCAGTGTTTCCATTCTTTGGGGAATTGTAATATTCTGTTGTTTTATTCCATGATCCTCCACAGCCCCCACCCCCGTGTTTGCTTTTAAAAATAAAATATGAATCGTTTCATCTCCCAGGAGCTAATTCATGTCCCCCTTTATTTTATTGGAAATAGGGACCTCAGAGCAAAAAAACGGAATGAGGGAATATAGAGGGGTTTTCCATATATTTGCTATTAACTAAATGGAGCTAGAAGAATTGTCTGAATTTCTTATTAAGTCAGACAACGAACTCTCTAAAAATGCTCCTAAAAGAAAGCAATTATAATCTCAAATAAAACTTACACATGTATTACCAAAGGCCAAGAGAAAAATACCTGTCAAAAGGTCTTTGTTGAAATGAAGCCAAAATCTATTTTCAGACCAATCTATATCAGTTACAGTCAGAGGTTTTGAAATACATTTGTGGGAGCCAGAAATGTCTTTAAAACTCTAAATCTGGTTACAAAAATCATTATTTTTAAATTTTAAAATAGAAAAATTTGAACCAATCATGACAGTTCTCAATGTTTAAAACAGGTTTTCTCAAAATGAGAACTTCAGGGAAATTCCAAAGTTTTTAGGTTGAAGAGACTCTTTGAGCTCTGGATAACTATTTATTGGTAGTTGGATGAAATTCATAGTCCTCAATAAAACTTCCTCTTCAACACTAATGGCTTTTCCTAATTACTCTCACTAATGCCTTACCCCTCCCTCCTTCAACTTAGACTGTTGTCTTGTCAAGAGTTCTTAATGATTGGCTTACTAGTTAACAGTAATGATCATTCAATTGCATGAGGAATACTGGTTATCTCACCTAATATCTTTATTACCATTCCATTGGACATCTCTATGGCTTTCAAAAGTACATAGTCAGAGGCAGTGAGGCTGCACAATGGATAGACTGCCATGCTTGGAGTTGGGGGATTCTGGGTTCAAGTCTAGCCTTAAACATTCCCTAGCTATGTGACCCTAGATAATTCACTTAACACCATTTGCCTAGGGCAGAAAGTAAGGATTAAAAAAAAAAAGAAAAAAATCCACAAAAGCTTTATTATGTATATAGATTATACCCATGTTGGTGAATCTATGGCATGTGTGCTGGAGGGAGCTGCTTTCCTCCCCCTCTCCATGCATGCCTGAGGACATTTCTCACAAAACCTGAAATAAAAATCCTTCCTAGATGGATGAGAGAGGATAACCACCCACCTCAGGACCTCTTTAGGATCAGTAAAGCACAAAACCCCTTGACTCTAGAAACAAAGTTTATTTTTTATAATAGGAGTAAAGGGAAAATGATAGGTAGGTTCCTACAACTATAGATCTAATCTCCACCCACCCTCTTTCACCTCACTGTGAATTATTTCTTCTTGACAATTCACTCAAGCTACTCTAAACTCCTTATCTTTAACTAAAACCCAGAAAAACCCAGCTATCTGACTATAAACTAAACTAATTAATATGGATTATCAAAAAGATAAAGAGGAAAGACTCACAGATGTATCTGAGCCCTTACCTAAAGCCTGGGGTTTACTTCACTTAGGTAACCCAGAGTCCCAGGTGACAAACCCTTGGGATTATTTTAGCATAGTGGATTTCTGGCAAATGGATCTCAGGCAGATGGTCTCTGTACTTTAGGGGAAAAGCAGTATAATACTCAAAGGCAAACTCTCAAACCCAGGAATCACTGACCTCTCCATGAGATTAGAATTTCCAGGGGAAAATGTCAGAGCAAAGATCCTCCTTCCAACTCAGCCAAAATAGGAGTGACAGTTAAAATAGTCAAACTCCAGAATCTTTCCCCCCAGGGCTTGTATCCAAATTCTCTACTTTTCCTCTTAAAACTAATCCATGAAATTTACTCTATCCCTTACTTCCTACAACCTGTCCATCTGCTGAGCAGCCCAATGGGAGCATTTCCTCCCTCCCCTGTCTGGGATAAGGCAGGGGGCTCAAATATGGCATAAGGGTTGCAGTTTCGGCACTTAGCCTCTAAAAGGTTCATCATCACTGTACTATATACCTAGGGGATACCACTATAATGAGGTCTTTTTTGATATCTCAATCTAACCTCTCTTCACTGAAATCCAAGGCAGACCTCATTCTGTATTCTCCTCTATGAGTAGTTATTGAGATGTAGTATAAGGAATTTAGCATCATTCTCTACTGTTGCATATACAACTTTCTTTCTGGTGTTTTTGTTGTTCTTTGAGAGATAATACAGGCAAAGAGGTAGTTATGATTCACTGTATTTTTAAGGTTGGTTCAGTACCAGCTGAAAGTGTAGGAATCAAGTTAAAACTGTTCTATATAAGAGATATGTGAGTTGGCCAATGAATCAAATCAAGTGAAATTTTTCAGTATTCAATTATTTTCAGTTGTACATCCATAGGCCAAGTGTTTCTAAACAGGCCTATTAATATGTATAGCTACAGGGGCAGCTGGGTGCTCAGTGGATTGAGGCCTAAAGATGGAAGGTTCTAGGTTCAAATCTGGCCTCAAGACACTTCCTAGCTGTGTGACCCTGGGCAAGTCACTTAAGCCCTATTGCCTAGCCCTTACTGATCTTCTGCCTTATTGGTTCTAACATAAAAGTAAGGGTTATATATATATATATATATATATATTAGATTCCTTTATGTGGCAGCTAAGTGGCAAAGTACATAGAGTGCTAAGCCAAGGAGGACTGAATTCAAAACCAGCCTTAGACACTTGGCTATGTGATCCTAAAAGTACCATAAAATTTGATTATTTTGATTTTACAATAAGATTTCTCCCTCCATCACGATTTTTTCCCTTTTTTTATTTAGAAAAATTTTCCATGGTTACATGATTCATGATTCCTTCCCCCACCCCCTCTGTTTTCCACCCTCCCCCCAGCTGACAAGCAATTCCACTGGGTTTTACATGTATCATTGTTCAAAAGCTATTTCCATGTTATTCATATTTGCAGTAGAGTGATCTTTTAACACCAAAACCCCAATCATGTCCCCGTCGAGCCACATGATCGATCCTGTTTTTCGTCTGCATTTCTGTTCCCACAGTTCTTTCTCTGGATGTGGATAGCATTCTTTCTCATAAATCATCACAATTTTTTTTGAAAGCTGAATACATTGCTTCTCAGAGGATTCCTAGAAAAAAATTACTTTTTCACTGAAACTTTCTATCTCTCCTGTGGTTTAGCCAAGGGTCTCCTAATGATGTTAGTTAAATCTCTTAAGACATTTTGTATATGGAAGTATAGTGAGTATATGAGAATACAGAGAGGCAACATGGTTTCAGATCCTGGCAGGGAATTGAATTGAGTTCCATTTACAATTACCAGTTCTTTGCCCAACTGTTGGCAGTCTGGTTAAGGAGCCTGCCCAGTCAAAAAGCAAGGATGTAGCAGAGTCAGGACTTAAATGCATGTCTTCCTGCCTGTGAAACTGGCTGTCATCCACTATGCAACATTGTCTCCTAGATGTAAAAATATACTTACACACCCCAAAACACACATATACACATAAATATATAAGTGCACATATGAATTTTATTTTGTGTCTATGAATTTTTGGTGAGGAGGTAGGGTTTGACCTATGATTTTCTTCATTTAGGGAACTCCTGATGTGAAAAATCCCCCAACAAAGCAGGCTGGGAGGAAAATATAGTGCTTTAATGGCCACATGCTTCTCTCTTAAACAAAGCCCCATTTTTAAACACTTAGCATTTATCTCCTGATGCTGAATGCAAGACAGAATTTTAAGAGTATCCAAAGAATTGAAGCTGTGGGCCACTGACGTGAAAGGAGAGTCACATCTTGAGAATACATAGTCTGTAACATATTTTCAGTGAAGAAATAAGAAGGAATGTCATAAAGGATATCTTCACAGAGATATATAACAGGAAACAAAGGCAGGTTGGTCATATAGGGAACCTGAGGGATAATAAAAGGAGAGTTCAAAATGTCCATACCCTTTGATTCAGGGTCCTCACTCCTAGACACCTAGGCTGGGACAAAAAGAAAAGTTCTCATGGACACTAAAATATTCATAGCATTTTTTGTCCTGATAAATAATGGTAAACAAAGTAGGGGCTCACTGACTGAGGAATGACTAAACAAATTATAGTACATGAATGTAATGGAATAGAGAAAAAGGGGAGTCTTTGTTTAATATGGTGGTAGTCTCTCAGTGACCGAGAATGACGATTGTCTTTGTGCAGTTTCATCTAAGGTGTACCCTCATGTGGCTTTGGAGTCCAAAGGCTGAGGCGCACAGTCTGTGGCACATGGGGCATGGGACGCCAGTTGTTATGGGAAGTGCGGTTGTGGCCTGGTGTCGGCGTTCACGTGCAGCGGCAAGACCTCGACGTTGCTCATCTTCAAAGGTGGTGGCAGCATGGTTAATGTGGGGTTCGTCAGCTGCTTCTGTCAGAGGCAGCGAGTTCTAGTTGCTTTGGTGTGATGCCAGCCCACTTCAAGTTGGACTTTAGCTGATCCTTGAATCTTCTCTTTGGTTGGCCTTGTTTCCTGAGTCCAGCTGACAGTTCACCGTAGAATACCTGTCTTGGTAGTCGCTGTGGGTCCATGCGGACGGCGTGTCCAGACCATTGTAGCTGGGTGTTGAGGACCATGACTTCGATGCTGGTGGAGTTGGCTCTGCTGAGGACTTCCTGGTTGGTGATTCGGTCCTGCCATTGGATCCTCATGATTGACCAGAGGGAGCGTTGGTGGAATTGCTCCAGCTGCTTCATTTGCTTCTGGTACAGTGTCCATGTCTCACAACCATACAGGAGCGAGCTGAGGACCACTGCGTTGTACACTTTGAGCTTCGTCACAGCGCTTACACCGGTGTGTTGGAGGACTTTGGAGGGCACCCGCCCGAGTGCCTGGCTGGCCTTTTGGATCCTGGCATTAGTCTCGTGGTCTAGGGACCCGTCATTGGCGATGGTGCTGCCCAGGTACTTGAAAGTGTTGACGTTAGAAAGTTGCATGCTGTCAATTGTAATGCACGGCTGGTTCGTTGGCCTCCCTGGTGAGGGTTGGAACAGCACCTCTGTTTTGCTGAGGCTGATAGTCAGGCCAAACAGTTTTGTTGCGGTGGAGAACCTGTCCACAATGGTTTGGAGATGATTTTCTTGGTGAGCCATGAGAGCACAGTCATCTGTGAAGAGAGCTTCCAGGATGAGTCTCTCTGTTGTCTTTGTTGTTGCAGTCAGGCGGCGAAGGTCAAATAGTGAGCCATCTAGTCAGTATTTGATGTAGATGCCCAGGTCTAGATCCATCACAGCATGTCGTAATACTTGGGTGAAAAATAGGTTGAATAGTACCAGAGCGAGGACACAGCCTTGTTTCACACCATTGGAGATGTTGAAGCGATCAGAAGTCTCTCCACCAGATAGGACTTCCCTGTCATGTCGACATGAAAGAGCTGGATCAGTTTGACAAATTTTGCTGGGCAACCAAGCTTGCTGAGGATCACCCACAATGTGTCCCTGTTCACTGTGTCAAACACCTTTGTCAGGTCTATGAAGACAATGTAGAGACTCAGGTTCTGCTCAAGGCATTTTTCCTGCATTTGCCTCACTGTGAAGACCATGTTGATGGTGCTGCGATCTGGTCGGAAGCCACATTGTGATTCAGGCAGGTTCTGCTCGGAAACAGATGACAGGAGTCTGTTGAATATAACATGGGCGAGGATCTTTCCAGCAGTGGAGAGTAGTGAGATGCCTCTGTAGTGGTCACAGGCTGCTCGGGAGCCTTTGTTCTTGTATAGGGCTATGATGGAGGCATCTCTGAGTTCTGGGGGCATGTCTTCCTCTTCCCATATGCTGGTCAGCACTATGTAGAATGCCTGGAGTGCCTTTCCATTTAAGGCTTTGTACACCTCGGTTGGGATCCCGTCTTTACCGGGTGCCTTGCCTGCACTCATTTGTTTAATGGTTTTTTGGACTTCCTCTATTGAAGGAGGGACATCAAGTTGTTCAATGGAGCGGTTCTGGGGGATCTGGTCAAGGGCGCTTTGGTTGACTGAAGAGGGTCGGTTGAGAAGCTGACTGAAGTGTTCTTTCCACCTGTTGCTGATGCCTTTTTTATCTTTTATGAGAGTGTCACCGTCAGAAGATAGCAAGGGAGTGGTGGTGGGTTTTAATGGCCCATAGACAGTCTTGAGGGCACTGAAAAAATTGTTTGTAGTTTTTCATATCAGCAAACCGCTGGATTTCTTCTGCCTTTTTTTCCCACCATCGGTCTTGCATCTTCCTGATCTCATGCTGTGCCGTGACTTGGAGAGACTTGAATCTGTCCTTTTTAGGAGCAGAGTTTGGGTTATTTTGCCATTCCATAAAGGCTTTGTTCTTCTTGCTCAATAGGTCTTCAATAGCAGTGTTGTTCTTGTCGAACCAGTCCTGGTGGTTGCGTTGTTTTGGGCCTAGGACTGCCTTTGATCTTTCCTTCACTGCGTCTCTGAACTGGTTCCATTTCTCGGTTGAGCTTCCAGTGAGTGGTCCCTTGGCAGACAGCTTGTTGTCCAGGCAGGACTGGAACGTTTGCAAATAAGATGGATCTCTAAGATGACTCACATTGTAAAATGCGAGAACTGTCTGGGCGCTTTTTGGATGGTGAGGCGCAATGCGCATTTGAAGAGTCTCTCTAACAAATCGGTGGTCTGTCCAGCATTCAGCTCCTCTCATAGCTCTGGTGATCTTTACATCCTGGATGTCTCGCCGGCGTACAATAATGTAGTCAATGAGATGCCACTGTTTTGATCTTGGGTGCATCCACGTTGTTTTATATTTGTTCGCCATTCTGAACACAGTGTTCGTGATGGTGAGTTCGAACTCTGAGCATTTGCTGAGCAGCAGTAGGCTGTTGTTGTTCATTTTGCCCATGCCGTGTTTGCCAAGCACTCCTTTCCATCTTTCATGGTCCTGGCCAACGCGGGCGTTGAAGTCTCCCAGTAGTATCAGCTTGTCATTTGTGGGCACTGAGTGCAGGACGGCACTCAGGTCAGAGTAGAACTGCTCGATGGTCTCCTCTGTGCTGGTCAGTGTTGGGGCATATGCGCTGATGATTGTGGCATACCGGTCTTTGCTGAGAGGCAAATGGATCTTCATGAGCCTCTCGCTGATGCAAGAAAGTATGATGATGTGAAAACACACTCTGAAGTTCAGGAACATTTCCAAAGAATTTAGAGGGGGGAAAAAGAAAGAAAGAAAACACCAGGGGCAATTCTTGCCCTTAAGGAGTTTATATTCTCAAAAATAATAGATTCAAAATCCTGGGGAAAAAAAGTTTATTCTTTTCAAAATAAGATATGAAAAAGTTACTTTCACTCCTTTCCTCATAGATGGAAAATATTGTCTCAGCAAATATTTCTCAGAACATTAATTGGGAAATAATATATTGGAAAGAAACACTCATTGTTCTTTGTTTGTATTTTATCTGTCATGGTTTTAGAAGAAAAAGCAGAAATTAAAAGTGTGTGATTCAAATAATACAAGGTTCTCTAATACAGTAACTGAATCTAGCTCTACTCCCATGTTCACATCTTTGCCTCCTCCCTTCCCAGCAGTCATTTAATAAACATTAAGTGCCTACTTTGTTCTAGGCACTATTTTAAGTGCTGGAGATACAAAGAAAAACAAATTAGTAAGTTTCTCCAGGCCTCAGTTTCTTCATCTAGGAAATAGAAAAGTGTGACATATGAGCTTTACTGTTTAATATATGATATATATTATAATGGCATATGGGTTAATACTCCAAGCTTACTAACATGTTCACTTAATAGAACATGAGTGAATGCACCTAGACATCCTAGCCTGGAGCTACCAGATTGCATACACTGTGCAAGAAAGATAGTATTTAGCAATTCCAAAGTTTCTCCTGCCTTTCCCCTTCTCAGTTCTTTCTGGATTCCCCTTTCCTTTCTAAGGGTATAGATGGTCTAATGATAACTCATAATTCTCTTAGATCATATGCCCCCACCAACTTGGAACATACTCTCCTCTTCCCTGCTCAATGTAGCTTCCAAAGACAGCGTTCAATAGGTTAAAACACATTTATGACAATAAAAACAAATGTAAAGTGAAGTGAGCATACTAATGTTCGTTCCAACTCATCCAATCTTGATGCTTCCAGAGAAATTACTCTCAACTACTAGCTTGTTACTACCTTTGCCCCTAACCTCCATTCTTCTATAATTCCCAATTATCCTTGAGAGTTCTATCTAGACTGCTTCTAAAAAGATAATATGGTATGATTGACTTAAAGTTAGGAAAGATCTGGGCTCAAATTGACTCCATTTTTAGCTGTATGATCATGCTAAAGTCTCTATGCTTCCCTTTTCTTATCTACAAAATGGAAACAATACCTGTAGAACCTAGGCTCTAATGAGATGATGCATATAAAGCACCAGCCTTAGTAGGGCCAGACATCATCTATTATTATTATTGTCATTATTATTATATTGTATTATCTTGTCTCAAAGCATTTACCATTTATCATTCTGGTAGTAGAATTTTTATAATTTTTTAACTGAACAGATTACAAAACAGAATAAGAGAATGGACATTACTTTTAGGAAACCAAAAAGGAAGCAAGAAAAAAATAATCCCTCTCAGAATCCTCTCTCTGAAATGATTTTTATTTTTAGTTTTCTGGCACTGTTCCTTTTTTGATAAGAGACTTATTCAACATTACCACATTCAATAACATAAGGTTCTACATCAAAGACCATTAGAAACATCAGTGAATTATTTGAAAATGAACCTCATTTTCTATTTTCAAACTGTGATGTGGCTTGAGGCTTTTCAGCTGGAGAAAAAAAAAAACCATGTTTAAAGGGTACAGCAGATGAGTCCAAGGCTAAGGGGAGGTCATTATCAGAGTGTGAGAATATCTCTCCCCAAGGTAAGATTCTGCCAAGCCATGTCTCTATTTTAGTTGTATCCCGTGAACCACTAGAAGGAAATAGTCTATAGCTGAAAAAGTGTAGGTGAGAATCGCGCTGTATGGAAAAAAAGGTCAAATGAGAATCTAAACCTCATAAGGATATATCTGAGGGAGCATGAAACACACACTTCTATAAAATGGGTAAACTACGCGGATGATGTAATTGATCCTCACTGTAGGGAGGAATAGCAACACCTTTGTTTCTTCACAGAGGAGCCTAGAGCTCTTATTCTACAATCCTCTCCCCCTCCCACCCCCCCATGCAGACATCTTTCCTGCTTCTGAACCTGTCTTGCCTATGAGGGCACATAACATATAAGTGATAAGCCAAAACTTCTTATAATTAACTACAACATTCTAATGTTGATTTTAGAAGGCTGGATCTATGAAGAAGTGCTTGTAATCTCTTAAGTGAAAGGAAAAAAAGGACTGAAATCAGCTTAACTTGCCCCTCAAACAGAGAAAAAAGATAGTGAACTGTTCTAATTAATATCAAATTCTAGCCAAAGTATTTCCATTAAACACTCTCTGATCTTTAAGGTGCCTAGGATATCTCCTTGTCAAATATCTCCTTTGCCCTCATACTCTACATGCATGTGGTTTCTATACAACAGGATGACTTAAAAGTCCATTTACCTACATATATACACATAAATGGGTGTGCACATGTATGTAATATGTATTTGTATGGGAGGTACTGTGGTGTGGTAGATAAAGAACTGGCTTTAGATTCATGAAGTCCTCAGGACTAACATGTTGGCTTTGTTACTCTGCACCAGTTTCTGCCTGTCATTACTCAAATCAACTCTTTTTCTCCTTTTCTCTTCTTTCTGTCTTTGGAACAAAGAAGAGCAGTTAGGGCTAGGCAATGGGGGTTAAGTGACTTGCCCAGGGTCCCACAACTAGGAAGTGTATGAGGTCACATTTGAACCTAAGACCTCCTGTCTCTAGGCCTGTCTCTCTGTCCACTGCCACCCAGCTGCCCCTCCTAGTCAACTCTTTAAGATTATGAGTGACAGGACTAGTGCTGACGTACACTGACTGAGTTTCCTTCCAAGTTCTGTCTTCACAGATAGAAACTCCTCTTCACAAAGCTGATCAACACCAGCCCTGCAACTTTGTGTCTTAGGGAATCTTACCTCACTCACATACACAGACACACACAAATGCACATACATGCCCACACTCACTCAATTCATCCATCAGAAATTTAGATAATATACAATTTTTATCTGCACAAGTCTCAATCCTCATGTCTCCTCTTCATCCCTAGGCTGAAATAGTTTCCAAAATATAATTCAGTTATAAAACTATTTGGTTAGTACTTTCTTCCTCACTACAATCATCCGAAGACCCGAGTTCAAGTTCTGTCTTTGCTATCTACTACCATGTGGTCACACCAAGTCATCCTCTATACCTTAGTTTCCACGTCAGTGAAATGAGAGATAGGACAAGGTGGTTTCTAAGGTCCCTTTCAAGTCTACTTCCTATAATCTCATAAATTTAAGTGATGATTTAGTTCAGATCTCTTTTATTTCTGGTATATCAATTTAAAATGCACTTTTCCTTCTTCTTTTTAGACCTAGATGCCCTAACAGTATAAGGAATATCCTACAAATCCTGTCTTTAACATTTTTAGCTATCCAATCGTGCTAAATCGTTAAATCTTTGTCTCACTTTTTTTCTAGCCTACAAAATGGAGACAACACTACTTGTAATAACACCTGCCTCAGAAGGTTATGAGGCCCTAATGAGATGATGCATGTAAAATGCCATCCCCAATAGGACTAGATTTCATCTATTGTTATTGTCATTATTATTGTTATATTCAATTAGCCTGCCTCAAAACATTTATCATCTATCAAAATAGTTTCAGAAAAGTAACTAAATAACTCAGAAGTCAATAAAATGACTTGGTTTCTCTAGTTGGAAGAGGAAAATCTTTGTTCTAACACCAGATAATATGATTTCAGATCTAAATGTTCAGATGATTTAAATGCAAAATGTATGAAACTTTTTTTTTATAAAATGTCTAGCAATATCACTGATTTCATCTGTATCTCAAGAAGGTCTCCAATTATGCCCCTCATAATGTAATTATCTGTTAGACAACAGGAAAAGTCCATAATGTCACTGTAGTCCTGGTAAAACAAAGAATTTTTGATAGCATATCTGATGAGTTTAACATAGTTGTCTGTAACTATAAGAAATGATACATCATTCCACCAGACAGAGACTCCGAGGTAAGTACTATTGTGAAGTATTTTAGGATTTACTATACTCTTATGTACAATTAGAAATGACAATTAAAAATTGTTAACCTATTTTCCTGTGAGTGAATAAAGATGTTTCAAATAACACACTCAAACAAGGAAATTTTTAATTAGGAAAGGAGGGAAAAATTCTGCAAAATAAGTCAGGTATATAAGAGATCTGCAAATTTCTTTTGAAGGAAAACAGAATATTTTGCTTATATATGTTGAAGAATAAAAGCTTTTTCTGAATAATGGATAAAATTAATTAAAATCTTTCTTTTAAAGGTTATAACATCTTTTATTTTTGTTTCATTTTTTACTCTCTTCTTGGAAAAACTATCTTTTCGGTCAAAATATTTGCTATATTTAAGGAAAACTTCCAAAATTGCTTGGGGGTGGGGGGAAATGGAGGTGAATCCTCTAAATGAAAATATAGCTGCAAATCTAATGATATATGTACAAGGCATTACATAGGATTTAACTTTCCATTTCAGAAATGATAAACACTAAAAAAAAGAGTTCAATCTTCCATATTTACCAAACAGATTCTTCCCAGAGGATTCCTCCTGGAAAGCCTTTACTTCTCTATCTGTGGGTGAAAGGAAGCTTTACCCAAGAAAAGGTAATGGGCAAGGCAGAGAGACCCCTTTTCTGCTTTTCTTCAATTCTCAATTTTATTCCATTCATCTATTTCTGTGATTGGGATGGAACAAAGGGATTATCATGACAATACTTTACCACATAAAAACAATCATCCAAGGTCAAAGAAGATTGGGGCTTTAATTTCTGCTTTCCCTTTTCCATCCCAAGAGGTTACAGAAATGAATCCCAAGAATGGAATATCCTCCTTATCAGAACAAGAGGAATCTAGGCACTTAACAATAAGGAAATATGGCAACTATATTTGCATTTGTAAAAGTGATTTACTTCCTAAATAGGGCTTTGCAGTTGTGTGTGTGTATTTTATGTCAGATCAATTTGCTGGTGAGCCTGTTTTTAAATTTCAGTTCCAAATATACTCTCTGAGACAAGTTTTCAGTATCTACTGCATCAAAAATCAAAAGTTTTTAAAATTACATTTGAAAATTTGTTATGCCTATGTGACCAATAAAGTTGGTCACATTCGTTAGCTTTGGCTTTGGTGTTTCCAATTTCATGTAAAGACAATTTTTAACATTCATTTTGTAAAATTTTTGAGTTCTAAATTCTCTCCTTCCTTCATGCCCTTATTCCTTTCTTAAGAAGAAAAGCAATCTGATAGAGATTATATGTGAAAGTCATGTGAAACATTTCCAAAAAAGCACAAGAAAATGAAGAAAGTTTTCTTTATGCTTCAATCTGCATTCTGACTCCATTAGTTCTTTCTCTGGATATGGATGGCATTTTTTTTTCCATCATAAATCATACAGACTCATCTTGGATCACTGTGTTGCTGAGAATAGCTGTCATTCACAGTTGATATTAATACAATATTGCTGCTACTGGGTGCAATGTTCTCCTGGTTCTGTTCACTTCAACTTGTATCAGTTTGTATGTCTTTTCAGATTTTTTCTGAAACCATCCCATTAATAACTTCTTATAGCTCAATAACATTCCATCACACTCCTATATCACAACTTTCCACAACTGATTCCACAATGAATGGGCATCTCCTCAACTACCAATTCTTTGCCCCCAGAAAGAGCTGTTATAAATTATGTTGTAAATAGAGGTCCTTTTCCTTTTTAAAAAAATCTCTTTGGGATATAGAACGAGTAGTGGTATTGTTGGGTCAAAAGCTCTTTGGACTCAATTCTAAATTATTTTTAATTGAAAGTAATTAAAATAACACATTTTCTTTCTTGTGATGGTCTTTATCTCTTGTCATAAATTCTTCCCTTGTCCATAGATCTAATAGGTAAATGGTTCTAAGCTCCCCTAATTTGCTTAGGAAAATAATGGCAAATCTTTTAGAGATGGAGTACTGGGCCCTGCTCCCACCCCAACCCCCATACTGAGTGCTGTGCCCTCCCCCTCAAGGGACCAAGTGCCACCCGCACCCCACCCCGAGACCAAATGCCATGCCCTGCCCCCCCCCTCTCCTTACCCCAGACAGAGGAGGGAGGAAGTGCTCTCATTGAGCTGCTAGGCAGAAGGGCAGGTAAAGTCAGGAATGAAGAGGGGGGAGGGGAACAGCTTCACCCAAAGTCACTCTGGCTTTCCAGTAACAAATTCTAGTGGGCAACTACAGAACCTATTTTGACTTTATCTTGGTATATGATTTGAGATATTGGGCTCTACCTAGTTTCTACTAAACTGCTTTCCAGTTTTCCCAGCAATTTTCATCAGATAACTTGGATCTTTGTGTTAATCAAAGATTAGATTATTATGGTCATTAACAATTCAGTATTGTTTACTTAATTTTTTTCAATAGCCCTCCACTCTGTTTATTAGCCTGTACCAGTGTTTTGATGATTATTGCTTTATAGTACAATTTGAGATCTGGTACTGTGAAACCACCATCCTCAACATTCTATGAACAATTAATGTTTTTCCAATTGTTTAGATCTGACTTTATTTGTGCGAAGTGTTTTGTAATTGTGATTTGTCTTGTCAGGTAGATTCCCAGGTATTTTATATTGTCCACAGATGTTTTGCACAGTATTTCTTTTCCTTTCTATCTCTTGCTGCTGGACTTTGTTGACAAGATATAGAAGTGTTTACGGACCGTCAGTTTATTTTACATCTTGCAACTTTGCTAAAGTTCTTTCAACTAGTTTTTAAGTTGATTCTCTAAGTACCCTGCTTACCATTTACAAAGTGATGGTTTGGTTTCCTCATTATCTCTTCTAAATCCTTTAATTTCTTTTTCTTTTGTTATTATTCTATCTAGCATTCCTAGTATGCCATTGAAGAACAGTGGTAATAGTAGGCATCCTAACTTGTTGGAAAATTTCCTAGTTCTTTCCAATTACAGATAATGCTTGACAATAGTTTTAGACAGATACTATTTACTGTTTTGATGACGGCTTTATTTATTCCTATGCTTTCCAGTGTTTTAATAGGAACACCAGAAGTTTTATCTGAGCCAACTGATAGAATTATACTATTTTTGTTGCTTTTGCTATTGATATGCTGATTGTTTTCCTAATATTAAACTAGCTTTGCATTCCTGGTCTAAGTTTCACCTGGTTCATAGTGTGTGATCTTTGCAAAATATTGCTGTAACCTCCTTGCCAGCACTTTAATTTTTTATATCAATATTCATTAGGGAAATTGGTCTATAGTTTTCTTTCTCTGTTTTTGTTCTTCCTGTTTTATGTATTGGGATCATATTTGTGACAATAAAAAGAATTTGGTAGTACTATTTCTCTGTCTATTTTTTTCAAACAGTTTTTATAGTATTAGAATTAATTGTTCTCTAAATGTTTGGTAGAATTCACTTGTTAATCCATCTGGCCCTGGATTTTTTCCTCAAGGAGCTCATTGATGACTTGTTCAATTTCTTTTTCTAAAACAGTATGTTTAAGTATTCAATTTTCTCTTCTGTTAATGTTGACAATTTATAGTTTTGTAAATATTCATCCATTTCCCTTATATTGTCAGATTTATTGGAATATAATTGAGCAAGACAGCTCCAAATAATTGCTTTAATTTCCTCTTCATTGGTAGTGATTCCACCCTTTTCATTTGATATTGTTAATCTGGGTTTCCTCTTTCTTTTTAAAAAATCAAATTTATCAATGGTTTATTTATTTTAATGTGTTTTTTTCTCCAGAAAACCAATTCCTAGTTTTATTTATTAATCTAATGCTTTTATTATTTTCTATTTTATTACTCTCTCCTTTAATTTTCAGGATTTCCAACTTGGTATTTACCTGGAGAGTTTTAATTTGTTCTCTTTCTGGTTTTTATTTTAGTTGCATGGACAATTCACCAATCTATTCTTCTGCTGTTTATTGATGTAAGCAATTAGGGATATAAATTTCCCCCTAAGTACTGCTTTGGTAGAATTCCATAAATTTTGTATGTTGTATTCTCTTTGATGAAATTATTGATTGTTTCTCTGATTTGTTCTTTGACCCACACATTTTTTAGGATTAGACTATTTAGTTTCCCATTAATTTTTAGTCTGTTTCTATTGCTCTTTATTGAATGTAGTTTCTATTGCATTATGTTCTAAAAAGGATGCATCAAATATTTGCTATTTTCTTAATTTCATTTTGAGGTTTTTATGCCATAATGAATGGTTGATTTTTTTTGTAGGTGATATATACCACTGAGAAAAAGGCATATCCCTATATATTCCCCTTTCATTTTCTCCAGATGTCTATCATATCTAACTTTTCTAAAATTCTTAACTTCTTATTTATTTTTGGTCATATTTATCTAGTTCTGAAAGGGGCAAGTTGAGGTCCCTCACTAACATAGTTTTACTCGTTATTTAATTCTGTAACTCAATTAAATTTTTCTTTAAGAATTTAGATGCTATGCCATCTGGTGCATATAAGTTTAGTATTGATATTGGTCATGACTTTCAGGTAGTCCAATAATTCTTAAATTCTCTCTCCAGGATCTGTTTTCCAGATCAGTGGTTTTTTCAATAAGATATTTCATATTTTCTTTTATTTTTTTCATTATTTTGGTTGTTTTATTGTTTCTTGAATTTGCAGTCTTCAGTATTGATATTACTGTACTATTTATGATACTTTTAACCAAATATAGTTTCTCTGCTTATGTCTTTAAGTTAGACTTATTTTTGCTTTTGTTTTTTTGAGTTCGTGATTGCTATTATTGTTCAGTTTGTTTTAAAATTGTGTGCGACACTTTGTGACCCCATTTGGAGTCTTCTTGGCAAAGATACTAGGGTGATTTGCCATTTCCTTCTCCAGCTCATTTTACAGATGAAGAAACTGAAGTAAACAGAGGTAAGGGACTTGTCAAAGGTCACGTAGCTAGGAAGTATCTGAAGCCAGATTTGAACTCAGCAATATGAAATATCCTGACCTCAGTACTAGTGTTCCATCCACTGTGCCACCTAGCTTCCCATGCAAATAGCATGATTGCTATTTTTATCTTTTTAAAAAATAAACTGAAGCTAATAGCTTCTATACCAGCCCCTTAATTTTACTCTGTGTGTCTCTCTGATTCAAGTATATTTTTTGAAAACAAATTTTGTAGAATTCCAGTTTTTAATCTACTCTATTATTTGCTTCCATTTTATAGGTGAGTTCATGTCTTTCACATTCATAGTTATGATTAACAATTGAGTATTTCCCTCTATCCTTTTTACCTCATTTATCTTTCTCCCTCTCCTTTTGCCCTATCCTTCCACACATTTTTTTTGTGCTTCTGACCACTTCTTCCCTCAATCTCCCCTTCCTTCAATAATCCTACCTCTTCTGCAATTCCCTTCCCCTCCTACTTCCCTGTAGGGAAAGACAGGTTTTTATAACCACCCAAATGTGTATATTCCTCCCTCTGAGTCAATTCCAGTGAGAGTATGGTTCAAGCATTACCTGCTACTTTAAAAGCTCTTCCTTTAATATATCTTTTCTGTGTGATAATTTACTTCATTACACCTTTCCCTCCCCAATCCTCTTAGGATATGCCTCTTTCTCACCTCTTAATTTAATTCAATTTAATTAAAAAAAACCCCTACCTTCCACTTTAGAATCAATACTGTGAATGGATTTCAAGGCAGAAGAGTGGTAAGGACTAGGCAATGGAGTTTAAGTAACTTATCTAGGGTCACATAGCCAGAAAGTATTTGAGGCAAGATTTACACCCAGGACCTCCCATCTCTAAGCCTAGAATTCAATCTACTGACCACATAGCTACACTGAATTTTATTTTTTTTAAATCACCCCATCATAGTTAACTTATACCTGGTGTCCTCTTTTTATATATTTTCCTTCTAACTCTCCTAATTATGATAAAGTTCTTAGGAATTATAAGTATCATCTTCTCCTGTAAGAATATAAAATTTAAACTTATTAAATCCCTTATGATTCCTCTTTCATGTTTGCCTTTATATGGTTTTCTTGAGTTTTGTATTTGAAAGTCAAATTTTATATTTAGCTTTGGTCTTTTCATCAGGAATTCTTGAAAGTCTTCTATTTCACTGAATATTCATTTTCTCCCCCAGAAGAATTATACTTGGTTTTGCTGGGTATGTTATTCTTAGGTAAAATTCTAGCTCCTTTGCCCTTTATAGTACCATATTTCAAGACCTCTGATCCTTTAATGTAGAAGCTGATAAATTTTGTGTTATCCTAACTGGGGCTCCACAATATATGAATTGTTTGTTTTTGGCTTCTTGCAATATTCCTCCTTTACCTGGAAGCTCTGAAATTTGACTATAATATGATGAACAGGCTCTTTTTCTGAACATGGCTTTCAGACCATTTAATAATTCTTAAATTAGCTCTTCTTGATCCTAAAATCAGTTGTTTTCTCTGATGTGATATTCATATTTTCTTCTATTTTTTTTCATTCTTTTGATTTCATTTCAGTGTTTTTCGATGTCTCTACTTCCCCAATTCTAATTTTTTAGAAATTATTTTCTTCAAGTAGCTTTTGGAATTTTTTTCTATTAGACCTATTTTAGTTTTTAAGGAGTTCTTCCCTTCAGTGGATTTTATACCTTTTAATTCTTTTGCAATTTGGCCAGTTCTGTTTTTTTTTTTAAAGTGTTTGCTTCAGCATTTTTTGTGCCCCCCTTACCAAAGTATTTTTCATAATTTTCTTTTATCACTCTCATTTCTTTCCCCAATTTTTCCTCTGCCTCACTTATTTGATTTTTAAAATCCTTTTTGAGCTCTTCCACAAATTTGGGAGGTAGAGGCAGGCATGTGACTGATTGACATTTTTCTTTGAATCTTTACATATCGCTGTTTTGATTTCATTTTCTTCTGGTCTTGTGTTTTGATCTTCCCTGTCATCATAGTAACTTTACATGCTCAGGTTCTTTATTTTTTCTATTGTTTGCTCATTTTCCCAGCTTATTTCCTGACATGATTCTTTTGATTTCATTTCAGTGTTTTTCAATGTCTCTACTTTCCCAATTCTAATTTTTTAGAAATTATTTTCTTCAAGTAGCTTTTGGCATTTTTTTCTATTAGAACTATTTTAGTTTTTAAGGAGTTCTTCCCTTCAGTGGATTTTATACCTTTTAATTCTTTTGCAATTTGGCCAGTTCTGTTTTTTTTTTAAGTGTTTGCTTCAGCATTTTTTGTGCCCCCCTTACCAAAGTATTTTTCATAATTTTCTTTTATCACTCTCATTTCTTTCCCCAATTTTTCCTCTGCCTCACTTATTTGATTTTTAAAATCCTTTTTGAGCTCTTCCACAAATTTGGGAGGTAGAGGCAGGCATGTGACTGATTGACATTTTTCTTTGAATCTTTACATATCGCTGTTTTGATTTCATTTTCTTCTGGTCTTGTGTTTTGATCTTCCCTGTCATCATAGTAACTTTACATGCTCAGGTTCTTTATTTTTTCTATTGTTTGCTCATTTTCCCAGCTTATTTCCTGACATGATGATGTTGAATTTAGGCTCTGCTACTGGGGTATGAGGAGCACCACCCAAAGCCAAAATTTTTTTTGTTGTTGTTGCTCTTTTCAGGACTCTGGGAGCCTGTAGGTTTTCAGTTCTTTCAAGGTAGTAAGATCCAAGAAGAGGTGTGGTCACTGCTCTCCTGGTTTTTGTTTTGGTCTGTGGACAACCATAAGCACTCTTATCCATCTTGGAACTATTATTAGTGCCCCTGCACCTCTCTACTCCCAAGCAGTAGTGACCTAATGTTTCTCTTAGCTCTGGAATTGGATCCTAGAACTGCATAGGGGCAATGTGACAGAGTCCCACAACTAGTGTCAGCAAAGGGTCTCCTATCATCTCTTTCTGAATAGTTGTCTGACCTCCTTATTGTCTATGGGATGAGAACTCCTGAAGCTTCTACTGCCTTCAAGGCCTGCTGCTGGTGTCTGTTGCTGGGGCTTCACTGAGTGGTTTGTGCTGAGTTCCCGGTCCAACTACCAGACCACTGAGATCTTTTCTACTAATCTCCTAAATTGTCATGAGCAGGAAAATTGTTTCACCTTGAATTTGTGTTGGTTGTTACTAGAGAATTCAGTTTAAGTCATTATTTTTTTAGAGGGGAATTTGAGAAATTTGGAAAATCTCTGCTTTTACTCCACCATCTTGGCCTAACTGTAGCAGCATTCCTTATTTTTATTGATAAATACCAAATTAATCTTTTGACCCTATTATATTTATCCATGTAAGAAGAATAACATAGACAAAAGAAAAGAAGATGTCATATCAGGGGACTAAAGCTTTTACATGGAGTTTATTCCAGCAAATAATGAGAGTCAAGGTCGCGATGATACAACTTGTATGACACTGGCCAAATTACTTACCCTCCCTAGGACTCGGCTTCCTCTATGCCAAAACAAGTGGTTAGAGTAAATACTCTCTCAGATGCCTTCCAGATTTAACTTTTTGACCCTATAAAGAAATCCTTTAGTGTGCCCTAAACAAAGTTTGAAAATTAGACCTCCATCTAATGTCTAAAATATGGGAATGATTAGCTAATATATTCAAGTAATGGTACTCTGATGCAATTAAAATGAACAAATATAAATAATGCAAAGAAATCTACTTATCTCACAATCTACTATCTTGACTCCCACAAACTTCCCTGTCCAGTCTGTTCACTCCATCAATTTAATTGAAAATATTCCCACCTGCATTCTTGACTTGGCCTATTTCTGTCCAACCTTCAGATAAAATATCAAATTGCGAATCCTGATTCCTTAAATCGTCTTATAGCAAGAACTGAAAACATATCTCAAAAGTTCTAAGAAGAAAGCTAAATACCAATGTAGTGTACATTATACAAATGATTGACTCATGTAAGTACTGATTCTTTTGAAATAGCCTTGCATAGAGTTCAAAAGAAACATGTAAAATTTTAGGGCAGAGTTTACATATAAATGCAAGATATCAGTTCGTCAATTTTACTTTTTGTGCCTCTTAATCATAACCAAGCTCACAGAAGAAAAGAAATTTTTACTTTCCTCTAAAACCATTTCTGAACATGAAAGTCATTGGAGAATTTGCCCTTCTCTCTCTACGGGGCTCTGCTAAGGTAAACAGGTGCTGAATGCTTCCAGTTGTTTATATAGTGTTCTTAAAAAGGAAATTTTCTTCCTACTCATTCTGACAAATGGCAATAGTTAAACACCCCAGAATTTGTGAAAACGACATGGTAAAGGAAAGATTTCAATGTATCAGAAAGGCCTGGGTCCCAAATTGTCTTTCTGCTTTCCTCTAGTGAATTCTACCTTAATAGCCATTCCCATGCAATCCTTATCAAGTCTTCTACCCGGAGAGAGACATCTAATGACAAAATCCAAGAGTAAAGACATTACAAGGTCATCAAGTTTCAGTTTATAATTGTTGGAAAGAGTAGGAATGGGGCAGGGGTGGCTAAGAGTATCCAAAGCTCAGATCTTGAGTTTAGCTACAGAAACCCTTACTTCAGACTACAAAAATCTTGAACCACCAGTTTGTTTGTTCCTCTTTGTGTGTATTCACTGTTTGTATTGACTACAGGAAAAATTGCAGAAAAATGAAGTGGGATAAGGATAATTTTTTTTAATTGTCCTTCACCATGGACTTGAATAATATAAAAAGAAAATATCTATCATAAAGGATATTATTAAAAGCAGTGTACATAAGACCCTTAGACACACAATTAGTTGGGGATGGTTTGACATAATTCAGGAACCAGAGAGATGAACTTGATGTACTTTTGATATATGAAAGAGTTAGGATGGCCTAAGAGTTATCTCATTTATTCTCCAGGTCTCCAAGAGGACAGCAAGGAGAACATTCATTTCATGTTTGGAAGCAAGTCTGGCAAAGTTAAGTAAAGCTGCTCTGTACCTTAATAAGTGCATCCACTCACTCAGGACTATTGCGAGGATCAAGTGAGTGAATGAAAAGCATTTTACAAACGTTGAAGTGCTACAAAAATATTACTAATATTATCCCTACAACTCCATACCAAAATGATTTCCTGACATAATTATACCTGCAGCCAAAGGCATGGTCTTATTTTAAATTGAATGTTTTCTTTTGAAATATTATACCTAAAATTTCCAAGTGTGGTTTTAGGTAACTATTTTGAGAAATAGATTTTTAAAAAGAAGATGATTGCCAGAAAGGACAGAGCCATGAATCAAAAAAGCCTAGGTTCTTGTTCCCAGTACTGTCTTCAAGTGGGTATTTGCTTCAAATATGGCTATACCTCATTCTTCAAGTCTACTGCTGAATCCAGATATAAAGGCTTCCTGAAAATCCAATGTGGAGCTAACAATGGTTCTTGAATGGCTCTCTTTGCTTTCTGTTCAAGTCTTTTCTAGTTCACATAAAGTCTGCATTCAGTGTATCTAGTCTCTCATTGCTAAGTATTTTTTTCCCTATACTTGATACGCCATTCTCCTAAGTATCCAGTGTCTAAAATATGGAATTTCCTTTAGCTTTTATTCAAAACTCTTTGCAGAATAGTATTTGGTAAAAATCAATCAAAACTATAATAGATCAATTCTACTTAAAATGCTCCCTTCCCCAGAAAGTCTACATTTTATCTAGGAACAATGTGCTTAAGTCAAAGGAAAAAGTAGTGACTAAATTTCAGGCATCAAGTGAAGGTGGGATTTTGAAGGAAAGAAGTGGACATATAATTCATCTATTCATAGGCCAATTGGGAACTTCCCCTAGAATTGAGTTTTTGGATCTAGAGTCAGGATTCTCTCAAGGACATTCCATGTATTAAAAGGGAGGGCTGGCCCACCTGGGTCTTTAATGCCCAATATATTAGTTACAACCTTCCCTATGGCCTTGAAATGTACCACCTACATTTTCAGAATAAAAGGACAAAGTCACTCTGGACACAGATTCTCAGCAAATATAACAAAGTAGCTCTTATAATACATGGATAGGGAAAAGTATTTTTTTTCCTTTTTAGTGGGACATTCAGATAATGTCCCAAAGGTAGTTTAATTTTCCATGGATATCTGTGCAAAACTTTTGCATTTTCTCTTTTTAAAAATTTTCTAATTATTTTATTTTTCCCTAGTTCCAAGTAAAAACAATTTAAAACATTTTTTTAATTGTGAGTTCCAAATTCTCTCTCAATTGCACCTCTTACCCTCCCTCCTCTCCCCCTTCCCTGAGATGGTACACAATCTGATATAGATTATACATGTGCAATCACGTAAAACATTTTTCTTAATGATTTTGTGGAAGAGATCTTAAACCAAAAAAATGAAGAGACAAAGTAAAATATATGTTTTGTCTGCATTCAGACTCCATCAGTTCTTTCTCTGGAGGTGGATAATATTTTTCATTATGGGGCTTTGGGATTGTTTTCTTCATTATATTGCTGAGAATATCTAGGTCACATGATTATTTATCATACAGTATTGCTGTTTTCATGAACAATGTTCTGGTTCTGTTTACTTTGCATCCGTTCATGAAAGTCTTTTCAGATTTTTCTTGTCATTTCTTATAGCACATTAGAATTCCATCATAATTATATACCACAACTTGTTCAACCATTTCAACTGACAGATATCCCTTCAATTTAAAGTTTTTTGCTAGAAATCAATTTCTTTTAAGAACACAAATTATGCACTTTAAAAAACTATCATAATGTGCTACAAAGTCTTTGAATATTAATTATTTTTATAAAGTCTCTCAGCAACAAATATATGATTATGATTTGTATATATAAAGAAGTATTATAATATATACATACATGTTACAATATGCACCTATATGTCCATCTCTTACTGTGAGCTCAATTTTTTTCCCCTGAAATTATCCAGATTGCCAGATTGATGATAAAGGACACATATTTTAAGTTATCAAAATTACTTCTTGTTTAAAGTAATTTTCATTTAGGCAAACTTAATTCCTCTTTAAAAAAAAACCACCTCTAAACACTTGCTAATTCGAATAGCTATGAAAAAGCAACTCATTTCTTTTTTTTTTTAACCTTACCTTCAGTCGGGGAATCAATACAGTGTATTGGTTCCAAGGCAGAAGAGTGGTAATGGCTAGGCAATGGGGATCAAGTGACTTGCCTAGGGAGCTGGGAAGTGTCTGAGGCCAAATTTGAACGTAGGACTTCCCATCCCTAGGCATGGCTCTCAATCCACTGAGCTACCCAGCTGCTCCCTCATTTCTCTTTTCTTTTTTTCTCCTCAAGTTTTTTTTTTTTAAGCCTAGGGATTCCTTGATGTTACTTCATCAAGGTCATTCATTCAAAATCAAAGGAATGCAAGATCAGGTTTACTCAAAACACTCCATAACTTGGTCAGCCTTTGAAGTTGCAATATTGCTATAGGTAAGTAGAGTTTCAAAGAAACAAATTATTTTCTACAAAATCAAAGAATTTCTGTGGATTCTATAAGGACTGGTGGATATTTAACTTATCCATTTAGAGATAATGTATATGGAAGTAGATACAAGATATATCATGCTGGGAACACTGTTTGGAAACAACCAAACTAAAGAAAAGATTTATAGTTTTAAGGTCAACTTGGCTAAAGAAATCTCTTTTTTGGATTTCTGATAATTTGATGGAGAGGTGTGAAGATTAAATTTAACTCTCCCCTGATTGTGAAAATGAAATTAACTCTCCCCTTATTGTGAAGATTAAATTGTAATCCCTGCCCATTTTTAATCACCAAAAATGTAAACACCCTACTTAAAAGTTGAGTGGGGAAATCTGCCCATTTTTAGATTTAATCACCAAAGGTATAATCACTCCATTCACACTTGAGGGGGAGAGGTCTGTGACTCACATGTGCAATAGTGGGTGACGAATCAGAATTAAACTGACTGCTCCTGAGCAGTCCTAAAGCAAAAATTAAACTGTGATTGGTAGATGAAAAATTAGGGGAATGCACAAGAAGTGATACAAAAGAAAGAGTCTTTAAAAGGGAGTTACACCTTCCTGAGTGCAGTTTTTACTTGGAGTTCTACTTGGAGGGTTTTTTGACTTGGAGTTCTGAGTTTGAGTTGAGACTGGAGAAGAATCTGCTGACTGGACCTGAGACCCTATTCCCTGGTGAGGCTGTTCTTTAAATCTCTTCTTTTTGGACTGACACGTGGTAAGTGAAAAGACTGACTCCTTTCCTGGATATGTCCTGAAGAAACTAGCCTCAGGAGAGACCTACCTCTTGAGAGAGTTTTCCCCAGGGCCAGCTGAAACTAACTCTTCCTGCCTAAATTGAGCCAGGGGCTGGGAATAAATTACTTAGTGCTTAGGCTAGATATCTTACCCTATCCTTTCTCTAATTTTCTTACTTTACTCTTTCTATATTTTGTAAATAAATTATAAATAAATCTATTTGGAATAAATTAAATTCCTGGTGACCCTATTTTAAATATAATCCAGTCCAATCTCTTTATATAATTAACCTTTTTTTTTCCCTTACAGAGGACTCACCAATGATAATGGTATCTTCATCAACTCTTGTTGGAGGATCACAAAAGTCTTCTAAGTGTATTCACTAAATCCATTCTATTCCCACTCCAATCTGTTCTCCACATGGTTGACACGCTTATATATCTAGAAAATGACTAGTTTTTATTATGTCCCTCAGCCCTCCCTCACTTTACTCAAAAATCTTCATTGGCCCCCTATCATTTCTGGTATTTAAAGCCCTTCTTTATCTGGCACTACCTTTCCTTTTCCAGTTTTATTTCATATTATTGTCCTTCACCCATTCTCCAGCCCCACTGACCTACTAGTTGTTAAGTGACTATTTCTCACCTCTGTGCTTTTACAAATAGAGCTCCCTATTCTTGGAATGCACTCCCTCCTTATCACCAGCTCTTAGAATTCCTCTCTTCCCTCAGATTACACTTTAAGTGCCACTTCCTACAAGATGCCATTGCTGATCCTCCAAGTTCTAAGTACTCTGTCCTACTTGAAATTATTTTGTTATCATTTTGTGCATACCTGACATTTATTTCTCTGTCTGCACTCTACAGTGGAATGTAAGTTGTTTGAAGGCAAAAACTGTCTTTGCTTTTGGTCCTTGTATTTTCAGCCCTTGGATTCATTTTCTGGAATAAATTAAATTGAAGAGGGGGACAGCTTGGTGGTTCAGTTCATAGATAGATAGCCATGTCTGGAGATGGGAGATAAGACATAGTCTTATCTACATTTCAGAAAAATCACCTTAGGGTTTAGATGAATGGGAGGTGAAAAGGAATGGAGAGAGATTTGTAGACCCACCAGGAGACTACTGCAAAAGGCTAGAAGTGAGACAATGAGGGCCGACAGTATCAGGTAAGTGGCTATGTATAAGGGGATGTATAGGAAATACAATGAAGATAGAAACAATAATGGATTGTTTATGTGAATGAGAGTGAGAGTCAAATATGATGGCTTAGTTGCAAGACTTGGTGACGGGCAAAATGGTGGTTCCCTCAATAGTATTAAGGAAGTTGGAAAGACGAAAGGTTTCTGGGGGAAATATAATGAACTCTGTTTGGCTATGTTAAGTTTGAGATGTCTATGGGATATCCAAATCAAGATGTCTAAAAGGTAACTGGTAATGTGAGACTAGAGCTCAAAACAAACTAGGGTTAGATTTATAGATCTGGGAATTGTCTACTTAGAACTGATAATTCAGTACATAGATGCTGATGAGGTCACCAAACCAGAAAGCATAGACTAGGGAGAAGGGAAGAGGGGCCAGGATAGAGCCTTGGGAAATGAAGAACAATTAAAGGAGACAGAATAGTCAGACCACATGGAAGAGAGCCAGGAAAAAGCAGGTCCCAAAAACCTAGTGAAGATGGTTCCATTGCCAAATATGCAAATTGGTAAAGAAGGAACAAAACTGAGAAAAATTCCCTAGATTTCATTGGTAACTTTCAAGAATGCAGTTTCAGTTGATGAGGTTAGAAGCCAAATTGTGGCAAATTTGGAAGAAGGAGGTGAAAATAGCAGATGTAGATGATTTTCTCAAAAAGTTTAGCCAAGAGAATGAGAAATATAGGAAGTTGCCTATCCAGGGTTAAGGTTAGAGAAGGCAAAGCAGAACAGAAAGGGCCATTCAATAGACAGTGAGACTCTGAAGATCAGAGAATGAATTTGGATGAAAGTAAATTCAATCTGCTGGAGAAGGTGGGAGGGGTTCAGGTCAAAAGTGCAAGTAGAGGATTTAGCTTTGATAAGGAAAAGGGACTCTTCTTCATCCAAATGTAGATTAAAGAAGGATTCAGTGGAAGAAAATGTCTGAATTGTGTGGGATGAGGGAAAGTGAAGAAGGGGAGATCTCAGCAAATAGTCATGTTTTTTTTTGGTCATGTTTGTGGTAAAGTCCTCAGTTTAGACAGAAAGAGAAGATGTGCAATGGGAACCTGGAGGACAGATGAGAAAGTATTGTGAAAGAGAATTTAAACTTTTTGTTTATTTTAACTTAATCAATAACTTGGAGTCCCCTGCCTTTCACACTTACTTAGTCATTAACACTTAGTTAGAACTAAAATACCACAAACACTGCCCCCTTCAACCCTCAGCCCCTTCACCCTCCACCTCACCCACAGAGCTAGGCAAACTGGGAGACTATGACAGGTTCCTGAAATGTGATAGATCAGACCATAGTGAAAGGAACTAGAAACCAGAGAGATGGGAAGTAATGTGGAGAAAACTGATTATAAAAGCCAGCCAAGAACATTCTGAGTCCTTTTGCTGCCTTGGTAGCTCTTGCTGAGGGAGGACTTTTGCGTTGATGTCTGTGTTGGACTTCTGCATTGGAGGAATTCTGTGTTGGTGGCTTGAGGAGTTCAGCTACATTGGCTCTCTTGGGTTGAGGAGACCCTGGCTGCAGACACTGACCTTTTGGCTCTTCTCCTGTCTTTGGTGGGACATTTTGGTGAGGCACTCAAATTCAGCCTTAGTTAATTTAGCTAGGCAATATCTTCCAACTCCTTCCTACATTTCCCCCTTTACTATCTATCTCTACCTATTATAATAAAGCTACTAAAGCTACTAGCAGTCTTTTGACTTAAGAGAAAATTTTTATAAACAGCAACCACAACAATTTTTAAAAT
Source organism: Monodelphis domestica (assembly GCF_027887165.1). Classification (NCBI taxonomy): domain Eukaryota; kingdom Metazoa; phylum Chordata; class Mammalia; order Didelphimorphia; family Didelphidae; genus Monodelphis; species Monodelphis domestica. The sequence goes on along the minus strand of NC_077230.1, from coordinate 184,253,886 downwards.
TCTTATATTTGTCAAACCCATTTAAATTATTACAGTGTGAAACAGCCACTGTGAGAAGCGAGATAGCAAACTGATTGGGGAGGAATAGGACAGTTGCCTTGATGCAGTCAAGTCACAGCTGATATTACAAAGCATAAATTCTAAACTACTGGGTGACTTTAAGAAGGCCAGAGGGACTGAGTATAGGCCAAGCTGAGTGATTACAGAGTTTCTCCAACAAACTCCTTGATGTTATCTCCCAGTTTTTCACCATTGTTCACATTACTTTGATCCTATGTTTGCTACACAAGGAGCAGATGACTTCCTGTAGTCACAAAGGACTTTGGAGGTATGAGGACTAGTTTGGGGGGGGGGGGATATGTTGTTCATATACAATTTAACAGGAAATACAAAGTCTAAAGGAAATTAAGACTACAAGGCTATAATATTGTTGAACGTGAGTTGTTCCATCCCTTTCTCTATTCCAGTATTCACTTCTCTTTTCATACTGGGCTTTGATTTCAGGTTTTGAGTTCCTCAAAAACTATTTCAGTTACATGCTACAACTTAACTTTTCTTCCAGTGTTTCACAAGATAAATATTACAGCATATATATTTTGACTGGAACAAACTTATCACTTTGCAACACAATCTCCTATCTCTGAGTGTTCAAATACATGTTAGATTTCCTACTAACTCCTTTTCAGGAAAAACTGAATCAATGGCTATCTTAATATTCAACTTAATTTTTCTCCTCTCCACCCCACCTCCTCAATCCTTTAAAAGTCTCTCTGTTTCCTTGTATTTCAGTTTGCCTTTGCAGAACAATTGAGTAACAAGGATCTTCATCTTGCAAGATGGTTTGTGGATTAAATATTTTTCTAGCCACATCAACTATTTCAAAAAAATCCAAATTTAATATTCAAGAAACTGTCTATAAATTTTCCCAATTTACTGTTTTTCTTTTAATCTTAGCTACATTAGTTTCATGTGTACAAATCCTTTTTAATTTAATGGACTGAAAATTGTTCATTTTACATTTCACAATGCTTTCTATCTCTTGTTTATTCATAAATCCTCCTATCCATAAATCTGATAGGCAATATGTTCCCTGTTTTTCTAATTTGCTCATATTCTTCTAATATGCTTTCTTAATGCTGAGGTCATGCAACCATTTTGATCTTAACTTGGTAAATGGTATATCAGTCTATATCTAGTTTCTTCCAGACTGCTTCCCAGTTTTCTCAAAATTTTTTACCAAATAGCGACTTTTTATCCCCAAAACTTGGATCTTTACTTTTGTCAAACACAAGGTTGCTATTGTTTTTTCAACTGTTTGTTGTTTCTGTTCTGATCCACTGATCTGTTTTTCTATTTCTTAGCCAGAACCAGATAATTTTTGATAATTATTGCTTTATAATATAGTTAAAAATCTAGTTTTGCTCAAACTCTTTCCTTAACATTTTTCATTATTTCCTTTGATACCCCTGACCTTTTGTTTTTTCAAATGAACTTTGTTATTACTCAGATAGAGGCCTCATATCCAAAATAAATGAGAATTTTGTCAAATATATAAGAATATGGGTCATTCTCCAATTGATAAATGGTCAAAAGACATGAATAGACAGTTTTTGGATGAAGAAATCAAAGTTATATATGCATATAGGAAAAATGTGTGTAAATAATCATTAAAAAAAACAACCAAACAAACCCTTACCTTCTTCTTTAGAATCAACACCGTGTATTGGTTAAAAGGCAGAATAATGATAAAGACTAGGCAATGGGAGTTAAGAGATTTGCCCAGGGTCACAGAGTTAGGAGGTGTATGAGGTCAAAATTTGAACCTAAGACTTCTTGTCTACAGGCCTTGTTTTCCACACACTGAGCCAAATGTCTTCTTTAATGGGTGTGAGGGGTAAGGAAGGGAAAGAAAGTTAACTAGGTATTTTAATGAAACAAACTAAAATATTAAAATTTTAAAAAGTTAATATCCTTAATAGTCTACAGATGTAAAATGTGCTTTTAAAAAAATTCTCTAGGGTTTATCCTGTGCTTAGCACAGCACCTGGCACATGGTAGATGTTTAATAAATGCTTATTGACTTGGCTTAATAAATGCTTGTTGACTGAGGCAACGTCTGTTCTTTAGAATCAGAGACAGCTACTATCTAGGCAAATACTGTACCATATATAACTCATGTCTTTTTGTTTAACAAGCTTCTCTTGACTCCATGCCATCTAAATATATCTCTTTAATTACTCCCCATTACCAATTTCCCTAACAATATGGACATTAATATCTGTAGTACATATTGTAAATGCATGATATTCCGTCATTTAATTCAGGGAATAAATCAAAGGTTTCTGGACTTGGAGCCTTAGATTCTTACTTGGCCATGAGTTTACTTATGGGATGTTGACCACTCTGGACCCATTTCATCATGTGTAAAATAAAAGTGTTGGACTAAAGATTTTTTGTGGTACCTTCCAGTTCTGACATTCTATGCCCTTATTCAGTATATGTTTAATGACAACTACCTCAGGTTTTGTCATAGGTCATAAAATCCAGACAACAGAAATAATGTCTGGAGATTCTTTGTAAAGCACCATATAAAGTTTTCAACATATGCTTTTGGATGATTAATGGATGACATTAATTACTAGAACCAAACACTCCACTGCTCCTAAGTATCAGGAAAACTCATGAAGAGCTTACAATTTTTCAATCAGGCAAAGTGAAATGCTCCACTTTTAAAAAGTAATTCTTACAATTCCTTCTGAAGAAAATAGTTATGTCTTAAATGTGTCCTGGTGTGTGGGAAAGAACATTGTATCATATCACCTTCATTCTTTCCTTTAAGTTATACATAGAAAGTCTAACTCAAAATGGGGGGTAGGGATAAGAGATCAAGTCATCGTCATTCATTAGCAGTAATTTTTTCAGTCAGATAAACTAGTTGGACATTATGGGTAAATGATAGTCCTGGTAAGATTCAATGGGTTGAAAACAAATTAAGTCCCATCAGATATAAGATCACAGATTCAGCACTTGAGGAGAATTTAAAGTTCATTTAATTCAAACATTTTACATCATTGCTGCCTAGATGAATATGCCAAATTCCAGACTATATTAACCAAATAAAATGATGAAATATAAGAAGACATGGGGAACAAAGGATTATTTATTCTATGAAAAATATGGTATTGCCTTTAATTATGAAAGTTTCTAATACAAAAAGACTGGACAGAAATAGATAAATGAGAGTAGAATTCTTCAGCTGCTATGAATGGATGAAGTTTTTTCATCCTGAAGCTTCATGGAAAAAGCATTGGCTCAAGAATCAGAAGACTTAGGCTACAGTCCTAGGGTGATACCATCTACCATTGTATCTTGGGCACATAATTTGATCAATTACTAAACATTCACTAAGTACTACTATATGTCAGGCTCTGTGCTGAACACTGAGGTTACAAATAAAGGCAAAAGAGAGTCCTTGCTTTCAAAGAGTTCACAATCTAGTAGGGGGGACAACAGGCAAGAAACCACATACAAATAAGATATATACAGGATAAACGGAAGATAATCAACAAAGGGAAGGAACTAGTATTAAAGGGTATCAGTAAAAATTTCCTTTAGAAAGTGTGATTTTTGACTGGTACTTGAAGAAAGCCAGGAAAGCCAGGAGGTGGTGATGAGGAGGGAGAGAATTCCAGGAAAGAAGGACAGAATCTTTCTGGGACTCAGTTATGGATGAAGAATAAACATCTTACAGACAAGGAAAATGGACTGCCTCTGATTCCTCTGATGATCCTCCGAGCCCAATGTTTCTCTACTCACTCTATGATATCTTGAAAAAAAGTAGTTATAAAAAATAGACTTAATGTATGATAATAGTGATGCCAATTTGTCAACAGTATTTATTAACCACATCTGTACTTGTACAACTACAGGACTACATTTTTGAAGGAGTTACAAAGGAAGAAGATCCAATATTCCTTATGAACTCTTGAGAAAAGATTGGAGGGGATGAGGAGTTAAAATAGGATTCCTACAACTCTGGTTGTAAGAAAAGAGATCTTGCAAAAACTAGTCTTTAACCTACAAATGTATGAAACAGGATGGGGAAGAGATGGGGAGGGAAGCTCTTCTAATTATCTGATAAAATGATAACAACATTCAAAGCCAGGAGCAAGTACTCTTAATATCTATAAACTGTGTATAAAAAGATCACCTCTATTTTTAGTGCTGCCCAAGTTCAGTATCCATTTCATTTTCCATTTTTGTCTTTTGTTTTACTGCTATTTCCACCCCTTCTACTGATTAAAGTAGTTAGGTCCTTTTGCTAAGACCCAGATTCTACATAATAATCCTCTCTTCATCTACAAACAACTGTAATACAATCCAATGATATGAGGGGATTGTGAAACTACTTTGCCTTCCAACATTACTACTAAAGATGCCATGCAAAAGTTGGGTAAAATGAAGGCAAGTTTTTATATTTTAGTATGTAAGAATTCCTTTTCTTTCCAGTCATTTTAAAAAAATCCTTACCTTCCATCTTCCACATTTGAACTCAGGACCTTCTGTCTCTGGGCCTGGCTCTCAATCCACTGAGCCACCCAGTTGCCCCCCTTGCCAATTATTCTTTAAATATCCATCCTATTTCTTCCCAACTAGTCCTTAAATATCTTCCTGAGACTACTTTAACACTAACAAATTTCATGAAAACACATGGACTTTTAGAATCCCAAGGAAGTCTGTGCAGATATGTCTTATGTAAAACATCATCAAATAAAATATAGTAGTATCAAAGGAGAATTAAATAGGGAAATGAACTTTTAAAGATTCAGTTGTGAAGTCAATGAACTGTTTGTACTCGTGAGAGCACAGTTTTCTGTTTTGAGTGTTTTCAATAACAACATTATTTAATTGGTCAACCTTCTTGAGTTTTCAATCTGACCCCCGCCCCCACCCCCATTCACATCCTTTCCCATGGCTTATTTTCCAAAGGGATTGTTTTCAGCTCATCCAGAATTTATCAAGTTGATAGTAAGAAAATACATATATGTACTATGTATGTATATAAAATACACACACAGAGAAACACACACAAAAAAAATTTCTGGTATGTATCTATCCCTAAAACCATATGTTTCTTTTCTGCCTTAAATGCTTCTTGCATAATAAAGGAATATTGTAAGCAGATCTTCAAATAACAGAAACAAGTTGGAAGTACCATGGCTGACAAACTACAGAACTTTGGCTCCAGAATAGCCATGTTGAAATCAACATTAAGCACTCTGGAGGCACATGCTTAAACAGGAAAAAGTGATGCTATGTGTTACATGAAAGGGATAAAAGGGATTATATTTATTTTTGCTAGGTTTTATTGGTACCTTTTGTCTTTATGTCACTGACATTTCAATCCTTCCCCCTCTCCACCTCCATAAAACTCTTGTCTAGCAATGGCAACAACCAAAACAGCCAAGCAAAAACATCCAATACGGAAACCGCCTTTAGCAATGTATACACTATTCTGTTCTAGTAACACTCCACCCCTCTATTATCAGGAAATACGTTTTATTCTCTGTTCCTTTGTTTAAAAAAATACAATTGATGTGAATAGGTATGAAAGCAATTTTTCAGAATAATGGTTGGCAGAATAGGATTTTTAATTGTTTCCAAACCTAACATTTATTGGTAACCACCACTTTGTGTAAAAAGGACAAAGGGCTACTTTAAAAAAATAACAGATTTTTTAGAGATGTAATTCTAAGTTAGATTTATGGGAAATGAGCTACATTGTATTTCCACTATATTTCTAATTACAGGAGTATATTATATATACATACAGGAGATAATGCTACTCAGCTTCCAAAACTGGTGGTTTTCATTTATTCACTTTCTACCTTGTAACATTTATGTCTTCTCATAAAGGAAAGTCACACTGGGTAAAAATAACCAGGTACAGGAGACATTTCAGGCCAGGTGAAAACAGGTTTCTGATTTCGTTCTCAATGCATCCTGGTATAGCAGAAAAATTCAGTATATACTAGAAAGATTTGACATCACAACACTGAGCTTCGTTGCTACCAAGTGACCTTGAGTAAATCTCCTTAAACTCATTGCATCACAGTAATGCTCACCCTGTCTACTTCATGGTGCTGGGAGAAAAGCACTTTATAAACTGTAAATAAATGTACAAATGTGAGCTTTTAATTTTTTCTCGAACCCTTACCTTCTGTCTTAGAATTGATTTCAAGGCCAAAAAATGATAAAGGCTAGGCAATGAGGGTTAAGTGACTTGTCCAGGATCACAGAGCTAAGAAATATCTGAGGCCACATTTGAACCCAGGTCCACCCAGATTCAGGCTTGACTCTCTCCCACTGTCCTATCCAGCTGCCCCAGCTCTTAGTTTTAATGCAACTAACTACATATGCACAAGACTAGGAACTCATTCTTTCTCTTCATACCCACAATTATTATCACTATATATGTATATCAGTAATAGAATAATAATAACAGCAAAAAAAAATAAGAGTATTTATGCAATGCTTTAAGGTTTATATAGCATTTTACCTGTTATCTCCTCTAATCCTCACAATAATCCTATAAGGAAAATGCTATGATTGTCCCTATTTTAGAGATGAGACTGAGAAGTTTGTCCATGGTCGGCTACACAGTGGGCAGCCTTAGAGGCTAGAGTCAAACTCAGGACTCCAAGCACAGCACTCTACCCACTGCACCACCTAGTTGCCCTAGCAATATTCTAACAGCCAAAGTGGCTATGTGCTATACAATATATTAATAATTTATAAAGTAAACATATTTATCCTTTCTAATAATTAATGTTTCTGTATCTATCTTAAATGCCATTCAACTCATTAATTTAGTAAATATTGACTGCTTGAATTTACAAACAATTGATAACTATTTATTAAGAGAGCTAGGTAGCACAGCAGATAAAGTGCTAGACCAGCAGTTGGGAAGACTTGGGTTCAAAATCTGAGCACAGATACTTTTTAGCTGTGTGACCCTGGGCTAGTCACTTAACCTCAATTGCCTAGTCCTTACTTCCTCTGCCTTAGACAGGAGGTAAGAATCTTTAAAAAGTCATTTATTAAATTATGTTTAATAGTTTTAATTGAATTGAATATCAATTAATTTAATTTACTAATTTAAAAGGAGCTATGCTAGTTTTTAGGGATACAAAGAGAAAAGTACAACATTCTCTGCCCTCAAGCAGTTTATATTTCAGCAAGGGAAAGAATACATATATTTATCGTTCAGTCCCTTTCATTATGTCAGACTCTTCATGATTCCATTTTCATGGCAAAAAAATAATGGAATGTTTTGCCATTTCTGTTCAGCTCATTTTATAGTTGAGGAAACTGAGGCAAAAACAGTTAAGTGACTTGCCCAGCATCACACAGCTAGGAAGTGTCTGAGGTCAGATGCCTTTCTGACTTCAGGTCTAGTGCTCTATCCACTGTGCCACCTAGCTGCCCTTATAAATATAAGTATATAAATATATGTGGCAATAGAAAAGAGATACTTAACTTCAAGTCCATGAACTTGTTTTTTGAAAAAATTTATATATATAATATATATGTGCTGATAACTTAACCATACTTCAATATAATGTTTCTTTTACAATCCTTTGTGTTTTTCTTTTGTACATTTAGAAACTCTTTCTGAGGAGAACCTAGGCTTTACCAGACTCCAAAGAGGTCCATAGTACACAAAAAGATTAAAAACTCAAGGGAGAAGTTAGTACTCTTTCAATAACAATAAAAATTCTGAATTGCATACCAAAAGAGGAAATCAATTTTTTTTTCTCCCACAACTGGATCCTTTCAAGTACTTAAGGTATCACTGGAATAACTCCTGAAATAATCAAGTTAGACAGTTTAATAAAAAAAAAAAAACAACACACAGAACCTCTCCATGATGTTTCTATTTGTCCATGTGCTTCCCTACCTCTAAACACACATGCTGCACCCTTAATGATAATGCATTTGTGTTAATATATGAATTTTGGGTGTGTCATTCAATGCTATTATACCAAAAAACTGGTTCATACCTCGTACAGCCCTTCCTACAGGTACATAATATTAGTGGAAAGGACCTTAGAGGCTTCCAATTCAAACATTCTCATAAGAAACAGAGGCAGTAAGAGGATAACTGACTTGCCTCAGTTAACTGAGCCAGTATCTTAATTGGTGGGATATGAGCCCAGGTCTTCCTGACTCCACATCCAATACCTATGTGCAATATCATGTTGCCTCCCTAATAAAGCTGCATAACTTGCCAACAACATTCACACATTTATATGTCTCTCTGAATAAATCTTTGACTAAAACTGCCATGTATCTGGTTGACTTTTTAAATATCAAAATAGCAGTTCTGGTGTTAAAGTGAATCAGTCAGTCAACCAACACCGATTAAGTGCCTACTATGTACTCAAACAGAGGCAAAAGACAGTCTGCTTTCAAGGATCTCATAACCTAACTGGGGAGAGAACACACAAACAACAATGTACACACAAGACAAAACTGGAAATAATCAACAAAGGGAAGGCACTGGTATGAAAGGGGATCAGGAAAGGATTTCCATAGAAGGCAGGATTTTAGCTGGGATTTGAGGAAATCTAGGGAAGCCAGGCGAGGGAGATGAGGAAGGAGAGAATTCCAGGCATAAGGGACAGTCAGTGACAATGTCTTGGACCACCTTGTCTGAGAAACTTTCTAGGAGACCAGTATTCCTAGATGGCATCATACCTAGCAAGGGAGGAAGGGGGAGTTGAAGGGGCATAATATGTAAAAAGAGTGGATGTGATAGGGGAAGGTTTTGAAGGACTTTAAATGCCCAATAGGACTTTATATTTGATCCTAGAGATGATATTTAAGAAAGACTTCTCTAAGTAGGAAGGGGAAATCAAGGGATAGATTCTGAAGCTTGTTTTTATTCTTTTTTTTCATCACTGGTTAGGATCTGAGCTAAATTTTCTTCCAATCTATGAAATGGGCAGAAAAATGCTTAGCTTTAAAGAATTAAGAGAAGCAGTGTGTGTAACTAAGTGAACAGAGAGTTAGCCTTAAAGACCTACATTTGGCTCCTGATATATATTGGCTATATGACCCCAAATAAGTCATTTTCCTAGACAACTCTCTCAAGTCAAAATGAATACATGAAAAAGAGGATGATATCCATTGACAAAATAGAGGAGCATGGAATAGTTTACCTGTCAGATCTATAGATAAGGGAAGAATTTATGTCTAAATGAGATATGGAGAACATAAAAAGCTTTTGTACAAACAAAATGAGAGCAATCAAACTGGAAAAAAATTTATAGTAAGGAAGAGGTTTTTAACCATTTTTGTATCATGAACCTCTTTGGTATGATGGTAAAGCCTATGGACCCCTTCTCTAAATGTTTTGAAAAAAATGAAGGAAATGGAAATTTTCAGGTAGAGATTAGTGAAAATAAAAATGCCATTCTCTACCCTCCCACACCCCTTAAATTCATGGACTCCCTGAAATCTATCCAAGAAGGCCTTGGGATTCCCAGGTTAAATCTTTGTTCTAAACCTAAACATGACAGAGAAGGTTCCAACCTGCTTTGGTAGGAGTTTCCTCATCTAAAAGTTCTCTATATCAGTGAGATGACAGGTCCAGTCCCTATCCCCTATAAAACTTTTTGAGTTCATCACATGAAAGGCTCTAAATGCAGCAGAGAGAGACTGTTTTATTACTTGGCTAGGATTCAAATAATTTTTTTTGATCCAGAAGGAAAGAGCCAAAGCCTATAATTTTGTTTTGCACTGCTCTCCTGTTTTAGGTACACACTGGTTTTAAGAACTCTCATGTTTTAAGTGCTTTAGAAATCTTACAGATACCCTAAGGGAGAGTTATCTTAGCCCTTCTGACCTGGCTTCACCGGGTGGAAAAACAGCTCATAATCACACAGCACAGCTGGGAAGAAACTCTTTGCAGTGCTGTCCCTTGGGCTGTCTTCCCTAATCAATTGTTATGGCTCATTTGCAGTAATTAATGAAAAAAAAATTTTATCAACCAGGGAAATGGAAAAACCTTTCTGGAAACATTCAGCTTTTAAAGATATCAAGAACAACAATACTTAGCCAAAATGAGGAAATTGCATCAATACCTAATAAGTGATGCAATTAGAAACCACCAAAATTAATCTATTAAAAGCAATCTTTAAAATGATCTAGGTGAAGAAGTTCATCACAGAAAGGTGTTAGGCTCTAGGGAAGCCCCAACTTGAAAGGCAAATAGCTATGTGGAGAAGGCAAGAGAGGCACCACCTCCCCATAATTGGTAGTCATTCCTTGGGCCATAAAGGAGCATCAAGATGTAGACCTTGGTGGTCTTGCTTTGACCTGATGGTAAGAGCAAGTCTTGGGTGTGGGTTGTGGTACAGTTATTGAATGAGTGAAGTAAAATGGTGGGTGAAGAGGGAGGAAAGAAAAAGTAGTTTAACTGAGTCAGTGGCCTTTGTAAGAAAAAGAGCCTGGATATATGAGGAAAATGAGGATGTGTTTAGTAGTAACTTGGAAGTATGGACATCTAGAGTATGGGGATTGCACATGGATTTGTAAGAATGTAGAATGAATATAGGGTTGGTGAAGATTGGCCCCATTTTACTGGTGTTTCACATCTTGAGGATGACTATGGCTCTAAGTTTTAGTGTTTTTTTCATAGAGAGATTGGAAGATTTTGAGAGCTGTGATGACCATGTTCTGGCCAATGTAAATATGGGACTGCCATAGTTCTGAAATTCTCCTACAGCAGGAAGAAACCATGGAGCCTGGAGAGGAGAAAAGATTCTGTCAGAAGTTGGGAGAACTTCTTATAGAAGGAGCTGCACTTAAGGGCCAACTTCACAACTTGTAGCTTTGTACACAAAAGACCAAATCTGAAAAGTGTCTCCAACATAATCTGAATATTAAACATAATCTAAAGATGTGGTATTAAATACTAAGGTAGATAAGATGAAGTCTCAGACTGCTCAGATATATTTTAATTTCCTTCCAAGAGAGACACTTGTCTTTCCCTTAATTCACAGGGTAGGATTTCTCTGATAAGCACCTGATGGTTGATAGCAGAATAAAGTGATGACAGGTGCTTTTCCTAAAGCTGGGGATTTAAGTCTTTGGACAAAATATGACTTTCAAAACCTATTAAATGTGGCTGACATTCTAAAGTTATTGCAATCTGCATAAAAGTCTCATGGTACCCAAAAAGAGAAAAGGTAAAAAGAATACAAAATTCACCTAATGCTCTCTAGTGACCCTTCAATCAGCTAGAGGAATGAAAACCTTGCTTCCAAGAAAGATTTGAATCTCACCTTGGTCCCTGTGAAGGCCAGGGAACATGAAGTCTTTTATAACATGGAATGAAATCCTTTCAGTTGACATGACCCTTAGCAGAATGCAACCTCAAAGCACACTCACTGCAATAATTTCTATTTATGGGGCTCCCAGGATGAGACAAGGAAAGTTCCATGGATCAGCCCCATGGCACTATTTCATGTCTACTCTGATAGAAGAAGCTTACATAAGTGTCATCAAAGTCATTTATGATCATAGAAAAAAGGAAAAATAATCAAAAGCCTTACCTCTTTCTCTATCTTGAGCAGCTTCTTTACAGCCACTTCCTTGTCTTGTGATATCCATCTGGCTCGATAAACACTCCCAAAACTCCCTCCTCCGCAGTTTTCGAAAAACTGCAAGTCATCAAATTTAATTTGCACAAAGGAAGCACCGAGAGACGACATCTCATAATGACAAAGTATTATACCTCCACAAAATCTGCAAAGACAAGAAAAAGAGTCTACTTAGTGAACATCCTATTAGAATAGCCTCAGAACACTATTTTAGATAATATAGTATGTCCTTGGGAATTCTGAGGGTACCATGTTAACTAAAGAATGAGAAGGACAAGAAATGAGCCTGTAGATGTATGTTTTTTTTTTAATCAAAACAAAACTCACCCTGGCAGCCTATGAAAAATTAATAACAAAAACAAAAAAGCTCATTCAAACTTTGAAACACAGCTGCCTACAAAGAAATGGCTCGGATTTCCTCCACAGCAGATTTGTTAGCCACACTTCCTGCACAGACACACACACATGGAGGAGCTCTGTGAAAAGGCTAGTGTGTCACCAGGTCTATCATGAAGCCCTGACAAACTGGAAGCGTGCTTTCAATTGCAAGCTTGCATAGCTGTTCTGGAATCCAAAGCATGCCATCTCTCACTGTTGTGATCACTTTACACAAAATATACACTGCCTAAGCAACTGAACATCTTGGCAAAATTACAGCCCAAACTCGGCAAAACTGAACTTGCAAAGAGTGAATTTGCTCAAGAGGATAAAAGCAACCTTTCAGTTACAAAGATGCTATAAAGCTGGTCAAAAGTTTTCCATAAGTATCTCCCGGGTCTGTATACTATAGCAAAGCTTAATTAAAGAGCAGAATAGTTTCCCTTGATTACAGTATATTAAATCATCCAAAGAACATTGCCAAGAATGAATCTTATGGTTGTTAAAATTTTTATTATGTTTGTTGCCAAAGGAACAGAGTACCCCGCCCATAGATTGTAACAGTGATACCTTCTGTGGTCTCTGAAGTTTTACTACTGCCCAGGTACATAAATGTTACTACTGAACGAACGGTGACAGCATCGCTGGACCCACATACAAGTGATGACAGCTTAAAACTTTGGGATATGACAGTTTTGCTGATGTGAGATGGCAGAAATATCATCTTTGAAAGCAAGCAAAAAGCATTGCCTGATTATGTGCCCAGATCCTCCAGACTCTTAATGTAGAACAGACTAGGAAGCCAACGTTAGGAACACTGGGGCACTAAAGTAAACAGGTCTCAGGTGTGAAATCAAATTTAGAGTTAAGATCACGCTTAGGTAGGGTTTGGTTTTTTCTTTCTCCGGTATGTTTGAGAACACAGTAAAACAAAATTTTGAATATTTTAAAATCTGTCTACTATGAACTTAATCAGAAATGACTATAATTCCTTACTTTTATCCCTAATGAACTATGATGACTTTTTTGCTTCAAGAGAAAAAAGTTACAGCAACAAAGGAAGACAACATAAAAGTTAGATTATGGTTAGTTGGGCACTGGAATTGGGAGACAATCAATCAATACACATTTATTAAGTGTCTTCTATGTCCCAAGCACTAGAAGATACAAAGAAAAAAGTTCCTTAATAAAAATGAAACCACTGCTGGAAAAATTGCCTCATATCCCAATGAATGATTTCTTCACTTAAGAATAACTACTGAAATTGAATTGCTGCTGGAGGAAAAACTGGTAAGACAACTGAGACAGAATGGGTTAATGAGGGAAGTTGAACTCATTTCCTGGAGGTCTTCTTTAAGAGAATAGTTACTCACTTGCTCAGGAACATTTTAACTAGCCTAGAAGCAAAGGTATGTACCTAAGCTCCATTCAGTTCAAAAATTCTATAAAGATCATCACTAATCTATCCACATTTCCAAATATTTTAGATCAAATCCCCAAGTATTCCTACTTGACTTTGGAAAAGTTGAACATTTTTTTTTAAATGCCTCCTGCCACCTCCAGAAAAAAAGAAATACACAGGTTGAAAAGACAAGAATTTGGTATTCTGTTCTATCTGCTCAACAAGTTCTGGAGGGGGGGAGACCATGTCCTATATGTCTTTGTAGTTCTCACAAAGCCAAATAGAACCTTGCACACAATAAGTATTCATTTATGTATATATTCAATAAATAAATTTATTTTTCATAGATAGGAAAGCTTCACCATGCCAGAGGAAGAGATGGGGAAAGAAGAACTAGCTTTTCAAGTTGTTCTGAGTTTTAATTAAAGAAATATCTATTAATCAGCAACCTTTTATAAGGCACTGTTAGGCTCTGTGAGAAAAGAAGGCAACATCATATGATGAATAGAATGCTAGACTTGGAACTAGGGATAATTGGATTCAAATCTTTCCTCTGATACTAGCTGTTCACAGGCAAAACTTTTAACTATGAAGTTTCATTTTCCTCATCTACAAAATGGAGCTATTAAAACTCATCTAACAGATTTGTTTTAAAATCTAGAAGTCCTTTGCAAACCCTAAAGTACTATAAAATGTCAGCTAGAAGCATATTAAGATATAGATCTTGCCCTGAAGGAATTTATAATCTTGACTGCTCATAGTGGAAATTCCTGATAATACCTTCTTAAAAAAAAAAAAAAAAACCTTACCTTCCGTCTTAGAATCAATACTGTTTATTGGTTCCAAGGCAGAAGAGTGGTAAAGGCTAGGCAATGGGGGTCAAGTGACTTGTCCAGGGTCACACAGCTAGGAAGTGTCTGAGGTCAAATTTGAACCCAGGACTTCTCATCTCTGGGCCTGGCTCTCAATTCACTGAACCACCTAACTGCCCCCAATACCTTATTCTTCATGATAAAAGATAATTTAAAAGCATGATTTTAAATTCAACAACTACTAATTTGTTAAGTTACCTGAATACATATGGAAAATATTATCTAGGTCATTGCCAGGTTATTTAAGAATACTTTGGTTTTTGCCTTTTTCTCTTTGACATTCTGTTAAAATAGTGGAAAGAGGAGAAGACATTTTGCTGGCAAACCTAGAAGTACCTCATATATAAAATCACTGATTACCAAAAATTGATATATATGTGAGTGACTTTTCAAAATGAATAAATGTTGTAAAATGGAGAAAAAAATCCCCCATCTTTCCTGTCTTATAATTGAAATGAGTACATGCATTCTATCAGTTGGTTGATTTTTTTAAAAAGTTGTCAGGTATTCATTTTCTTGTTTTTACTTAGGTTTATGTAAATAGTACACATTCTTGTTAAGGACCCAAACTTACAGTCTCAAATCGAAATAAAGGCAAATCAGTTAAAAGAGTCTAAAAGGAGTTCATTCATTTTCCCTGAGAGTCATTTCCCACAACATATTTTACTTTCTCCACTTGCTTGAATACTATAGCCTTTTTTTTTTAACCTAATTAGTAAATGGCCCTTGCAGGGTATTTCTCCAAGAAACAAAATTCTTGAAGGTATTTTGTCTTTCTGGGCATGAACAATTATCAAACAGGGCTTACTCACTTCTAGGAAATGGACAGGGAGAGAAGGATCACATTCTTAACATAGGCACAATAGTCACACTGGAGAGGAGGTACCTTTATGTCAGAGGCTGAGCCTAATTGAAGTTGTACACTGGACCTCCTGACAGGCTGAAGAAAAGATACCACCAGGACTATTTCTAACTGAGCTGTGATAAGTATTCACCAGTCAGTAACAGTGGAAGATCTGGGGAGCAAGTTATTCTAGGGTAGCAGCTAATGAGACATTTATATAGTAAGATCATGGTATCAAGGGTGGTAGAGAAACAAACTACTGGGAAGGATGGACTAAGAATAGGGATGTCTTTTTCTTTACATAGAGAAATGCTTACTTGGATTTGTAAGCATTTGGAATAATAATAATTTTTTTAATTTAAAAAACTTTTTAAAAGATGTAGGAGAATTTATTAACAATAAAGCAGGAGTTTCCAAAGACATGGTAGAGTATGGGAGGCAAGGAATAGTCAAGGTTGAAGGGGTCTTGAGGGAGAGATGGGCTGATTAAAGTAAGAATGAAGGTTCAAAAAGAGGTATACTATGTGACCTGAAAGAAGCTAAGGAAGCTAGAAAGGTAGAAATGAGGAGAGTTCCAGGCATGGGGAATAATGTAAAAAAAAGTTATTTAAATAAAAATTGAATAGGTACAGATCAAGGAAATGTACAGTGAAGAGTAGGGTTAGTGAAAGAAGTTAAAGGGAATTGGCAAGAGAGTAAAATTCCAAACTTCAAGACCTTGGAGATAGTGCAATTTGGGAAACCTGTAAAAGCACCTAAAAACGGTCATTTCAAAGTGTGTGGTTGAAGCTAAAAGGTCATTAAAGTAGTGTCAAATATACCTCTACTTTATAGAAATGTAACCTTTAGCAATAAGACAAAAAAAATGAAATAAAGGAAACAAGATTTGGCATGGAGGCAAGATTTTCTTGATTTGCAGATGATCAGTGGAAGAGGTTTAGTGTCATGTAGTCAGATTTTCAGAGTAGTTATCAGCATAACTATTAAAGTCCCCCAAAATCATGGAAGGGGCTAGGATGGAGAGAAAGAGCTCAAGTCAGGTATTAAATCACTGAACAAATTGGAAGAATATTTAGAAATTGGTCAATAATACAAAAAAATTAGCAAGAAAATGTAGGATTTAACAAGAATCCAATAGGACAATAAGATCCTGTAGAGCTTGTATGATGAAGAGGAATTGTCTGAGAGCTAGAGTAGAGAACAAGAAGGATATACAATATTTCTCTTGGTCCTGTGAGTTGAGGAAAAGAACTGTCACTGCTAGAGAGAGTTATAAAGGACGTGATGTCTTCAGAGAAGTGTCAGGTTTATGTTAAAGTGAAAATATGGAATGAAATTACTTGAAAAGTTCATAAATGTAGGAGACTTTTTGACAATAAAGCAGGAGTTCCAAAAGACAGAGTAGAGTGTGCTGGGCAATGGTGGATCTTGGGGGTAGATAAACTGATTAAAATAAGAACGAAGGTTTGGGAAGAAGTAGCATAGACATGCTATGGGTAGAAATGTGGTTTGATAACAGGGATTTGGGAGCCAGTACATGAGAAGGCAAATTAATGTAGTATGTTCTTTAGGGAGAACTTAACAAATAAGATTTACAGAGATACTATGCTCCTGAATTCTTTATTAAATTTAAATTCTTGGACAATATGGATTATGCCTCCAAGACAATTTTCCTACAGGAGTGCTTTGTTATTTTGATTTAGGAAAGCACACTCTGGGGCTTAGAGCTCTTGGCTTGCAGTCTGATTATCTTGAGGGAAAAGGAAAAGGAATCAGAGCTATGGAGAGGATGTCAAGATACTTTACCACCTTTCAGACTGGTCACTATTCAGTTCATGACTGAACATCTCCAATGACAAAGAAGAAAGAAGTGTATTCCACTTTTAGAAAACTAAATGTTAGGAAGTTATTATTTATACTGAGTCTCAGCCTATTTTCCTATAGTTTTTTTTTTTCTCACTGTTTCTAATTCTGCCCTGTGGAGCTATGTAGATTAAGGATCTGTCTTTCAGATAATGATCTTGAACATAATGGAAATCAATTGCATTGTTCTTGATCTCCTACAACCCTCTTCTTCCAGAAACACAAAAAACATCTTCACTTTTGTATAGTGATCATGTCCAGTACCTTCAGCTATTCCTCAAATGACCTGATTACTAAACCACACATCATCCAAATCAAGTCAGACAAGTCAAAGAGCATTTATTAAGCACCTACTAAGTGCCAGGTATTGTGTTAAACACTGGGGATTAAAAAGAAAGGCAAAAAACAGTCCCTGCTCTTAAAGAGTTCACAGTCTGAAGGGGAAGACAGCATGCAAACAACTTTTTACAGACAAGATACATACAGGATAAACTGGGGTAATCTCTGATGGATGTCTCTAAGATAAAGTACTGGGAATGGCTTTTTATAGCAGGTGACTTTATCTGTCACTTGAAGAAAGCCAGGGAAGCTAGGAAATAGAAATGAGGAAAGAGTTCCAGGCATGGGGAACAAAAATGCTGGGAGCCTCATTTGAGGAACCAGAAGGAGGCTAGTATCTCTGAATCAAAAAGCATATGAAGAGGGGCAACTAAGTATCTCAGGGGAGACAGGAAGTCCTAAATTCAAATTTGACCTCCTAGCTGTATGCCTCTGGGTAAGTCATTTAAACCCAGTTGCCTAGCCCTTCCACCTTGGAACCAATACTTAGTATTGATTCTAAGCCAAAAGAGAAAGGCTTTTTAAAAAAGAAAGCATATGGAGGGAAACAAGATAAAGGAAGCCTAGAAAGGCAGGAAGGGGCCAGGTTATGGAAGGCCCTAGAAGAAAAAAGCAAAATCTTATATTAGAGCCTGGGAAAAACAGGGGGTTGCCAGAGTTTATTAAATAAGGCGAGGGTGGAAGGGAGAGTTAGGAAGATTAATTTGATGACTCGGCAGAGAACAAATTGGAATGAGGTGGAGAGAACAATCAGCAGACTCTTGAGGTGATGCCAGCCCCTACCAAGGTGGCTGCAGGAAGAGAGAAGGCTGTGGTGTGGGGAATAGTGATGGGGGTAAGAGAATGAGCAGCTGAAGCTTACCCCTGAGTTTTCAGCTTGGTGGCTGAATGGTGGTGCCCTTGACAGTACTATGGAAGAAGAAGGGAGCAAACTGGAGGCAGGGAAGATAATGGCTTTAGTGTTTGCCATGTAGTTAAGATGGCTATGGGGAATCCAGTTTGGGATGTCGGACAGATGAGAAACTGGAAGTCAGGAGAGAGGTTACGGCTGAAAAAGCACATCTGAGAGCTGGCTGCATAAGTATAATCACTGAACCCATGGGAGGTAATGAGTAAGTGAAATAGTACTGGAGAAGAGAAAAAGGTCCAAGACAGAGCCTCCTTCTCTGAATTCACTTCCACTTTACTCCTCTCTCTGCTCTTGTCATTCAGTGTGTCCCCATCTGGGGTTTTCTTGGCAAAGGACACTGGGTTAGTTTGCCATGTCCTTCTTCAGCTTATTTTATAAATGAGGAAATTAAGGAGAGAAGGGTTAAGTGGCTTGTGCAAAGTTGCACAAATGACCTAGTAAGTGTCTAAGGCTGGATTTGAATTCAGGTCTTCCTGACTCCAGGCCCATTGCTCTATCCACTGAGCCACTTAGCTGCCCCTATTGTTTCTTTATCTCTCCATATTCAGGAAATGGGCTGAATGGACTACTAATCTTTGAGTCAATAATACTTGGGCTCTGACCCCATCTTTGTCACCTGCTGTCTATGTGACCAGGGACATCTAGTCGAATTTCTTTATGACTCAGTTTCCTAATCTGCAAAATAAATAAGTTGTACTAGATGACCTCTAAGGTCCCTCTAAGCCCTAAATCTAGGTTCCTATGGGACTATGATTCTAGGCTATTACACTAGGAAACAAAACGAGAAATATGTTCCTGGTTGCCTCAGTTCTCTCTATGTACATACAGAGTCAGACCTTGACTGGCAGTGGTAAATGATATTTTATAGAGGAATAAAGGGAAGGTGGTGGCACAGTGGATAGAGCACTAGGCCTAGAGTCAGGAAGACCTGAGTTCAAATATGACCTTAGACACTAGTTGTGTGACCCTGAGCAGGTCACCTAACTCTGTTTGCCTCAGTTTCTTCATCCAAAAACTGAACCAGAGAAGGAAACAACAAACTCTGGTATCTTTGCCCAGAAAACCCCAAAGGAGGTCACTAAGAGTTGGACATGATTAACAAACAACTGAACAACAACAAAAGCTTCAAAACATTAGTCTCACATTGACACAAATGTTCCTGATGTGTGTCCTAGCAAATTTCACCCCAACCTCCTCCCACCTTACCCCCTAATCCCAATACTTTCCAGAGATTAACTCTGTCATCTGGATCTGGAATCATTATGGGCCCTTTGAACTACTCAGATGCAGATACTTCTAAGATCAAGCAAGTCATCTTAAGCCACATGGTTGTCCTGGTCCTGAGAGTTATGAATCTACTTGAAGGCAGACTTGGAAGCTTTGTTTGAAATCCTTGCTCTAGGACCCCAAGATTAGGTGTATTTAAAAGAAAGACCAAATCCCTAAACTCATTTGGGACATTAGTGGTCCCTAAGAAGGGAAATGAGCTCTGAATGCCATTTGCCAGGACATTCATTCTATGGCATTACACAACTAGTCAGATACTTCCCCAGAACTGCTGTGATCCACTTTGGAATCATAGCCTGACATCTGGAAATTGAGTTATGTATAAGTGGAACCATGAAGTTACTTTCATGTTTTATTGAAATTTTAAAAAGATGATCAGGTCCCATTTGAATTCTGTGGATATTAAAAAACCCTCAGCCTTATGCTTAAAGATCATCTTGGACCTGACAAAGTTATTTAAGACTTTGCCGAAGAATTTGGCCAACGGGGAATCTCTTCCCCATAAGAATACAGGTAAATTAATACCCAGTTCTTCCCAACCCTGCCCCCATCCTAGACTGAGTTTTCCCTCCTTTATTTTTGAACCTTTACCTCTATCTTGGAATCAGTCTTTACTGGATCTTATTGGGCCTTAGAGGTCAACTAGTCCAATTTATTCATTTTACAAATTAGGAAACTGAGGCATAAAGAAATTAAATTATTCGTCCATTGTCACACAGCTAGGCATCCCTCCTTTATTTTTTTCCCCTTTTTTACTTAAGAACCAGTAGCTAGGGTGGTCAACTGGCCAATTTAGATCCATCAACACAAGGAAATCTAAGCTGATAATTAACCATACCTATAGTCATTTCCATAAGAATATTATCTGATTGAAAACATATTATTTATCACTTATTTATTTGGGGGTTTACATTTTTTAAGATTATTCATTTATAGATGGACTTCTGGAGGTGAAGCCAAGATGGTGGAGCAAAGAAGAGAAGCTCAAGGTCACCCTGAGAATCCCCTCCAACCAACATTATGACTTCATTTATAAAAACAAATAATATGGAAATGTGTTCTGTGTGATAATACATGTATAACTCAGACTTAATTGTCAGCTCAGGAAGGGAGAAGGAAGAAAGGAGGGAGACAATATGGATCATATAACTTCAGATAACATGTGGAAATTTGTTATTAAAATAAAATAAAATATAAAGAATATTATCTGATCATAAGGACAGTTAGTCACACAAATTAACCAAGGATTGAGAGTTGTGTCAAACTCAGAAACAGACTCTGGAGGCCCAAATGACCTTACATTAACTTTATATATGCTGGTTTGTATTTTTATTAAACATTTCCCAATTGAATTTCCATCTGGAGTTTTGTACACCTGACACTTCTGATGCAGAAGAAGCTCTTCAGCTGTTTTCCCAATACACCTAGCTGTTCCCACAGAGAAGGCTGAGTCTACTGTTTAGTGCAATGCCTTTCTTCTCTGGGTTTTTAATACGCCAATTGTCTCCAATGTCACAAAACTCTCAAAACAAAATGTAATGGGGAAGTGTCCTAAAGGAATGTTAGATGTTACAACCCACCTAGGAACTGCTCGGGGCCAGTTAAGCACCAAAACCCTTGGGTTATGGAAACAAAGTTTCTTTTAATAAAAAGAATAAGGGAAACTAGTAGGTATGACCCTAACACTCTTCAAACTACCTCCACCCAACTCCTAAGTCCCCTGCTTAAGGGGAGTCTTCTATTTCTTCTTTAAGCCCTGCCTACAGTTCCCTGCCCTACCTAAAACCCTTCCCCAAGCTATCTGACTTATCCTAATCTTCCCACTAGTAATTAATAAAGAAAGGGGAAAACCCTGTGTTTGGCTGCTGTACTAAGTAACCCAAAGCTATAGATGGAAAGCTTTGGATTACCTTAGCCCAAGAGGGATTCTGGCAGCTGAACTACTGGCAGAAGATCTTTGGATTCAGAGAAAATTGGTTTTCTACAAATAAATACTCGACCTAGATGTCAAAGATTTTTCCACAAAATCTTGACTATACAGGGAGAATCTCTTAGAGCAAAACCCCTCTTTCAGCTTGATGGAAATGTAGGCAAGAGAGACAGAACCTATTTTCAGCTCAGATGAAATCCAAGAAGGAAGGAAGTTCAATTATTTTCAGTTTTTGACTCCCACAATTCCTTTCTTACCCAGAATCTTTTCCCAGGACTCATCTCAAAATTCCCTTATTTCAACTAACCCTAGAAACCAGTCTTATCCCTAACTGTATTCCTATTAGAAAGTCACTAAGCAGTCAGTGGCACAGGAATCAGGATGATCAGCGTTCAGATATGACCTCAGACATTTAGCTGTGCAATCCTGGGCAAGTCACTTAACTTCTCTGCCTCAGTTTCCTCAATTATAAAATGGGGATAATAATAGAACTTAACTCTCAGAGTTATTGTGAGGATCAAATGAAATATTTCTAAACTTGAAATATTTGTAAAGTGCCTAGCATATATTAGGCGCTTAATAAATGCTCTCTTCCCTATTTGTTTTTCACTATCTTCTCACATATATAGGGGGGATATATATAAGGTTCTTTGTAAAACAGGATGAAAATGTCCCCCCGCACCTATACATACACACATATAGTAATTAAGGCTGATATTGGAGGAGAGGTATCACAATATTCAAAGAATGATAGCGTTTCACAATTTCTAAAGAGTTAGAAATAGTTGATTTTGTGGTTAAGTCATTCATTCAAGTAAACTAGTTCTATTGTGTGAGAAATGTATTTCTTCAGCCAATTATTAAGCTGCCATTTTATTTTAGAATTTATTTTGTCTCAGGAGTTGAATGTTGAATCTAGATCTAAACCTTCTTGGTTCAGAGGAAATTCTGGAATACTGAGGTACATTAAAATTTTTCACTTTTCAGGGTTAAAAATACGACCTTGGTTTCCGTTTTAGGATTTACTATTTTACCTTTTGACTCTTCAGGTTATTTTATGGTTAGTTCAAGTATGCTGGATTTTAGGATTCATTCCATGATTCTACCATTCAAAATATAAACAATGCAAAGGTTTAGCATGTTGACATATGATAGGAAAATCTGTGTAGATTGGCTTTAAGCCTCCTGACAGGTAACATTAAGGGATCAGTGACACACTGAATTCTAAGTATTTGAAGAAATTGTTCAACTGCCAAGAACTTTAAAAAAAAACTCTCAGCTATTAACTTCTCATTAATTCATAATTCATATAAACACATACTGAAGACAGACAATTTTAGGATTTAATTCAGTCTTTCTATTTGCGATTTCTGTTCCTGTAGTTATTTCAGCAGTAGAACTCAGAAAATTTTCCTTTTCCCACTCTTGCCTGGAATTCCATCTTAAGGCACCAGTGGTCTGAAAAGACCCATAGACTTTCTGGTTATTAAGCATCCATTACATTCATAAAGTGCCTCAAAGTCCCCATCTGTTTCACCAATCATCACTCAGAGTACATATGATTTCGCACTAATGTCTGCTTATAAAAAAGACTTAAAAGAAATAGACTTAGCACAATTTCAGGAGTATGGTATTTCCAAACCCAGTAATTTTGAAAGTCTAAATAATTTTCTCCCATCACACACTGCTCCTCTAAACTACCTCAATTACGCAATATTATTAGGCTTTTTGGAAAACCCTTATTTTACAGTAACTCCATTTTCCTTCAGTTCTTTGTGTCCTCTGACTTAAAGTGTTAAGACATAATGACAGACTTTGTGAATAACTTTTTGGCTTTAGCCTTCACATCTACCTTTTCTTGTTCTGAAAGTTTTAAAACTAAATGTGAAGCTGTAGTTATCTTGGTGGTAAGAATTCTGACTTTGGAATAAGAAGATTTAAGTTCTAATCCTGGCTTTATGACTTATTACTACTTGGAAGCTAGATGATACAGTAGATAAAGCACTGGGCTTGGAGTTGGAAAAACTTGAGTTCAAATGTGGCATCAGATACTTCTTAGCTATGTGACCCTGGGTAAGTCACTTAACCTCTATTTATCTCATTTTCCTTATCTGTAAAATGGTTACAATAATAGCACCTATCTGTCAAAGTATTAAATAAGATAATAATTGTAAGGCAGTTAGCACAGTGTCTTGAACATATCAGTGCTAGCTATGCCACTTAATCTACCTAGAGTTCCCTTCCACCGCCATTAAATTAGGACTCCCTTGAAATCCAGAACTCTCCTTACTGGTGATCTCACTGAGATACTTACTGTATCTCACTGATACAAATCTTGCCTTTTCCCAAATTCCTCTCTTTCAATGAAGTTCTGGGAAAGCTTTTTTCTTTAGGTTGCATTCTCAACTATCTCAACTGTGAATCTGTACTAGACAATATTTAGCACCCTGCACATGACTTGAGTCACTATGGACTTTTGTTACATATTATTAATATGTAAATATTCTTTTTCTCTCTAATCAGTTTGCTATTCTACTCACCACAGTGGCTATTCCAAACCTCTTCAGCCCTCCTCAGCCCTCCCATGGCACACCTTTCCCCTACTCTTTCAGCCAAGGACCTCACATCACACTTCAAAAAATTTGAATTATTCACTAAAAGCTCTTTCTTCTTGCCTCTTCATTTTACATCAATGAGACATCTTACCGAATTATCTCCTCTACTTCTTTTCACATGAAGAGGTGACTTTTCTCCTTGCCAAGGCACATATATGCACTCTTTGATCCAATTTCCTTCCATCTCCTCTAATAGACTTCTGCCTCTATCATCCCTACTCTCTTCCTTGTCATTAGTCTCTCATCTCTTGGATTCTTCCCTGCTACCTACAAATATGCCAATGTCTTCTCTATTCTTAAAAAAAAAATTCTCACTACCATACCTCCTGTTTTCCTATATTTCTCTTCCTCTTCTTGGTCAAACTACTTAGGAAAGCCAGTGAAACCAGTTGCCGCTTCTTCACCACTCACTTCTAGAAGTTTTGCAAGTAGACTTCTTGGAGAGAGGAAACACATTTGCTTTTTGCCTTTCTTTGTATCCAGAGCACTTAGAATAAATAGTACTAGTAAGTACTAGTACTGGTACTAGTAAGTCTTTAATAAATGTTTGCTAACTGGAACCCGGTCAGTTGTAATTCACTTTCCTGTTTCAAGCACGCTTGCAAAAAGAAAAATCACTAACTTTACCAAAGAAATAAATTAAGTATTTTGTTTATTAATTTTTCCAATATTTTTAGCTTTTTTTGTTGATAACACTGCGAGGATTGTTTAAGGTCCTAGAACAATGCAAAGCCTTATTGAAGAGCAAGCTACATAATCACTTAAAAGACTCTATGGCTCAACCATGTATCCAGCAAAAACCAATGGATGAAGACCATCTGTTGCCCACATATTAACATGGATATGGATGGTTCGAGATTGTTCATAAGAGAGAGTAGCTAGGTGGCTCAGGGGGTTGAGAATGAGGTCTAAAGACAAGAAGTCCAGGGTTTAAATCTGGCCTCAGATATTTCCTAGCTGTTTGACCCTGGGCAAGTCACTTAACCCCCCACTGCCTAACCCTTACCACTCTTCTGTGTGGAAGTGAGAAATTGGGAATGGTTTGTAGCAGGAGCTGAGTAGTTGGGACTGATGACCTGTCATTCAAACGAGAACATTCTGTTTGGAATGTGACCAGGAGAAACAGTTGGAAGAAGAGAATCAGACCAACTAATGTCTGAAGTCTTTGACTTTGAAGACAGAAAAGTCAGGACTCTCTTGGCTTTGGAGACAGAAAGAAGTCTGTTGTATCTTTAGCCTTGAAGACAGAAAGGAAAAGGGTATCTTGGCTTGGAGAGAGAAAGAAAGGACAAAAGTCCAGCTCTCTCTGATTTTCTCTGTTGTGATATAGTGACTGAACTGCCAGACCTATTAGCCCATTTTCCCAAATTGAACTATATTCCACCATCCTCCAACCTAAGACTTATTCTAGTATTAGGGAAACCCCAAACCCTCTTTCCCTACATTTATTATCTTTCCTTTCTTCCCCAATAAACCCCTTACTAAATTTAGAGAAAAGAAAGAGTATCTTATTTGAGACATCATAAAACTCACCCTGAATTGATTTAGAGAGATCAATAGAAGGATCAACAAGAAGGCAAGGGAAGAAAGGAGGGCGAAGGGAGGAGGAAGGAAGAAGATTAACAGCCCTGATCTTTAGTTATCATTTTACCATTCAAATAATCCTTTATTACATCTGCCTTGAAACCGATACACAGTATTGATTCTAATATGGAAGGGAAGGAGATTAAAACAAAGAGGGTTCATAAGTGTATATATCTGGTATAGATAGTACCACTAGACAATGAATTGGGTACAGAGTTGTTCAGAAAGACAATTGGCTAAACTAAGGAAATTGCAAAGCTCTCTTATGATCTCAAGCTTTTTATAATATTTTAATTTATTTTTTATTTAGAATATTTTACCATGATTACATGATTTATGATTCACACACACACACACACACACACACACACACTCTTTCCTTCCCTCTCCCAAATCCAACATGCAGTTCCACTGGGTTATACATGTATTGTTCAAAACTTATTTCCATGTTGTCAAGCTTTTCATAATAGTAAGGGTACATCTTTTCAATATTAAGACTGTACTAGTGTTACAGTATAGTAGGGAGAGATGGATAAAAATACTTCCCAAAAACTAAAGATGAGTATCTCTTAGAAGTCAAAAGAGAGGCACAAAGTGAGTGTGAGAAAACTATGACATTAACAATGAAGAATACCAAAAAGTATATAAGATGTCATAAAAAGAAGATGGGCTGATCATGCAGCAAGAAGAAATATGGCAGGTAAACAGCCAGACTACCATACTGGTACTCTTGACCTGTTGGGAGAAATTGAGGAAGGCCTTCCTTTGGGACTTGAGTGGTCCTACTATGGTGAACTTGTGACAAGATAAAGCCCAATACCTGATACATAGTAAGTGTTCTATAATTTTTTTTTTTTACTAACTACAATAGACAAGTATTTTAAAGAGGATAAGCAGGCCAGGATAAGTTATGAACTTCATTGTTTATGGGAATGGCTGCATCAACAGGATCAGATTCATTTGAGATTTTGAGTATCCTCAATTTCTACTTGAATATTATTCTGAATCCAGTTACATTCTTTCTTCTACCTCTAAATTGTACCTAACTATTCACCCTTTCAGAGAGCCTTTGCTTTCAAGTTTAATCTTGGCTGTTTCATAAGGCAACTGATACAAATGTTGATATCCATAGGCAGAAACTATATCCTACATATTACTTGTTTAGGATAGGAACTACACAAAAGAGATACCATACCTAATCTTTTATACCTCTCTACAGTATTTGTTGTAAAGATAATGATGATGAAAATATAAAAAATGGATATAAAATTTACTTATGACATCATTACATACATTTTAAAAAATTTATTGCTTAATCACCAATCTGTCATTTAAAACTTTTTAATATAATGAGGGGATCAATAAATGATATTTAAATTAATATCACAGGCTCTAAGTATTTTATTTTATAAACATGAATACTATATTTTTTCAATGCAATTAATTAGTATTCTAATATATTTAGACAGCTAGTGACAAGGTTTTTATTGCATTCAGGGGAAAAAAGTTTGCAGAGAGTATTAAAAACTATCATTTCCCCAACATCTCTTTCATTGGAGAATGATATAATCTCAGTGTTGGAAGGGACTGCAGAAGTAACAATCCAAACTTTACCTTAACAAGAATTTTCTCTGGAACACACTCAACAAGTGGCCATAGAACCTTTGCATGAATACCTCTGGAAGTGGACCTCACTACCTATTGAGGCAGCCCATTCCATTGTTCTAGTTGTTAGGAGAGGGGCAGGATGGCTTAATAAAAGAAATGCTGGATTTGAATCAGTAGGACCTGAGTTCAAGTTCTGTCTCTGGTGCATACTGGTTATATAAACCTGGGCAAATCATTTAACTTCTGAAGCAAATCTCTAAGTTTTTAACTTACAAATGAGTTGCTAGCCTGCATTTAGATGGAGTTTCCATACCTGAAATTCCCTACCCTGATGGTCCATGATAAACACAGGTCACAAATATGTGCCCATGTTCAAATTGTTGGCAAGTTTTTCCTAATAACAATCCTGAATTCAGCTTTTTGAAAGCTGAGCTCCCCTGAGTATATAGAGTGAAAATCACAAGATTGAATCAGATAAATTCAGATCTCAAATTTCAATGTCTAGAAGCCATAAAACGTTGCTGTAGCAATAGAGAGGTGAATGGTACGCTATTGCAGGATAAAGCCTATTTTTCTGTACTGAACCATTTAAAATATATTGCTGATTTCACAGTACCATGAAAAATTCAAAACATAAGATATGCTTTAGCTTCTACAATCAGGGATATAATGGCACACTCGCGTTTCCAAACAGTTTAACCACCTGTGCACATTTTTGAACAATAAACAATTGTCCCCATATTATGCATTCTATGGCAAATTGCATTAGGTTTAACTTCTGATAATAAAAGTAAAAACACGTTGATGTTTAAATGTGGTGCAATCTTACAAAACAACTGCCATTTTGAAAACTGTGATAGCTATGTCAACTCCATATAGACCTCTGAGTATCACATGCTCAGACATGAAGCAATTAAGCATGACAGATGAACTCATCAGAAGGGTATTGCATTCTCTTTTTGAAGTAATAAGATAAACTTTAACTGTATTAGATATAGTCCTTTTTTCTTCCTCCACTGGAGATCTAGTTAGCACTGTGGTTACTTAGAAGTATGAATGGAGCCTAGATTGACTTTCAGAAATTGTGTAGCTCCTTTAATTACTCTGTATTTCTCCCAGAAACAGTCTTTTTAATATCATTATCCCATCCAGATCATTGTATGACTGGAGCTCATAAAACACTCCTGTCTCCCAAGAATTGAAAATACATATCAAAAAGGGCAATGGAGAGAAGGATTAATGGGTGTGAAGAGATTGTGACACAACAAAAGGAACTATAAAGAATTGGATAAAGGATATGATAAAAGAAATATAATGATTAAAGATGATGGACTGGTTCCTATGCAAAGACAAGGGATAGCTAAGGAAAACTTGTATTTTGGATCCTTGATACCAAAAGAAAGTGAGAAAAGTACTTAACAGCCAGGTGGATTCTGTGGCAAACTTAACAACCAGCATTAAAGAGTTACAATCTGCATAACTGGGGAAAACACAAATCTTTTGTACTATTTAATTATTCAAGCATGGATAATACACCAAAAACTCATCACTGGCAAGAGTCATTCTAAAATTTTGTAAATAACTGGTATCATAGGACAGAGTTAGTGGATATACTAATTCCAACTCATCAGGCAATGTTCTTGGATAGGAAAAGTAGGTAATATAAAAACAAAGAATATTAGTTGTTTTTTTTTAAATAAGGGAAAGGACAGCTAGGTGGCTTAGTGGATTGAGAGCCAGGCTTAGAGACAGGAGGTCCTAGGTTCAAATCTGGCCTCTGATACTTCCTAGCTGTATGACCCTGGGCAAGTCACAACCCCCATTGCCTAGCTCTTACCCCTCGTCTGGTTTGGAACCAATACACAGTATTGATTCTGATGAAAGGTAAGGGTTTTTAAAAAATAAAATAAAATAAGGGATATATTCCAATGTACTACTTTCTTGTCAATTTTTTTTTAATTAGAGGTAGAAATCAAGCCTTGTGTGTTTATTAAGTACCTACTATGTATCAGGAATTGTGCTAGTTCCTGAGGATACAAGTACAAAGAATTAAACAGTTACTTGCAATAAATATTCTAATGGGGGAGACAGCAAGTAAGTATAAAAATGTATATAGCATAAACATAGTTCTATTCACATATGTACCTATATAATATAGTTCAGTGTGATATAATAATGTATCAAATGAAATAATATGATATATAATATATAATTATATAATGATACATGTTAGATATGATATATATATGATATATGGATGTATTACACCAAAATAATAAATACTGTAAAATGAATTACTGATTTGAAGGGCATCAGAAAGTAGGGTGATGTCATAAAAAGAGCATGATAGGATCTACCAATCACAGTGAAGATGGACTGGTCAATATGAAGCAAATAGATTTCATTTTCTGGTTCACCTATTACACAATAATTTATTGTCCTTTATGGTACAGTAATACTTCCTAATTCCTTGTTACTAAGGATTTTGGAGGGGACAGGGAAGAGCAGGTTGTATAATTATAGATCAAAGTCTTTTAGATTTGTCAAGAAAGCAAAACACTGGTGGGTGGATAAAAGGAGAAAGTATCTGTGAGGTACTGTAGATTCAAGGTTGTGCTACTAGCCTCCATAATCTTCATTTCCACCTTTACTTTGCTACTCAGCCTATGAGCTCTACCTCAACACCCCATTTCCCAGTAAAATAGACTCATATTTTATGATTAAGCTTGGATCTAAAGTCAGCATGTAATGTTGTTAATGGAATACTATTATTATAAGAAATGACAAGCAAGATGATTTCAGAAAAAACTGGAATGATCCTCAGGAATTGATGCAGAGCAAAATAAGCAGAACCAGAAGAACACTGTACACATTAACAGCAATATTATATCATGATCAATTATGAAAATGTGGCTACTCTCAGAAATGCAATGATCTGGGGCAATCCTGAAAGACTCATGATGGGGAATGGTATCCACCTCCAGAGAAAGAACCATTGGAGTTGGATTGATATTGACCAAAGCATATTATCTTTCATATCCATTTATTTATGATTTTATTTTGGAGTTTTGGTTTTGTATGATTGTGTTCTTATAATAATGACCAATAAAAAGTATATTTTGCATGATAATAAAATTAAATTAAATTAAAAATTAAAGTCAGCATGTAAAATGCAAATTGAGTTTAAGTAAATCTTCAGTTATTGCTAGAAAGTAATAATGATTTCTTTAAACGATGGCAGTTTATATCAAAGTGCAGATAGACATGAGATGACTACTGTAAGAATAACTGAATTCTTTCCACTACATCTAGCTCAACTACTGATAGGAGAAAATCAGGAATCAGGACTTCTCCTCAAATATAAGAGGTCATTTTTCATCTTCTTTGCTTCATCTTTCATCTCCTTTGCCTCATTTTCAAGCTGGTTGACTTTGGCTTTCAAAACACTATTTTCTTGTTTTAGTTCAAGTACCTCTGTTTCCAGATGACTTATCTTAGTTTTTAAGTTCTTTTCCCAGTTGTCTTCAGCCTCTCTTAATTGTGTTTTGAATTGTATTTTGAGTTCTTTCAGAGCCTGTATCCAATTCATTGGGGTTTCTGTTTTTTTGCTTGGAGTTTCTTCATCTGTCTCTGTTCCATTTGGTCTTTATTCATTGCCTGTATAGAAGCTGTTAATTGCAATTTATTTTTTTCTTTTTCTGTTGTTTGCTAATATTTACTCTTTATTTACTTACTGCTGTTGCCTGAGCTCTTGCTCCTCTCATTTTTTGGTGGTTTGGGCTTTTTTTCCCCCTGCTTTT
Organism: Monodelphis domestica; assembly: GCF_027887165.1. Lineage (NCBI taxonomy): Eukaryota > Metazoa > Chordata > Mammalia > Didelphimorphia > Didelphidae > Monodelphis > Monodelphis domestica. The sequence goes on along the minus strand of NC_077230.1, from coordinate 184,222,785 downwards.
ACCCTTGGAGCTTTGGCAACAAATCTCTCAGTGTAGTCTGTGGGGGAGGGTTGTTAGAGCATGAGCTTTCCTGTCCTCTGGAGGCTTTGATGAGATTAAGTCCAGCAGTCTGTGGGGGAGGGGTTTTGGAGCTTGAGCTTCCCTGCTCTCTGAAGGCTTTGATGGGATACCAGCTGGGTTGCTGAGTGTTCCCTAAGTCCAAAATCTCGGAGGGGGGGGGAAGCAATATGGAGTGTCTCCACTGCTGCAACTATGCCTCCTGCTCTGTGCTCTGCATTTCTTCTCTAAATGCTTCCCCACCCCCTGTGTTGAACACTCTGAGCCTGGCACAGCTTTGCCCATAAGGTATTCCCTCCAAACCAGTGCCTTTTCCCACCCAGAGGTTCCAGCTGCCACTGTAGGCTTAGCACTTTAAGTGGGAGAGGGGTCTCTGGACCTTCATTCTTCCTTCCCCTTAAACTAGGGTATGCTCAAATTCTAGCTTTTGGGGGCATACCTTTTAAGTTGAGTCCAGCAGAAGGGTTCTTTGGTTCTATCTTGTTGTTAGGTATGATTTTCAGTCCCCTAGAAGCATTTAGTTTGTAATTGGTAAGGAAGGGTTTTCAGAAGTCTGAACATTTCCTGCCTCTATGCTGCCTCCGCCTCAACTACTCAAATATAAGAAAACATAAATATGTGAAAACTTGGCTGAGCAAAAATACAAAGATAAGGAAAGACACTCAAAGGGGCTTCATATTTTATTGTACTTATATTAGAGTGTTGTCACATAATCACAAGACTTTATTGTTCCTGCTTGCCCCATGAGACAAGAATGGGTACAAAGAAGTAAAAAGTAACATAGCAGGGACCTTCTGGATGTCCCAGAAAGCTAAGAAGATCAATTAATATTGTTTATGTAATTAGTCATACCAACCTAATGAAAAGCCATTTTCATTAAACTTCATTAAATTGTCTATTTTTGGGGTATTGGTAGAGTCACATTCAGCCCAGAAAACTAGAGGTGGACAAGTATAGTTGATTTAAATTGAAGTCAGGAAGATCTGGGTTCAAATGCTACCTGGCACTAATGGTGTAATCCTGAGCAAAGTCACTTGACTTCTCTGTGCCTCAGTTTTGTTATTTGTAAAATGAAGTGGATTGGTCTCTATGATCCCTTCCATCTCTAAATCTGTGGTCCTATCATTCCATGAGGTCACACAAATACTGAGACCTACTGAGGGAAAAATAGATTTATGTCTTCAATCTCAGAGTCACTCATAAACAGAATAACAAGGTAAAATGACTTCACCATTCAAATTATAGTTTTTGTTTCTTTTGGCCTAGCATATACAGCAGAATATGTGTAAATTAAATATATATACTATAAAATTACACTCTAAATGGAAAGGAGAAGATAGTCACAGTGGCTGCCATGAGCCATTAGTACAATTTTAGATATTGTATTTTAATGGGATCACTTGACTGAACATATTAAGGAGAAGGGGGCAATATGGTAAAAGATGCAAATGAGTACTGATTAGGGATGTGAAGAATATTGGGCCTGGGAAGAGACAAATAAGGGGAAACAATGGCTTTTAAATGTATTTGAAGATCTTTCATGGAAGAAGAAGAAAAAAACTTTCTCAAAGTTCAAGAAGATAGAACTAAGAGCAAGTGAAGGAGTTCGAAGGAAGCAGATTTTAGTTCAATATAGAGCATTTCCTCTCAATTAAAACTATTCAGCAACAGAATGGGCTGTCTTGTGAAAATGTGAGTTCCTTGTTATTATAAGTGATCAGATAGAGAAAGGAAGACTATCAGATGTTGAAGAGATTCCAGCATTTGATGGGGGAGGGGAGGAAATAGAAGTTGGATTAGAAAACCCTTAAATTCCTTTTGATTTAAGACTGTATAATTCTCTGATTCTGATGCATTACTACTCCTCTCATGGATGCAATGAGAGCCATAAGACAGCCCCAAAGAAACACAGTAATAGTTATCATGATGGTTTATTATTATATTGTTTTATTATATTGTTATGTTGTTTGGATTATAGAGTTTGGAAATGGAGTAGTAGGTTCTGAAAGGCATATGAGAAACTTTTTTTTTTCCAAATGAGAAGCTTTTCCCCAAATGTAGAGGGCAAAATATCTCTTTAAAGACTCAATGTGATTTGTCCAATGCCTAACGAAGTTTCTGTTTGTTTTTTTTATTTCTTGGATCATAACTCAGTCTTGCATTCTTTACTATTGAACTATATTGTGTTGCTCTAACAGAGCAAGTCTAGACCAAGGTCAGACTGAGCTCCCCAGAATGTGTGGGTCTTTAATAGGTCATAAGATCACAGATTTAGTGCTAGAAGGGGCTTTAGAAGCCATCTAATCTGACCCTCTCATTCTATAAATTACAGCTGGGGAAATTGATACTGAGAGAGGTGATATGACTTCACAGTAGTGACAAAGGAAAGACACAACCCCCAAATATCCCAACTCCAAGTCCAGTGCTCTTGGAACTCACTGTCTCATTTCTCCCATGACTTTTGGCATTTGACTAGAAATTATGGTCAATGACAGATTTCTTGGTCCTTCTGGTTCCCTTAGAAAGATTATACTAAACTGTGCTAAGAACCAGCTATGAAAATGGTCCCACCAGGTTTAAGTTATGACTTTAAGGTCATAATTTCCCCTATTTATATAACCTCTGAGTTCTTTCTAACTATTTCTCATACTCCTTATATAGATACTAAGTGCAATAATAATATCCTTCCCAGATTTCATTTTATATTGGAGAACAACTTCTCCATTCTTCATGTACTGAAAATAAACACTGCAATCTTGATGTATGCAAGTCCATGTTAGAAACCCATCTCTCTATATTCTTGTAGCCCTTACCAGGCTCTGAACAGCTGATTATTTTAAAATCTGATGATACTAGGAGGCAGGGAAACAGTTATCTTGCAAAACACACATGTATATAACAATGGATCAGAACACTTTAACTTAACAGGACTACTTTTGAGTGGAGTGAATATACAGATATGATATAATTTGAGAGGCACAAAAAGGTTGTAATCTGACTAAAAATATTTCCCTCAATAGTCTTCTGTGATCATTGGCCTGAATTGCCTCAAGACTAATCATAACAAAATATTTTGTTTTCCTTCAAAAGAAAAGAAATTTACAGATCTCTTATATACCTGACTTATTTTGCAGAATTTTTCCCTCCTTTCCTAACTAAAAATTTCCTTGCTTGAGTGTGTTACTTGAAACATCTTTATTCACTCACAGGAAAATAGGTTAATATATTTTAATTGTCACTTCTTTTTTATTTCTCTTCTTTTTAAAAAATATAATTTAATTCATTAATTTAGAGCATTTTTCCAGGATTATAAAAATCATGCTCTTTCCCTCCCCTCCTCCCAACCCCCTCCCATAACTGACGTACAATTCCACTGGGTTTTACATGTGTCTTTGGTCAATACCTATTTCCATATTATTGATATTTGCACTAGGGTGAGCATTGAGAGTCTATATCCCTAATAATATCCCCATTGACTCATGATCAAGCAGTTGTTTTTCTTCTGTGTTTCTACTCCCACAGATTTTCCTCTGAATATAGATAGTGATCTTTCTCATAAGTCCTTCAGAAATGTCCTGGATTACTAGCATTGCTGCTAGTAGAGAAGTCCATTACATTCCATTGTACCATAGTATATCAGTCTCTGTGTACAATGTTCTCCTGGTTCTGCTCCTTTCACTCTGCATCAATTCCTGGAGGTCTTTCCAGTTCACATGGAATTCCTCCAGTTCATTGTTTCTTCGAGCACAATAGTATTCTATCACCAACAGATACCACAATTTGTTCAGCCATTTCCCAATTGGAGGGAATTCCCTCATTTTCCAATTTTTTTGCCACCTCAAAGAGCATGCCTATGAATATTTTTGTACAAGTCTTTTTCCTTATTATCTCTTTGGGGTACACTAGCAGTGCTATGGCTGGATCAAAGGGCAAATAGTCTTTTAGCCCCCTTTGGGCATAATTCCAAATTGCCTTCCAGAATGGTTGGATCAATTCACAACTCCATCAGCAATTCATTAATGTCCCAATTTTGCCACATCCCCTGCTCCAACATTTATTACTTACCTTTGCTGTCATATTAGCCAATCTGCTTAGGTGTGAGGTGGTATCACAGAGTTGTTTTGATTTGCATTTCTCTGATTACAAGAGATTTAGAACATTTTTTCATGTGTTTATTGATAGTTTTGATTTCTTTATCTGAAAATTGCCTATTCATGTCCCTTGCCCATTTATCAATTGGGGAATGGCTTGATTTTTTGTACAATTGATTTAGCTCTTTATAAATATGAGTAATTAGACTTTTGTCAGAGTTTTTTGTTATGAATATTTTTCCCAATTTGTTGGGGAAACGTCTTAATTTTAGTTGCGTTGTTTTTGTTTGTATTAAAACCTTTTAATTTAATGTAATCAAAATTATTATTTTTTTAACTCTTGCTTGGTCTTAAAATCTTTCCTTTCCCAAAGATCTGACAAGTATACTATTTTGAGTCCACCTAATTTACTTATAGTTTTATTCTTTACATTCAAGTCATTCACCCATTCTGAGTTAATCTTGGTGTAGGTTGTTAGATGTTGATCTAAATCTAATCCCTCCCATACTGTCTTCCAATTTTCCCAGCAGTTTTTTTTTTATCAAATAGTGGATTTTTGTCCCAAAAGCTGGGATCTTTGGGCTTATCATAGACTGTCTTGCTGAGGTCACTTACCCCAAGTCTATTCTACTGATCCTCCCTTCTGTCTCTTAGCCAGTACCATATTGTTTTGATGACCACTGGTTTATGCTCCATGTTATTTTGATTTTTGTTTCTCTGTCCTCATGCATCAAACCTAAATCTGACTCTTCAATGTTCACTCATTTTTCCTAATTCTGCCTATTAGTGTGTAACAGAATAAATTTAATCTTTCTTCTCTGTGACAGAGCTTTCCCTATTTGAATATATTTATGTCTTGTTATATCTGGTCTTCTTCAAACTAAGCTTCTCCCATTCTTTCACCTGATAACAATAATAATAATAATTGCAGCTAATTTGAGAGAGATTAAGTGACTTGTCAAGGATCACATAGCTTGCAAATGCCTGAGCTAGAGCTTGAATTTAGATTTTCCTCATTTCCTAGTCTACTGCTTTTACTCTCTGTGCCACCTAGCTGACCTGACTGACCCATTCTATGGCACAACCTATGAAATTCTCATTCTGGTCATCCTTTGCTGGGCATGCTTCACCTTGTCTATAATCCTAAAATGCAGTAGGCAGAACTAAATATAGTGCTTCTAATGCAGTCTGACTGGAACAGAACATAGTGGGACTATCACTGGATAATAAATCTAAGGCTAAGAAGGGACCTCAGAGCTCTTTTTGTCCAACCCTCTCATTTTTATATATAAGGAGACTGAGGCCAAGAGTGGTGAAATGAACTGTCAAAAATCACACATATAGTAAGTCCCAGAGGTAGATTTTGAACTCAGGTCCTCTGTCCCCAGTGTCAATGCTCTTTATACAGTAATACATCTGGATATTATTCCTTTTATAGCATCAAATATCATATTAGCTTTTTGGTTGACATTTCACACAATAGAATTATAATAATATTCCTTTGCAGCTAGTTGGCATAGTGAACAAAGTGCTGGTTTTTGAGTAAGGAAGATTCAAGTCCAAATATGGACTCAGATACTTATTAACTCTGTGACCTGGGCAAGTGACTTAACCCTACTAGCCTCAGTTTCTTCATCTATAAAATTAACTGGAGAAGGAAATGGCAAATCACTCTAGTATCTTTGTCAAGAAAACTCCAAATGGAGTCATGAAGAGTCAGATTTGACTGAAATAAGTGAACAACAATGACTACCACCACAAAATGCATTAATTCCCCCCTTCCTCACCTTGATCTCTTTCACAAGAACTACTATGACTTTATCTGTGTGCCTTTATCTTATTACAGAGTTAATTTTTGAAAGAACTGATATTTATATTTATCCAATTTCATTGCTTTTGATTTGGAAGATTGTTCTAATCTTTCCAGATGTCTTGAGATCTTGACACTGCTATACATTCATCTCAGTTTTATGTTCCCTAAAATTTGATAATCACATATATATCTTTAAGTTACTGTCAAAATGTCAAACAGTCCATCACATGGGTCAATGGGATATGATTGGGGATGTAGACTCTAAACAATCACCCTAGTGCAAATATCAATAATACAGAAATGAGTCTTGATCAATGATACATGTAAAACCCAGTGGAATTGCACGTTGGCTATGGGAGGAGGGTCAGAGGACAGGAGGGAAAGAACATGAATCATTTAACTATGGAAAAATTATTAAATTTTTTAAAATGTCAAAGAGTCCAGGAACAAATCCTTAAAAAGTACATGTCTGTGGTGTCCTTCCCTCCAGCATGACATGCATTCATTGACTTTTTTCCCCACTGGTATTTTCTCTGGTGAGAAAACTTCTTCAATCTCTATTCCCACTATTTCCATAGTTCTGAACATATATGTTTAGGTGAATTCCCAGAGTCAACTTTATTAAAGAACAAAGATGAGAATTGGTACCAATTCAACCAATGAGTTCATCAAACTCTGAAGAAATAGAAATGCACACCTTAGCATTAGGACCTAGAACTTTAATTACTAACCACATTGAGTCATATTGGCAAACCAAATCTGAGATCACTTCCCCCTCTTACTTTCACATCAACTGATATGATCTGGTTTCTGACATAGCATCTCCCACTGGAACCCTTTTAGAGAATTACTATCCTTCCAAGCTGCCCCTTACAAGGTATTCATTAGTTTGAGAGGTTCTTTTGGTTCAGGAACATATTCTTAAACTCTAAGAGCCACCATTCTGTAGTCCTATTTACCTTACCTTTCCACTATTGACAAGAGCCTTTTAGAGCAATGTGAATTTTCCCTGGTTTGAGGAATTTGGTTATGTGGGAGAGTACTCAGTAATATGTTGGGTGACTAATCAACTTGCAAGCCTAGTAGGTTCATAATAAGTATTAATTGAATTTAATTAAATTGACTAACTCATCGGCAAGAACTAGTCCATCAGGGTTTCCTAGAAGAGAGCAGAGCCCCTAGGGCTTATGACACAGAACAGGTAAGTTTTAATTGCAGGTAGAGGAAAGAAAGAAGAGTCTGAAACATGGAACATGGCTATTGGAGACCCTAAGCACTCTGGAGGCGGAATAAAGGGGGGGGGGGAGAAGAAGCAGAAGGAACAATGCTGAAGATAAATGCCAAGTTCAACACTTTAAGCAAGACAAGCCCTGACTTAAACTATACCCTTCAAAATCATCTCATTCCATCCTCAAACTATTTTGCTTTTTGTTTGTTTGCAATTTTATACTTTCCTAAATATTTGGATTGATATACCATCCATCTGAAGTTCAACTTAAGGATCTATTTTTGAAATTTTCCTGCTGACTACTGTGACCTGTAGTTTAGGATATCAGAAAAGTTGTAAACACTTTGCCCCATAAAACTGATTTAGGGTTATTTAGCTACTGACACACAATGGCTATGTGACTATGGACAAATCACTTAACCTCTGGGTGTTCTAAGTAACTCTATTTGGCTATAAGTTGCAAATTAGGTCTGATCTTCATTGGTCTGGAGATTTTCCTCATCTGGGAGTTTTCTATATCAATGAAATCCCAGGTCCAGTCCTTATACCCCCCCCCCCTCCACTATTACAGTAAGGAATTGGCTAAGAAAAGCTGAGACAGTATAGACAAATAGTAAGGAAATCTACCTAAACTTCAGCTTTCTTCCCAAAGCAGGTATTGCTCTCTAGTCACTGTTGATAAATTTTTAAGAGATTTATGGATTCAATCCTTCACTTACACATGGGAAAATAGCAGAAGAGGGCTCACACCTCAAAATAATGTCACTTCCTCCCAACCTACCCATCCAAGACTAATCAAGACTGGCCTTTCTTTTCCTTAGGCAGAAAAGGAAATCAGATTATCAATCTGTATTAGTTGTAAGAAAATGAAAAACAGATGATCTAGGTTAGTGATGGTGATCCTTTTAGAGACCAAGTGCCCAAAAAGCATCCTTATGTCACCACACATGAGCTGTCCCTTTACCCCAGACAAGGGAGGAAGTACTTCCTTTGAGCTGCTGGGCTGAGAGGTGAGTGATGTGAGAAATATCCTCAAGTTCAGTGGATCGGGGAAGGGAGCAGCCCCCTCTGGTACATGTGTCATAAGTTAACCAGCATGGATCTAAATTATTACTTTTAGTTCTAGAATTTTAGTGTTTTTATCTCCTAAGAATTCTAGGAACATTTACACAGGTGTTTCTTTTTCTTTCTTTCTTTCTTTTTTTTAAACCCTTACCTTCCATCTTGGAGTCAATACTGTATATTGGCTCTAAGGCAGAAGAGTGGTAAGGGCTAGGCAATGGGGGTCAAGTGACTTGCCCAGGGTCACACAGCTAGGAAGTGTCTGAGGCCAGATTTGAACCTAGGACCTCCCATCTCTAGGCCTGGCTCTCAATACACTGAGCTACCCAGCTGCCCCCTCTTTTTCTTTTTTTTTAAACCTTTACTTTCTGTGTTAGAATCAATATTATGTATTGGTTCCAAGTCAGAAGAATGGTAAAGGCTAGGCAAAGGGGGTTACGTGACTTGCCCAGGGTCATACAGCTGAGAAGTATCTGAAGCCACATTTGAACCCAGAACCTCCCATTTCTAGGCCTAGCTTTCAAGTCATTGAATCACCTTGTACAAGTAATTTTATCAAAGACTTGTGATTTTCTTCTTTGTCTTCCTGACCTGAATTCACAACCTTATTAGATATCTTCATTAAAATCAAATGTTTCACTCAATACTGCAAAGGCTTTATTCTAATTCTGGCCTCTCTTCCTATATACAATCCCCAATCTAATTTCTCAAGTGCTTTCTCTGATAATTAGATTATTCATCCTACATCCCTGATTACTTCAGTTTAAAATTTTGTAACCCTGACAAAGTCAATTCCTTTGCTCATTCCAGATAGGCATGCTGCCAATATATTGCCAATAGCACTCACTCTTGTGCTAACTTAAAATACACAGAGTGGCTTGCCAAGTTTCCTTATTTGGCAAGAAGGTTCCTTGGTTCCCAAGATCTTTGACCATCCATTTTTAGACCCGAAACTTTTACTTAATATTTGGATATTGCTCTCAGTCTTTAACATATCATTATATTCCCTTCGAGGATGGTGAAAAGTAAACTAGTTATCTATTTACTGATAAAGAAAAATCTTTGCTGTTTAATTATGTTATCATCTACTCAGAAAAATAATAGGTTTACCAAAACTGGGGAACTAAATGTTAATTCTCTTTCTCTGTTTAAAAACAACATAATCACCTTAAGAAACTTAAACTGCAAAAGGTAAGAAACTTAATACATGCTACTCTTTAGTTGCACTGTAACATAGAAAAATTATGCTGAATAGAGAACCAAAAGCCATAGTTTCTACACTTGGAGTACTCCTGTCTAGTTTGATGACCCTAGGCAAGTCCCTTCAAGTCTCTGGGCCTCACCTCTAAAATGAGGGGGTTGGACTCTGTGATTTTTGAGGTACCTTCCAACTTTTAGAAAATTCTGTAATTCTTCAAAATCTCTCACTACTGTAAGCATGAGTTTAGAACAAAGGCTCTACAAGGGACCAGTACTATAATTATAATGTAGTCATCTCTTTTGTCTTTGAAAATTAAAAAGGAATGAAACTGCCTGAAATGGACTTGTTGGGGAGGGGGGGGGGAGATTAACCAGCTTTGAATGCCTTTATTGTCTTTGCCTTACAGAAATATATCTAGAGTATTTCAAATGAGGCCAGGGGAGGAGTTTGAATTTAGATATTTTAAAATCAGCACGAACATTAAAATAAATATATATTTTAATAGAAAAAACATTTCATGGAAAATCCCAACTTTTTTTTTCTAAAGTAGGATGACTATACAACACATAGAAGTTAATTACTACCACATTTTTGGAATGGTCCTATCTGTTGTTGGCAGTTTCATGTTATTACTAAAACAATAGTAATAAAAACAACCATGTTGCACTTAAATGAAGAGGACTCTAAAATACTTTCACAAAGATTCTTAAGCCCAACAAAAGTGTATTCATTGATGACAACTTTACTCTATTTTTTGAGGGCAATTCAATGTTATCAAATATTCATTAAAGTTTTACAAAAGATGGGGGTGGGGAATATCAGTTATGTAAGAAATTTCATGTTGGTTATGCTTATTGAAAAGTCTAAGATAGGAGTACTGATATGGTATGAAGGCATCAGACTCAATCCTAGGGATCAGGCTGACTATACAGTATTGCTTCCTTTTTGAAACTGGAAGAAAGAAGAAACCCCAAGATTAGAGGTATAGAGAAGCACCAAAAAGGGACTTTCTTTTTACGATTACGATTACGAAATCCAAGGAAGAGGCCAAAGTGTCCCTTCCATCACCCTCATTTTGCTGTAATCTACAATTATTAAATTCACTCACTCTTACGGGATTCTGAAGGACAAGTAAATGCCCTATAAACTCCACTTAGAGGGCATGCTGCCCCAATCTGACAAGCACAAGGTTGTCCCTACTGAACCAAAGATCAACTACAAAGTCCTCTTTTTGGTTTGTTTATGTCTCTTCCGCTTTCTGTAAATGTACTTTTTCCAAGATTCTTTCTGGGGGAAAAGGTGAGGTTTATGAACAGGAAAAGCCTGGTGTCTTCGAAAAGCAATAAGGGGGTGGGGTAGGGGGGCGCGGAGAGAACGCCAGCAGAGAAAATCCAGAGGACTGGAGGAAAACTGGCATATGCAAGAAAGTTGCAAGCTTCCTCCAGACACACCCGCGACGTCTTCACTTGCTTCGTTAAATGCTCTGGACGTCAGTAAAGTGCTTTAAAGAATGGAAAAGGCATAAGGTGTGACTCATTCTCAGCTCGCTTTCCCCTTCTAGGAGAGAAGGCGCAATGTGAACTTCAGTGCAGAAAACTTTGCCCGGTCCGAGCTGAAGTCAAGGCCGACGTCCAGACATTGAACTCTCTTGTAATCAAAGTTGCATCGCGACTTCCCTCACCTCCCCTTTTCTTTCTAGAGCTCTCCACTTGATTTCCAAAGGGTGGTCCCACTCCAGAAAGTGCCCTCCCGCGGCTGCCATCAAGGCTGGCACCCGCAACAAGGAATTCGTAAGCCTAATCCTCTCCCTAACCCCACATCCGTCCTTTGGAGAAATCCCCTCTTGCCTCCTCTTCCTCGGACAGCCCGGGCGCACAGTACAGTCCCGGCCTAGGCCTACAAGTGTAGAGCCCCATGCTCGCTCTGGTCTGAGAGATAATGACAGCCGAAAGATCACCCCCACCGCAGGCAAGGAGCAGTCACCCGGGTGCCCCTTTCCTTAGGAGCTAAAAACACCGGTCAGGAGCCCCTCTCTCCTCTTCCCTACATCCCACCCGCCTCTTACCTGTCTCCCTCTCTGGACCTAGCGCAAGAAGCCCGGCTCCAAGAGCTCAGAGAGCCCGGCAAGGAGAGAGCAGCAGGCGGCCGGGCGAGCTCGAGCTCCAGCGGAGGGTCCGAGTAGGCTCGAGTTCCCAGGCAGGCGGCGTGAGTGCGGTGGCTCTCCCACGCTTCCGCTTCATGTCATGGAGTTAAACATTCCGCCTCTCTTCCCCGCTCCAATGAGGAAGCCACAGTCACGGCAACAGCACCACCTACCCTCTGGCAGCAGCTATGACCCTGACCGGGAACATCAGGACCTGGGACCTGCCACTGGCCAAGTTTTCCCCCAGACTCCTGCACTGGCCTTACCCTCCACCCCTCGGAAGAAAGAAGGCAGACAAGCTTCGGGAAACTTGAGAGGCGCCGCTCCAATGAGTCCTCCTTGTCTTTAGAACGGGGAAAATCTATCTGCAGCCAGCCTCTATATACACCAACCAAAACCATCTTTTGGAGCCTCTCTCCTCCTGGCTCTAAGCTAAAGTCCTACTAAGCGTTTTAATCTTGAAATTAAGGAATTAAACCACCCGCACTCCAGCCCATCGAAAACTGAAGCCAGCAGCCTGCTCTTGTTATCTAGCCGACAAAGGTGCAAGTTCAATAAGACCGCCGAAACGTTGTAGTTCTTTCTACCTGCAGACTGAAGGGTGAGGAAAGGGAGAAAGCAATGAGATGGGGAAAATCCCATTACTGAACCCCTTTCGTCCCTCTATAAATATGTATTTATGGAAAATTACACTATGCATTTTACCAATATTATAAATGTTTTGAGTCTTGATGGATGTGTTCTCATCTGTAAGGGTAATCTGACCAGAGCACGCCAAATGGAAACTCATACATTCCTCACATCTTGTGCAGTTCTTCTCTATAAACCTGCCACAGGAATGTCTACTTAATGTTCTGTAGAACTTCTTGATTGATCTCTAGACATTGAGCGGATACCTACCGAGCACCCAGGTTCTCTACTCAAAAATCAGAAAGGGCGGAGCTTGGGGAAAAGGTGATGGCTTCTACCCAGAACGTGGACAAGTCCAGGAGGCATTTGCAGCTAGGGAAATAAAGAAAATTAAGGAAGCGATGAATAGTGGGAGTGTGCATTTGGGAAACTTGTGAAGCTACAGAAATGAGTGAGATTTCTAAGGGACTCTATGGGATCCCATTCATTTTTCTCTAAAGATATACTGGAGTATATCCTTTTCCTGCTCAATTTACAGATGAGGAAACCGAGGCAAACAGGGCTAAGTGATTTGCCCAGGATCACACAGCTCCTAAATATCTGAGGCCAGTTCTGAACTCGGGACTTCCCGACTTCAAACCTGACACTAACCACTGTGACGCTTAACTCCCCTGATTATTATTATTGCAGGAGCTTAAAGGTGAAAATGATCACCTTCAGCTGAAGCTTCCTGGAAGAGGTAAAACTTAGAGTAAGGAAAGATTTGAATTAAAACAGAGATGATAGGGAAAGAATCCCCAATGTGGTAGGAAAGTTATACTTAGAAAACTAAATTATTTTATTTTAATCCAGATGTATACTAAACAGCCTTGACAATCATGAAACTTTTTTCAAAAATGTTTTGTAAATAATAATTACAGCATTCCTAATCCCTATTCTATTCTTTTCCTAATTATCTTTCATTGCTTCCTTCTACTACATCATCCCATGGTCTCTCCAGAGCAAATACATTACATAGAGAAATACCAATATAAACACAAACATCATGATTGCCTGAAAGAAAGGGAGAGAAAAGTCACTTTTGTCTCCCCAGCTAGATTGTGGGCTCCCTCTTTAAAGTCCACATCTTCAGTAATTTACCTCACAAAATATTTATTTAAAATATACTTTGCAATTGTGCTGTAAGGAATGATTAACAGGATGCTTTCAGAAAGAGCTGGAAAGACCTTCCAGGACTGATGCAGAGTGAAATAAGCAGAACCAGGAGATCATTATACACAGTAACTGCAATATTGTGGAACAATCGAATGAGATAGTCTTTGCTACTAACAGCAATACAATGGTCCAGGACAATTCCAAGGGACTTATGAAACATTGGGAGGAAGAAGAGAAGGAAGGGAGGGAAATAAGTTTGATCAGATAACTTAGGAAAATATATGGAAATTTGCTATTACATATAATTAGTAAAAAATAAAAATGGAAAAAAATGAATTAAAAAAAATATTGTGCAGAGCATTGTAACCAAGGCCTTGCTTGAGATGCAAAGTTTCACTAAACTGCTATCTGGACCCTTATGGAGAATACACACACACACACACACACACACACATATATGGATACATTTGAGTATTTATACCAATTATATATATTTAAGTTTACACAAGCTAAAATACTAACTAAAATATGCATATTATTATCTTTTAATATTTATGCTTGACACCTAGAACCATGTTTAACAAACACATAGTGATGCTCAAGAAATATTTGTTGATTGGTATCACTTTTCCAGTAATTTCCTCAAAACACATTAGCTTCTTCATTCACCTTGCTAACTGATTCATTTTGAGATTAACCTACTTCACTAATCTTGAGGACATATTATGGGTTACTGTTTATTTCCTTACTTACTTTGATTTTTTTCAATCTTTCAATTTTATTGCTAGTTACTTTCTAATCCTCCCAGATTCCTGAGTGTTAGGCTGACCAGAGGAAGTCTGTGTTAGTTTCAGAACCAAAAGGAACTTAATAAATCTTCTCCCATTGAGTCTTCCTTATCTCCCACTTCAAATGATTCCAACTTTTTCAAAAAGACATTAATTGTATAGTGTCAGATATAAATCTAGTCGTGATGGAAGGATAAACAAGTCAGAAGAGAAAATGCTCCCCAAGTATTCTTCCTCCTATCCTGTAGCCCTAAGAATTATGGCACAAGCTCATACCCATAGGCACTTCTCTAGCCATCACAGATAGCCATCTCAGATTATGGTACATGTAATTCTATGTCTGGCTCCTGACCATAAATCACTGTGCTAATGTATAAAGGATAGCTTTTGAGTTCCTCTGCAAACATGAGGTCCTGGGAAAATCACTACTTATAATCATATACTTTAAATGGAGTCACCATGGATTTCAAATAAAAAGTTATTCTTCTTTAAAGGATAAATAGAAAAAGAGATTAAAAAGGATAAATAAAAACTTTTCTTCACCAGCATTATATTCAATTGGGAAGGTTGCATTTTTATTTATTTTCCTTATTTGTGTTTCCTATAGTGTCTCTGTACCCCTTTATCTATTTTAATAGATTTTTATCCACATTTTAAACCTTTGACTTTGCATATATTATTTTGATCTTTGTATTTGCTTATGCATGGAATACATGAAATGCTCTTCCCTCTCTGATAATTGAATATTTTGCACCATCTTAAAAAATAGATCCAAACTCAGATTCTTCAGGAATCTTCATTTGTTGATCCATCATCCATCTATTCACTTGTCTACTTAGAACTTTTTCAAATTGTATGCTCTTAGTTTATATTTCATTAATTTGCATTTATTGATTTGTTACTCTAAAAATACTTTCTTCAGGTTATATATGTGTATGTATTTTTGTTCATGTCTCTTTGTGTTCTCAATCAGACCATTAGCACCTATAAGGAGTCAGGTTTTTTAAAATCCTCTGTATTTCATCATAATGCAGAAATCCAACAAATATTGCTCACAGGCTTGCAGACTGACACCATTGTAGAATGACTCCCCCAAATCATTCAATTAAATTCAATAATTATATTTCTGTGGTACTGTGCCAGGCTCCTGTTACAAAGATTTTTTTAGATTTTTAGTAAACTCCAGGAGATTACTTACTATGGTGGTAGACACAGGCATAACAAAAGATCATTCAAAGTAGGCAGTAATGGAGTCAAAGAAGCAATCCAGATGTGTTGCTCTAGGAAAATTTGAGGAAGGAAAGATTTGCCTCTGGGGAGAGGAGACGCAGGAGTTAGAGAAGGGAAGAATTGTCACATACTAGCTACAGTGGAATCACTCAGAAATAAAGGGCACAGCTGGGTGATACAGCTAGTAAGTAAGTATCTGAGACGGCAATTGAACTTAGGTCTTCATGACTTCAAGTCTTATACCCAACTGTTCTACCTAGCTAAAAGGAAGACAGATTTTATTAAGAAAATAGGTAAAGGTGACTCCAGGCAAGTAAGTCACTTAACTGTGTCTGCTTAAAGTCTGAGAGAGAGGAGAGAGGAGAGAGAGAGAGAGAGAGAGAGAGAGAGAGAGAGAGAGAGAGAGAGAGAGAGAGAGAGAGAGAGAGAGAGAGAGAGAGAGAGAGAGAGAGAGAGAGAGAGATGAATTTTGCATTCTCTTGGTTTTATTTGTATAGAGATAAAATAACTGAAGTGAATAGGAAATCTTTAGTATGTATCACTATATAAGGAATATCGTCACTATGTGGGACTCACCATTTCTGATATTTTTCACTTCTACCCTTCGCTTTGACTCATATTCTTCCCCCTGCACCATGATGTTATTAAACTTTATACTACTGGTTAAAAAAAAAAAGAAAAGAAATAAAGGGCACAGGATGTCCATTGTTCTAAGGTAGAGCCTTCATCATCACGTATCAGCTTTCCTTGGATTTCTAACACCAGAATTTTAAGAATAATATCAAGCCATACTTACTACCTCTCCAAACCTTTTCTCCTCCCTTTCTATCAACCCTGCCAATATTCTGTCTTTCTATTCCTCTTTCTTCTCTTCTCTGTACACCCAAGCAAGTGCCAAATTTTGCAATTCCTTTCCCTGAGAATTGCCAGAACCCTAATTATCTTCAAGCTTAACCTTTTCATCAGTCAGTTCTCCAGACTATGGTTTTTCCCCTTCATTCAATCCAAAGGTTATTGTCACAATTATCTTCTTCACTGTCTTCTGATACAATATAGTTCTAATTCATATTATCTTTTCTCTGATTAGCTATATAAGATCCAAGTCATCTACCTCCCACAACTATCTCACAAATCCTCACTTCCTCTTCCCTGATCTTAAACTAATTTCTCCTTCTGCAGAGTCTTATTCTGAAACTTAAAAAAAATCATAACATTATATGGAAAAACTTTAGGAATCATAAAATTAAACTCATTTTACACATCAGTAAACTGAGGCACACAGAAGGTAAACTGTATACATAAGGACACCCAAGTATAAAATAGTTGAACTAGAACTCCAAACTCCATCTATGGACACTGTTTAGTGCTCTGTCTGTCTGACCTTTTCCCCTTCATCATCTCCATCTTTTCTGTCTTGGGTTCTAGGGATGAATTCCTCATTGTTAACAGTGACAACTCATAGCTGATCCCCAAAGATAACCTTTTCCTTTCCTGCTGTGTGTTAGCTTATTATCCATCATCCTGTACCAGGAACACCAATGGTCTCCTTCTCTAGAACTAATAATCAAGAGATGACTGTAATATGTCTTCCATTACTGAATTTCATCACTATTCTATCCTGGTGTTCCCCAATAGATGTTGTCTGCTGTCCTTTTACCTTTAAAACACTGTTTAATGTTATCCTATTAGTCTCACTGTCACTTATTTTCCTAACTGCCATGGCTTCTCACCCCTGATTTTGCCCAAACTATGCCTGTTACTTCATTCATTCCTAGTTTTTTACACTTATCCCATGCTGGTTCTCTGTGTTTATCCCTCCAGGGAGCTGGGCCAAGACTGGTCTTAGTTAACAGTTTTACAAATGATCTGAAAGAGGGAGTTCACAGCAACATCTCTAGATTTATAGATGATACTGAGTTCTTCCAGGCAGTGAATTCCAAGCCAAAAAGCCAAAGATCTCCAGGGAGGCTGTGAAAGGCTATTTGAGGGAGGAGGAAAATGGCAGGTGAGCTTAAGTACAGGCAAGTGTCGGGTAATACATCTATGGAAAAATCACCCAGGCAATAAAATAGTTGTGAGGTGATGAGGTACAAGGGAGGGCTCAGGACAGGGGTCTAGGAGGCATTGTTCATTCATAACATCACTCTATTATGCTATTGTAGCCAGTAAAGTTAATAAAGAGCCATCCTATAGTGCCACTCACTGTCAAAGATGAAACACTTCTATAGCGCGGCCATGGATCTCACCCAGAACTCTCTCTCTCTCCCTCTCACTTTAATTTTTTTTAAACCTTTACTTTCCATTTTAGAATAGGTAGTAAGTATTCATTTTAAGGCAGACAGTGGTTAAGGACTAGGTAATTGGGATTAAGCAACTTACCCAGGGTCACACAACTAGGAAGTGCCAAATTTGAACCCAGGATTTACCATCTCCAGGCCTGGCTCTCTATCCACTGAGTCACTGAGCCCCCAGAAAGATACTTCTTCATATTCTACTTCCTCCTGAAAACTCACTATTCTACCCCAAGTCATCAAATATTTAATTAATTAATCAATTCACATGTCATTGTTCTTATAATTATTTTCTAACTAAAGTATTACCATTATAGATGGTACTTTCATGATTTCAAAGACATTTAAGAAGGAAAAGTTTTGCTTTCTGGTGGCACATCTACACTACTGAGATAATAAGTTCATTCTTCTGAGACAAAATTTCATGTAGAATAGACTATATAGAGAAAGTAGTATTGAAGAGAAATAGAAGTAGAAATCAAGGAGAGGAGAAAAATAGAAGATAAGAGAAAATGAATTCTTTATTATTTATTATTTATATTTTTATTATTTAATATTTTTATTATTTTATTTATATTTATTATTATATAATTCTTTATTAGAATATGCTGTAAAAAGCAATAATTAAATGGTCAAGACATTTGTTTGGGTGTTTCAACCAAGGTTGGCTAATAGTATCTTACCGACTAGGAGGCACAAGGTAGCATTTCTAAAATGATGTTAGATGAAAACTTGATGGTCTATATGATGAGAAAAGCAATGCTAAGTAAAACATTTCATTGTTAGCCATAATTTTCTTTCACTTTAATGTGTGAATTACATGCTTTAAAACATCAGTGAATAAGGATCATTCACTTATGACCAGGTGGATTTTAAACCAGGAATGCAAGACTGGTTCAATTTTAGGAAAATTATCAGTATAATTGGGGAACCAGAAAACAGAATAAACAAAACCAACATACACCATATAATTATCTCAAAAGATGCAGAAAAAGCTTTTGACAAAATACAACATCCTTTCTTATTAAAAATGCCAGAAAGCATAGGAACTTTCTTCAAAGTAATCAATAGTTTCTATGTAAAATCATCAGCAAGTCATCAAAACAATGGTACTGGCTAAGAAACAGAAAGGTGGATCAATAGAATAGACTAGGGGTAAGTGACCTCAGTAAGCTAGTGTTTAATAAACCCAAAGACCCCAGCTTTTGGGACAAGAACTCACTATTTGACAAAAACTGCTGGGATAATTGGAAAACAGTATGGAGAAAATTAGGTTTAGATCAACATCTTACACCCTATACCAAGATAAATTCAAAATGGATAAATGACTTAATATAAAGAGTGAAATCACAAATAAATTAGGTTAACATAGATTAGCATACCTGTCATATCTGTAGGAAAGGAAGGAATTTAAGACCAAGAAAGAGATAGAGAACATTACAAAATGTAAAAAATATAACTTTGATTACATCAAATTTAAAAGTTTTTGTACAAACAAAACCAATGCAACCAAAATTAGAAGGAAAACAACAAACTGGGAGAACATTTTTATAACAAAACTCTTTGACAAAGGTTTAATTTCCCAAAAATACAAAAAAAAATCAAGCCATTCCCCAATTGACAAATAGTCAAGGAACATGAATAGGCAGTTTTCACGTGATGAAATCAAAACTATCAATAAATACATGAAAAAGTATTCTAAACCCCTCCTGATTAGAGAAATGCAAATTAAAACAACCCTGAAGCACCACCTCACATCTAGCAGATTGGCCAATATGGCAACAAAGGAAAGCAATAAATGTTGGAGGGGATGCAGCAAAATTGGGACACTAACACACTGCTGGTGGAATTGTGAATTGGTCCAACTGTTCTGGAGGGCAATTTGAAGTATGCACAAAGGGCTTTAAATGAATGCCTACACTTTTATCTAGCCATAGCACTGCTGGATTTGTACCCTAAAGAGATAATAAGGAAAAAAGACATGTACAAAAATATTCATAGCCATGCTCTTTGTGGTGGCAAAATTTTTGAAAATGAGGGGGTGTCTATTGACTGGGGAATGGCTGAATAAATTGTGGTATATGTTGGTGATGGAATATTATTGGGATGAAAGGAATAAAGAAATGGAAGAATTCCATGTGAACTGGAAAGACCACCAGGAATTGATGAGGAGCAGAACCAGAAGAACATTGTATACAGAGAGTGACACATTATGGCACAATCGAATGTAATGGACTTTTCTACCAGTGGCAATGCAATGATCCAGGACAATCCAAAGGAACTTATGAGAAAGAACACTATCCACATCCAGAGAAAGAACTGTGGAACCAAAAATGCATTAGAAAAATATATGATTGACCACATAATTTGATAGGGATGTGATTAGGGTTTTGATGTTAAAGAATCAATCTCTCTACAGCAAACATGAATAACATGGAAATAGGTTTTGAACAATGATACATGTATAACCCAGTGGAACTGCTTGTCAGCTTTGGGAGGGAGGAGATTATGAATCATGTAACCATGAAAAAATATTCTAAATAAAAAAATAATAAAATTCAAAATAAATCATCAGCAAGCATTATCTGTAATGGGGACAGCTAGAAATTTTCTCAATAAGATCAGAGGTGAAATAAGGATACTCATTATCACCATTATTATTCAATATTGTACTAGAGATGTCAGCTATAGTAATAACAGAAGAAAAAGAAATTGAATGAATTAAAATAGACAATAAAGAAATAAAACTATCATTCTTTTCAGATGATATAATAGTATACCTAGGTGCCTAAAGAGTCAACTAAAATAATTAGTTGATAATTAATAGCTTTAGCAAAGTAGCAGGATATAAATAAATCTAAAGAAATCATCATCATTTCTATATATTACCAACAAAGGCCAGCAGAAAGAGAAAAAGAAAATCCTTTCAAATTAATGTTAGATAATATAAAATATTTGGGAGTCTACTTGTGAAGATAAACCCAGGAATTCTATGAACTCAATTATAAAACAGTTTTTACACAAATAAAGTCAGATCCAAACAACTGGAAAATATTAATTACTCATGGATAGACCAAGCAAATATGATAAAAATGACAATTTTACCTAACTTCCTTATTCAGTGCCATACTAATCAAGCTACCCTAAAATTATTTTATAATTTTATAAATGCTTGAAAAAGCAATAAGATTCATCTAGAAGCACAAAAGGTCAAGAATATCAAGGGAAGTAATGAAAAAAATGTGAAGGAAAGTGGTCTAGGAGTACTAAATCTCAAACCATTTTACAAAGCAATAATCATCAAAACAATCTGGTACTGGCTATGAAATAGAGAGCTTGATCAGGAGAATAGCTGAGGTACACAATATTTAGTAATAAATGGCCAGAATAATTTAATGTTTCATAAATAAAAAGAGCCAAATTTTTTGGAACAAGGACTTATTATTTGACAAAAACTATTGGGAAAATTGGAAAATGATATAATACTGAAAATTAATATTATACCATATGTAATATGCTAAATGTAATATTTAGAAATTTGTTTGGAAATATAATATTAGTTAAAAATTATTGTGGTCACTATTTATAAAATAATTAACCCTTAAGTTATGAGAATAATACTGGTTTTTAATAATATTATTTTAATATAAATATAGTCTAAGAAAGAAATAAGGAGGGAAGGAAATAAAAATATATTTCCTAGCCTACCACCCTAATCTTACCAACCCATAAGAGTGTCTTCTGCCTGAGCCAGTAACCTCCAGAGAAAAATCCCCTGTTTTCTTTGGTCTCATTTCTATATCCTCCTCCATGTCACTTCTTTTCTCTGCACACTGGTCTATAACATCTCAGGAAACAATCAAAGTTCCTCTATTTGGAGCATTCCAGCCAAATTAATGGTCTGGTTTGAACGAGCAGAAAGTTTAATGACCCTGGGAAGCAGGGGTTCCCTTTATAATGGTATGGCAGAAATTGGGAACAGACCAATATCTTACTCCATATACCAAGATAAGGTCAACATAGATACCTGTGTTAAATCTAAAAAGTGATACCTTAAGTAAAATAAGAGACCATAGAATAGTTTACTATCAGATCTATAGATAAGGGAAGAATTTAGGACCAAATGAGATAAAGTGCATTATAAAATGGATAATTTTTTGGATTATTTAACATTAAATTTTTTTATTTTAATAACAAAATTTTACATAAGTTTTACAAAGCCACATGATCCATATTGTCTTTTCCCTTTCCCCTCCAAGTGCTGACAAGCAATTCAATCTGGGTTATACATGTGTCATTATGCAAAATGTATTTCCATATTATTTATTTTTGTAATCGTATAAAGCCTAAGCCTCAAAACATAGACCCAAATAAACAATTGATAAATTATTTATCTTCATCTGTATTTCTACTCCAACAGTTCTTTCTCTGAAGGTAGATAGCATTCTTTCCTCAGAATTCTCCCAGATCATTGTATTGCTGTTAGTAACAGAGTGTATTACATTCGACTATTCCACATTATTTCAATTACAGTGTATAATGATCTCCTGGTTCTACTTATTTCACTCTGCATCAGCTAAGTTAGGTCTTTTCTGTTCTTTCTGAAATCATCCTGTTCATCATTCTTTATGGCATGATAATATTCCATCACCATCATATACCATAATTTGTTCAGCATTACCCAATTGAGAGACATCCCTTTAGTTTTGAAATCTTTGCCACCACAAAAAGAGCAGCTATAAATATTTTTGTACAAACAGGTCCTTTCCCTTTTTTTTTTAATCTCTTTGGTATAGAGACCCAGTAATGGTATTACTAGATAAAAAGGTATATATTCTTTTATAACCTTTTGGACATAATTCTAAATTGCCCTCCAGAATGGTTGGAACAGTTTCCAACTCTACCAGCAATACATTAGTGTCTCAATTTTTTCACATCCCCTCCAACATTTTTCATTTTCCTTTACTGTCATACTGGCCTATCTAATAGGTGTGAGGGGGGTACCTCAGGGCTGTTTCAATTTGCATTTCTCTAATCAAGAGGGATTTAGAACATTTTATATGATTTTTCAAAAGCTTTGATTTCTTCATCTGAAAGCTCCCTATTCATATCCTTTGATCATTTATTAATTGGGAGATGACTTGGATTATTATTAATTTGATTTGGTTCTTCATATATTTGAGAAATGAGACTTTAGAGAAATTTGATATAAGCATTTTTCTAGTTTATTGTTTCCCTTTTAAACTTGGTGGCATTGGTTTTGTTTGTACAAAACCTTTTAAATTTAAGATAATCAAATTTATTCATTTTACATCTTGTAATGTTCTCTATCCCTTGTTTGGTCAAATTCTTCCCTTCTCCATAGACTGGACAAGTAAACTATTCTTTGTTCCCCTAATTTACTAAAGATATCACTTTTTATGTTTAAATCATATACCCATTTTGACTTAACTTGGTATAGGGTGTGAGATATTGTTATAAACCTAATTTTTGCCATAGTTTTCCAATTTTTCCAGCAGTTTTTGTCAAATAGTGAATAAATGGAGATTTTCAAACTTAGACTTAATTCCCCAGAAGTCCTTGGTTTTTCCCAAAATTCCCTATAATTTCTCCTGTGTCTCCACATTGGCGAGATCATGTTATTGGTATTTAACTGACAGTAATGCCTCCCACGTTCTCTCTTCTTGCATGATGTAGCATCAGCAGTGATGGTGGTAAGATGGGGAAAATTTGAAAATGGCTAACCAGACATGGGAATGTGGTTTTTATTTTGTATCCTCTTTATTCCTTGATTTCTAATGATCCTTAATCAACCTCATAAAATATAATATTTTTTTATTATTAGAGATATAGATAGATAGATAGATAGATAGATAGATAGATAGATAGATAGATAGATAATTTTTACAATAGTGAGTTTTATCCCAAAAGTTGGGAGCTTTGGGTTTATCAAACACTAGATTGCTGAGGTCATTTATCTCAGTCTATTCCACCTTTCTATTTCTTAGTCATTACCAGATTGTTTTGATGATTACTACTTTATAGTACAGTTTAATATCTGGTACTGCTAGGCCACCATTCTTCATTTTTTTTTCATTAGTTCCCCTGATATTCTTGACCTTTTGTTCTCCTAGATGAATGTTGCTATTATTTTTTCTAGTTTTATAAAAAGTTTTTGATAGTTTGGTATGTCACTGAATAAGTAAATTAATTTAGGTTGAATTGTCATTTTTACTATATTGACTTGAGCTACCATGAATAATTAATGTTTTTCTAATTGCTTAAATCTAATTTCATTTGTGTTAAAAGTGATTTGTAATTACGTTCATATAATTCCTGCATTTGTCTTGGCAAATAGATCCCCAAATATTTTATATTGTCTAGAGTGATTTTAAATGGGATTTCTCTTTCTAACTCTTGTTGTTGAGTTTTGTTGGAAATATATAGGAATGCTGATGATTTATGTGGGTTTATTTTGTATCCTTCAACTGTGCCAAAAGCTATTAAATATTTCAACTAGTTATTTAGTCGATTTTCTAAGATTCTCTAAGTATGTCATCATATCATCTGCAAAAAGTGACGGTTTAGTTTCATTGCCTACTTTAATTCCTTGCATTTCTTTTTCTTCTCTAATTGCTAAAACTAGCATTTTTAGGACAATATTAAATAATAGTGGTGAGATTGGTCATCCTTGCTTCACCTCTGATCTTATTAGGAAGGTTCCTAACTTATTTCCATTGCAGATGTTTCTTGCTGATGGTTTTAATACTACTTACTGTTTTAAGGGAAGGCTCTTTTATTCCTTTGCTTCTTAGGATTTTCAATAGGAATTGGTGTTGAAATTTGTCAAAGGCTTTTTCTGCATCTATTGAGATAAACATGTGATTTGTTAGTTTGATTATTGATATGGTTAATTATGCTGATGGTTTTCCTAATATTAAGCCAGCCTTGCATTCCTGACATAAATCCCACCTGGTCATAGTGAATAAATAACCCTTGTGAAACATTCCTGTAATTGCTTTGCTAGCATTTTATTTAAAAATTTTGCATCAATGTTTATTAAGAAAATTAGTCTATAATTTTCTTCTTCTGCTTTTGGTCTTCTTGGCTTAAGTATCAGCACTATATTTGTGTCATAAAAAGAATTTGATAGGACTCCTTTGCTTTTTTTTTGTCCAATAGTTTGTATAATATTGGGATTAATTGTTCTTTAAATGTTTGATAGAATTCACTTATTAATCCTTCTGGCCCTGGGGATTTTTTCTTAAAGGAGTTCATGGATGGCTGGCTCAATTTCTTTTCTGAGATAGGATTATTTAAATTTTCTATTTCCTCTTTTGTTAATCTAGGCAATTTATATGTTTTTGTAAATATTCATCCATTTCACCTAGATGATCAGATTTATTGTCATATAATTGGGTGAAATAGCTCCTAATAATCCCTTACTTTACTTTTCGTTAGAAGTGAAACCACCCTTTTCATTTTTGTTAATTGATAATTTGATTCTCTTCTTTCTTTTTAAAATGAAATTAACTAATACTCTTTCTATTTTATTTTTTTAATAGAACCAGCTCCTAATCTTATTTCTTAATTCAATAGTTCTTTTACTTTCAATTTTATTAATTTCTCCTTTGATTTTTTTAGAATTTCCAATTTAGTCTTTAATTGGGGATTTTTTATTTATTCTTTCTCAATGACCAATGCATTGATCTGATTTTTCTCTATTTTATTGGTATAAGCATTCAGGAATAGAAAATTTCCCCCAACTGCTTCTTTGACTATATCCCAAAAGTGTTGATGCGTTGTATGTTCATTGTCATTTTCTTTAATGAAATCAGCAATTTTTCTATGTTTCTATGATTTGTTCTTTGAACCATCTATTTTGAAGAATTAGAAGATTGTTACTTTCCAATTAATTTTTAATTTGCCTTTCATGAACCCTTATTGATTTTAATTTTTATTATATTATTATCTGAAAAAGTTGCATGTATTATTTCTGCTTTTCTGCCTTTGGTAGTGAAGTTTTAATGCCATAGAATATGATCAGTCTCTGAATAGGTAACATGTACTCCTGAAAAGAAAGTATTTTTCCTTTTTATCCCTATTCAATTTTCTCCAAATATCTTTAAAATCCAAGTTTTTTAAATTTTTATTCACTTCCTTTACTTCTTTTTTGTTGTGGTTGTTAGATTTATCTAGTTCTGATAGGGGAAGGTTGGGGTCCCTCACTAGTATAGTTTTACTATTTCCTTCTTAAACTCCTTTAGTTTCTCCTTTAAAAATCTGGATGCTCTACCATTTGGTGCATATGTTAAGTACTGCTATTTCTTCACTATACTACCTTTTATCAGGATTTAATTACTTTCTTTATCTCTTTTAATCAGATCTATTTTTGCTTTAGCTTTGTGTGACATCATGATTGTTACTCCTGCTTTTTTTGGTCTCTATTTAAGCCTAATATCAATCAAAGACTGGGATTGATTCCATAAAGTGGGGAAGGGACAGGAAGTGACATGGAAAAAGGACTATTAAAAAGTACTAAACTTCCTGTCCAAGGGACTTCTTGAGACTTCTCCTTTGGAGTCTCTGCTCCTTGAATCTTCTCCTTTGGATTTTTTCTTTGGAGGATGGCTCCTTGGGGCTTTTGGACTTCAAATTCAACTTGGAGCTTTGGGCCTTTTGGCTGGAGTGTTTGGCTTCAGGACTTCAACTTTCAGCTTTGGAGCTTGTTGGAGTCAGGGACTTTCTTGTTGGGTTCACTGCTTCCTTGGTGAGCTTAGCTCACAAGAGAGAAAACTGCATTGGGACCTTGCCTGGATCCTGCTCAGCTTGCTGGTGAGTGACTAGGATTCCCATGTGGAGATTGGAACTCTGTTGAGAGTAAGCTTCATTTCATTGGATCAGCATTTAGGATAAGCTAGGCAGTCTCCTTACCCCTTTTCCTTCCACATTTCCCTCTTTTACTACTATTCCAATTAAACAAAATTGTTAAAAGCTGCTAGTAGTTTTCCTGACTTAAGGGATAATAATTGGCAACCACTTTTTATAACTCTCTTATTTAGTCAAAATCCCAATTTAACCATTATACTGCTTCAAAAGTGTTTCTTGTAAAAAACATATTGTAGGACTCTGGTTTTTAATCCACTCTGCTATCTGCTTCTGTTTTATGGGTGAGTTCATCCCATTTACATTCACAGTTATGATTACCATCTGTGTATTCCTTTCCATTTTGTTTTCCTCTTTTAATTCTGCCCTTTGCCCTTTCACTCTTTCCCTCCCTACCAGTGTTTTGCTTTTAATCACTTTCCCTTTCCCACTCCCTTATGTTCCTCACCTCCTCACCACCCCCTTCTTATTCCCTTTCTACTTTTCTATAGGGTAAGATAGGATTTTATACCCCAATGAATCTGACTGTTCTTCTGAGCCAATTCCAATGAGAATAAGGTTTAAGTATTACTTCATCCTCTCCTCCTCTCCCTGCCCTGTGCTTCTTTATGTGATATTATTTACCCCAATTAATTTCTCTCTTCCCATTTCTCTTAGTATAATCCTCTTTTTCAACCCTAGTTTTTTTACATATCATCCTAAGTAGCTTACTACTATATTCTCTATCTGTGTATACTTATTTTAACTACTATGATAATGATAACAATTTTTAAGACTTAAAGATATCTCTTCATGTAGAAATAGAAATAATTTGATGTTATTGAAGCCCTTAAATTTTTTCTCTTTCTTATTTACCTTTTTATGTTCTCTTGAATTTTGTATTTGGATATCAGGTTTTCTTTTTAAATTTGTTCTTTTCTTCAAGAATGCTTAGAAATCTTCTATTTTATTAAATGACCATACTTTCCCATAAAAGAATATAGTCAGTTTTGATAGGTAGGTGATTTGAGGTTGTAAATCCAGTTCTCTTGCCTTCTGGAATATCATATTTCAAGTCTTCTGGTATTTCAATGTGGAAGCTGCCAGATCATGTGTAATCCTGACTGGGGTTCCATGACATTTGAATTGTTTCTTTCTGGCTACTTGAAGTATTTTCTCATTGGCCTGGAAACTCTTGAACTTCCTGTAACAATCCTGGGAGTTTTCTTTTGGGGATCTATTGCAGGAGTAGATCTGTGGATTTTTCCATTTCTATAGTCCCCCTTGTTCAAGAATATCAGGGCATTTTTCTTCAATATTTTCTTATAATATGATGTCTAAGCTTTTTTTAATCATGACTTTCATGTAGTTTGAAAATTCTTAAATTGTCTTTCCTAGATATATTTTTCGAGGTCAGTTGTTTTTTTCAATGTGATATTTCACATTTTCTTCTATTTTTCATTCTTTTGATTTTGTTTCATTGTTCCTTAGTGTCTTATGAAATCATTAGCTTCTATTTGCCCAATTCTTTGCCTCTTTTTCTAGTAGGCCAATTCTGTTTTTTTTATTCTTTTATTCATTTTTTGTTCCTCTTTTTCTACTTGAACAATTTTACTTTTCAAGTTGTTATTTTCTTTTTGCATTACTTTCATTTCTTTTCTCCATTTTTCTTCAAAGTGTCATTTGATTTAAAAAAAATAAAAACCCTTACCTTCAGTCTTGGGATCAATACTGTGCATTGGTTCCAAGGATGAAGAGTGATAAGAGCTAGGCAATGTGACTTGCCCAGGGTCACACAGCTGGGAAGTGTCTGAGGGCAGATTTGAACCTAGGACCTTCCGTCTCTAGGCCTGACTCTCACTCCACTGAGCTACCCAACTGCCCCTCATTTCATTTTTTAATTCCTTTTTGAGTTCTTCCAGTGCTCCAGTCCAATTTTCATTTTTCTTTGAAGTTTTGCATGTGATTACTTGGATTTCACCATCTCCTATTGATTTTGTGTTTCTTTTTCCCCTTTGTAGTCATTGGAATTTTCTAAGGTTGGGAGTTTCTTTTGATGTTTGCCCATTTTCCCAGCCTTTTTTCCCCCCTGTGGACTAGGAATTCTGAAAGTTGATGGCTCCTTATAGGACTCAGCACTGTGAGCTATTTTACCCTCAGGCTAGGTATTCACCATAGTGCAGGCTTGAAAGGGCCTAGAGCTATATATTTGGGGGCCTTAATGAGGGCTAGTGCCAGGGCCTGGAACTTCAAGTGGTAGGTCTAAGGTCATCTGTTATTGGTATAGCCCTAGTCGTGGGATCCTGAAGTAGATTTATGTCCAGTTTTGGAACTTGGTGCAGTAGGTTGACCAGCACTCCCCTGTGTATACTTTGCTTCCAGTTCCCTCTTATACCATAAAAATCAATTCTCCTTGCCTACATTTCAAGTTGTATTCAGGGAGAGAGTCTCCTCACTCCGTTTTACTGTTGATTTTTTAATCCTGTTATTTTGAGGCACTTTTTAGAGATTGTCTTGGAAAGATTGTCAGAATGGTTTCAGCTTTTGTTGCTACTAAGCTGCCATCTTGGTTCTACTCCCTAAAATGGATAATTTTGATTATATTAAATTAAAAAGGGGTTATACAAACAAAACCAATGCAACTAAGATTAGAAGGAAAATACAAAACTGGGGAAAATTTTACAGCAAGCATCTCTGATAATGCTCTCATTTCTTAAGTATTCAGAGAACTAAGTCAAATGTGTGAAAATACATTATTCTCCAATTGATAAATGGTCGCAATATGTGAATAGGAAGTTTTTTGATGAATAATTCAAAGCCATCTATAGTCATATGGAAAAAAATGCTCTAAATCATTCTTGATTAGAGACATGCAAATTAAAACAACTCTGAGGTACCACTTCACACCTATCAAATTGACCAATATGATAGAAAAAAGAAAATGAAAAATGTCAGAGGAAATGTAGGAAAACTGGGGCACTAATATACTGTTACTGGTGTTGTGAACTGATCCAACTGTTCAGGAAAGCAATTTGTAAATATGCCCAAAGGGCTATAAAACTGTGTATACCCTTTAATTCAGAAAAATCAATACTAGGTCTGTATCCCAAAGAGACTTTTAAAAATACAAAAAAAAGGATCCATTTGTATAAAAACACTTATTGCTTTTTTGTGGTGGCAAAAAATCAGAAATTGAGAAGTCGTCTAACAATTGGGAAATGATCGAACAAATTTTGGTAAATGATTGTGATGGAGTGCTACTGTGCTATAAGAAATGATGAGCAGTGGGGCAGTTGGGTGGCTTGGTGCATTGAGAACCAGGTCTAGAGACAGGAAGTCCTAGGCTCAAATCTGGCTTCAGATACTTCCTAGCTGTGTGACTGATCAAATCACTTAATCCCCATTGCCTAGCCCTTAATACTCTTCTGCCTTTAAATCAATACACAGTATTCATTCTAAGACAGAAGGTCAGGGTTAAAAAAATTTGGAAAATCTGGAACAACTTCTATGAGCTGATATAAAGTAAAGTGAGAAGGTTATCCATTTTTGAGATGAGGAAATTGAATTTGATAGCATTTAAGTGACTTGTCAAAATTATACAACTAGGAAGTATTTGAAGCAGAATTTAAACTGAGCTATTCCTGACTCCAAGTATAGTCTTACTTCATCACTTAGTTGTTCAATTGTTCCTGATGTTGCCTCAGGCCCCCTAAAAGCAAAGAATTATGGTTTATTAATTTTTTCATTATTTATACTCCTGCCTTTTTAAAAGACATCTCAAAAATTGAGTGTCTGAAATTTTACCATGTCTAACATACATTTCTTCTGTACATCTTTGGGCAAGTCTTCCCAACTTCATCTTTTAAGTATTTTTGCCACTTACTCAGATTGCACATTAGATACTAAGATGTTAGAATTTAAATTCAGTTCTTCTACCAATCTAATCTAATGGATCTGGAACTAGAAAACTATAGAAATGCTGATAGACCTGTTACATATTTTGTTTCTATTCATTGTCCTCCCAGTTTTATCTTTATTCTTGAAATGAACTCTCTTGGCCAGATGGTATTGCTTTTGACCTTGGTTCAGGTCATTAATAATCTGACTGTACAAACATGACTAATTAAAAATAATTCCTGTATCAAAATCTAGTCATTTCCTATCTAGTACTATATAGTGAAATTCATCCAACACTATCTGATTCTCTTTTTGAAGAAAGTATTTATAATATGTAGACCTCTGAGTAGTCTACAAGTCTTTGATTTCTTTCATTTATTAACTCTAACCTATATTTTCCAACATAGTTTTAATTGCCTTCCCATTGGCTTACTTACTCATTATCACCAAGTCACAAGAGAATATTGTCAAGTTCTTTATAGAATTGCCTTAGTTCATATTCAGTAATAGGTGTTTGGACATTGTAATTATGTTTTTTTTTTGTAGGAAAAAATTAGCTTTATGGATGAGGTAGAACATTATAAACTCAAAACAACTCATTGACAACGAAGTTAAAGACTTCCATAGCTATAACTCATCTCAGAAAAAAAGTTTAGATGGAATACCCATCCAGTCAAAACCAACACCTTCTTTCCCTTGAAATTTCACCTAGGTTTTTCTGAATAGGCATCTGGACTACATATTTGTCTTGGCATGTCCTCAGAAGGCTTTCAATGATTAGCTGACAAGATAAAACCCCAAGAGTTCATTCAAATAGCAGGGAAAAGAGAATGGAGGAGAAGCTATTCAAACTTTGTCTTCTTGTGGCTTGTTGTCTCATCCTCCTCCCTAAGTTCCCAAGTTTCCTTGGCCTCTGCCACCAAAGCCCCTCAACCTCCTCTACCATCTTTTCCACTGAAGATTCCATGACCACCATTGCCATGCATGTCACAGCCTAAAAATCCAGTTGGTTTGACTCCACTTAGAATTACTTTCTTTCTATCAATCTTCCTCTTTCTGGCCTCTTTCACAGCTATAGCATCTCCTGAGTTGAGCCCCACAAAACCAAATCTTTTAGATGATCTTGTCTCCCTGTCTGTGATTAATCCTAGTATCAACAGAGC
The DNA here is from genome assembly GCF_027887165.1 of Monodelphis domestica. Lineage (NCBI taxonomy): Eukaryota > Metazoa > Chordata > Mammalia > Didelphimorphia > Didelphidae > Monodelphis > Monodelphis domestica. The sequence goes on along the minus strand of NC_077230.1, from coordinate 184,191,171 downwards.
CATGAAATGAATCTTTCAATGTTTCTCCCCTGTGTATTTCTGAATAAGCACCTGACCATCAATTTTAACTCCCTATTTCTCTTCCAAAGCTTTATCCACAACTAGTCTTAAATTCAACATAGGCAATACCTTTGGGTGTCCCATCCTTGATGAAGATCACTAACCTCAATAACATTGTCAAACACTTCCTCAAGCCCCTCCTGATTTACTTTATGTCAGATTCCTCACAAAGGATATCTTTGCAGCTTTTTTTTTGCTTCTTTTGTTTTGCTTTTTCCAATTTCATTCCAGAGTCCAATAACTTTGGGGCCACTGAATTCCAGAACTTTTTCCATGTCTTCAACTGATGAAAATTCCAAATAACCAAATTTTCTGGTGGCACCAATGTGGCCATCCATAATTATAAGATCCTTTAATTTTTCTTTTATTTTTTTAAACAAAGAAGCCTGTGGTGCCGGATTTTAGTTCAGAAGCAGTTTTGTTAAAGTTCAGGTTACCAGAAATGAGACTGAAATTTGCAGATGTTTCAGCTTCCAATTTCTATTTCTTAGTTTTGAGGACTTTCTGTTTGCACATTTTTTCCCCTCTTCCCTGGTGCTTCTTTGATGGGAACTTCCTCTTCATCGTCCTACTCTTTATCTTCATCTTCTTTCTCCTCCTTTTCCTCTGATTTCTTGACTCTCTGAGCTTTGCCAAAGGCAGCTTTCACCGAGAAATGGTCTTCCTTTTGGCAGGTGCAGTAATCAGAGCTTCTTCTTCAGAGTCTTTCTCATCTTCATACTCATTATTGACCTCTTCCTTCTCATCCTCAGAGTCTTATTTGTCTGGAACTGCTCTCATATTTGTGGCTTTTGGTGCTTCATATCCTTTATTTTCCTTATTCACACTGTCTTCTTTCTTGGCATTCTTACCTTTTTTTTGCCTCTTTGGTGAAGAGGGTGGTCTGCTTTAGCTGGAGTGCCTCCCTTCTTGGTCTGTTCTGATGACAACTTTGACTAGCATCGTCACTTTCTTGGTAGGAAGCACAAGGGTTTTCTCACGAAGAATTGTGACTACTTTCTTGGCAGATATGATAGAAACAATGGCTTTTTTGGCTGGAGATACCTTCTTTGCTAGTGTGGCCATAGCCATCTTGCCCTTCTGAGGGAACAAAATTCTCCTCTGCTCTCCCCTTCATCTTCTGACAAGTTTTCAATCTCATTGTCTTCTATCTCCTTTGTGGGAGGAACCATTTTCTTTGACTCAACATCATTTTTATCAGTCTTCCCCAAGCTTCAGTATGACAGTAGGATATGACCAGGAGGCAGATCCATAGGCAGAGGACCAGGCAACATCAGTGGCAGGGGAGATCAGGGAGAGATCAATATGTCCAAGAGCAACCCTTTGCTGGTGGAGACTGAGATGAAGAAAGACAATTATAATTATCTTGATGATGGATTGTAATGTAAAGCATTGTAAAACAAAATGACTAAGTGTCCCATGAAATGATGTTTCAGGCAACTCTGCCTATTCCTATATTTGCCCCTTGAAGGAGGACCTGTGGACTGTTCTTTAGCTCAGCTTAATAGAAGCAGGGCTCACAAGTCTTCTTTTGGGTGTCAAATAAAAGAATTGACACATATAGATATATAATTTATTTCCTCACATAGCATGTCAGGTCCTTGATTATTAGACAAAGATCAGACTTTAAGAATAATAATAATTAAATTAATGCTTCAGCTAATCTAAGAAATGTATAATTTCATGTGCTCTTATCTTATTTTCTACCACTTTGATACCCAGGATATTCTGTACTATTTTTTGTTTCACAAACCACAGTGACCAAAAAATTCATTACCTCTTGACTAGTTCTTTGTGATGAGCTTAGTCTGGTTCTTGTACCACAGATGCTATCTGTTTTCAAGCCTATACTTAAAGCTTTGTGTTCTGTTGTCATAGCCTTTGAAAACCTAGACTCAACTCTGTGATGTGATGACACATCAAGGAAGGTTTTCATGGAGGATAAAATAACATATGAATCAAAAATAAATTTCTGTGTGGAAATTTCTCATTGTAAAAAATATTCCAATATTTTTATTTTGCTCTAAAATATCCCCAATTAGTTTTTATTCTAAGAATTTTTTATGTGACAATTTCTATGCCTTTGCCCTGTAATCCTCTATGCCTTGACTCCTCTCCTTCCTTCTCTCTACTCCTGGCTTTCTTGGCTTCCCTCAAGTCCATGATAAAAATCCAATCTTCAGCAGGAAACCTTTCCACATCCCCTAAATTCTAGTGGCTTCCCTCTGCTGATTATTTAACTTGTATCTAACTTATCTGTGTATATTTTTTTACATGTTGTCTCTCCTATGAGACTTTGAACTTCTTGAGAGCAGGGCTTGTCTGTTTCCTTTCTTTATATTCCTAGTATTTATTATGGTGTCTAGCACGTAGTAAGTACTTAATAAATTGATTGGCTCATTAACTCAATTTATACAATATTACTCTATAAATATTTGAAATAAATAACTTTTATGTGTAGCAGTTTACCTACATTGTTCATCTTAGCTGCACAATAATCCAATGAGATAAATATTACAAAGATTATTGATCTTATTTTGTAGAAGAGGAAACTGAAGCTCTGGGATTTGAATACTCTTGTTTATGGTCACTCTGTTATTAAAAGCCAAACTTGGAACTTGAACTCAGAACTCCTTGTCTTTAAATATAGCATTTTATACACTAAGACACCAAAGCTATTAATTGGCATATAGTGAGGAAATAGAATGTAGATTTTTTTTAAAAGCTTTAAAAAATAAATCATTTAAACATAGTGAAACATTCGAAACAATCCTTATTTCCCTCTCTCTCTTTCCCCACCCCCCACCAAATTAACATGTTTAAGAGTATCCTTCTTCTCCTATCTTTTTCTTAAATGGAAGAAAATGATGACATCACTGAAAAGGGCAAAGGGTTGTGCTAGAAAGGCCACTTTTCCAGTTGAAGCTGTGGGCCCCAGCAGATCATCAATTTGGTAGTTTCTTAACCTGAGGCCTTCATACCTCCTAGGAGTCCATAGATTTCAGGTGGTTCATGAACTTGAATGGGAAACAAAGGTTGTATCTTTATTTTTTATTAACCTTTTGTTTTCTTTGAAATCTAATTCATTTTATTTTGTGTATTTAAAAACATTATCCTGAGAAGGGCCTCAATGGGGTCCATGATATAAAAAAGGTAAAGAATCCCTGATTTACATGAACCAACCCCATTCTTGCTCCTCAACACTTCCAAGAAAGTATTTGTTTCATGATATTCTTTCTAGCCTTGGGAAAAAAATCACTGCAGGTGAGCAGGTTCCATAATCTTCAGGTTCTTTCAAAGAAAGAAAGGCTTAGCTTTTCAGAATAGATAAGTTCATTATCAATAAACAATTATTAGAGATGAGCTCTGGCATCATTTCATTCCCTGTCATTCACAAGAAAAGGGGAAGGCTGTCTGTTTCAATGTCAAAGACTCCTGAAGTAACTTCCAGGTAGGAATTTTCAACTATCTGAAGTTACCTCTGTGCTATACCATTCATTTTAGCTGATCTTTTTTTGTTTGTTTGTTTTACCTATTAATTGGCATCTGAGACAAGAGGGAACCTGTGACCCAGTTTTTCAACAAGGAAAGGAAAGAAATAACTTATTTCTTTTATTTTAAAACACAAGTTGTTTGTCTGATTCTAAACTGAAATAAATTCTTTATTCTTTGGATAACTGAATGAGATTTCCCTCTCTCATTTTGTTTTTCATAAAGCAGGCAGAAAAATCTGTGCCTTCAAGAGATATTCTCCATTTGTAGAGAATTTAATATATATAGAAAACAATAAATATGATGATTTTTAGCCCTATTTGTGTGATAAAATCATAAATTTCAGTATTTTTAAGTTATCAAAGTTCTCTGATGTTTACCCCTTGAACTCATTTTAATATAAGAAAGAATTTCGGGAAGAAGGAAAAAAAAAACATCAGGAAGATGGAGGGTCTTGAGAGACAAATAGCCAAAGGTTTGATGTTGCTAGATTGAAGTGGGGAGAAAGGAGGAGTGTGAGGTATAAAAAGATTGGAAAGTGCTGTAGAATGGGGCAGCTTAGGAAGGGTGTTAAATGCCAAGCAGATGATCTCCCATCTGGCTCTCTATCCATCTAGATGCCCTCCTCTCTTTCCCAAAAATTTTGTGTAAAAATCTTTTGGAAATTTTTGTTCCTCTGAATTATAATAATTTGCATTAAAAGGTTAATCTGTTCCTTCCACCCATTGTTTTCTAACTTTTTAAGGTCCTTTCATAACATACTTCTGTCTGCATTGTTGCTTGTAACACCTTCCAATTTAGTATCATCTGCAATTTTCATTAGCATGCCATTTGCTCCCTCTTCCAGATCATTAATAAATGCTATTTCTTATGTATTAGATTTTGCGGTCGAATAAATTTAATTTGCTGTTCTAATTTCAATGCATGTTTTCTAAAGATACAATGTGGTTAAGAATGGTCTTAACATGGGCTTAAATCCATACCAAGTTTATAGTTATTTTACTATTATGCAATCCATTTGTGTTCTCTAATCAGCACTGTTGTAAGCTCCACTGAAGCAATAATCTATTGATTTTCTCTTGCTTCTTTTTCAATACAGTCATCATCTGGTTTTTAAATGCACAGCAATAGCAGAGATAGAGCTATTGTTATGCACTTAAGCCACAGCTATTTATAAACAGGGAAATGAAGACTTTTTTCTCAATAGATATTCTTCCACTGATTTAAGAAAGGTAGCCCACATTTACTAAATTGCATTATAACCAGCTTATCTGATTTCCTAATTTGGATTCTCACTGTTCTAAAAAGAAAGAGAATCTAATCTTGCTCTTAAGGAGCAGGAGTGACTATAGCCTGCATATACCACAATAATTAGGGTAAGAAATCTGCTAGTTTGTGAGAGATCTGATCAGGAATATGCTATGTAGGTTTGCCCCTTTTGAGAGGCAGGCAGACCATGGGTTGTTAAAGGTCACCAAGGATAATCCAGTTCTTAAATTCATAAAAAAAAGGGGGGGGGGGACGGAGTAACTCACATGCCAGCCAAGAGGAAGAGAGAGGAACTCAGTAACTAACATCCCAACTGCCATCAGGAAGGATGCTGCCAAGAAGGACTAAACTGGACCCTACCTCCCTTCCCTACCTAGCCAATAAAGGTTTGAGAAGAAGAAACAAAAACCTTACATTATATTAGCATCAATCATACCACTTCCTCAATCAGAAAATGCTCTTTATTTAGTTTTTTTAATCAATTATGACTTTATTTGAAGAGATAGCTCAGCATGATGAAATGAAATGAAAAGACCTATGATGAAATCCTGATTTTGACATACACAAGCTGATTGTTGACTCTACTGTCTACAAATTCCAGGGTCTCCCAGATAACACTATAGGACTATTAATTATGGATGAGTTACTGCGTTAGAGGAGGAACTTTCCAAAGCAGGAGTTCTCTACCCCAGAAATTATAGTTCTGCTCCCCCTACTCTCTCCCCTGAAAACTCCAACAATCATTTATTGGGCTTTAGAAATGGCAAGCTTTTCCTTTTGATGAAGTGAAGATTCTAATGTATTACCTGTCACTATATACTTATTTCCATATATTGGAATTGAAAAAAACATTGAGTATAGTAATTTTTTCATCTTTCTAGTATTTTCAAGAAAAATGTTTCTTGTTCTTTGGAAGACTTGTCATATGGGTACAGAATTTAATGATGACTTTTTTTTTTTTTGCCTCAGTAGGGCATATGTCTTTGTAGCCAACTGAGCTCAGGCTGGGCCTTGGAGAAGGGTACATATGATTAAATGGATTCTTCCCAAATCCTCTTTAAAACACCTAACTCTAACTCTGGCAAGAGCCCTGTGGATGAGTTAATTGGCTGTACCTTTCAAATGTAGTCAATTTCCTGTCCATTATTTTGCTGTGCTCCTCCCTGGCTCCCTCTCTCTCCTTTCAGCAGAAGACTTGTCATGCTTTATGGAGAAAATTGAAGGCATTTGCTTTAAGCTCTTTCTTCACCCCTACTCTGTATTACTAATACCCCTAGACACCATCAGATATTTCCTCTCTTACTCAATAGCTGATTAAGATGCAAATCCTTGAGAGCAGTTGGGTGACTCAGGGGATTACTCAGTGGGAGGGCTCAGAAATGGACCTACCAGAGACTGCAGGACTTGAATTCAAATCTGGCCTCAGACACTTCTTAGTTGTGTGACCCTGGGTAAGTCATTTGGCCCCCATTGTCTACCCTTACCATTCTTCTGCCATGAAACAAATATACAGTATTAATTCTAAGATGGAAGATAAGGGGCTTAAAAAAAAGGGGGGAAAGATATGGTCTCTCTCCTCACCAGATGAACAAATTTACTTAATCTGTTCATCATGTTCTTTTTCTTCTCTTTGGAGAATTTGTTTCTATGCTGTCCAACCCTACCTTATCTCTCCTTATCTACTGGTTCCTTCTTTGTTGCCTAAGAAGATATTTTTCCATCCTAAAAAAAAAAATGCCAGAAAACAAAATCTCTTAATAGAGACTCTCATCCCCTAAACTACAGCTCTTTTTTCTCTACTCCCTTTCATAATGGATACAACATCAGCCTAGAAACAGAAAGATCTGAGTTCAAATCCAGGCTCAGACATTTACTAGCTGTGTGACCCTACACAAGTCATTTAAGTCAACCAAGTTTATAACTTTGGAGTTGCCCCCAACTTTTGCATTGATAGGATCATAGATTTAGAGCTAAAAGGCCGTGTCTTCCACCACCATATTTGATCACTTACCAAATCTTGTTGATTATACATACAGTTGATCTCTTGTACCATTCCCCTCTCTCCAATCACATACTTTTCACTCTAGTTCAGGCACTTATCACCTCTTTCCTGGGATATTGAAATAGCCTCCTAGTTTGCCCCCAGGCCTCATTCTTCCCCCCTCTCCCCACCCCCACTAAAATTCATCTTCCACACTCCTGCCAAAATGATGTCCCTAAGGGTCTGACCAAGTCATTCCCCCATACACACACACACACACACACACACACACACACACACACACACACACACACACACACACACACACCCTAGAAGTTCCAAAGGTCCTATTTTGCCTCTAGGGTAAAATACCAAATCCACTCTTTGGCATTTAAAGCCTTCACAGCCTGACTTATCTTTTCTTTTTCCTTTATGTTCTTCCTCCCCTATTCTTCAATCTATGGGTGCTTACTTTGTTCCCAGTTTTTTGCTGTTCCCAAAAGTGCTGCTTAAAGCAAAAGTGCTATTGCCAGTTAACACTATTATCATTCTTGATTGTCTTTTCACAATTTTTATATGAATTCACAATTCCACCAACAATGTATTAGTGTTTCTATCTTTCTATAATCCCTCCAACATTGACTATTCTAGTCCTTTTTCATCTTTGCCAGTTTGCTGGTTGCAAGCTGAAACTTCAGGGTCATTTTGATTTCGTGTATTCTTTCATTTAATTATTAATAGTGCATAATTCTTTTGAGAACTAGTGGTTCATATCCTTTGAAGACCCTTCTGTTGATGAATGGATTTTAATATATTACACTTTAGAAAATGTCTATGTTACAGAACTTTACAGTTTCATACAAAATCCTCTTTTCTTCTTCCTGTATTGAAATGTTCATGTTTGTTATGGTTCCAAAGTTCGTAACAAAAGACATTTTAAATATTCTCTCAGACATAGAGCTGAAATATGCCTTTTCCCAGTTTCCTCTGTTTTTTCCCTTAAATGATGTGACCCTTTTATTTGGGTTTTCCTTTCTTTCATTCTGATGTCAAACCTTAATCTTGTGTTTTGATTCACTTGATGGAAGCTCTTACTGTCATACTCAGAGTCAATATGACCAGAGGATCAGACTTCCAATTTCAACAAAGTAGCTATTATTGCCTCTGTAATTAAAAAAAAAATCAACAACTTTCCTGAAGCTCAAAATTCAGAGCATTATTAAACACTTTGCACTCCTTAGCAAGGTTGCTCTCCTCATCTTTCCCAGTGTAACACAGACTTGTCAGTTTTTTGTCAGGCATAATCTTTTCTGGATGCTCAAAGGATTTCTAAGCCAGATGCTACACAAAAGAATTTATACTGTTACTCCAAGGATTTCTTTTCTAGTGTAAAAGTGAAATCTGATTGATAAGCCTATAAAACAACTGTGCATTTTTCAGTGTTACCCCTCCCTTTTCCATACAACAATTTAAATGATGACCTGATACTATTCTTTTGCTTGTGTTTTCATTGAAGATGAGTTATTAATAACACGGTCCCAACACTGCCTTGCCCACATAAAGTGCCACATGCAATAATCCCTAATTTAATGCATATTTTGGCTCATGCCAACAATTTAATTTCTACAACCAGAAACACAAATGATTTTGATAATGGTTTGTGAGTACCAGATGGAGAAAGAGTAAGATTTAATAATGAAGGGCCACATTCTTAGAAGGAGCCTCTAAAACACTGTATATATTTTTGCAGGCTCCATAAACAGATGATTTGCCTGAACAGCCTGGCTCCCTACTGTCTATAGAATGAAATCCTTATTCCTTACTCTGGAATTCAAGGGCCATTGCAATGTTATTTACTGAGTGCAGGACTGGTCAATTATCTTTGTTCCACTGGAAATCTGGAAGCCAGACACAGCTGCGTAAACAGGAGAAGCTGAGGTGCAAAAGGTCCAATAGGAGCTATGGCATCTTTCTCTGTGATGAGGAATTAAGAATCAGTGCCCTCTTGAGCAGCCGGGTAGCTCAGTGAATTAAGAGCCAGGCCTAGAGATGGGAGGTCCTAGGTTCAAATCTGGCCTCAGACACTCCCCAGCTGTGTGACCTTGGGCAAGTCACTTGACCCCCATTGCCTAGCCCTTACCACTCTTCTGCCTTGGAACCAATACACAGTATTGACTCCAAGATGGAAGGTAAGTGTTTAAAAAAAAAAAAAGAATCAGCCTTCCCTGGGAGTAACAAAAGGCTTGAGGAAGGAGCTCAGGATAGCCCAGGACTTCATGTCATCCATAAAGGAACCGACAGGACAATCTATGATGAAAAAAAGATTTCACATAAAGCCTCAGAAAGTCAATTAAGTGAAAGAGCATCAGATCAAAAGGAAATTAGAACTTCCATGACTTGGTGCCCAGTACACAAGCCCTCAACCAACTTTACATACGGGGATTCCTCACAGTTGGAAGCAAGAGGTTTAGAGACTTGTCTAGCTAGTCAGTATCACAGGAAGGATTTGAACTAAGACCTCTTCTAAACCTAAGTATGCACCACTTTCACCAAAACGTACCACTGTCCCCTGGGAGGAATCGGAAGCCCATGAATGGGACACCGAAGGAGCCATTCTGCTTGCTGCTATGAATTCTTTCAATTGACCTTCATAAAAATCCAGGAAATGTTGGTTCAGTAATTATTACAATCTCCATTTTTATGATGATTCAGCCAAAGCTGGGAGAAATTAAGTGATCTGTTCGAGGTTACACAGGCAACTGAGTTCCAGACTGGGATCTCTTGGGACCATTGGCCTCCATTTCTACGCCATCCATTTATCTCTAGATTTCTTGCAATCTGGTTTCTCTCTATAGCACTCTTATGAAATAGCTCTCTTAGGGGTCACCTGTGACCTCTTAATTTGGGGGGCTTTTCTCTGTTATACTCGTCCTTTGACCACTCTGCAGCCCTTGTTACCGTGTACCACTGTCTTTCCCTAGATTCTTTGTCACCTTGGCTTTGGGATTATGACTAGCCTGATTATTTTCCTGTCTTCTCTAGGTGCTACTACTGTTTCCTTTATTGATTTATCTTCTTTTTTTTTGCTGATATAGATTTGTGAATAGATTTCAGTGAACAAGGCAGGAGAGAAGTGAATATCTGTGTCTCCACCAGTAGATAACTCTGGACGGTGGGGTGCCAAGTTGGCCTCTGATATTTACTAGCCCTGTGACCCTGGACAAATCACATCCTATTTGGACAAATTCATCCTATTTGCCTCAGTTCCCCATCTGTAAAATGAGCTGGAGAAGGAAATGAGAAAATTTAGCCTACAAATCCACAGAGCCAACTACTGGAGACATGATGGTGACAGAAGAGAAAAGGTGCTAGAGGGGCATTAGGGACCCTGTACAAAACAGGACACAAGATACAAAAACTTCAGAGCTCTTGAAGCTTAGGAAGACAAGACATAAATACATTAAAAGGTAACTAATAAATAATGCTAAATGAAAAGTTTTTCTCGAGTTTCCAGTATATCAAGAATACTGTAGTCTATCTGTTTTATGCCATGCTTTTATCTATAATTAGAAACAATTCTGCTTAATCAATGAAACACTGCAACATAAGGGTTCATTTTTATTGCAATGCATCCCCTGTCCTGGTATTTTACATTTTGTTTTATTATAAGTGCAAAATGAAATGAAAATGATGCTTGTTTTAATTTTCTCTTACTGGTAGTCACTGATCTGCATTCAGATCTTCAAGAGGAAATGTTTTGAATTGAGAAGAAGCCAATTTTGTTGACATGGTTATCAGAAATTGCCAGAAAAAGCCTAACTCCTCTTGAGGCCACCAGTGACCTTGCTAAGCAGGGACGTTAACCACTGAGATGGACTATTTTCTGTATTTGCATTTGACTTTAACTGGCCCCTTTCCCTGTCCAAAACAACATTTTCTCTTTTTTTCTTCTTTTTCTTCCTTCCAGTCAAACTCATTATTTTTCTTGTGACCATTTAGGCCCTTCATTTTCTTTTCATTTGTTTGCAAGTGTTCAAATATTAACAACAGCTCTTGTCTTTATAGGATTTCTTAGAGACACTTGTCACTCTGATGAGCATCAAGTTTTTCATTTCTTCGTGTAGGCCAGGGAATAATAAAGTGCATGTCTATCTTAACCTACATTGTCTTCCAGCAGACCATGTCCAACTATGATATTTCATTTTGTTTGCCCCTGTTGCCAAAACTTGTCTTTTAGTAACATTTTTTTCTCTTAGTGACTGTGAAGAATAACTAACCATTATGCTCTCAAAAAAATTCAAAACTGCAGGAGATCTAAGGAGTGATGGAAAAGCATGATGGATCCAAAATAGGCATTACCACTGATGATGTAAGGAGCATGTAGGTGGTGTAGTGAATACAGTGATGGTCCAGGAATCAGAAAGATTCATCTTCCCTGAGTTCAAATCTGGCCTCAGATATTTATTAGCTCTGTGACCCTGGACAAGTCATTTTATCCTGTTTTCCTCAGTTCTTCATCTGTAAAATGAGCTAGAGAAAGAAATAACAAGGATATTTGACAAGAAAACTCTAAACAGGGTCATGTAGAGTCACTGAAATTATTGAATAACAACAAAAAGTGAAAAATCTGTGTGAAAGAAATAAGTGATAAACACAAGAAAAGAAGGAAAGCTTGTCATACAGTATAGGTTCAGCAAGTTGGCATAGTGGGTAGAAAGATGGATTTAGAATTGGGAAGACCTGAGTTCAAATCTGAACTCAGACACTTACTGGTTATATAACTCTGGGTAAGTCACTTAACCTCTCCTCAGTTTCTTTTTCTGTAAAATAGAAACTCCCAGGGTTGTGGTGAGGATAAAAGGATAAAATTTCCATAATGTACTTGCATAGTTAATTATTATTGTTACTATCACACCTGTAACCAGGAAATATTAACAGTTGAAGACCTCCAACATCTGAGGTAGACCTTCTGTGGATGATTTATGCACAGCCCTGGACAAGAATGGTATAGGATGAGATCACATGAATAGACTCCTGCTTCTGACATATACTGGCTGTGTAGCCCTGGGGAAGTCCCTTGAACTCTCTGTGTCTCTAGGCAATTCCATTAATGGCAGAGTGGGTGTCAGTCTGCATTCCTAGATGTTCCTCATTTTGAGTTCCCTCCACAGAAGAAACCACAGGTCCAGCAAAAAAAAAAAAGAATACGTATATCCCACTGAATATAAATAAATATTTATAGTTGGTGTTTAATAGATGTTTATTTGAAAACTCAAGAAAAGGTAAATTTACTTAAAATTATGTATTCACTTTGTAAATCTGGTGTTTATCTTAAAAATGTTGACTCTAAGACAAAATATGGTCATAGAATATTAAAAGCAATATGGTGCCAGGTGGCAAGGGAGGGGATATTTTTAATGGATGTGGAATTAGCCTTATCCTAAAAGAACAAAGGCTAGTCACTTAATAAAATAAAATAATAGTTCCTTCTTTAAATAGAGCAAGAACCAGTATTAATATTTTTTATGAATTACCAAGAAGTGGGAGAACATAATTAAGTCCTCACAGATGACACCAAGGTTTTCCAGAAAGTAATATGACGTGCCAATTAAATGCAGAAAGATCATGTAATGCTATGTCAGCATGGCAGAAAAGTGGCACATGTTGTGAAACATAAGGTGATTCAATTAGTGGAAAGAACTCTGACCTTATTTGTAAGATCATGCCTTCTGTACATTAGCTAAAATCCTTCTTATGTTATAATAATAATTATTGTAAAATTATAAAACATATTGTAAAATAAGTAATTGTTGTAAACTGTAAATTGTAAATAACTGTAACATTTACAATAGCATCATGTTTCCTAAGTATCAAGCACTGTGCTAACTACATTGTATTATTATATTTATTATAAACATAAAATAAATATAATATAATTATAATTATTATAATTATCTTCTCATTTGATCCTCATAACAATAACAATATTAAAAAATCCTTCAGTTCTGATTGCTGACTGTCCCTCCAATCCTCTGAAGGAAACTTTAGGCTGAGCCAGAGAAGATCCAGAGTATTTAAAAAGATCAAAGGTAGGGATGTGGATTAAAGCTGATTTTAAAAAGGCATGGGTTAGGCATACTAATGCTAGACAGAGGCTAGGTAGAAGAGTGGATAGCATACTAGACTTGGAGTTGGCAACAACCAGAATTTGAACTTAGATACTTAGTAGCTGGGATTCCGAGCAAATCCCTTAACTTCTCCAAGTTTTTGTTTCTTCATCTTTAAAGTCATGATAACAATATTTGTAATATCTGCTTCACTCTGTGAAGTTTAAGTGAAATCTCAGCCTTAAGAAAAAAATCATCTTCAAAGCAATGTTTTCCCTCCTCTTTGCTCTCTCTTGGAATTCCTGGTTTCCTTCAAAACTCAGCTCAAGCAATAACTTCTGCTTAGTAACTAATACCTTCCCTCCAGGAGTGCCCAGAATTTTAACCAGTGCATAAAATGAGACTATTTCTCCAAGTATAGCATTGTTTATTATTAGGGGCATGTGATCTATAAGTAAAGGATGGGTCAATCACACAAATGGCTCTGCAAGAAACAACACTCACTGAGGACAGTTGACCCTTTCTTTTTTAGAGGAAATGGACCTGGTAGTACAGCATTTGGAACTCCCCTGGCAGTCCCAACTGTGGATATGTTAAAAGAGGAAGTAGATTCAGAGATGTTGACTCCTCTCTCCCATTGCTTTGTCATAGAGGGTGAAAGGTCTGCTCTTCAGATGGATGGGTCCTTATAGTTTCACTAAGCTAGGGAAATGTGGCTGACGCAGCCTTTTCTGGTCTGGAATGATAGGTAGATTGTGAAACCCAACTTTCTCTGGCAATCTTTGGCTAGAAACCCATAAGTTGTCTCATGTAAATCTTGAAATTTCCCAGACTTGTGAATGTTAAAAATTTCCACATTGAGGAATCCTCCATTGGAACAAATTCCCTACTGGGAAACATTCCCCATCTTGATGTGAGAACTCGCCAGGATCAGAAATGGGAGGACCTCTACTCCACCCATACCTAAGACTGCTTTAGGGGAGAAAACTCCTTGCTAAACAATGAAAGTACTTGGACCCATTCTTATAATAAGGCAAGGAGTTCTTTGAGCCATGCCTGTTTTTTAGAATTGATACAGTGAGATGCTAGGTACCTAAAAGGGTTGGGCAGATTTTCTTTTAATGAGATTAGTTGACTCAGCTGTGTTTTCACTGGTTCAGACTTACTGAGGAGATTAGTTGACTTAGCAGGAATTCAGATGTGCAGTCCTTTGGAAAACGTCTACTGTGATTGGTAGATGTAAGGACTTAGGGGAGGTGACATAGGAGAAAAACCCCTATATAAGAAAAAGCAGAATCTCTTGAAAGATCAATCCTTTTAGAGAAAGCTCTTATGAGGATCTCTTGGGAAGAATCTCTTGAGAGAGGCTCTGGAGAAGGGAAGCTCTTGGAGGACAATCTCTAAGGAGGTCTCGCTGGAGCTCCTCTGAGGGGACTCTGTCCCTCTGGAGGCTCTGGAGAGAGGCCCTTTGAAACAGTCTCTGGCTGGATCTCTCTTTGAGGAGGACTCTGGCTGGAACTCTCTCTGGTGAAGTCAGCTGAGATGGAGCTGGCCTGGTGTCCCTAGAATCCTTGCTTAGACAGACCTTGTGATAAAAGACTGACTGACTGATCTCTCTCTTAAGACTCAGGTCTAGGCCATGTTGGCTTAAGGCCCTTCATACTTATTTCCTTTTTCTCTCTTTCTCTCTTTTCTTTAATTCCACATTTGTATTAATTAAAATCTCTATAAAACCCAGTTGGCTTGGGTATTTGAATAATTGGGAGTATTTCCCTGGTGACCACCTTATATTTGATTTAAAAACCAAGACACTGTAGTGAAACATATTTTCTGCGGTCAAATTTACTCACCCTCTCTTATATCTATCACAATTTATATCTTCTACCATTTTAACTCACTACAGTTTACAACATCACTCTTTTAACTGTTACAGTTTAAGGCCTTCAACCATTTTAAATCTAACACTCAATAATGTTTTTAAGAGTTCTTTCCCCTATTACAGACCTGGTCACCCCAAATTTAGATACTATATCTAGCAAGGACAAAAGTGCATGTGCTTCATTTATTTATTTATTTATTTACTCATTTATTTATTTATTTACTCATTTATTTATTTATTTATTTATTTATTTATTCATTCATTCATTCATTTATTCATTCATTTATTTATTTGTTTATTTATTTGTTTGTTTGTATTACAATTTAATTTATTTTGATAAACATTTCTCAGTTACATTTTAATCTGGTTTGGCTGCCCTTCAGAGTTTTGCCAGCTGCTTGCTGCCCTTGGGATGTGAGTTTTACACCTCTGATCAAAAGTATTAAACTATCATATTTTCCCTGTGATTTCTCTTTTATTAAAATTAATTTATTTAGTCAATTTAGAACATTATTCCTTGATTACAAGAATCATATTATTTCCCTCCCTCGCCTCTCCATCCTTCCCACAGCTGACGTGCAATTTCACTGAGTATTACATGTGCCCTCGATCAAAACCCATTTCCATGTTGTTGGTGTTTGCATTAGGATGTTCATTTAAAGTCTATATTCCCAAACATATCCCCCTCCACCCATGTGATCAAGCAGTTGTTTTTCTTCTGTGTTTCTACTCCCACAGTTTTTCCTCTGAATGTGGATAGTATTCTTTCTTGTAGATCCCTCAGAGTTGTTCAGGATCACTGCATTGCCACTAATGAAGAAGTCCATTATATTCGATTGTACCACAGTGTTATCAGTCTCTGTGTACAATGTTCTCCTGATTCTGCTCCTCTCACTCTACATTAATTCCTGGAGGTTGTTCCAGTCATATGGAATTCCTCCACTTTATTATTCCTTTGAGGACAATATTATTCCATCACCAACACATACCACAATTTGTTCAGCCATTCCCCAATTGAAGGGCATCCCCTCATTTTCCAATTTTTGGCCACCACAAAGAGCGCAGCTATGAATATTCTTGTACATGTCTTTTTCCTTATTATCTCTTTGGAGTACAAACCTAGCAGTGCTATGGCTGGATCAAAGGGCAGACAAGGGGGATTCCATACTCCTGGATGTGAGGGTGGGAACTGAGGTATCACATGGCCCCTGCTGTTTTTACCCCTAAGGGGGAGGGGAAGGAAGGTTACTCTTCCAAACAGGGAGTAGAATTACAAACATGGCCTAATTTTCTGCCTATCTCAAACAGTTTCCATTCTGGGAGAGCATTAAATTCTCCAAAGGTTATATACAGGTTGTAACCAGTTTGATGGAGTCCATCCATCATCATCTATGTTATAATTAACAAAGGTAAAAAGGCACAAAAGAACTTTTAGGCAATATGTGACCTTGATGGATCAGGTGATAAACCCAGCATCCATGAGGACCTATGATTTTGCCATGAAAAAGGGATTGCACAAGTTGTTTATGGACTTTTACAATGGTATTTTCTCCAGTCCAGTCATATGGGGAGGTACAAATAAAGATAGTAGGACAGTGCATGAAGTCTAGTAGCTTCTGAATGCTTTTTTTCCTTATTATTTGCAATTCCTCAGCTTACTCTACCCTTCCACCAGAATGATCTAGATTCTTGGTGACATTTTGGACCCAAAAGGTTTTCATCAGCAGTACAGAAGTTTGTGTTCTTTTCTGCTTTCTTCTGCCAAATTTTGGAACCATGGCAGTAATAGACTTTGTTAAAGATATCTCAGCCAAGGTTGAAAGATTTGCTAGATTTGGAGAACTTGTGACAAGTATCCATGAGCTTCAGTGGCTATAGAGACTCATGTGAATTCTATTCAGAGAGGGTTTTTTTGCTATTGTCATTAAATGGGCTATGACTTTGGGGATTTTGGTAATTCTTGAGTGTGTATTAGCTACTATACTACTGTTTTTTATAAAGCTGTTTTCTTAATGAAAATTATATACATTCACACTGTCGATCATAGCTAAGTTAAAGAGGAAATGGATCTCATGTTTTGAGTGAGAAACCTTTGGATTCTGCCTCCTCTTAGGCAAACACAGTGTGTCACTGATTGTGAACTATATATTTTTATTTTTTTAATTTTATTATTTTTTCCTTGTATGTGCAATAGAATATTTGATTTTCCCTTTCTTATTTCTTAGACTTAAAGTACATATAATCAATATTAATCTTTTTTGCTTTTGCAATAGAATAAGTTTAAAATATCCATTTGTTCTAATATTAATGCATACCCAAAAGCTTTAGACTGTGGAAAGCTGTCATTGATTGATAAATATTATGGGACTGTGATTAATGATTATGTCTGATTCCAGGAGAAGGGATCATAAAAGAGCCATTATACAGTGCCAAGTAAGCACAAAGTTAATCTGCATAGTGTCTACTAGCACAAGGCCAAGGAGATCAAACAATCCCAGTGGAATTGATGAGAATCTGAGCCAAGACAGAGGACTTGTTTTGGGGTTCAAGGAAGTGGCTATTTGACAACATCAGATGCAGGATTCCCCCGTGCCATATTCTGAAATGTACCTCAGTTTGACTAGAATATTGACTGCCCTATCCCTGAGAACAAAGGTAAAATCAGACCAGGGAATGCTATTTCCCATCTGCCACAGTAATCTAGTCCCTTTTATGTCTTTCATAAGTGTGGCAACTTTGTTTAGTCCAGGCTACTGATTGGGTAAGTGCATATTGCTACAATGGTCCTACAGACTTGTGGGACATAAATCACTTTAATTGGGCCCTGATTCAAGACTTTTTATGAGTTTATTTTTCCTTACTTAGAATTTTTACACATAAGACTTTGATATTTTATATTTCATCTAGAAGTTAGTTTTTTTCTCATTTATTTGGGCTTTTTTATGTTTTTTATTTTCTTTTGACAATTGATTCATATACCTCATAACTCAGCCATGTATCCCTGGGTGATCTGTGTGTTTGTTAACACCCTTCTCAGGGGGTGTTGTATAATTGTTGTAAAATTCTAGTTTCATAAAAAAATTTCTTGTTTGAGAGTAATTTTAGGATAAGAAACTTGCTACCTCCATGAATCAAGAAAGTGAACTTCTTGGAGAAGGTACCATGGAGATACCTGCAGAAACCTCACACTGCACCAAAAGATCCAAAATGAACTTTGGAATGTAGTGAAATTGAACTGGGGGGGGGTGGTCGAACACATTTATTTTGAATGTAAACTCCTATGCCAAAGGGGACTGCCCCCTAATTGACTCTTTGTCAATGTCCCTAGCAAACATTGGTTTTGCTATCTCTCTCTTATATTTCCCTTTTATCTCTAACTATTGTAATTTTCTCTTAGAAACTGCAATATTGTATGCACCTTTAGTTAGAAGGTCTTTAGAGGTATAAGATAGTTATATTTAAATGATCCATTGGGGAGCATTGTCCCTCCAAAGACCACAGGGAAGATTTTGTAGATAGAATATGTTACCCTAAAAACTAAAATTCTCAGTACCTCACTCTCCTCATGTTACATGTTGACTCAGGGAGGACATAAATTTGGTGTAGCCCTGCCTCTCACTCTCTTGTCTTCCTGTTGGGGCTTTGGTGGAGTGGGATTTTTAAACAGGCAAGGAGAACTTAGTCATATGGTCTTAATTTTGTTACATAATTATGTTTTTTTGAAACTTCTATTTCCTTTTTAGTCCTTCTACTTAAAGAAATTGTTAATAAACTTTATAAAATTAATACTTGGAGTATTAGACATTAATTTAAATCCTACATGGGTATCCCCTCAATTTCCAATTCTTTGTCACCAAGAGAGATATAAACATTTCTTTACAAATAGGTACTCCTATCTCTCTTTTATTTT
Source organism: Monodelphis domestica (assembly GCF_027887165.1). NCBI lineage: Eukaryota > Metazoa > Chordata > Mammalia > Didelphimorphia > Didelphidae > Monodelphis > Monodelphis domestica. The sequence continues at coordinate 184,172,473 of NC_077230.1, read as the reverse complement.
ATCTCTTTGGGATACAGACCTAGTAGTGGTCTTGCTAGATCATAGGATATCCATAGTTTTATAGCCCTTTGAGCATGGTTCTAAATGATTGGATCAGTGCATAATTTTACCAACAGTGCATTTGTGTCCCAACTTCTAGAATGTGCTTTGTATATACCTATTATAAGGATGATATTAAAAATTAAAATTTTTTATATTAGTTGAGAGATAAGAAATAGAGAAGCTGGCTTGAGAAAGAATTGGAGTTTGAAGCAGATCTAAGACAGTGTCAATTTCAAATATTTACAGTTTAATGGTCTTTCTGTGACACTCTGAGTGTGGCAGTTATTCTGAGGGAGTTGGGAGGTACTCTCTCTCTCTCTCTCACTTTCTCTCTCTCTCTCTCTCTCTCTTTCTCTCTCTCTCTCTCTCTCTCTCTCTCTCTCTCTCTCTCTCTCTCTCACACACACACACACACACACACACACACACACACACACACACACACACACAGAGTCCTAACTTGGTTCTTGCTGAGACTCAGCCAGCTAGTTTTTGTTATTTTTATAAATTGGAGGCAAAGTTAAGAATTATAAGCATAATAGTGTTATTTAGAATAGTAAAAATTTGTGTTAGTCAGATCAGGAAGGATCAGTGTAGCCTGTGGACACAGGAGAAGCGGTTCCTTGAAGGACCTGGGAGTTTTATTTGGGTGCAGTTTGTAAGGGGGAAATAGGGTTAATTTTTAAAGGGTTGAACTTGATTATTTAAGAGTGTGGTCACCAGGAATTTAATTCCAAAGAGATTTTATTTTCAGGTTATTTACAAAATGTAGAAAGAGTGAAGCAAGAAATGAGAAAGAGGATAAGGTAAGATATCTAGCCTGAGCACTAAGTAATTTACTTCCAGCCCCTCCGGGCAGGGAGAATTAGTTTTAGCCAGCCTGAGCAAAGCTGAGGACCTGGGGAAGCCTCTCTCAATCGGAGGTCTTTCCTGAGGCTTCAGTCACAAAATCTCTCTCAAGAGGGGAGGCCTCTCCTGAGACTAGTCCCTTCAGAAAATCCAGGAAAGGAGTCAGCCTTTTCCACTCACCCATGTGGTAGTTCAAAGGGAGAGATTTAAGAACAGTCTCACCAAGTCCAAGGTCTCACGTCCAGTAAGTAGATTCTTCACCAGCCTCCAACTCAAACTCAGAACTCAGAAGAATGAAGAACTCCCTCACAGGAAGTTGTAACTCCTTTTAAAGACATTTCTTTGCATCACTTCCTGTGATGTCTCCCTCTACTTTTATGTGGACAAATTATAATCTATAGTTTTGCTTAGGACTGCCCAGGGGGCAGTCAGTGGTTTCTGATTCATCACCTACTTTCTCATCCGTGGGTTACAGACCTCCCCCATTCAAATGTAAGTGGGGTGTATATGCTTTTGATGACTAAATCTAAAAATGTGCAGGGGAGAATTAATGCCATCTTCACAATATATGGTGTCAACTGGGTTTTTGGGAATGCCAAATTTGCCCCTGTCCCCTGAGAACTCACCCAGAGGGAAGTCCCAGACTGACCCCTGTTCAGACTGAACAATAGACCTTAAAGTAATTAATGAACACAGTTTAGGTGGGACTAGCAGACTTAATCAAATCTTAAGTACCTTTTTTTTTGTTTGTCTTAGAAGCTTCTCTTCTCCTATTGATCAGAGTCTTCTCCCAGGAAGCCCAGCCCCTGGCTGAATTCTTTATTTAGTATCCATTGTAAGTTAGGCTACTCCCTGATACTCTAGCCTATGGTTATATCATCTTTCTCAAGCCTGTTTATGAACTGTTTATGTATGTTTACTGTACCTAGTTCCCCAAAAGGTATATAAGATCCCTATTCTAGTATTCTTTGGAGAATCATTGGGGGGGGGGGCGATCCTCTCAGAGATATTGTCCCCAGAGCCCCAGGGTTTCCACTCTGGGTAGTATTTGGCACTTGGCTCTGTAGATTATGGATCTATCTCTTTCTCCTGATTAAATATTTGGTTTTGCTGACTACTTTAGTGGTTCTGTGTTTTATAAGGTTGATAACAGCATCTATAGGTATCCCTTTCACATAGTGGGAGGGTAGGGGTGAATCCATGTAAATTTTTTTGGCCCTCTTTTTGTATTAGAGAAAAAGTCTGAATTTTTTCTTTTCCTTTTATGGAGTATTATAGTACCTCGTAAAATTTGGGTTAAGGCTTTGGTCATAGATAATATGTAGGTCAATGTTCGGATATCTCTACATTTCTAGCCTTTGTGTGTCATCTGCTGGCTTTCATGTTCTTTTTAAAAACTTTACTTTTTTATTTATTTTAACTTTTAAAAAGATAGCATACATTCATGGTATTAAAAGATAAAATGCATTGATACTATAGAATACCGTATATGTACATTTCTGAACTTCTAAACTTTTTTCTTTGTTGCCTGCTGGCCTTCACTTGCCATCTGTGGTTTTCGTAAAATTCCCCCAAAATTCTAATTTAATTTCTTATGCCAGCCTATGATATATTAAAACCATGATGAGGAAAGTTGCAATGTGAAAGGGCTACCAAAGTGTTCACTTAATAAGTGCTTTTTGGTCTCTCCAATTAATTGATTGAATAGGGTTAACAAGGAAATACCAATTCCAGGATACTTCAGCTATAGGACACACTATGGATATGAAAGATGTTGTTTGAGGATAGACATCACTTTAGACAATGAATAACAAATTAATGGAGTTCATTATCCCTAAGGACCATCTAACTAAAAATATAAATTTAAACATGATTTAGCCATATATATGGATTGATAAGTTTTGAGTTACTGAGGAGAGTTTCATATTTTGAAAGCAGATGGGGGTAGAGGAATAGAACTTTTTAGGTTCATGCCAAGAAAATCAAAAGACACCCCCCATGTCCCATTGGTCCTGAAAAGGGTCATGGATCCAGCCCCATTTGACAATCACCATCTTATAGTTATAGCCAATGGACACTGAGGGTGGAAATCCTAATGCTTATATTCTAACATCGTAAAGGTACTTTTGCTACTTCATGCCTAACCAGACTATATACCTACAGAGATGATTCACATCTTTTTACGATCCAAGATGATTAGAGCAGGCCATTTCAATTCAATTTAACAGTCATTTATTGAACATCTTCTAGGTGCCAGGTTCTATGCTATGTATGTGCGAGGTATACAAAACCTAAAAGAAAAACTGTTCTTGCTCTTAAGGGGTTTATATTTTATTGAAGGAAAAGAACATTTAAAAGATAAGAAAACACAACCTATATGTAAAGTACAGATTAATTTGTGGCAGACAAAAAACGAGTAGAATCAGGACTTAAAGGCATTTCCCATCTCTTGTAGAAGGTGGCACTTTAGTCACCTCCTTGAAGGAAACTAAAGATCCTGAGAACTCAAGATGAGGAGTGGGTATAGGGATGGAGGGAAGAAAGAGCATGTGGGAATGGATGGAGATGATCCGTGGAATGCTGGGCATGGAGAATCCAAGGAAGCCAGCTTGACTAGAGTAGAGAGTAAGTGAGAGGGAGTGATGAGCAATCAATATGGAAAGATGGGTTGGAACTAGACAGTGAAGGGTGTTAAATGATTAATGGAAGAGGTTCCTTATAAAATGAACAATAGTGAGTGACTAAACCTTCTAAAGCAAGGAAATACAATGATCTGACCTGTATTTTAGAAATATCAATTTAGTGGTTGCATAGACCCAGGCATAGATTTATGCTCTCCTAATGATCTTTAACATTTAGATTACATTCTGTGTATAAAAAGAATGACTGGACTTTTAAGACTTATTTTCCATGTTTCCAGTTGCAGTTTACAGAATGCTAACATTTTTGCCTATGATTAGATATACTTGGGTTTAATTTCAAATGTCAGCTTCTATATACTAAAACAGACTGATGCATTCACTGGCGCAGTGAATAGAGTGCTGAGCTTGGAATTATAAGTTCAAATTCTGCTAGTCATTTAACCTCTTAGTCTCAGTTTCTTCTTCTGTAAAATGGGGGTAATAATAGTACCTTTCTCACAGTTGTTGTGAAGAAGAAATGAAATAATCTAGATGCTTTGTACACTTTAATTACAAGCATGACATACATTCTAGCTATCATTATTATTATTTTCAAGAATCAGAAAACATTTTTCTTGACTTTCATTCATCAATCATACATAATTTCCACTCTAATATTCCTATGAAATTTAATTGTAGAAATAAACTTACTTAGTCTTTAAAGAGGGAGGGAAGGAACATTTTCATATATAGACTTTAATATATGCACACATATATGTAATACTATATGTTTGTGTGTGTATATATACATATATATGGTACTCCATCTATAGTGCCTACCATGTGCCTAGTACTGTGCTAAGCACTTTAAAAAATATTCGAAAGCATCCAGAACTTGATTACTGTAGATTCTCTACTCACTGGTATAGATCACAACCCCTCTGTAATCTTCATGAATTTCTATTTCATGAAATTTCATCAAAAATTTATCACCTTATGGCCAACCTTCTGGCAAGGATTCTTTCTGCACTTGACTTGGCTTATCTTGGGAACACATACCCAGTTCTTCAGTTAGGTCCACACTTAAGAGACTTGGTGGGACCCACCAAAATTTGTGTTTAAAGATATTGCCTCCAGGAACCCAGCATTACTACCATGCCGGGCTGAGACACTGGAATAGAATTTTGATATATAGAATACATGTGAAATTTAAGACAATGAATAATTGATTTTATTTCTATTATTGCATGAGTTTTCTATCTGGAATTTAAAGAGCTTTGGAAATCGCTTCCTCTTCATAAGATGTTTTAAGCATCTGGAGGGTGATGATAGATCCATCATAGCATCAGAGAAGTACTCCCTAAACTATTTACTTAGTACCCTGATGGTTTTGATAGACTGTCTCCAAAGAAAACATTTAGTAGAGGAAGCCTATCAAATGATATCGGTGGTTCTGCAGGGAGCAACAAATGGCAGCTCCAGGGCTTGAGCGGTATTCTGGCAATATGAGAGTACTTGTTGTTCAGCTGTTTCAGTTGTGTTCAACTCTTTGTGACCCAATTTGAGGTTTTCTTGGCAAAGAACCTGGAGTGCTTTGCTATTTCTTTCTCAAGCTCATTTTATAGATGAGGAAACTGAAGCAAAAAGGGTTAAGTGTCTTGCTCAGGATCACTGAGTTAGTAAGTCTCAGAGGCCAGATTTGAACTCGAGTTTTCCTGACCCCATGCCCCAGTACTCCATCTATTGTGCCACCTAGCTGCCCTATAATATGAGTTTCACAGACTCCTGTATCTTTCTCCCTTCCCGCTGGATGTACGTGGATCTGTGAGACAGGATAGATTTTCTTTTATTTCCTTTCAAATTCTGTTTAATCAAAAGGTTTAAAAATTAAAGGTAATCTGTCCACTGGCTTTTTCTGGTGAAAGGAAAACAGCAGAAAGGGCCCTTATGAGCTGGATTTTGCTGACCTAAAGTACGTTTTGAACCTGGGGTACCTTTAGAGTTGGTTTATGAGGGGGCCTCGGGTACATTTGTGGCTCCCTTTTTTTCAAACTATGAGAGAAGGGTCCCACAAGGAAAGCAATTGTTGATATACTCTAAGATTCCACCTTCAAATCCAATTGACTCATACTAGTTAACTGGCAATCTTGGTAATGTAGAAAGAGAAGAAATAAATGGCTGGGGAGAGGCTGCTAAGGTGTATTAAATAGAGAGCTGGGCATACAGTCAAGAAAACCTCAGTTCAAGTCCTACGCTTGGAACATACTGGCTGTGTCACCCTGGTCAGTCACTCAGGGCAGTCAGCTTTCTAAGACATTAAATTGTAGAACAGAAGCCAATTTCCATTGGTGGAATTCCCTAAAATTGTGAAATCATAGATCTGGACTTCCCCTACTCCATCATTTTTATTTATTTATTTTCTTCAATAAAGACTCAAGCACATATTTTTAGCATTTCTATTTAATGAAGATTCTAAATGTTATTTACAGAAGATACACACACATCAAGTGATTTCTGCACATTAAATGTTGCCGAATTATGAAACTGAAATAAAAACGTGTACTCCAATTACATGCTAAATAAAATAAATAAAAAAGGAATGATTTTGGCACAATACTGGTTATGTAGCAAATAAATACTTTATACCTTTAATTGAATAAACGCTTTTATTTACATTCTATCTAAAAGTGCAAAACAATTGCTGAAAATTAAGATATCTGTAATAATGTTTGAGTCCAGAAAATAGGTTTTTTTTCTTGCCAGTAACAATAATTTGCAGTTGATAGTAAAGTTTTTTTTTTTTTTAATGCCCAGGAAAATATTCTTATTTTGAAAAAAAAAAAAAACAGTTTTGTGCATATTGTGCTCTTGTTCAATGTCATCTTCTACCTTTGTTATAACCATTTTAACAACCTCAGTACTGGAATTTCTGCGTAATCCTGATTGGTCAGTTTTACAAAAGGTTACATTGTAAACATAAATATAATTCTAGTTATCTTTCAAAAATTAGAGACCGGTCTTTCCAAGTTCACATAAACAGCTCTAACATTGTACAATGGCAAAGTAATGGCAAGTTCTCTCAGAGGTGAGGCCACGAAGCCAGGAGGATACCATTGCTCCCTCCATCTTGATCCTACATGTCTTCTTGTTAACAACATAGAACCTCTCGAATTCAGAACCATGGGATATAATTAGTACTGCTCTATCTTAGAGGAATTCCCCACCCCTCCTGCCAGTGACATATCTTACCCCTACATGAAGGCATTGGAGAGATCTAGGGATTTACAACATGCCTGCCGCTGGCTGGAGATCTAGCGAATTTTACTATGGTTTTTGTTTATAGTACAGCAAAGACAGTGGGCATTCCTGAAGCTACAGGGTACAAGCATTCCATAAGCCAAACATGATTCTCCCTTTATTATAATCTTATGTTTTGGACAGTGCTTAGAGACAAAGCACTTTCACATACGTGACCATTTTTGATCCTCACAACAGCCCTGTGAAATAGGCAGGACAGCTTTAAATATCCCCATTTTATAAATGAGGAGACGGAGGCTCAGAGAGAGTAAGTGACTTGCCCAAGGTCACACAGCTATTTAGTGGCAGAGCTGAGACTAGAACCCAGATCTCCTGGCACATAGTTCAATGCTATTTCCACAATGCCACATTGCCCTCATCACCATGTAGCTGGTGTGCTGGGAACTGCCCAGAGATTGTTAACGCTAATTTTTTATTTCATAAAATTCTGTATGGCAGTAGAGTTGTAATAGAAATGGCATTTTTTTTTTCTTAGCAGACAGAAGACTGGAAATGAACCATTGTTTGAATCCCTGTAAATGTTCAAGCTCGACGAGGCTCTAATCTGTGTGACATCTGTGATAAAGTTCTCTGGTTGTCAATCACGTTTAATTGTCGTACATAACCCCGGACGTCCTGATGGTTCTTATTAGCGAGGGCTGCATCAGGATCTAATGACACAGGAAAAGAGCAGAGGTTATTACATAGTGAGCATGTTTAATATCAAATGACTTTATTCCTTTTACCTATTTACTATCTCTTATGCTGGGAGTCAATAAGACTTTCTTTTGTTTCGTTATTAATAAAATCTATTTACAAGTGTCTCAGCCTCTCTTTTCCCTCCCCACATCATAGAAGGCATCCTCTGGGACACAGGTATGTATATATAAATTATGTCTTTCATGTTTCCATTTTTCAGTTCATTCTCTGGAGGTAACATTCGCAAGCTATCCTTCAAGTATTAAATCTGTAACTGTGTCTCAGTTCTATTCATTTCACTTTCATTATCCCGTGTTGTTCTCTCTAAATCTTTTTAAAATCAGCCTACAGGGGGCAGCTGGGTAGCTCAGTGGATTGAGAACCAGGCCTAGAGACGGGAGGTCCTGGGCTCAAATATGACTTCAGTCACTTCCCAGCTGTGTGATCCTGGATAAGTCACTTCACCCCCATTGCCTAGCCCTTACCACTCTTCTGCCTTGGAGCCAATACAGAGTATTGACTCTAAGACAGACGGTAAGGGTTTAAAAAATTAATAAATAAATAAAATTAGCCTACTCCACCTTTCTTATGGCACACTAGTATTCCATCACAATCATATACCATGATTTTTTTCTGCCATTCTCTAATCGATGGGCATCCCCTCAATTTCTGTTTTTTTTTTTGCCACCACAAAGAGAGTTGCTATAAATATTGTGGTACATATGGGTTCTTTTCCTTTTCCCCTGATCCCCTTGGGACTATTGCTGGGCTTAAGAGGATACGTCATTTTAAAACTCTCTGGGTGTAATTCCAAATTACTCTTCAAAGTGGTTGGATCCACAATTTTACCAACATTGAAGTAATGTCCCCATCAATAAGACTTTCAGTGTTGCCATTGTACATCTTAATGGTCTATGTTAAAATAGGCAATCTACTATTAAATACTAATCACTGTTCTATTTTGATATTTTAATTTATGAATATTTAAATAGGAGATATGTAATGCCTCCTTATTATTTTCTCGTCCTATACCAGACATCTTCCTTTGATGTTTTCTCTGGCTTCTCACTTGAGGGGACATTGGAGCAAGCTTCTGAGAGCACATATAATTCTAACATACTGAAATCTACTGGTCTTTCCTCCTCTTCCCATCCATCTACCATTAAACCTAAAATGCATCCTTTCTTCCTTCTCTAGGTGAGAATTAGTCTGGCCTTTGTTAGCTTCATGTTTCACTGTTTACTGACAACTGTTTTTAATTTTCATCTGGGTCAAGGTTGAGGAAGTAAGCCCTGAATGCGAAGAAGCAATTTCCTCTCTCTCATGTATGGACCTGCCTATGAAATTGAAATACTTACTTCTGCTCCAGTGCCGCTCTTGGAGTGGCTGGATCCGTGATACCAAATGTTCATTTCCCTTGCTATAAAAAAGGACCCATTTTGACCTTATTGAGGTCTCTGTATTTAAGAGAAGCTTACATTCCCATTGTAATTTATACATGTCTTTCCTTAGATCCCTGTGAGGGAGGTAATGCTGGCATAATTTTCATTTGACAGGTGAGGAAACAAAGCCTCAACAACTTGACCAGGGGAAAAAGAACTGGTAAGTGATGATGACAGGATTTGATTCCAAGTCTTTTCATCTGAAGGCTCTTTTTATCATACCATTCTCCACTTGAAAAATAAGGCCCTGACCTAGTGGGTTGAAGGCTCTCTTACAGCTAAACTACATTCCCTGACCCAGCAGGCTTCCATAACCCAAAGTGCATAATATTTCAGTGGGTACCGTCCTACTTTATGCCATAATTTCTTGAAATCTAGGCTTAGAGCCCCTTGGAGGAAGGAAGTTTAGGGATCATCTAGTCCATCCTTTTATGTTTATCAGAAGCTTACAGAGCTTGTCACTTGTGTCTAAGGTCACAAAGTGGATTAGTGGTAGGACCAGGACTATGAATCCCAGTCTTTCCCCTATGCGTGTTGCCTTCTGTAGACCTTCTGTTTCTGCTATATTCACATGCACAGGGGCTCACATGTGCCCATACACACACACACACACACACACACACACACAGGTACAACTTTGCTTTTCCTCTTACCACTCCCAAAGGCAAAGGGAATGTACTTTTTGCACAAAGGGCGAAAGACAGCATTTTAGGGCTGAATGGAGATTTAGGGGCTCTCACTTGGTATAAGAAAAAACTCATCAGGATACTAATCATCCAGAATTAATCCCTCACTGGACTGAGCGAGGAACACATTGTGTTTAATTTCATCTCTTTTTGCTGGCAATGTACCCCCAACGTACAATATGCTGTAATTACATTGTCTATAGTCCTGCAATGTTTACGACACTATTCCTATAGCTTTATCTATAGATTGTTGACTTCAGAGCTGAGCAGCTGTTGTTTACCAGCAGTCATAGATAACTTCAACAAATGCACTACATATTATTTTACAAACTGGTTTTCCTTCTCTTCTTGGAGAAAATGGAGCAGAATGTAAATGTGCAGATTCCCGGGGCCACCCTCTTCTTCATGCAGGGCATATTTCCAGGAAGGCTCAGAGAATACTCAGAGATGGTTCCAGAGATAGCTCTTCCTTCGTTGTCTAATTACCCTTCTTTGAGATGGGAAAATGGGAAAGTTTGGTGGCTCCTCTGGCCTGTTGACCTATTCCCATAATAAGGGCTGGAGAAGGCAAAAAGCATCTGTCCTTTAGAGATGGTGTCTCCTTACCCACCTGCTTCCTCAAAGGTGTCAGTCTTCACCGTACTAATGCACAATATTTTTTCCCCACTTCTTTCTCTCCTCTTACACTGAATCTAAAATAACAATAGGTACTAAGAGGATTCCAGAATCTACCCAGCTGAAGTACCGACAAGAAAAGAAAAACACACCTCTCCTAGGATATGCTGACGGAGAAGCAGTATTGCCTGCTGGTTAGAGCCCTGGACACTTGGAGTAAGGAGGACCTGGGCTTACATCCTGCCTCTGCTGACACAAGCTACGTGATCTTGGTCAAATCACTTAATCTCCTTATGCCTCAGTTTCCTCATGTATAAAGTGGGAATAATAATATTTGTAACACTTGCCTAATAGGGCTACTATGAAGAAGCAGCAAAATAACACATGTGAACTGCTTTGTAGACCATAAAGCAGTGCATAAATGTTAGCTATAATTATTGCCATGTATCATAGTGACAGAAATCATAGTAATGCTTAGCCATAATGGTAATCTTTATATCTCTAAGGGCAACAACTATTCATAGTGTTTACCCAAGAGAATGGCACCAAGTAGACTTGTGGGGTCACCTCTATCACATATTAATTATGAGTTAATATTCAAATTTCTATAAATGACTAATGAAATAAAGTCCACAGCCAAAAACAAATGCCCCAAAGTATATGTCCTTCCTTCTCCAGTCCAGTTTTAGAGAGTCAGATTTCTCTCACCTCCCTACCAGCCCACCCACACAGGACACACATCAAAGTTAGAACTAAGATGCCATGATTACATGGTGCCCTAGGCTGAATTCAATGACACTGGTTTATTGTGATTCGGATCACACATTTTATTGTGCCAATTACTCTGGTGCCTTTACAAAAATGAAACAAATACACATAACTTAATATAAGGGGGAAATACTTTCTTTGCACAGCATCTTTTGCAAATATATCACAAGCATTAATTAATTCTTACCACACTCCTGGACAGATGCTAAAATATTATCTCCTCCTGTTTATAAATGATGGAACTGAGTCATAAAGGGTTTAAGTGAATTACCCAACATCAAACAATGAGTCAGAGGAAAAGCTGGGATAAGGTTGGATTACCTGGGCAATCTTGTCATAATCTTTTCCTATATAGCTTCAAAGGCCACGTTAAGAACATTAAAATGATGCTCTTAAATTCATTCTTTTTTTTTCCCCTCTCTTAAATTTAGTGCTAGGATAGCCTTCATATTTTTGTCATTTAGCTTTGTAACAACCTAAATGCAAGGGAAGGCCTTCAGTCCAATACCTTGTCTCTTGGAGTTTGGAGGCTAAAGTGTGTGATATAGTTACCAAGTTTCCTGGCATCTCAAGCTTTATTAATATCCTCATTAAAAAACAGTCATACCATCAAGACCCAGAAGGCAGGATATAACTTACTGAAGGTTTGGCTCCTGCAGTACCTCACTGTTCTGACCGTGTTAGCAATCATGCGCTAAAAAGAAGGGGAAAAAAAGGCATATCAATCAATGTAGCAAGTGATGGAACCTGCCAAGAAAAACAACCACATTTAGTGTAGCCATAGTTGGCGTCATGAGAAACTGCTTGACCTGAAGGCTTCTCTGTAAAAATCCACAAAGATTCATCTTTGTGAGGTAAGATGTTCAGGAAGAGTTTTAATTTCATTTTATATTTGTGTTCCCCTTAGTCTTTTCAGATAAAAAAGCAAAAGGAAAAAAGGAAAAGCAATATTTTTTTCCTGAAGATATCCCTCATTGCAAAAGACACATTTTATGTCCCTTTCCTGGTACTAATATGATCATATTTGTCCATATTGCAACTACCCTAGAAATGGAGAAGACCGAAGAAAACCTCCTCAAAAAGGACAGCTGAAACATGGTGTCATAAAACCATCCTCTACATAGAAGTCTAACTTATTTTATCTCCTCAACTAGAGTTCATCCTGACCTTGTTCCAAATCACCTCAAAAATTATTAAGTGGCAATCCAGTGTGCCAGGCCCAGGACATCTTCAAGATCAAAATGAAACAATCGTCAATTCCCCTATCTTAACCCTTCATCTCAATAAACTTAAATTTTATTTTACAAATAAATACGTTAAATATGTTCAAAATTAATGTCTTTTTTTGAGAGGGTATTAGGTGGTTGGGGTATTAGGAAAGGTCTTGTAGGTATTGGTTGGGCAAGGTTTTGAAGAAAAATAGGGCTTCTACGAGGCTGGGGTGAGGTGTGAGCATAAGACTGATACATAGATTTCAGAATCATCAAGAGAGCAATTGTCCCCATGACAATGATGAGATTACCAAAGATGAAAGTGTCAAAAGAACACAGAGGAGGACCTAGGATAGAGTTATGGGGTACACCCATTGTTGTTGTCCAGTCATGTCCAACTCTGTGACCCCATTTTGGAGTTTTCTCAACAAAGATATTGGAATGGTTTGCCATTTCCTTCTCCAGCTCTTTTGTAAATGAGAAACTGGGGACTTGCGCAGGGTTATGCAGCTCGAAAGTATCTAAAGCCAGATTAAAACTCATGAAGATGCGTCTTCCTGATTCTAAGCCTAGTGCTCTAAGGACGGCACTACCTAGCTGCCTCACAGAGAAAAGAGTATCATGAAAACCCATAGAGGAATGAATATTTAGGAGGAAAAGAGTGGTCAACTGTGTCAAATGCCCCAAAGAGGTCAAGAAGAATAAGGACTAAGAAAGGCCATGAGAATTGGTAATGCAAATAACCATAGGGACTCTGGAGAAAGCCTTTTCAGTTATGTGATAAGGAATGAAGCCAATATGCAAAGGACACATGGAAAGTGATTTGGAGGGAGAGAGACAGACAGACAGACAGACAGACAGACAGACAACAGACAGACAGAGACAGAGAGAGAGACAGAGAGAGAGAGAGACAGAGAGACAGAGAGAGACAGAGAGACAGAGAGAGACAGAGAGAGACAGAGACACAGAGAGAACTGTTAGTGTACAAGGGAGAGGAGAGGGACAGTAGAGATCCAGGAAAGAGTCTGAATAGGAACTGAACTTGGACTGAACCTCCAAAGAAGCTAAAGATGTTAATAGTACCAGATGAGGAGGGAGAACATTATAGACGTGGGGATTATAGGAAATGGAATACTAAAGTTAGGTAAGATCTAGTAGGGACAGCTAGGTGGTCCAGTGAATAATGTGCTGGGTCTAGATTCATCTTACTCAGTTCAAATCCAGTCACTAGAGACCTTTATTACTGTGTGATTCTGGGTAACTTAACTTGTTTGCCTCAGTTTCCTTATCTGTAAAATGAACTGGAGAAGGAAATGGCAAACCACTCTAGTCTCTCTGTCAAGAAAAACCCAAATGGAATGCTATCTATCTCTAGAGAAAGAACTGTTGGAGTCAGATGGATGTGTTCTCTTCTGACCCTGAGGTGCTGATTTTATTTGATTAGTCAAAAAAGCCAATATAGTCTACAAAATTCATAAACTATTTGGGAGTTAACTTACAAAAAACATGTTAGAATTCTAAAAATATATTTAAATTAAATTCCTCAGCTATATAGCTAGGCTGGTCTTATTTATGGGTAGTATATTTATAACTGATGTCCTCCCTTCTCCCAAAGAAATAATCTCTTCCACTTCTCTGTTCTAATGCCAGAAATTCTCCCATTCCTTTGGCTTAAGGAATTGCAGCCTTTGCTAGTCATTACAAATACACCTGGGAGAAGTAACACATTAAATTCTTTGTAACTATAATACTATAGAGGGAAGGAACTAATTTGATCCTTTCTAACAGACAAGTTGGCTGAGGGCAGCTTATTTCAGAATGAGACACACAAGTAAATTGTTTGTTTTTTTAAATCCTTATTTTCTGTCACAGAATTGATATAAGTTTTGGTTCCAAGGCAGAAGAGAGGTAATGGCTGGGCAATTGGAGTGAAGTGACTTGCTTAGGGAGAGTCTGCAGTCAGATTTGAATCCAGGTGCTCCCAAATCCAGACCTGGAACTTTATCCACTTAGCCACCTAGCCACTCCACACAAGTAAGTTTTGATAAGGAATGTGGGGAGAGGGTTTCTGAGTTGGGAAAGGCAGAGGAGGGTCAGACAGAGAGCTTTAGCCATGGGGTAGGAAAGGTCCTCTGAGGGCATCCTAAAGACATAAGGATGTTGGAGAGCACTCTTTCCTTCTCTCAATACTTTTGCCAGTGGCCTGCAGTAGATAACATGACATCTGCCAAAACACTGAATTTTAGGCTCAATGCTGAAGCTCCAGGGCTGTGGTGATTGATTGTAGAAGGTTTTATGGGTATTTCCCGACCTAAATTAATCACGTATCAAGAGGGAAGTAAGACATAGAATCAAGAAATCATTCATTTTGCGGGGCCACTCATTTTTAGCAGGTGGAAGGAAAAGGTTTAGAGGGCTGCTGTCTGGAAAACGATGATATGGGACAATAGTTTCATGGAATTATAGAATTTAGAGCCAGAAAGCAGTGGAGATTATGAAGACAACTGGATTGAACCATCTATTGCCTTGGAAAGTCATTGAGATTAGCAAGAATGAAGGTTTGTGCCAGTGGGACCCAGTCAAAGCAAAGCAAAGTAAAATAAAACAAATAAGCAAAAACATTTAAAGCTTTGAGCAAAAGTATAAATTGAAAATCTAGTTCCCAGCTTTGACTCTGTATTTTTGTAAGTTTTTGACATTTGAATAACTGAAGCTTACATGACACTATAGATTGGTTGTTACAAATTTAGAGATTTTTAAAAACTTGTCATCATGGGAGGGATAGCTATGTGGCTCAGTGGACAGAGAGCCAAGAGTGAAGATAGGAAGTCCAGGATTCAAATTTGACCTCAGACTCTTCCTAGCTGTGTTATCCTGGGTAAGTAACTTATCCCCCTTTGCCTAAACCTTATCACTCTTTTGCCTTGGAACTAAAACATAGTATTGATTCTGAGATGGGAGATAAGGGTTTTGTTTTGTTTTGTTTTAATCTGTCTGCCTGGTTGATAGGATAGCAACCAATATCAACTAGTGTATTTCTGTATTTGTTTTCCTGCCTTTAATTAATGATAAATAGTAAGATGCAGTTGTAAGAAATGAACAGGATGATTTATGAAAGAGCTAGAAAGATCTCCATGATGCAATGTGAAATAAGTAGAAGCAGGAGAACATTATACTCAGTAACAACAGTATAGTGGAATGATCCAAGACAATTCTGAAAGATTCTTCATAATAAAAATGCTATCCACCTCCACAAAGAGAGCTGATCAACTCTGAATACAAATTGAAGCATAATTTTTTTTCACTTTAATTTTCTTGTTTTTTTTGGCAATGTGGCTATTATGGAAATATTTTTTACAATATTTGATATCATATAATTGATATATTGTTTGCCTTCTCAATGAGTGAGTGAGGGAGACAATTGGAAATGCAAATGCAAAAGTTTTAAAAACTCAATGTTAAAATTAAATATATATAATTTCATTTCATTCTCATAACAACTCTGGGAGGTAGGTGATATTATTGTCTTCATCTTATAGATGAGGAAACAGGCTGAGAGTGGTTAAGGGATTTACCAAGGGATCACTTGACTAATTTCTGGAGAAGGATTTGAACTCAAGTCTTCCTGACTCCAAAGTTATCAATTTATCTACTATTCCACCTAGCTTTAAATTGTATGAAAGAAAAATACCAGATACAGGTTATGGGGCTAAGAACTTTTTGTGGAGGAGCCTCTTTGGGGGGATTTTCTACTTGGCATATTTGCAAATTCCTCATTCCCCAAGCATCAGTGTTAATAGTTAACAACAACAAAAAAAAAAAAACAAAAGAGAAGAAACATACAGCAGTGAGACATCTCAAGGATATGTCTATGGGCTCATCTTTCATTTGGACTTTTTGCAGAGTGGCTAAAAAATTCCCATTATTCGCTTTATAAGATAATAGATTTTTAACTGGAAAGGCCTTTAGAGACCACCTGGTTCAATCCCATCATGTAGAATTAAGCACCAGTGGCACATAGTTACCTAAGATCACAAATTTCAAACCCACATCTTTTTATTCCAAGTCTAGCACTTTAAAAAAATGCTACTATGGAACTCTTCATGATTCTTTCTACTTATTAAAATAGTATTGCTATTATTTAGTAAACCCTTCTCTTATGCCTTCATTCTGTGGCCCTGGCCATACTTGAAAAATATCTTGTAAAAATCAACAAAACTCCCTTAGATCCAGTCATAGCACTGCTGGGTTTGTACCCCAAAGAGATAATAAGGAAAAGACTCGTACAAGAATATTCATAGCTGCACTTTTTGTGGTGGCCAAAAATTGGAAAATGAGGGGATGCCCTTCAATTGGGGAATGGCTGAGGAAATTGTGGTATATGTTGGTGATGGAATACTATTGTGCTAAAAGGAATAATAAAGTGGAGGAATTCCATGGGGACTGGAACAACCTCCAGGAAGTGATGCAGAGCGAAAGGAGCAGAACCAGGAAAACATTGTACACAGAGACTGATACACTGTGGTACAGTCGAACGTAATGGACTTCTCCGTTGGTGTCAATGCAAGGTCCTTGAACAATCTGCAGGGATCTAAAAAACACTATCCACAAGCAAAGGATAAACTGTGGGAGTAGAAACACCGATGAAAAGCAACTGCTTGACTACAGGGGTGGAGGGGATATGACTGAGGAGAGACTCTAAATGAACACTCTAATGCAAATACCAACAACATGGAAATGGGTTCAGAGCAAGGACACATGTGATACCCAGTGGAATTGCGCGTCAGCTATGGGAGAGGTGGTGGGAGGGGCGGGGGGAGGAAAAGAAAATGATCTTTGTTTCCAATGAATAATGTTTGGAAATGACCAAATAAAATAATGTTTAAAAAATCAACAAAACCAGTTCGAATCCTGGGTGTAATGGGACAAGCAATAGAAAGCTCAGAGCATTAAGCCCTTCTGAAGGTGCGCCATGGTCTTCTAGGAATGCTAAAACAGCTCATTTCAATCGCGGTGATTTTGATTGACTCATTATAAGACTTCTTGAGGACAGAGACCCACTATATACTTCTTTTACATCCCCTTAAGCAGTTTTATTGTCCTGAGTCCATAGTTGGTGCTCAAGAAATACTAGTTAAGCTGATCTGCAGGCAGGTATGTATGTATGTTTATAAGTAGGTAAGTATGTAGATAGACAATAAGGTAGATAGGTATGGCTGTAGTTATGGGTAAAGTGTAGACTAAAGGACAGATAGTTTTGCTGTCAGGAATTCTTGGGTTCGAGTCCTGCCTTAGACATCTACTGGTTGGGTGACTATGGTCAAATTGCTAAATCTCTCAGTGCTCCAGGCAACTAAGAAGATAAATTGCAGAGATATTGTCAACCTGCATGGGCAGATAGAGTTTTCCCACGTGGGAGTTCTCTTTAACAATAAAATCACAATTCTAGTCAATCTCTCTCTATCTAGAAAAACATTTTACCGCAAATGTGCTGCTACACATTCATATGTGTTTTACAGTCTTTTCAAGTCTATTAACCTTCTAGGCCACAGTATATTTCAAGGTTAATATTAATTCTTTTTTAAAGCCTTTTGGTTAAATTCAGATGATTGAAAGGAAATCTTTTGTGTTTTCATTTCTTCTTAGTTTAATTTTTTTTAAGGCCAGGTATATATTTTTTAATCTGTGAGACAAAACATCATTCCATAGCAGGGGATGTGGATTTTTTTTGGAACATGGCATTTTACTGTTAGCAAGGACCCCTCAATCTGTGTGTGCTGTTTCAACGAGGCTTTTGCTGCTTATATTCTAAAGGTGGCTCCATAGAGATGGTGAATTAACTTTAACAATAGCAAGAAAATTGATAAGACTCCACACAGGGAAAGTGACTCTCAAACCTTGGAGCTGTCATGTTCCCCCACCCTCTACACCTCCCTCTGGCCTCTCGCATTACCAGACTATAGAAAATGAATCTGAGCAAACCTCAATGGTCTTTTTAAAAAAATTAATTCATATAAGATGAAAATCATTCATAGAAGATTCCCAATTTTTTAATATTAAAAGGAATACTCATAAGATCTTGGCAACTACTGCTACCCTGAGACACTGGGAAGTGACACAAATCTGAACTGTCCGTGCCCAAGTATTTTCTCATAGACAAAGGGAGAAAAATTGGTAAAGTTTACGTATTCTTTTATAAAGGACCCTAAAACTCACACATCTTTTGGTCAGCATGAGAAATATATTACAAATACCTATAAGAAAATGTAGCATACAATGTATAATTAGCCTCTTATATATGGAGCCCTCAAATAAACAGTAACTACGATAATTTTCATGCTAATTTACTTTAAGTTGTTTTTTCCACTTCTCCAAAGGCTTTGCATCTGAAGGGCACAAGTATATTCCATGCAGAATTATTGTAATTCTTCTGATATTGAATGGAGTGTAATTACTGGAAACCCTGGGAAATGCTGCCTGTATTCCCCTCTGAAGAATAATAAAACAATTAGCAGGGGTCAGAAACCTCTTCCTATACCATTTTGTGGGAAGTAATTGTTCTGCTTTTTAGTTTTGAAAGCTAAAACATTTCATTCTGACTTCAGTTTTAGACTACTCTTTAGAGCTATGCTCTGAGGCTTCGTAATTTTTACCTCATTATGTAGTTTAAAATGTGAGAACAATTGTTTAAATCAGTAATTTTCAGCTTGAGGGTTTGGTTCTACCTTTCTAAATCTTTGATTAATTTTAACAATAGTTTTAATTTTGATATATCCTTTTTAATTGTACTCAAAGATAACTTTAGTTACACATCAAAATTCACACCTTGCTTTTGCATGGAGGTCCATTTTTTTGCTTCATTAGGTCAGCATAATGCTGCCAATCATATGCACCCTGGTTAGGAATGGATGAACCTTGCCAATGTCTCTGCAAAATTAATTCTGCTAGATTTTTATCTTGTAGAAGAGGAAATAGACTTAACATTTTAAGTTTAGGTGGTCCTCTAACCATTGGCAGACAACTCTCATTCCTTAAGGTACATCAAAATAAAATTTGGGCTGAAGAGCTGAAATATAGGACCAAAATTTGGAGTTTAAAGGGGCCTTAGATACCTGAGCCAGATCCTTCATTTTACAGTTGAAAAACTTGAGGC
Organism: Monodelphis domestica; assembly: GCF_027887165.1. Taxonomy (NCBI): domain Eukaryota; kingdom Metazoa; phylum Chordata; class Mammalia; order Didelphimorphia; family Didelphidae; genus Monodelphis; species Monodelphis domestica. Next base: position 184,153,090 of record NC_077230.1, on the reverse strand, counting down.
CCAGGCAGGTTAAATGACTTGTATTGCTAGTAAGTAGTGGAGAGAAGACTTGCACCCAGGACTTCTGATCCCACATGCTTACCTCTAAAGAGCATTGTACCATGGAACTTCAGCAATGTTATTCAACTCTCATTCTAATGTAAGGCAAGCAGCAAGTTGCTATTCACATTTATTTTGAATGTAACTGAGGATAAAAGTATGTAGACTTCATGACCTAACTGGCAAGACAGGGACAGAGCCAAGTAGCATTACTCAAGACTTTCACACCCCTGCCAGGAGGGATGGTCTCCACAAAGCAAACCCAGCAAGTTCCTGTGATGCTGGCAACTGAAAAATAAAAATATATAGCTTTTACTTCCCAGCATCTACTAAAATAAATATTGTCTTACTTCATAAGCAAATCCAACTCTGCCCCTGATCTGGAGTTCTTGCCAGAAAATTGTAAAAGAGGTCACCCCTTTGAGATTCCACATTTTAAATGTATAGTTATCGTCTTTCTGAGGCCAGCTTTTTATTCACTACTCCATGCTGCCTGTCTCATTGCCACATCCTCTGCTTGGGACCAACTTTCAGCCTCAGAAGTCCTGGCAAGACAACAAGCATTTATTAAGTACTTACCTGTCTCAGCCAGACTCAAAGATGGTCATACTCTCAATCTTGCCATCACCTACAAATGTACCACCTCCATATTCAAGAATTCTGATATTTATTCTCTTCTCTGGTCATATTCTTTTGCTTTTTCATTTCTTTCTCCCTCCCCCTTCTCTTACATAACTCCACTCTTCATCTGCACTGTGATCTCCAATCCCTTGAATTCTCAATTCTTTCCCAGATCAACTCCTCTGTACCCTATCTTCTTCCCATCTTGACTCCTTAGTGAAATAATTCAACTTTATACTATATTCATTTCTTGAATCCTTATTCCCTTTATCATATCATCAATTACCCCATCCAAGCTTCAGCATTAGATCATTCTCACTATTCACCATCTTCACTCCTACACATGTGCTACTGAACAAAAATGGAGAAAACCATACAACTTCCCTTTGCTTTCCCTCTTCATAATCTTTCAGATAAGAACCTTGTCTCATATTTTACAGAAAAAAAATAGAGGCTATTTTCTGTGAGCTCTCTCTTCTCTTCTCCCCACTTATCATTCTTAATACTCAGTTGTCTTCTGCTGTTCTCTGCCCCTTCACCACTGTCACTACCAAAGCTAACCTTTCTACTCATTCAAGTGATCCTATTCCAACTTGTCTCCCCTAACAGATTGCCCTTTATGTCTCCCCTATTCTCCTCTACTCATCTTTTTTCAATCTCTCCTTCTATACTGGCTCATTTCCTACTGCTTGTAAAAATGCTGAGGTCTCCCTTATCTGGAAAAAATCTCACTAGATCCTTCCATCCCTTCCATCATTATCTGTCTCTTCTTGCCCTTTGTAGCTAAATTCTTCACCATATATAATAAATACCTTCATTTTTTTCTCTCCTGATTTTCTTCTTAACCACTTAACAATCTGGCTTCCAATCTTATCATTCCACCAAAATTGTTCTCTCCAAAGTTACTAGTGATCTCTTATTTGCCAAATTCAATGGTCTTTATAAAAAAAAAAAAACTCTTACCTTCCAACTTAGAATCAATTGCATTGGTTCCAAGGCAGAAAAGTGGCAAGGGCTAGGCAGTATGGGGTTAAGTAACTTATTCAGGGTCACACAATTAGGAAGTGTCTGAGGTCAGATTTGAACCCCAGGACCTTGATCTTTTGACTTGACTCTCAATCCACTGAACCACCTATCTTCTCCCAATCCAATGATCTTTTTCTCACTCCTCATTTTTCTTGACCTTTCTGCAGCCTTTGACACTATTGGTCACTCTCTTCTCCTTGATACTCTGTTTTTGTATACTACTTTCTCTTGGTTCTCCTCTTCCCTGTGTGACCACTCCTTTTGCCTCCTTTGCTAGTTTATCATTCAGATAATTTCTTCTAACTATAAGTGTCCTCAGAGTCTGCCCTGGGCCCTCTTCTTCCTCTAAACTACTGCATTTGGTAATCTCACCAGGGCCCATGGGTTTATTTACCATCTCTATGCTGATGATTCTCAAATCTACTTATTGTGCCCCAATCTCTCTGCTCATCTCCAATCTCTCAGCCTTTCAGACATCTTGAACTGGATGTCCAGGAGACACCCTAAACTCAACATGTCAGTAACAGAATTCATTATCTTTCCTCCAAATCCTCACGCACTCTTAACTTCTCTTTTACTACAGAGGGTAACACTGTCCTCCCATCCCTTAGACTAGCAACCTTATTTCCTCCATTTTATTATATTCTGATTCAGCAACTAAATCATAAACTTTTTGAGTCAGGTAGGGATCTCATGGCATCATTTGAAATAAATCAATGCTCAAGCAAAACTAAAATAAAAATTCTCTCCCTCCTTCACTCCAGCCTCATGAAAATCACATATGTGTGAATTTTCTCTTTCTAAGGAAATAAAACTGCTATGAAAACTTTTCTCTTTGATTATTTTTCTAGGGTTGATAGAAGGAAAAACTGAATAGTTAGAACCATACAAAAGCAGAACAGATTGTCTCTGGTGGTAGTGGGTAGTGGTTTGTAGAAATGGTAAACAGAACTAAGGGAACAGAAATGCAGAAGAAAAACATGATCAATCACATAGTTCGATGGGGATATGATTAGGGTTTTGATGTTAAAAGATCACTTACTGCAAATATGAAGAACATGGAAATAGATTTTAACAATGACAGATGTATAAACCAGTGGAATTGCTCATCAGCTCTGGGAGAGGGGAAGGAAGGGAGGGTGCAAAAAACATGAACCATGGAACCATGGAAAAATATTCTAAATAAAAAAAATTTTTAAAGAAAAGAAAAGAAATGGCAAACAGCTTTGTATAGCTTACACCATAACTTGGAGTTCTACAGAGAAGGTAATACCAGAAGAAGTTTACATCATTAAAACTAGCAGGAGATTTGCTTACATGTAGATATCTATGCACAGAAGTCTCTATCACAAGAAACTTCTGAAGAATTTGGAAAAATTCCCAATAGAAGCAAAGAAAGCATCACATTTGATAGCACTTTGCCAAGAAGTTCATTTAATTTTACCAATTTAGAAATGGCCCTCAGTCCTTCTTAGAAGCCTTGGACCCCAGTGATCCCTCCCTCTTTTTTCACTAAGGGTCTCACTCTCTCCTGTTCCTTTAGCAATATCTCCAGGAGGCATTTCTTCTGTTGTTACATCAACTGTAGCACGTTTCATGGTCTATTTTGTATCATAGTCCAAATGTTTTATCCCCCATGCTAGACTGAAAGCTCCCTAGGGATAAGTCCATTCAAATTATTTTGAAAGCGTAATTATAGGATGTACAAAACTCAGTGCTGTGTGTGTGTGTGTGTGTGTGTATGTGTGATACAGACAATTCCTGCCCTCAGAGAGCTTTCTTTCTATTGAGGCTGTTGGAAGTTTGCCTGGACAAGAATCATGCCAAATTTCTTTTTTGTATCCTTATCATCTAGTATTTGTTACACATAGCAGACACATAAATGTTTTTTAATAGGGTTTAATTTAATTTAATTTAAAATGATGTAAATGTGTCAAGGTTATTCAGCTTGTTTCCTCCATTTTATTATGTTCTGTCTCAGCAACTAAATCACAAGTTTCTTGAGCCAGGTAGGAACCCCCAAGGCAAGATTCACTTGTACATCCTTGGACAGTGCCTCAATTAGAACAGACACTCAAGAAGTAGGTCTTGATTTGATTGGAAGCATTTATAAGACCTGAGTTTAGGTTGCTTCCATGTATTACAGAGAGTAAACTTGATTGCTGTAGATTTTTTTCCCCTAGATTGAGCTGGTACAGGGTGGCTGCATAGGTAGGTAGGTAGGTGGGTAAGTAGGGTCTTTTATTTCTCCACTCTTGGCAGGATGGAAGGGTTGAATCTCGGTTACAATTTGTAAAGCAAAAAATAATGGTTCAAAACATTCTTTTTTGTTCGAGGGGAGACGATGCGTGCTCAGAAGTTTGTACCAGTCTTCTCATGCCAAATAAAACTATTAGTTTAAAAATGATATTCATAAATAAATAAACCTAAATATGGGTATGTCTGAAATAGAACCAAGCACATAATACAGTAGCAACTGTGACTATCAGCATGCTATATATATGCAACAATACCCTTTCAGCTTTATGCAGCCTGGTATGGTGGCAGCAGGCCAACACATTATCTGCTAATCCATTCCTAGTCTAGGCTCCTAAATGTTATAAATATTCATGGATGCCATAGAAAGCTACTAAGGGCTTTATTCAAACACTTTTCCCGAATACCCCTTTATGTTCCAAAAAAATGAAAGAATGTCTGCCCCCCCTTTTTTTGCATAAGGATCAGAGTGTGAATTCTCTTTTGTTCATATCCACAAAACCTGAAAACCAATATGCAACAATTCCCTAATCCTCATTTCACACCTCAAGGGTGGAGAGGCTCAAATAAAAAAGGGGAGGGGGCAGGGATGCTGGCACAGTGGTCTGCCACTAATATGCTTCACTCCATGGAAAGCTAAGCAACCTGGGCTTTTGACTGTTCTGGTAACTTTACTCCCTGTGTAGGTAGGTGCAGCTTCTGGAGAGAGTCACCCAAAAGAAGAACAACCAATCACACTGGCCTCCCTGACAGATGATTTTGCTGTGCAGCAGGAAGAAGGGGATTTCTTCTGTCAACAGGACACATGATGCCAAAGAAGCTGACAGCTGAGAGAAGGATAATGGGGAGCAAGTTCCTCCTGCACTTAAGATGGAGGTTAAGGGGGGGAAACACATTTTAGGGTTTCCATTCTTTCTTTTTATGCCACCCAATTTGTGGTAGGGCCTTTCCAAAAACAGATCCACTTTTCTCATGATAGGATCATAGACGGGAGAGCTGGAAGGGTTTCCCACTTGTGGCAAAATGTGCTTTAGCCAAATGAGAACACACTGAGGTCTCTTATCTTCTTGCCATTGTGCACAAATATTTCAGCACAGAGGAAGGTAGCTAGGCAGACAGATGGTACAAGGGAGTTCAAATCTGACCAGATACATACTGGTGGTGTCACCCTAAGCAAGTCACTTGGTTGCTCTTTTTGCCTCAATTTCTTCAATCATAAAATGAGGGGAATAATAATAGCACCTACCTCCCAACAAGAGTTGTTGTGAAGATAAAAAAAAAAGTATATTACATTGCAAACCTTAAAACACTATATGAATATTAGCTATGCTAATGGTGGTGTGAATCCAAATGTGGATATCTTCCCCCCTCCCAAACCCTTACTTTATATATTAGAATGGATACTAAGTATTGGTTCCAAGGCAGAAGAGCAGTAAGGGGTAGACAATGGAGATTGTGATTTGCCCAGGATAATGCAGCTAGGAAGTATCCAAGGCCAAATTTGAACCCAGGGCCTCCTTTCTTTAGGCTCTCCATCCCCTGAGTGTCCTACCTGTCCCAAATATCCTTTCTAATAAAAAAATGACACTAATGATTTGTGCCCATCTTTTAAATATTCTGTATAATTCGACAAGTGGTTTCTATTTCTGAAAACTGTTTTATCTTTGAAGTTGGCAAAATATTTTAAAATCTTCAGGTTGAATGAATGAAGAGCACTGATCTCAGTGGCCTCTCACAAAGCAGAAGGAATGAAAGCAACCATTACGCATAACCTTTGACAAGAAATTCTGGTGAAGGAATTGACCTCAGGATTAAATATCTTTGGGAGATATGAGCATATGCTTTATTTTCCAAGAAGTTCCAAATCCAAAAACTCTGGTCTGAGCAATGGTTGCGGTTGCTTTTCTTTGCATGACTATAGTCTGGGCTTGGCTGATTCCCAAAGCTTGATGGTGCTGATTCATTTAGAATTGTTACAGGATTTCCTATGTTTTCCTGTGATGTGGTATTTTTTTCAACTTTAGTATTACTATTGTCCTATTTTTTTAAGCTATCAAGAAATCGGGCTAACTGATTATTCATAGATATTAGCTTCTGAATTCTTCCAAAAAAAGCCTTTGTTTTGACAATTCATCTATCTAGAACTTAGTTAACTAGCAACCTCACCTAACAAGGACCTAGTGGAGAATGAGGAAGGTGGCAAGAAGGGCCTCTGAGGATACAAAATAACTATTACAAAGTCCTTATATTGAATTATACGTATCACTCAGAAGAGAACCCTTAGCCCTCATTCCAAGGTTTTCTTGTTTTATTTTGCAGTGTCAGCCACTTTGGGTTTTTTTTTAATAAATACTAGCAAAATTGGCCATATAGTTTCTGATTCCATAGTAGATTGGAAGCTACAAATAAGAAAGAAAATTAGGGACTTCTGTAAGCAGATAGGTTGAATAGACAGGAAGGAAAGGAAAAACTACAAAAAATCGAGACAATAATTCTAAAAATGTAGGCGTCTAGAACTATTTAAATATAGAGGGAAGTTGTCACAGAGACAAGAAGGGGTCTTGGAGGTTAACTAGACCAACTTACAGCTGAATAAGAATTGATTATACAATACTTCACACATGTTCATCCAGTGTTGTTCAATGAGAGGGAAGTCACTACTTCTTGAGGCAACCATTCAACTTTTCCATAACTGATTATTAGGAAGTTTTTCTTTACATCAAGCCCAAACTTGCCTCTTTGCAATTTTGACTGGTATACTGTTCCTAATTCTGCCATCTGGGGATGGGTAGATCAAATTTAATTCCTCTACTATGAGGACCTTCAAACAGCAATCATCTTCCCCCAGCCCCAATTCTTCCTAAGCCTTCATTTTTCTTGTCCAAATATCTAATTATTTCAACTGATTCTCAGATCCTTTGCTATCTTGGTTGCTTTTCTCTGTATATTCTCCAATGTATTATGTCCTTAGATATGGTGCCCAGAACTGAGTCAAAATTTCAGATGTGGTCCTACCTGAGCAGAGGATTGTAAGATGGACACTATACCTCTCTTTCTTGGATGTCCTCCATCCTTGAAGCTCTTATTGCTCAATTACATTGTAAAATAATTGGTGTTAATAATGATGTCTTGGAGTCATCAAGAAAAGGATACATTTCATTCTATATACAGTATTTTTTAAGGCAGAGAAAAAAGTATGTAATGTATTTTAGAAAGATTTACCTCCCAAATGATAAAAAATAAACTATGATTTGGTGCTTACTGGGATAAACTCTCAGCTATATGGAAAACTTGACTATCTAGAGAATTCCTTTCCAGAAGGTTTCAGATGATTGAGTATTTTACTCTATTAAAAAAGGAAGGAGTCAAATATCCTTCAGACCCATAGTAATCCAAATTTTATGAGTAACAAAGATGTAAAAGCATTTGTTCTCCCAATGGGAAATTTAACTTAGCATGAGCTCAACTAAAAAAAAAAAAACTGGAAAAAATTAATCAAATCTCAGGTTTCTGCATAAAAAAATTTCCTATATTATGTAGAGCAACATGGCACTATATAGCAAATTTTCTAGAAAATAAGACAATGTTACAATGAAAAGTATCATATTTGTATAAGCTTAGAAAACAATAAAGGTGTCATAGGACAATGGCCTTTCATTTACATTATACAATCCATAAAAGATTTAGTAGAACATAAGTCATTACTCATCTCCAACCATAGGGAGAGAAGTCTTATTTTTAGAACTTTTTTTTTCTTTTGGGGGAGTGGGACCCACCCACATTGGTGTAGGAATTCCTTCTACTGATGATGCTTAATGGCAACTTTTCTTTTTTAAATTTAAATCCTTATCTTCTGACTCAGAAATGATATAAGTTTTGGTTCCAAGGTAGAATAGCAGTGAGGTCTAGACATTGGGGTTAAATGATTTGCCTAGTGTCACACAACTAAGAAGGATCTGAGGCTAGATTTGAATCCAGGACTTCTGGTCTCTAGGCCTGGCACTTGATCCACTGAGCCAACTAGCTGCCTCTCATGGGAACTTTTCTATAGTATGAAGTCTAGAGTTAACAAATCATAGTCTTAAATATTTGCTTGTGGCTTTAAGGGGTTAAACAACTTGCCTATGATAACTCAACCAGTAGATGTCAGAGGCAGGACTTGAACCTAATTCTTCGAAGGTTTTTAAAGTTTTCTCTGCATTCCTGAGTGAAATTGATTGGTATAAACTGTACCCATCAAGTATAACCCTCCAGTGTAAATGTATAACAGAATTGTCTTTTGTCTACTTCAGTGAAGCCAAGTCAGGTTAGGCAGATAAACATTTCCCTGGCATCCTGGGGCAGGCTAGCTCCACAAACCTTGTGACAAAAACAACATGGAAGTCAGGCTGTCGCCTTCCTACATTATAGCAACAGGCAGCCACAGGAGAAATGAGGAACATAAAAGCCAGCAGTCTCTGGCCGCTGTGAGCCAACCACACAAATACAATTCAGTCCCACAAAAAAGAAATGACAGAATAAAATAGGGAGTCACTCTGCGCCAAATCTTTCAAAAACCTTTATGTATAACTTCCTTGAGTTTCTACATAGCAGCACATGAAGAAATTACCTCTTTTATTAGCAGAAAGCATTTTTTTTTGCAGGTGGTGGAGCGAAAGAAATACTCCCTCCCAACATTTGAGGTGAGATTATTAGAGTACGTACCATTTTTTCAAAGTTTACTAGATTGTCAATGAACGTCTTGTTCCCCTCATGAGTAAATGTCATATCTGTAAGGAAATAAAAAGCCAAAAGCTAATAACCAATTGAAATTTGTCACAGGAAGAAAGCACAATGGCACTGCACTAGATTACACCAACTGATTTGCATAATGTAATTGTACAAGGCTAACAATGGCTCCTTTTATGTCAGGTGTTTAACTTCTAAAATCTCTTTACTTGAGATTAGTAAAATTTCTAAACTAGTGCTTAGTTCTGCTAGGGAGACTTTCAAAACCCCAAACCACTGCTTCTCCTAACCCTCTTAGCCCTTCAAGAACTAACAAACAAACAAAAATGCCAGAGAAGGCATAAGGGTGTGACTTCCTTCCCCCATTCTCCTCTGGACTCCTCAGATACTCATTACCTGCTCATTTGGATTACCTTTAATGAGTAAGGGCATGAAGGGTATGAGAGGAGGATCCAGTTTGGTGACAGTAAGCCTGTAAGCCCTGTGGTTCCTGGAAGGATCCTTAAGAGGGAGGAAACAAAATATTCCTGATTGAATACTGGTGAAAGAGACAACTTTCAGACAAATCTAGGCTTTTGTGTTTTTAAATCTGTGGTGAATACAAAATCACAATCATCGCTTTAGTTAAACATTATTAATGAATTAAAACAAAATATCATATGTGAAAATCCTGTCCTTTTCTCCTTTTTCTGGATTTTTGTGACAAATAGACCAAGATTTTGTGCTTATCAGGGTGCCTTTTGCTTGAATGCAAATATTAAATTCATAATAAATGCCAAAGTATGTGGCCCACTGTTTCCAACAAGCCATTACCCCTCTTCCAAAGCTATCCATCCACACCTTCCTTGATTCGCCTCTGCCTGTCTTGTAACACTACCAGTTCAAACATGCACCTCTCCTGGCACCTCCCAAACTCTCTTGCCAAATCCCACTCAATTATTTTTCATTTGCAAACATACCCACTCAGGGAAAAAGTGGTTTTGAGTTAAGGTGAGAAAAATGCAGCTTGGAGTGTAGAACCATCCAATGTCTGATTGGAGAAAAAGGCATATCACACTGCTTTTCTTAATTACACAAATCGACCTTATGTGGGGCATAAGTCCTCTTTAAGTTGGTTCCTAAGAGTGTAATTCATTAGTCATACATGCTTGTTTTAGCAGCACTAAAATGGGATCATAAACTTCTTAAAGTCAGACAAGGACAGATAAAATATTCTGGAATGAGGACTTCAAATTAGTTCATCAGCAAATGGATTAATACAGTGAACAGAATAAAGGGGGCACTGCCACTTACCATTAGACTTTCAAACTCAGCATAGATCTTCTTGAACTTGCTTGGAAGTTTCTGTTGACAAAATCAAAATACCAACACCCTTTGTCACACTCAGTATATATAGATACCCTATCATTTCTGTAAGAAATGTTCCCTGCCTACCCCTGGCTCTTAATCAAACAACCAGGCAAAGGCTGTAATAGGTTTTTCCATTTCAAAGTAATTTAGAATAACAAAAACCATCCTTCCAGAAGTCTTTTAACTTAGGTGAACCAAAAGTAACTTATGAATGCTTGGGTCTTACTGTTTTTAACACTGTTATCCAGGCAGGATGATTCATAAAGATGATAGCTTCCCTGGGTCACAACTAGACCAGTAATTTTTTTTTTAACTCTCTGATTTCCACAACTAGGAATTTAGATCATACAACAGGGGTTCTTTATCTAGGATGCATGGAAGGGGTCCATGAATAGATTTCGGAAGGGGGGTGTCTCTTTTGTAGATCTAAGCACTTTTTATTTATTTAAAAAGATTATTCTGAGAGCAGAATGCCAAAAGAGTCCATGACCCAAAAAAAAGATTAAGAACCCCTCGCACAGAGCATGGAACTGAACTAGTCCAACTCCATTATTTTACAGGAAAGAAAACTAAAACCCAAGGAGGCTGTGACTTGCCCAAAGTCACAAAGCTATTTAGTGACAGCTAAACCTTGATCTCATGTCCTGTTGGCAGGTCTCTCATACTCTATCACTTTGCCTTTCCTAGGTTATTTCGTAGGTTTCTCCAAATGGCATAGATTTCTATTGCCTGAATAATCTGTCTGTAGTACAGAAGTTTATGCTGTCCCCTGGTTTCTTAATTTCCTTACTTATTATTACAGTGAATCAAAACCACAATTCTATAAGAAAAAGCTAGGATGGTTCTTCATTATTTAATCTGTTGTCCACCATTCTTCATAAATACTATCTTTAGTAAGACTGAGCAAGTGCTTTTCTCACATCTGAAGGGCTCCAAATCAAGAACTGTGTTCTCATCATAAAGCAGAACACGATGAGTCTTATGATTTGTCTTTTGTCATGCATCATTAATAGGCCTGGCTACATCTTGGATGTCAGAGGTTTCCAATTTCCTTCTCCTTTCCAAGGTAAATTTTACCTTTGATAAATACATCCTGAATTTCATTATATTATGCATAAGTAGCTTTCTCTTCTCATCATAAATATGAACCAATTCCAAAATCTCTTTAGAAAAATCTAACAAATCTTATTTTGTTTTTCAAGAAACTGTGTGTTTCAAGTGCCACAGATTCATTTTCCTAAAGCTTCACTTTATTACTTTAAGAGAATATGGTAAAGAGCTGTGGTTTGAATTCTAATCTAGGGCATCTGGGGACAAGAGTTCTCAACTTGAATCTACAAGTCACAGGAGGACTTTTGAGTAATAAAGTATATTCTTAAATATTCATAAACAAATTAATTGATTAGTGGACTTTTCCCTCATTGCCCAGTTGGCTCCTAAGCCATAAAGCTAAGTCAAGTGGGGGCACTGAGTTGATAAGGGTCCACATCTAACATGGATGAGGCGGAATGTGTCTCTAATCCTGTGTATGTCTCACGTTACTTTCCATGGCCAAATATAAAAGATGATTTCATCATTTTCTATTAGATTTACCTCTTCTCTCCATTAGCACCAAGAATCAAAAGTTTGATGGTGCTATCATTTCCATGAGTCTCAATTCTGTCATCTGTAAAATTAGTTTACTACCTACATTGCTACCATCTGTCTATAAAAAAATAGAATTTTCACTCTCATTCTAGTCCAATCTACCCACTTCAAGTTAAGTTTAAGACTCCTCCTGTGAAAATTCCCCCAAGTATACCAGTTCACACTGATGTCTATTTTATCTATATTGGCAGTCCCCAACTTATGAACAGCGAGGTGGTATAGTGGATAGAGTTCAGGACCTGAAGTCAGAAAGACTCATTTTTCTGAGTTCAAATGTGGCTTCAGATACTTACTTGCTGTGTGACCCTGGGCAAGTTACTTAACCCTGTTTGTTTCAGTTTCCTCACTGAGAAAATGAACTGGAGAAGGGCATGGTAAACCATTCCAGTATCTCTACGAAGAAAACTTCAAATGAGGTAACAAGAAATCACACTACTGAACAACAACAAACTTACAAGCAGTTAATTTCCTATATTTGTGAATGAATTGTTTGGAATTTGCACTTAATTTTCCCACAGAAATTGATAGGGTTGTTAGGCTTCTAGGTCAATCTACAAAAGTTTATTTAACCCACATAGCACTTTGGGTTTTTTAAATTTCTTTAAATCCATGATTTCATGTGATCTTCACATTAGTACTATGATGTGGGATGGTATAAATCCAACACATTCCTAAGAGTAGCATCTCCAGGAGACAATAGAAAAATGCATGGCACATTCAAGTTGGCTGAAGCATGTCTCCAGCGATGGCCATCATGACTGAAGTGGCAAAAGAGGATATTATCTAGGAAGTCTGGGTCAGAAAAGGAAGTGGGTCAGGCTTATAGCAGGAAGGAATAATCACTGATAGCCAGAGTGCTTTATTGATGCCTTGTGAAATATATAAATAACAACAAAAAACCTAAAAAGAGACTTTTAGCATGTTGAGTGGATCCTTTCTGGGGAATCTACAGAAGAACATGAATAAGAACTGCAAAAGCTGAAAAAAGCACAGATGAATAACGATATGTACTGAATACTAAAATCAGTTCACAAATTCACTATAGCTCTCACATGCTAAAATGGAATAACACGTGATATTATGGGTTATAACTTGGGGTGTGAATATCTTTCTATTTTTGTAGTTCTGAGAGTGGGAATCCATTCCTATCCCTCCTCCTCCTATGACTGCTCTTTATTTTCTAGAAAGTGGTAAGGAGGACCAATCACCTCAGTCTTAATCCATCTGTGATGACTTCTATACTTTGCAGCAGGGTCACTAGAAAGGTAAGAACTAGGGGAAAGATGGAGGATGGGATGGAGATAGAAGAGAAGGAGACACTGTTGAGGATTCCTGCGTATTAATAACCCACAAGAGACAGATACTCTTCTGTCCCAGGTCAACTTCCCAGTCACCCAGTCAAATTTTGTTGCCTACCACATGCCAGCCACTGGGTATTCAAAGAAAGGAAAAGACAGTCCTTGCCCTCAAGGAGTTCACAGTCTACTGGGGGGAGATAACAGGCAAACATCTTTATCCTAACAAGCTAAATTCAGGAAAAATCGAAGATAATCACCTCTCTTTGCTCCCTTTGAGTCCAAAGACTTAAGTTTTATTTCTCTTACCTTTACAGTCACCTGCTATTTCTAATCAGGATATACACATAGTTGCTTTGTCCTAAATTCCTGCTCATATAGCAAACTTACAGTCCTTTCAAGGTTTTCTAGGATTTTCCTTTTCACTGCTAAACAAACTATGTTGTTGTTGTTGTTAAATTGTTTCAGTCATTTCTGACTCCAGTGACCCCATTTTGGGGTTTTCTTGGCAAAGATGCTGGTGTGACTTGCCATGTCTTTTTCTAGAGCATTTTACAGATGAAGAACTGAGGTAAACAGGGTCACACAGCCAGGAAATGTCTGAGGTCAGATTGGAACTCAGGAAGATGGGTCTTCTTGACTCCAGAGTTGGCAATCCATCTACTGCATCACTTAGCTGCCTCCCAAACAAATAGCATAAAGTTTATTAAATAAAAGTCCATGTCTTTTGCTGTTACTGGTAAATATGCGGTGGGTAAAATGACTCCTCTTGTCTTCTCCCTTCTCAGAAAACTATAAGCTCCTTGGGGCCAGAATAATTTCATTTTTATTTTTGTAGCCCAACATCTAACACTTCATTTTATACAAAATAGATGCTTAAGAAATGTTTGTGGAATTTAATTGATTCCAGTGAGAGAAGTGATGTTAGAAAAAAGAAGCACTGACTTTGGAATAAGAAGATCTGGATTCAAATCCTACCCTTCTTTTCTGGCTCTCTATTGGGAAATGAGGTTATGGATTAGATGGCCTCTGTGGTTTCCTTGAATTCTATAAACCCTGTGATTTTATTAATCAGATTCTTACAAGGAGAGATTGAAGTATCATGGACATGTCAACCTTTTGAAGTTCGGCAGGTTCAACTAGTGTTTCAAGAATTTTTTTCAAAGGTGGGGCCTAGAAGTAAGAAGCAGGATAGAGATTTCCAAGCTATCTATGAAGCCATTTCTAAAGCAGGGGAGGAGTAAGTGTCAGGGGGAAGGGGAAGGTAGGAATAGTTACTAGGGCTTAAACCTACTCTTATCCCTCACCTTCCCTTGCCCTTGCCACAATCCATCCCACCATTAAAGACATTAGACTGGATCTGTATTATGGAAAAATTGAGAATTGGGAACTAGGGTTGTCGGAGGTGAAAGGGGAAGAAAATAAAAGGAAAGTAGGAAAGAAGGAGAAATCCTAATTAAAAGCAGTTGAAAATCTAGGAATTAGTTATCACACATTTTCCCACTTAGTCCTATGGGAAGTCTCCCCTTCTTCCCCTAATTGTTAGTATTTTCTTCCTCTTCCTCCACATACAATATGTAATTATTAGTTTATAGTTTTTACTCTTCCAGTAAAATGTAAGCTCCTTGAGGAAGGATACTCCTTTGTTCTGTCTTTGTATCACCCGCTCCTAATGCAGTGCCTTACATATGGTAGGCATGTAATGAATGCTTAGCAAGATTGTATTTTAGTCACTCAGGAGTAATTCCCAGGAGGATATTTGTATGTGAGGGATGTAGATGAATGCTTGTAGGTAAACTGAGGAGAATAGCTGTATTTAATTAGCACATATTGTCTGAACCATATGGCTTTGTATTTTTTTTTGTTGTATTCTCTCTTATTCTCTAATAGCTTCATGTGTACGTATCATGTGTTCCTATAGCATTGGAAACTTCATTAGACAGAGACCACCTCTCAGAGTCCTAAGGGGGTGGGTTCACAGTGGGATTAGAGGGCTGTTTTATTAAAATCAAGACTGCATATTACAGCTTTTCTAAGATAAACTAAGTAAAGATGCTAATTCAGTTGCATTTCACCTTAAGATGGAGTTGGGTTTTTTTTAAAGGATGAGACAAGAATCTCTTTTGACTTACATGGTATAGGCTTTTCTTGCTCCCACTGGAGAAGAAAGATTTATTTGAACCCTATTGTGCTTAGTTCTGCCCTCATGGAGTATTAAGATTTCTGACATATATTCTCTCTAGGTAAATTGAATTGACTGCGGAGAGTGGCTCCTATATCCTGTATAGTATGGTGCCAACATTAAGGATCTTGCAAAAATTCCCTATTTACAACTAGCAAAATCCTTAATATAATCTTTAGGACTGCAGTTCTTAATCTAAGGTCTACAATTTTTTTTTAACTTTGATAACTGTATTTCAATGTAATTGGTCTCCATTGTAATCTTATATATTTTATTTAAGGTAATTTAAAATATTCTGAAAAGAGATCCCTAGGATTTAACAAACTGTCAGAGGGGACCATGACACAAAAATTGCTCTACATGGACTCAGAGTTATTTCTCTGAGGTACCTGCTTCATTTAATTCAGTTTTGAGCTTCCTGCAGAGCCCATGAACTTTCTTGGACTTAAAAGGTCTGATCTAGAGTGGATTGGAACCCCAGAAGAAAAAGTACTATCAGATGAGAAAAAGAGCAAAGGAGTTGCTAAAGCAGTGAGTCAGGCTGCCTCCCCAAGAGGGTATCCTGGGCCTGCTTTGATCCAAACTTGCCCCCAGTGGCATCTTTAATGGCCCCCCTAAGCCTTCTGATGAAAGGCGGAAGAAATTGCAACATGACTTTATTGCTTTATTTATTTGTAGCATTAACCCAGTTCCTTTGCCAGATAGAAGCTGATACAGCTTCATGACATGCAGTCCTCACCAGTTCTCTCACTCCTATATTCAGGAGATGAGTTGCTGTGTGCCACACCTGCCTGATGTAGACAGAGAAACTCAGAGAAGGAATTGGGACAGCATTCCGTGCAAGTAATTAAAGCATTTAGGGGATTTAGGAGATGGGAGTCTAGGGGAGAGTGAAAGAATTATTCAGAACAGCCTGCCAAAACAGGCAGCTATCAAGTGTATCTTCAATTGCCCCTTCTGCTCCCTGTCCCCTCATTTTCTTCCTTTGCTATTTAGGTTAAATCTTGCTTGATTTTATATCTAGAGCATTTAGCTCAGTGCTTAAAACATAGTAGCAATCAATAGATGAATAGATGCTTCTATCTCTCTCTCTCTCTCTCTCTCTCTCTCTCTCTCTCTCTCTCTCTCTCTCTTTTTCTAGTTATCTGTCTGGCTATATCTTCTATCTGTCTCTATCTTTTTATCTATCTTTGTTTATATCTATCTCAGTCATCTATTTCTATCATCTTTAGTCATTAATTTTTATTTATATCTTTTTATCTATCTATATTTGGCTCCCTAGCCATATCTATGTGTAATTTTATCTATCTATCTATCTATCTATCTATCTATCTATCTATCTATCTATCTATCTATCTATCTATCTATCTGTCTGTCTATATTCACTTCTCTATTTACCTATTCATTGATCTTTAATGTTTCTACCTCAGGTGGAAATCTAGTTCTGCATTGTTGTCTATAAGAATATTACTTTAGTTATGTAAATGTACAACCTACAACAAGCCCTAGACTGCTTTGTGAATGTTTGGCCAAATGTGAAAGATAGCTATCTTCTAGGACTATAAACAGTCAAACCAGCAAAACTATTGATTCAATGTTTGTCAAACTGAATTGAATATTGTGCTTTGGCCAATTGTCCTTCATCCAAATAAAGCAGATCTGCCAGATAGCTAAGAAACACAGTTTACAGCAGGTCTCAAGTCATTATCCTCACACCTTAGTCCTTCAGTGACTGAATATCTGCCTCAGTTAGAAACACATCTCTCATCTTAGTGTTGAGCAGAAACTTCGATCATGTCCTTGTGAACAGCTGAACATTTCTTACCATGACCTATTGGGAGATTATTATTATTTCCATTGTATAGATGATATGATGAGGGCTAGAGAGAAGACAATTCTTGATCAAAGTCAGATACTTGGGAAATTTGTATGAAAAAGAATGAGGTCTGTTTCCCAGGATCTTACCTGAGACACCACTCTCACAAACCATGGAAGGTTCTTTCTAAGAAAAAAACTCAGTATGAGTATACCAGTAGTTCTTAACCAGGATTCTACAACCTCCCGAGGATCTACAGAAGAGTTTCAGGAGGTTTGTGAACTTGGATGGGGGAAACATGTATATAAATAAAATGTGGGTGTAAGAGTATATGTGTGTGTATGATACCTGGTCTGGAGGCAGGAAAATCTGAGTTCAGATTGGGCCTCAGACACTAGCTGTGGGACCCTGGGCAAGTCACTTAATCCTGGTTGCCTCGGTTATCTCATTGGAAAAATGAGCAGGAGAATAAAATGGCAAAACCACTTTAGTATCATTGCCAAGAAAATCCCAAATAGGTTCATGAACAGTCAGACATGACTGAAACAACTGAACAAAAATAATATATATGCATATATAGAGAACTTATGTACACATATTTATATATATAAATGATCATGCAAACACACAAATATATGTTCATACATATATTTATATATCTATTCCAATAGCTTCTAACTGAAATTTAGTATTTCCTTTATTCAAAAAATTTATTCTGAAATGGAGTCTGTCCAAAGACTTTTTCTGAATGCCAAAGAGGTCTATGACACAAAAAAGGTTAAGATCTCCTTGTCTAGACTGTATTCATGCTTCAGGCAAACATGGAAATTAGATTTCATCCATTGCTTACCTCCCATGTCAATGCAAGGCGGCTTACAGCAACATTACTGAGTCCCATGACGATGGCAAAAAAGGAATTCAGATTTTTGTACTCCTTACAGCTGAAACACAAGAAGCTTATGTTGGAATGAAATGCAACTCTGGAGAAGACAAAGATCAGGGTCCTGCCTATGGTAGTCATTAATATTGCTGGCACTCTTTAAAAGAATGGAAAGGTTGGATTTAGTGTGTCAGATAAGTTCCAGTTGAGTGGCTACATTCTTGTTACCTGGCTTGTCTATAGTTTCAAGCGGTTGAGCTTTAGCATTTTTCCCCTTTGCTCACCTTCTCGGTAGTATTTTTGTATATCGTTTAATGATATCTTGACTCTAGGAATGGATGAATTTTGGGACAGGGTTCAAAAATAAGTCCCTTGGTAAATTTGAATTAGAATACATTTTCAAAGTTTTGCCTGAAATGTGAAAACTCCAACAAATGTGAAGAGAGCATAAAATGTCCTTTAAGAGGTCAGACTTTTTAGCCCACTGATGGGCATGGCTGGTTAGTACTCCATCTGAACAGCAGAGAAAAGAATAGTAATTGTTGAGAAAAGCCATAGCTCTCATTTCTGTTCTCAACAACTATAGCATATGCTTTTGAGAATGAGTGCACCTGTCCCCTTGCGAGGTTTTGCTGGAGTTATGAGTTACGTACCAGGCACTTATTTTCTAGGACATTTTTAGTAGGAGATGATACATACTTGACTGAAAATAGAATAGTGGAATCAACTGAACCCTGCCCCCTCCCCCACCAGTTTGCTCCACCAGATCAAGCAGATAATGTTTGAGCCCATCCTTTTGCTATTTGCTGGTCTATTTAAGTTAGATGACTGAATATCTGGGAAAGGAGACAAGTGGAAGATATTAACAAAATCCTTAGTCAGAGTATTGCCGATCAATCCAGGTACTTGGCTTTATTCAACTATACTGCAATTCTCAACCTATGAAACATTAGCTTGCGAAGAGAGGAAGGGAGGGTGCCCTTGTGTTAGGTGCAAATCCCCTACCAAAAATCAATAGTTATCCAAGTTGATTAAATCTTAGTTAAATCCAACATGGATTAGCATTTTTGTAAAAGGCTAAATTAAGATGTTTGGTATGTTGCCAGGGATCAGACTGAACAATCAGTCTCTAGTAAATCTTAAAATGTCTATTCTGAAATAGAAAAAAAAAATAGAGTACAGCATAATGGGCCTGATCGTACAAGGGAAACAAGGAGTGAAGGGCTTATTTCTGTACTGGTCCTAAGTGCTTTAGGCCAGAGGAAGTAATTAACCAAATAGACACTCTAGGGAAAGGAGATAGGGAGAGAAGAAAAGGAATCACCAGATCATTGGGTTAAAACTGAAAGGAAGCTTAGAGACAATATATGAGTTTAGGCATGCATAGAACGTGGTCTGGATATGCCAGCACCTCCCTTCTCCTCCTCCTAGGATGTACGAGGGGTGAATGGGGAAACTCTCTTCATTGGTCCTGGTATGAAGAGAATGCTCAGGGTCAACGAGGACCCCTCCCTAAATCTGCCATATGCATGCTCTGGGCACTTAGTTCTATGAAAGAGAGAAAGTGGAAAGAGAACTGAGATGAAAAGAAAAAGCCAAGAGAGGAAGAGTGGGAATCTAGTTTAAAAAAAAATTACTACATGCCAGGCAATGCCTTTGACCATATGAGATTCATCTTGGGAGGCAGGGAAGCCTAATGGAATTCTCACTTGGCCAGGAATCAGTAGCCCCAAAGCTTGCTCTAGCCCAGCTCTGCCACTGATATCTTTATAGTCCTGAGCCAGGTGTATAAACTCTTTATTTAAGCTTTCTCGGTGAAGATAATATTACCTTCTCCCCTCACAGGTTTGTTTTTGTGTGGGTGAGGATTAAGGAGATAATATATGTGAAGATGCTTTAAAAAGCAAGGGCAAGGAAAGATGTATTATATGATCATAGATGTACAACCTATATAGTATTACCTGCCTTCCTGGGGAGGGAAGAGGAGTAGAAAAGAAAAAAATGAGACTTAGATTTTTCGATACAGCTATTGTAAAGAATTTGTTTCTCTCAAATAAGCATATTTATAACAAATGAAGTATATTTTATGCTATGTATTATATTGTTATATATAAATTAATACATATGCTTTTTTTAAAAAACAAGGGTAAAACACAGGTAAACAAGCAAAAAGGAAGGTATTGTTATTATACCATGTATGGTTAATGCTTGGGAAACAAGTTTATTAAAATCAGAGGGGATTCCTCACCTCATCTCTGTGGAGCCCAGGATAGCACTTAATCCTAGTTAGAAGGCAGGACCTAATAAAGAAATCTATATCTACCTTCATATATACCTGATACAAAGAGGTGGGAAATGCACAAAAACACCCCGATGAGTTCCCCTACAGAAAATTAGTTCATTTCTTCAGGTTTTATGTTGATGTTGTTATTTTTTTTAAAGGAATTTTACTTTCAGGCTCCATCTTCTTTGTTACAAAAAAAAAAAACCCCAAAAAACAACAAAATGGGTAGGAGCCCAAGCTAGCAATAAGAGGCCTTTATATGTTTTCCTGACTTTGCCCATTTTCATGTAAAAATGCCTTTGTGTTTTCTCTTCCATTGGCACTCACAAATGTGGGAAGAGAAAAATGAGCTCTTTCAGATTTGGAAGCTATATCTGTTCACAGGTTTCAATAAGCACCATGCCTTGGAGGCTCAAGCCGAGTACATAAGAGACTGGCTGCCTTTTTCACCTGGAAAAGGGCCTGTCTCTGCTCCTAGGCCAAGGGGTTGTACAATGCTTCCGCACTTCATTAGTAACATTTTTATTACGTCCCCCTTGAAAGAACTCGAGGCTGGAAAATGACAAGAAAACAGGTCTGAGAGCTACACGCAGTGGGAGTTTTTGCTGACCTTCCTGTTTTGGCAGGATAATTTGAGACATTTGGCAAAGGGAAAACATGGCTCAGAGTTTGCTTTCTTTTGTTTAGCTCTCTAGAAACCAGACTAAGCAGGCTCTCGAATTTTGAGCTTCAGAAAGCAGCCTGGAGGAGGTTGTTTTTATTCCCAACCTTTGTGCTGTAGAGCTCCTTGAATTTAGAAGGGAGAAGATTTTCAGTGCCACAGGCCACATTTAGCAATTTATTTTTAGCATTGTAGTGATACTGGAAACATGGAAGTAAACAGGAGGTTGTCAGGCATATCTAAATAGCAAGAGAAGATTAAATTCGTGTCACAGGGAAATCTAACTGGGCCGCCAGTAAATAAATTGTTTCCCATGAAGTGCTCCTAAATGGAATATTTATAAGATGCTTGATTTTATCCCGAGTTTTATGGAGAGGATTCTCCGGTATTGCTTTGCTTGCCTTGATGCATTTGGGCATTTACGTCAGTTGCACTTCGCTGGTTTCTCTGCGTGTGCTCCACTGCCCTCTCCTGGACACAACGTGCCATGCTGGCTAACTCCTTTCCAGCTGCTTCCACTTACCTGCCAACTGCTGAATGGAGCTTTCTTTAGGTGATTGGGCAAAGGTGTGAGCACCTCAAGAGCAGAGAGAGCCATACAGAGAGAGATCAGGAGCTCCAGTGCCCTTAGGGCCAGCACAGCTGTGGAACCGCTGATGGTTTAGGAGGCCTGGATGTTGAGTGTTAGGAAAAGGTCAGAGTAACATTTCTCTGAAGGAAAAGCAAGTTTAAGTTCTTCTCTGCCCCTGGACAAGACCATGCATATGGCACAAAATAAAGAGTTTTTTTTTTTGGGGGGGGGGTTAAGTGCAGTCTTGGAGGAAGACTAAAGAAAGCAGCAGACAGATTCTATGCTTGGCACACAGCTCGAGCATTTCTCTTGCATATGTCAAAGGTACTTACTGGGCTGCTATCTTAATAAATTTCTTTAGGAGCTGAACTCGCTTGCTGAGTTGGGCACAAAGGCAAATCTCGGTGACAACCCAAAACTGAATCTCATTAAACCTCCTCAGGAACAAATCCAAGTTTGCTGTGGTCTTCTTAAAATTATGCCTTCCAAATGTGTGGTAGATTAACTCCAGCTAAAAAAGAAAATCCAAAGTCATCTTTTTGTTTGTCTTTTTATTTACTGAGAGAAAACAATAGGTAGGGTTCTCTTTTCTTTGAGACAATCTTGCCAAGTATAAAATGTGGGCTCTCTTAGTTGATAAGGAATCAATTTGATTGCAAGTTCATAGAGGATCACGGAGACATTTATATTAATTATATAAGTGTGGATTATGGATTAAAGTCAACTTGCTTAGAGAGATACATCAGTGTGATTCAAAACACAGGAAGATACTCGAGGATTTCACTTATGTTCTTCTGCCTTATTTTTGCAGCAAAGATTTCCCAATCGACTTAAATTTATTTGAGGTTCACAGAATTGTCATTTAGTTTCCATATCATAACAGAACTTACAGACAATTGTCTCTGACTGCAATTTGCATAGTAGGTGCTCAATTGTTGCTAAAACAGTTTCCTTATCGGGAGTCAGGCTCAGGGGAGAAAACACACACGTACACATATACCCAGAAACATAAAACCTAACACAAACTAAAACTCAGAGCTGAATGACTGGCATTTATAGCCCAGAGCTCTGAATATGTGTGAGTGTGTATGTGTAAATATATACCTACATATATAACCATATATATGTATAAATTCCAAATTGGACTCCTTACCTCATGAACACAGTTGAAGAGCTCCCAATCGTAGATTGTCATCTGGTATGCTAAATCTTTGGAGCTCATCAGTTCAAAAGTTCCCACTGTTCCAGTAGTTGGACCTTCTTGTTCTGGCAAGGGTGTCTAAGAACATATATGGGTTATAGATTTAGAGTCAGAGGGGGTATTTGAGATCTTTTCATTCAACCTCTTTTATTTTACAGATGTGGAAACCAAGGTCCAGCGATGTTAAGTGAATTATCCATGGCTAAAATGGTCTGAGTCAGGCGTCAAACTGAAGTCTTCAGATGCCTTGGACTCTCAATCCAATGTTTTTTTCCTACTGTACAATGAATGTGGTGCTGAGCTCTACTTGGAGTTGCTGAACGTAACATTCTAGTGGTATTCTTCAAAACAAAATCCTTAGGTTTTGATTTAGTCACAGGGGTAAGATGCTCTTAATTTTTGGTCACCATAATAATAAAAGCTGCAATTGTTACATAAAACTGTTTGGTTGGTCTTTATTTTGGGCCCTTTTTTGTTCTTAAAAATTACTGAGGACCCTAAAGAGCTTTTGTTTATATGGATTATATCTATTTATATTTACTGTATTTGATATTAAAATGTCGATGTTATAATGAAAATAATTTTGACCTCATGGGTCCTGGAACATACTATGGGAACAGTTGCTTCTGCTTAATCTAAGTTATAAAAATCAGCATTGCTTCTAAATTCATGTATCAGATTTACACTGTGAAGAGGGACAAGTAATTTATTTTGGCTGTGAAGAGTGACAACTGGAGATCCTCATTCTGATAATTTTTTTTTTTCTGAAAGGATCTTGGCAACTCCTGCGAGGTGGAGGTGGGAGATTTTTCTTTTGCCCTCAATGTTTCTTCCCTGGAGTCAACCCAAAGTAGTAGCTGCCAGGGGAGTTTGGGACATCCAATTATAATCCTCCCGTTGAAGGTACTGGTGACTTTCAAAGGAATAACTGTATTTCCATCCTTGGAGACATCCCAGTTATATCCCTTTAGGCAGCAAGCAACTCGTAACACTGAAATGGTAAGGGAGTGGATCAGAGGAAGGAAGGCTCTTTCTCTGCATTAAATGCAGGCTCCTCACTCCATGGGAAATGTTGGGCAAAGCAACCCTGGTCACCAAAGTATGGTGCTGGGTTAGGAGTTAGAAGGTCAAGACTCTCGTTACTAACCTCCTAATAACTTTGGATCATTCCTTTCCATTCCCATAAGTCATTTTTCTTTATCTTTAAAAGGAATATAATATATAATATTTAATACATTGTTATGCCTCTGAAACTATTGGAAGTATTTTCAGTTTACTGAATGAAAAAAATAATTCAATTCAGTTCAATATTTTCAAAATTATAACTATAACACATTAATAGCCTGGCATTTTTGTAGTGCTTTAGGGTTTATATACATGTCTCATCTCATTTGATCCTTTCAACAACCCTGTGATATATATTCCATTATTATTCTCATTGGAAAGATCAAGAAAATGAGGCTCAGAGATAGTAAGCAACATATCTAATGGTCACAGCTAAGTAAAGGTCTAAGGCAGTTTTTGAACTTAGATTTTCCTGGTTGAGTTTCATGCTCTATCTGTCATGTTACTATAAATAGGATTAGGGAACATAAAGATATTTTATAAAGTTGAAAAGGCCACAAAAATTTAAAATAAGCTTACGCATAACATCATGTTTTTTCTTAGTTAGAATTTATCTTTCCCCCCCCCCTGGAAATACTGCCCAGTGATCAGGACAAGGCATCTATCTATTTTAGATATGGTTTGAAAATTACATATTCTTTCATTTGAAAATTAAGCCCTCTGTGAGTTATTGCTTATCAAACTCTTGAACCTTAGCTGTAGGGAGGAATTCACACATTCAACTTGAAGTCTCATATAATAAATTCCAGAGTGAAATGCTCTTCCATTAGAAATGAGTCCATTTATAAAAGGCAATATTAAAGAGTCCATTTTTGTCCTTTGGCCTGTGCACCCTAGGTTGTTCCTCATCCTTGCCTACTTTTAGCTTTACTTCTACTGCCAAATATTCACATAAGACTTATTCATTAGTTATGATAAGTAAAAATTATTTAGTCAGAAAATATTGATAAAATGGTTATTCTACCACCACTAACACTGTGCATCTTTGTTAAATGCATGGGAATTAATTATTCAGACAATCAGTTCTTACCTTCAAAAACCTTATAATCCACAGGACAATGGGGAATATAAGACAATTGAACCTATTCAGAATATTGGTTCCAAGGCAGAAGAATGGGAAGGACTGGGCAAATGGGATCAAGTGACTTGCCCAGGGTCACACAGCTAGGACATGTTCAGGTCAAATTTGAATTCAGGACCTCCTATCTCCAGGTCTGGCTCTCTATCCTATAAATATACTTTAAATTAGTGCCATGAAAATGAACCATCCTGAGGAGCATAAATAAATGGATTGGTGAAGGAGGAGAGGAATTTGAGAGTTAGCAAGAAACTGTGTAAGTAGAATTTGCCCCCCCCCTCCCAGGACTCTCTTTCACAGCATCCTGTTTATGTGTTTAGCTACATGCTAACATAGGGAGGATATATTTTGGTGTAGCCCCACCTCCCTCCCTTTCTGCTCCCTGGAAGGCAGTTTTGGAGGTTGGGTGAGAGCTAGGCAGGAGAATTTTACCCACCTCTTTTTACTTAGGCTTTTAAAAAGAACTTTTGTTCTGGTATTTTTTCTACTTCATGTGATTCTAATAGGTCTTCTAAAATATAATTCTTGGAGTTATTGGAAATTAATTTAAATCTTACAGAACATAGGGTAAATGGGTGGGATCAGTTTCTACGGAGTATATGGAGCTTTATGGAGATAGGAGTTAGGTTCTAAAGGATGGAAAGGGCAAGATTTTATGGTAGTGTATTTTACAAGTTACAAAGTGCTTTTCATACATTATCTTATCAGATCTCCAAACAACCCAGTGAGGTAAATATTTTGGATATTATTATCCCCATTTGGGGGATAACAAAACTGGGACTTAGAGAGGCTAATTTACTTGCAAATGGTCCCACAGCTAAATAAGTGTTGGAGGCAAAATTTGAATGCAGTTATTTCATGCTCTCAGTACAGCATCCTTCCATGCAAATCTATTTTTCTTAATAAAGGGAAGTTCAAAGAGAGAGGATTAGTGATGAGAAAATATAATATATGAGTAATTGTTTAATAATTTTATTACTTATATTAATAATTATAGTTTATAAGTATAACAATAAGATATATTAGCAAATGAAATGGAAGCTATAAGTAAAAGGCTACTGAGAGATAAGTTACTTGCAAGCAAGATTACCAACTTTAAGTGAGCCCTGGAGGTCAGGGATCACAGGTTTCTTGGTTACTGATGATAAATAAAGGGCTCATAATAGAGATTTGAGGATTGAAAGGATATGGTAGAAGCATTGAATGAAGAATAGGTTGCTAGCAGTGATATTTAAGACAATTTACAGGAACAGGAGGTCAGAGGCAGGCAGGATACCTACCATAGGTCAGAGGAGAGATGTCCACTACCTAGAAGACAGCTTTGGCAAATGAACATGTCTCAATTCCCCATTACAGAGAAAGATGCCACATAACTCAAGTAATCCCTTTTTAGCCTCCAAACCTTTGCTCTCCTGTCCTCTTTGCCAGGAAAAACAGTGCAGTAGCAAGAAATCTTTCAACAAATTCAAATGAGAGCTCTTTATCTTCCCTTTCCATCACATCCTTGCTTCTGAACATCCCTATTTTTGTTCAGGATAACACTGTCTTTGAAGTTATTCACTTCTACCATGTTGGCATTGTCCTTGACTTCTCACTTTCCTGTACTCTTACCCCACATATTCAATCACTTGCCAAACCCCATCATTTCTATTTCTACAATATCTTTTGCAGTAGTTTCCTTTCTATTCACAGGGCCAGCACCATAGTTTTCATCTTCCTTTAGGTAAATATTCAAAGAGCCTCAAATACACTGCCTCAGGTGTCTCACCTAAATAGTTATCAGAATGATTTTTTCTAAAGTTCAGATGTGACTTCACTCCTCAACTTAATAAACTCAACTTTTTTTTATTGATGCTAGGACAGTGATGGTGAACCTTTTAGAGACTGAGTGTCCAAACTGCAATCCTCACACTGCATGTGAGAGCCCCCACCCTTATCCTAGACAGAGGAAAGAGGAAGTGCTCCATTGGGCTTCTGGACAGAGGTGTGGGTGATGAAAGAAATGTCCTCAGGTGCTAGAGAGGGGAAGAGAAGCAGTTCCCTCTGGCATGCATGCCATAGGTTTGCCAACATGGCCCCAGGATTTAAATGTAAACTCTTCTATTTATCTTTTAAAGTCTTTCACAAGTTGGCCTAAATCTTCCTTTGTGGGCTTATTATGTGCTACTTCTCTTCATATACTGTATGGCCAAACCAAAGTGGCTTCTTTCCTGTTCTTCATCCACTAATCACTCTATCTCCTACCTCAATATCTCCTACCTTTTTTGCCCTGGCTTTCCACAAACCTGGAATGCCCCTCTCCTTTGCCTTTTAGAAACTACTTTCAAATTACTCAAATGATATATTCTACATTAAGCCTCTCCTGATGCTCCTAGATGCTAGTGCCCTTCCATCCAAAAAATATGCTATTTATTTTGCATACTTTTATTGGTGAACAAGTTAACTTCATCCACCTAATGGAAATTTCTTCAGGACAAGGGAATGTTTCATTGTTATATCCACAGAATCTAGAAGAGCTCCTGGCACGAAGTGGCCATTTTAATAATTGCTTGTTGATTGATGGAGAATTAGTGACTGATTATATGTATGCTACTTTTCTTCCCTTCAGATACTTATCATGCTATAGGCTTTCCTATCTCTTTTCTTTTAGTGACATTGTTCCTGATTCCTGTAGTGTCTTCTCCTTCACTCACCAATATCCAGCTCAAATAAAAACTCTTTGAAGTTATTTTTGATCCCCTATACAAGAGTGATTTCCCCCATATGACAATGCTCTTGTCTCCTATAAAAGTTGCGAAGTCATCAATAACTTATGTTGCCTTCAACGTCAAGTTCAGAACTCTGCAGATAGTAGATATTTACTCAATTTTTTTTAAATAAATGAATGGAAGAACAAGAAAATAAAGGACAAGAAAGAATAAAAGATGATTTTAAGATCTAAGCTTTAGATATTGAGTTGAAGGGCAATGTTATTAAAATTGATGGAGGAAGGCAAGAAGTCAGACTAGCTTGTGGAGGAGTTTTGTGTTAGACTCTATATCTAGTGGCAAGACTGAATTAATGAGTTTTCTGGAATGGAAATGTAGTCTTGGAAAACATCTGGATGAAGACAATAAACTGTTCTTTGATTGCCCATAAGCCAGG
Source organism: Monodelphis domestica (assembly GCF_027887165.1). NCBI lineage: Eukaryota > Metazoa > Chordata > Mammalia > Didelphimorphia > Didelphidae > Monodelphis > Monodelphis domestica. The sequence continues at coordinate 184,125,186 of NC_077230.1, read as the reverse complement.
AGTTAGGAGGTGCCAGAACTCCATGTCTCTCTCTCTCTCTCTCTCTCTCTCTCTCTCTCTCTCTCTCTCTCTCTCTCTCTCTCTCTCTCTCTCTCTCTCTGTCTTTGTCTCTATCTATCTCTATTTCTGTCTCTGTCTCTGTCTTCCCTGTCTCTCAACTTGGCTTCTTTACATTATAAGGACATTTAAAAAAAAAAAAAACTAGGCTGCATTTGGGAAGGCAATGCTCATTTATCTGATCAGGAAATCAAACTAAAGAATGGTATAGTAATCAGAGATGAATAGATAATAAGTTAATGTCAAAACAGGACATGATTCACTTCTGATTCAGTTTCCTCTCTGGTCTTCTCTACCACCTCCACCAGTAGCCTTCCCACTAAGGAATGCCTCTCTCCTCAGGCCCACTTTTCAGATCAGTTTGGTTCCTAACCGAAACAACAACTTCATGTGAGATCCCAGTCATGCTCTCTTCTTTCCTGTCTACTCCTTCTTTGAAATTCCTTTCTATGACCTCATTGGTAGTGTTCCCCCTCCCCTCTCAACCTTTCTACCTCCCCTTTAGAATGTAAGTTCCTTGAGGGGAATGTTTCATATGCTTGTATTTGAATTCAGAATGCTTAGCTGCTTAGCACAATGCCTGGAACATAGCAAGCATCTATCTAATAAGTATTCATTCTCTCTTTCTCTCTCTCTCTCTCTCTCTCTCTCTCTCTCTCTCTCTCTCTCTCTCGTTCTCTCTCTCTCCCTCTTCCTCTCCATATTTGTCTTTCTCTCTTCTCCCTTTCTCTTTCATCTTGTCTCAATTCTTCCAACTGCTTCTCTATGATGACTACCAATCACTTCACTATTTTGGTGCCTGATGATGCTTCATTAGGCTGGGCCCTCAGGGCCTAATGCCATCCCTCATAGTACCTAGCATGTATGCTTCCATGTAATCAAAAAAATATATAATTGAATGCCTACATTTATATAGCTTTGAGTTCCCTTGACTGGGAAGTTAGATGATTCAATGGATAGAATGCTTGGCCTAGTGTCAGGAAGACTCCTTTTCCTTAGACCTCAGATACTTCTTAGCTTGTGTGACCCTGGGAAAGTCACTTAACTTTGTTTATCTCCATTTCATCATCTGAAAAATAAGCTAGAGAAGGCAATGGAAAACTACTCTAGTAGCTTTGCCAAGAAAACCCAAAATGAGGTCAGACAGAGCTGGATACAACTGAAACAATTGATTAATAATCCTTTGACTCCATCTGTCTTATTGAACAGCACACTAGAAGTGATCAGAGTCCTCCATTTCCTTCCACCACATTTAATATTCTCCTCTAAACTCCTTATGGTCTTCTAAATTGTCTGTTCAGTTCAGCATGTGATTATATATACAGCATCACAGAATATTAAAGATCAGGAAGGAGCTTCAGAAGTCATTTCATCCACCCAGGACCATAAGGGAACCTAAACCATAGCAAATACTCATCCAATCTGTGTTTAAGGATTTATAGAAAGGGTGATTCCATTTCCTTCCAAGGCATTTCATTCCATTTTTGGAAAACTCTAATTGCTAAAAAACTTTTCCTTGCTGTGAGCCTAAATCTGACTGTATAGTCACAGGAAGGCTAACGATCCCTCTTCTGCATGATAATCTTCCAGGTTCATTTAAACAGCTGTCCAGTCCTTTCTAAGCTGCTTCTCCTAACTCTCCCAACCTTTTCTCTACGATGGGCACCAATTCCCTCACTATCCTGGTTGCCTTTCTCTGGAAGCATTCCAGTTTGCTCCTAGTGCTGCTCTGCACTGTTTATTAATATATGCTATTCTTGTCTCTCTTCTTAGATGATGAACTCCTTGAGAGGGGAGATTATATGTTGCACTTCTCTGCAACCCATGTTGTGCCTTGCATGATGCCTAGCACATTGTTGGCTCTTTGTAAATATACTTTGAATGAATGATTGATTGATGGGCTCAGCCCAAATCTCAGTCAGGAGCATTATTTCATAGATGACATCCCTGAAGCTTTCCAAAAGAGAGTTGCTTTTAGACTCAAAAGGGTGCTTCATAGCCTAAAGGTTCATATAACATATGCAAACTGCCCCCTTTTTAGAATAATATATCTCACAGTAATTTTTTGTTGTTGTTCAGTCATTTTCCAGTCATGTCTGATTCTTTGGGATTCCATTTGGGGTTTTCTGGACAAAGATCCTGGAGTAATTTGCATTTCTAACTACATTCACTTTACAGGCAAGGAAATTGAAGCAAACAGGGTTAAGTGACTTGCCCAGGCTCATACTCCTAATAGTGACTAAGGTCAGATTCAATAAGTTGAGACTTTCTGATTTCAGGCCTGGCACTCTATCCAAGCTGCATAGTAATACTAATGAAAAGTTATTTGTCAGGAAGAGGCATCTGGCCACAAGAAGTATACATTTGCATCCCTTTCAAAGAGAGAACAAATTCTTTTCCACCACTCAAGCGTTCCAGTGGAAGAATATTCTGACAAGCAGTTATGGCTTGTAAGGATGCAGGATCATCTGCAAATAAACAGAGGCTTAAAAAGTTAGTGTCTTCTCCACAGGGAGTTGGAGATAACCATGCTTTACATCTTAGTGCCAAAGCCATTTGACACACTCGACAAGAATTAACTGGCAAGAGAAATCCCCATTTGCCTTCATGTTGTAAACACATCACACAGCACCTTAAATAGTGCTCCATGGAAGCATTTCTCTTCCAGTTCTGGTTTCCCCTTCTAAAAATGACTTGTTATTGGAAATGTTTACTTCGACTTAAGAACTCTGATCAAGGCAATGGCCAATCACATTTCCAGAGGACTGGTAATAAAGCATGCTACCAAATGGAGAGGCAACGGATTCAAGTTGCAGAATGAGACTACTTTGGTGGATACAGTCAAAGTGGGGATGAATTCTGCTTGATTATCCATATTTCTTACAAAGGGCTTATTTTTCTTTCTTTGCAAATAGGTGTATATGGGGGGGTGGGACTGAGGATAGAGAGGGACTTAGAGGTAGGGATGCCCCCCAAAACAAGAAAGAAAATTAAAAGAAAGATAAAGAGAGGGAGTCATTGAAACCTGTTTTTGAAATGCATAGAAGATAAAAGAAGGAATCACATAACAGGCAAGGCAGCTTTGAAAGTGACATTGAATTGATTATATACTTAAAAAGGAAAGCAGGACTTGCATAACAGATTTTTTTATTTCATGTCCAAACCAGGCTCTCTGTTCTACTATACATATTGAAGAAGACATCTTAGGTGAAGTTCAAGTTCAGAATTTTTCTAAAAAAATTTTTTTAAGTTTTTTCAGCAGATGACCCAAAAGAATATGAGTCGAAACATGGGCAGGCTTCACAAATGCCTGGACTAAAAGAAAAGGTCATGATCTCTACTAACCTAATTGGAAAGAGGAAACTGGTTATCTTGAAAGAGATGACCCTGTTCTTGGCAAGTTTCCATTCAAATCATATTGGGATACCCTTGCAGTCTGCAAAAATTCACTTCTAGCTAGTTTTGACAAATGCAGAAATCAATTAAAATATTGAATATGATTCTTAGAAGGGAATTAAAATCATTTATGTAGTTCAATTTTTTCATTCTACAGGTGAGAAGAACAGGGAGGTAAAGTGATTTACTCAAGGTCATACAAGAAGTTAGTGAAAGAATGAATATTAGAATTCAGACCCTTCCCCCACCTCCATTTTCAGGTCTCTGCTTTGCCAAAGTGTATGGCCTTTAGGGTTCTCTGACCTTTAATGCTTGTGAACCCAGAAAACCGAGGCCAAGAAAAATCAGGTGATTTGGCTAAAGTAACTCAGCTAATACTGGGCAGGAGTGGGGCTTCAGTCCATCAAGGTCTTCTGACCCCCACTCCAGGGAGGGCTCTTCCCACTTCTCTCAGTCATGCTTATTGCTTCCCATAAAGACACGAAGATCAAAATCAGTTTTATGTAGTGTTAATCACTTATGGTGCATCGATGTCACCATCATTGTCACCTATCATGGAATCTAAAAATATGCACAATAATTGGCATCTCTGCCATTCGAGTTGGCCCAATGGCTTTCCTCCAAAGAGCTCAGGAAATAGCTTTTTACTTTTTACCCACTTTATGTGGGTTCATTCGAAAACATGTTAGCTATTAAAGTATTTTATTTCGATTCAGAAAATATTTATAGAGTACTTTCTATGTTCAAGAACAATCCATCAAAAAAGCATGTATCGATCAGTTGTAAGGCAGGCAGCTAGGTGGTGCCATTGTACATATGGTGCTGGGCCTGCAGCTAAGAAGACTCATCTTCTTGAGTTCAAATATGACCTCAGACATTTCCTAGTTGGCAAGACATTTAACCCTGTTTATTTCAGTTTTCTCGTCTGTAAAATGTGCTGGAGAAGGAAATAGCAAACCATTCCAGTGTCTTTACCAAGAAAACTCCAAACTGGGGTTACAATAACTCAGACAGGACTGAAATGATTGAACAACCACCCTTGTTAGACATTGTGCTAAGTGCTGAGGATGCAAAGAAAATTAAAAACAATGCCTGTCCTCAAGGAGCTAACATTCTAATGAAAGAGGGGGGAAATGTTAAAACAAGATATATCTAGAGTGGACTCAAGACAATCCCAGAGAAAATAGAACTAGCCACTGTGGAGATTTTGATTTCTATATAATTATATATGTTATATATATATATATAATAAATAGAAAAGATTTCCTTCAGAAGATAGATTTTGGCTGAGAAGTGAAGGAAACCAGGGAAACTAAAAAACTGTGAATAGAGATAATTTCAGGGATGGGAGACAACTAATGCAAAGAGCAGAGAGAAAAGATGGAGTGTCATGTATAAGAAGGGCAGTGTAGCTGGATGGTAGAGAACATGGAAGAGGAAAAAGTGTAACAAACTGGAAAAAGATCAGGTCGTGAACAGCTATAAATAGCAAATAATAATAGTTGGCATTTATATAGTGCTTTTAGGTTTGCTAAGCACTTTATAACTACGTCTTTTAATCCTCTCCAGATGAAGAAGCAAAGAGCCAGGGCTTAAGTGACTTATTCATGATCATTCAGCTAAAAATGACTTAAGTCTTTATCTAAACTCATGTCTTGCAGACTCCAGGTCCAGAGCTCTCTCCATTATTCCACCTGGCCACCCCTAATGCAAAACAGAGGACTTGGTACTTAATTCTGGAGGCAATATGGAAACATTGTGGCTTATTGAGGGAAGGGAATTAACATAATCTGGTCTCTCCTTCAGAAAAATAATTTCTGCTACTGAGTGTGAGATGTATCATAGAAAGGATAGAATCAAGGGAGGAAAATCATTTGGAAGGTTATTGCAATAGTTCAGGCAAAGAGGATGAGGTCTTGGACTCTGTCTGTCTCTCTATCTGTTTCTCTCTCTTTCTCTCTCTCTCTCTCTCTCTCTCTCTCTCTCTCTCTCTCTCTCTCTCTCTCTCTCTCTCTCTCTCTCTCTGTTAAGAATGACACTGTGGAGTTAAATCAGGGTAGCTAATTAGGAGCATGGTAATATCTTTAACAAGCAATAGTAACCAGGATGAAAACTGAAAATGGTTACATTGATTGATTGTTTCAGGGCCATTAGATAGTCATGTAACAATTCTGTGTGGCTTGGATATTTTGCTGAAGACTGCATAAGAAAGGTTGATATAATATGTAAGATCTTAGCAGCAACAAATTAGAATATTTACTGAACCAAACTATTTTTCTCATTCTTGAGTGGTGATTTTGCTTTAATGATTTCCCAAAAATCACTGCTATGTCTTCTAGATAGCACATTTATGTTGAAAAAGTTCACTTTAACTTTCCATTTCAAAGTGCTGGAAAGTTAGACTATGTTTTTGATGCAGTTTGTAGGATTGGTTCCTTTGTATTAATACTTTTCAATATATCCCAGAGCCCCAAATTTATAGTTTGGAGCATCTTTCAAAAACGCTCTTTACCCAAAGTATGGCATGGAGGAAAGGCCAAACTGTATTCAAGGTGTTTCTTTTCCTTTTCCTTTTTTTTTCACACCACTAAGGTTACATGAGCTTTTTGATTGAAGATGCTGTTATGAGAAGAGCATCCATACATACCAGTGAGTCGAATTGCTCTCGCGGGCAAGCAAACAGACGTCCATTAACAGTGAGCGTTGTAAATACTGAAACATCATTAGGTTTGAGCACCACCTTTTCTGTGAACATAAAAGCATAAGATTGCCCATTAAATGCATCTGAAATTTGCTACACTGCCCTAATCACACCAACAAATTGTCAGCCATGTGAATTACCTGAATGTGGGCTGTTACTGTATGAAACACAGCACTAAAGGGACCTACTGAATAAAAAAAACAACATGGCATCCTTGGACACTTGGTGATCAAAAAACCATTAGAAATAAGCACAAAACAAAGATCAAAATACCAAAGGGTCAATTTATGCAATTCCAAGCTGCTATTGTAAGCATATATAAACTACATTTGCCATCTATCAAGCATGCTATGTTACTAGTTGGATATAGTGCACAGTAGTTGGAGAGGAGATGAAAACGTTATAAAACTCAGATGGCTTCTGAGTTAACATTGAACTCTGAATATATAGTATTTATATTTCTTAAAAACTTTTGTGCAATTGGTTTAAATGATTTTCTTTATTTGCATATTTAAAAAATACTTTGATATTTAGGTGGATCTGTGATCTATCTGTTTTTGTTCATTCTTATTTCCTTGTGCCTTTTTGAATTATTTCATATATTATTTAACTTATTTTTCTGAGATAAGCAATTTAAATCCTCTCTTATTCTATTGATCTGGACAATTTATATTTTTATGAATATGTATATATTTTATTTAAGATATCAGTTTTTGATATATGGTTATTCAAAATAGTTTCTTACAATTTCCTTTATTCCTTCTTCACAACAGCATTCCCTCAAGAGCAGGGATTCTTAACTTGGAGAGCCTGATTAAAAATTTTTTTTGATAACTGTGTTTTAGTATAATTTATTTCCTTTGAAGTCCTATGCATTTTATTTTATGAATTTAAAAGCATTATTTTGAGAATAGGTCTATTTTGCAGTCTACTTCACCAGGGGCTCATAATAAATGAACCCTTTTTCTACTGGTACAGATTGTAACTTAATTCTAGAACATGTCCACATGGAGCAGTGATTTTTAACCTAGGGGCCATGGACCTCCAAGGGGGTCTGTGGATAGATTCAGGGGTTTATCAATCTGGATGGAAAAAGAACTGTAGTAACCTCCATCTATCAGTGGCAGCAAACAAGCTTCTAGCTCATCAGCCTAGGCTATTATTCGCAGCCCATGAAGCCTAGTAAAACACTACACAGCACTGATTTCCATGGAAGTCCTAAAACTGCAAGAACGATTGGTTTCTACTGAAGCTTGCCTAATTTTCTAATGAATAGAATTCTGGACGAGGACTTGGTAGAAATGGATAATAATTTTGATTTCACATTAATAATCTAGTCCTTACATTTAGCAATCATGGCCTACATATGGTGATGTTGTCTAGGCATTTCAGTTGTGTCTAACTCTTCATGACCCCATGGGTTTTCTTGGCAGATACTTCCATGGTTTGTCATTTCCTTCTCTAATTCATTCTACAGATGAAGAACTAAGGTGAACAGGGTTAAGGTTGTGCTTCTTAGTACCAGGGTCTCACAACTAGTAAGGGTATGAGGCTGGATTTGAGCTCAAGTCCTCCTGACTTCTGGGTTCTATCTGCTAAGCTATTTAGCTGCTCCATTTTGTGTGTTTGTGGGTTACACATAGCACATTAAGATGTGTATTTTCCAAACAACAACAAGCATGGGAGGGAGGTAGTAATCTCATTTCACAAAGGGGGAAATTCAGTTATGGTTATGTTATTTTCCCTCAAATAAGCTCCTCGAGGGAAGCAGCAGTTTTGTTTTTGCCTTTATATCCTAAAGCACTGAGTAGAATGTCTCTAGGGCAGAAGGTCCTTAATACATTTTTTTAACCTTTACTTTTGTCTTGGAATCAATACTAAGTGTAATGTTCCAAGGCAGAAGAGTTAGGGTTAAGCATTTGAGGTTAAGTAACTTGCCCAGGGTTATCCAGTTAGTGTCAGAGGACCAATTTGAATCCAGAACCACATGTTTCTAGACCTAGTTCTCAATCCACTGCCCCTGCCTTAAGCAATTTTTAATTAACTGCAATCAATTACAGAATTCTCTAAGGACCAACAAGTAGTAAGTGCCAAAGTCAAGATTTGCATTCATGACAAGTCCAGTCTAAGTTTTATTTATGAAATTATCACAACTGTAATTGTCTATTTCAGACTTGTTAGGCTCAGATGTGGTCACTGACGTGAAGGTACCATTATATAAACACAAAATTATTATTGATGATGATGACAAAATATATTATTAGTGTGATAGCTTACCAGTCCAGCCTAAATAAGCATGGGAGGACTCTACCAAATCCTGACCTCAATGTTTTTGTTTAGTTGAGATGTTCCATTTTGCAGACAAGTATAATATCTGAATTAAATCTTTTTTTAAACCTCTTATCTTCTGTTTTAGAATCCATATTGTGAATTGGCTCCAAAGCAGAAGAGTGGTTAGGGCTAGGCAACTAGAACTAAGCGATTTGTCCAGGGTTACCTAGCTAGAAGTGTCTGAAGTCAAATTTGAACGCATGACCTCCCATCTTTAGGTCTACATCACTTTCTACTAAGCCAGATAGCTGCCCCTGTATTAAATCTTTACCTCCTCCGGAGCTCATCTTGACTATTATCATTCCTTCTCCAGAACCCAGTTTGTCTGCTATGGCACTTATAACTTCCTTCACCGATGCTGACACAGGCACACGGATAGTAGTGTAAGTGTGGTCTAGGCAGTAGACTTTAAAAAGAACTATGGGAAAGAGAGAAATATTACTACAGTACATCAGTCTAGAGCATAGCTTTTGGTTGTTGTTTTTTTTTAATCACAAGTTTTAGAAATATTTCCTTCATCCTACAGAATTTTTTTAAAAAAATATTTTAGCCTACTGTTCTCATGGAGCCATATTTTCACTTGTCCAGAAAGGACTGAGCTAAATAAACAAAATGGCATGAACTACTATACATAATAAATATATTCATGACTCCATTCCTCCCTCTACCTCCAAATTCAGATGCCTGTGAAACCCACAAAAGCAAATAGGGAAACAAGAAGGCTAATTATTTTCTAGGTCCATAATCTGGGATTGCCTGAAGATCCTGACCTTTTCATGGTTGTTTTAGAAACCGTACCAAGCAGACCAAAATACCAAACTATAGACATATAAAGATGTCCAGGTACTCTTGTGATGGGGATTCCAAACTGGTACAGAGTTTCAGGTCCAGGAATAGCCCTTTCCGCAACATGATGCCTTCATTTTGTTGTCACCTGCCTGGAGCATGAGTTTCTTTGACCCTCTGACTTTCTATATCTCTATTTCCTTATTTGTAGACTAGGCATAATTATGCTGGTGTTATCTATCTTATAATATTATGAGAAAAATAACTTTGTGACTATACTATATGATGGACTATAAACATGTGAATTATAATGAATAAAATTTTGATAATAAAAGTTATTCTTTGACCCATTTCTAAGAATATTTGGGAAGGTTACAGATGTTAGAAGTTTCTAGTTCATTTGGTTGATTTACATGTGTACTTTGGTTTAATGCCATTGCCATAAGAAATAGATCTCTGTTTTTATTTGGAGCAGGAGACATATGTGGCATACCATTCATTATCATCCCTGAGTCACCATCATGGAAACTGTTTCAGCTGCCATGTTTGCTGATTTCAAGAGCTCCCTGCCAAAAGCCACATGATGTATAAATGATTTGAAATGGAAAATGTAAGACTTTTTGTGCCCTCCCCCATAATGCTTTTGGTATATCTTTGAGGGTGAATGGGTTAGTGGGACGTAGTCTAATCTCTCTGAGGTCACTGAATGGGTGCTACCCAAAGCTTTTGAGGCAGCTCCATTCTCCTTGGTATCTACAAGGTATTGATGACATGCCTTATGCTACTCTCTTAGAGGAGACATGATGGCAGACACTCTGGCATCTCATCCATGTTCCTCCAGGTGTAGAATAGAGTCAAATGATTGTGCTTGTCTCTAGCATGAGATGACAATAATACGACTTCAGTCAAAAGATAAGAAGCACAAATTAGTGAGTTGCATGCATTAAGGAATGCCCCTAATCATAACTAGTTTTTAATATAGCATTTTAAGATTTTCAAAGAACTTTACATGCTATCTCATTTGATTCTCAGAACAACCTTATGAGGTAGGTGCTATTATTATTACCTCCATTTTATAGAGAAATATGAAATACAGGGAAGTTAAGAGTTTTGCCCAGGATTATACAATTAATAAAGCACGAGGCAGGGTTTGAACTCAGGTTTCCTTGCTTCCAAGTATAGCACTGAATGCACTGCTCCACTTAACTGACAGAGATGACCAGCTTGGAAAGAAGGACCAACTTGATTACTGTGGGAGACCTGAAATGCTGTTATTCTGTCATTTCATGAGTCATGTCTGACTCTTCTTGGAAGAGATACTGTAGTAGTTTGCCATTTCTTTTTCCAGCTCATTTTACAGATGAGGAAACTGAGGCACAAAGGGTTAAGGTCACAGAGTCAGTAAGTGTCTGATGCCAAATATGAACTCAGGAAGATGAGTCTTTTTTACTCTAGGCTCTTCAATCTATCCACTGCTCTACCTAGTTCACCTCCAAGGAGTCATACAAGATGCATACTGCAAAGGAATACTTACTTTCATCAGATCCCCGGACAGGTTGGCGTTTTTGTGCCCTGTCTTCAACAGGGTTGAATTGTTGCAAAAGAACTTTGTGCTGAGAAAAAAAAAAGGAACATCATTAAATACAGTGGGAGGGAATAACCAACATGTCTTGAAACATCAGTGAAAGTATACCTGAGCACAAATCAGGTCCAAAAAAAGAAGGGAGTGAAAAATATTTTGTAATTTCATTATGTTTTTAAATGATATATTTAAATTTCTGGAGAATAGTAATGCTATTGTGTATAAAAAAATGTGCTAATTAAAGGCCTCTTACCCACCTTCTTTTGTGGAGCCTTGGCATCTTCTGAGCTAAAATGCAGAAACAGAGAGAGTTTATTATCGAAGATCTTTGGTAAATACTATTTTTATTTCTTTGTTCTTACATAGCATCAGTCTTACATTTCACAAAGTAATTAGGAAACCCTCACACAAGAAAAAATGATCATTCTCATTTCAGGCTAAGGAGACCAGGGTATGGAAGGCCATGAAGGGATCAGCTATCATGGGGGCAAAAATAATATGAACAACTAGGATTCCTGGCTTGATTAGCTTGTATTCCTCCCAAGACTTAAAGTATAACTCAAGCTTTATTTCCCAGTATTCTGTGTTTATATGATAGGAACATTAGTCCTAAATAGGATTAGCCTGGAGGGAAGTTTCATGTAACTATTTCTACCATATAAGTTCTCATTACACTATTTGAGGCAGCCAGGGGATGAAGTGGATAGAGTGCTGGGACTGGAGTCAAGAAGATCAAGTCTTAGACCCTTATTAGCTGTATGTCCCTGGTTAAGTCACTTAATCCCTATTTGCCTCAGTTTCTTCATCTCTCAAAATGAAAAATAATAACACCTACCTCTCAGTTGTTTTGAGGATCAAATGAGATAATAATTATAAAATATTTAGCCTGGTGTCTGGCCCACAGTGCATTATATGAATAGAAACTACTATTATTTAAAGTAATATCTGGCCACTAGCCATTCTGATTCTGAAACTTAAGGTTGAAAACTAGGGGGTCTTATTTTGTTCATATAAATCTAAGAGAAACAGAAGCTTTCAATTTATATTGCTATTCCAATAATTAGACTTGACAAATATTATCTCCTTTAATCCTTATAACAACTCCAAAAGGTCGGTGATAGTATTATCCCCACTTTACAGATGAGGAAATTGGGGCAGATAGTCCATGTCCCAGTTAATAAGTATTTGAGGATAGATTTGAATTCAGGTTCTTGTGAATCCAGGTTCAATCTTCTATCCACTGTGCCTCCCAGCTGCATGCCAATATAGAATATAGCTTAATATATTCACACCATTTTAAGATTTGTCTTCTACATGATGCCTACTTATCCCAATGTTCCCAGGACCCTCAGTTCTAAAATGATTAGAGATTTTGAAAAATTGTTTTAAAACTTGAACAGATAAAGGTTTGTCAGAGAAGCACAGGAGATTATGATTCCAGGTAGGGTATTTATGTCATTATAATACAAAACAAAGAAAGCCAAGGCTCTCCTTACATTTGCTTGACCATTTTTTCTAACTCTGGAAGTTGGTCCTTGAGAGCTGCAATCATCCGGCTATCATCTGATACAGATACATAAAACTCCTGAAATTAGTGGAGAACCCATTGGTTAGCAATAAAAGTCACAGATCCATTATTCTGCAAAGATTCAAAATAGGTTCCATAATTTAATTTCATTTGCTGATCACATGGCCTTTATTTAAGGCACTGAACAAAGAAGAAAGTATTCCACTCTAGTTGTCATTATCCTCTAGGGTTTTTCAGAACTCTCATGGAGAGTTGTTTTTGCAATAGTTTTCATTTTAAGATCACCTTGCTGATTGACTCTATAAAAATTTTCTTTCTTGAAAAAATCCAGAGAAGATTTTTCATATATTACATTGATTATTGTTATTAAAAACAAATAACATTAATAAAAAAGAATTTACCACAGCTACTACCTGCTTTTGTTTATTTGACTTGGGGCCAATAAAAATAAATTCTGAAGTTCAACTTAAAGTTCACCCCTCGAAGTGATTAAGTATTCATTATGTCACTAAAAACATATGGATGCCCCCCAAATTATTAGATCAGTTTTAAACTTTAAAAACTACACTTTGATTTTAGGGACAACACTGGTCAAAGGTCAGTCAAGTTTCTGGAACCATCTTCCAAAGAGAGACTTTCAGCTGCCAACTAGATGGTCAATTTTGAAAAATAGAAATCAATTCCCAATGAATACACATAGAGGACCTGTTTTCCCCTGCCTTGTCTCTCTAAAGTAGATAATGAAAGAATAAATAGATGCCTGCCTTTTAGTGTCAAGAGGACCTAGGTTCAAGTATTACTTCTAACACATGTTGACTGAGTGACCCCAGGCACTTAACTAACACTTAACAGTGTTCAAGGCAATTTAAAAATTTTATAAATTACAGACAAAGTACTACCCTAAGGGAGTTCCCACTAATTACAGTTTTTTTTAATTAAAGGAATTTCCCATCACCCATTTTTGTTAGACTTCTTGCTTCAAGATTTCTTCTTAATTCCTAACTATTCAATTAGGTTCTGGGTTTTTCTTATCATACATTATGTTTCAAGACCTCTGTTCTTGTTCATCACTTCCTCAAACAACTTTATTCAATATTATCATTTCTTAGGAGGAGTTTTACCCATAATAAGGTATAGAGGCAATGGGATGACAACAGAAGCAACTTGGAATAAAGTCATCTTTATTTTAGTTAACCAAGGTGAGAGAATGGAAAGAGGCCACAGAAGCAGGAAGTATTTCAGCATCAACTTGATCCTTGCTTGAATGATCTGTTAACAATTGTCTTAATCTAAGCTTATGGCACATATCACTCACATCCAGGGAATAGAGGCCACAGATTCATTTCTGAAACATATTCTCCTATGATCATTCTGCATTAAAGAAAAAAATAGTCCATTTCATTACCCTAAGGGGTCCTTACATTTTACTATGCCCTATATAATTCCCTCTGACCCAATAGTGTGCTACTTAGAAGGGGAGAAGAATAGACATTCAAAACTTATTTTGTTTTGGTTCATCCATTTAAGAAATCATAGAATCATAGGCATTTGGGCTAGAAGGAATTTTTTAAAATCACCTTGTTCTACTGGCTCTTGACTTCAGGTGGGTAAGGTACTATTATTGTAAGATGCTCAGTTGAATAATGGAGGAAAGTTGTTATTTAGAAAAGTAGATGGGTGCAGGAGACATAATGGAGAATTAGGGTTATGGACTGGAAGAGAGGAAATCTCTTTAAACTGGATAGTGTTTAGGTCAACAGCTAGATCCAGCCATAGCTCTAATTCTGTCTTTTCAGGGCCATTTCTCTACTCTCTCACTTCCATCACCCAAAAGAAGTAATAGGCTACCAGATTTTAATAACATTTTTAGAAATCCTTGCCTCATCTTCTTTGAAATGGGAACAACATTCATAAACTTGCAAAATAGGCTCTTTATCTATTGTGTCTTGCTCCTAGAATAAGCCCCTTTGTAGCCATGCTAAAGAGAAAGAGAACAGTGCGAGAAGGACTCATTCTAGCATACATACCTCTAGGAAGGCCATTGCTACTTCATCCTCTTGTAGTAAATCTCCATATAAAGCAGCCCACTGGAGGACCAGACGGATGACTCGCCTCTTGTTGTTAAGGGCATAATCCATTTTGTCCTGTTCTGTACCTTGGGAAGGCTGTGCGTGGTAAGTGCCAAGGGGTCAAGGAAGACATTTGGCCACTTAAAACCTCCTTTTCAAAGCAGTATTTGTAAAGTGACAGAATTAAGTTACATGATACCAGACTGTTAGGAGACCTGCTATATCTGGTGTGTCTCTGCTTCTTCTCCAGCCGATTTTGCAAATTGTCACCAGACTGATCTTCCCAAAGTATTATGTCAAACATATCAATCATTGGTGCTAAAAATGCCAAAATGCCCTCCTGATTTTCCACAGCTTAGATGTCAGATTTCTTAGCCTATTGTTCAAATCCCCCCATAATTCTGCCCAAATCCTTTTTTTAGATTTATCTGCTATAACTTTCCTACATCATTTATATAACTTTGCTACATCATTCTTTCCAGACCTCCAAACATCATCCCTTTGCACTTTTTTTACATCCATTTTTTTTCTCATACTGGAACAACCTTTTCTTCCTCTTTGCCTATTGCAATTCTGTCCATCCAATTCAAATCTCACCCCTTGACATAAAGTCTTTTCTACCCATCCTAGTCTTAAGTTCTCTCTTCTTTCTCTGAAGTATTTTTTGCTTGTACCATTTGTTAACTTATCATGTACTTCAGGGATTAAAAAGGAAGAGATACTTTTCAGAAACTTAGTGTCTGTGGGTGTGCACATGCTGGGCAGGGAGTGGTTAGTAGGAGATGCCCATAATAGAATGCCTGAGCATGGAGAAGGAAGTAGGTGTGATAGTTAAGCCCAGCCAGAGGGTGGGAGAAGGGGAGATTGGGGGCTTTAAAAATAAAGCTCCTAACTTTCTCCCAGCCCCTGAGAATGAAGTAGGGAATACCACCCCCAAACTGTACTTTTGTTCTACTAGGATTCCTAGGAAAGTCTATGAGAGGTATATGATAGCAACAACTGACTTAGAAATAATTAATCTGGTTGGGTTTTGAGATCAACCTGAAGAATCCTGATCTAATGCCTTAGCAGTTCCTAATATACTAATCCCTTCTCCTATCATCTTAAACTAGTAGTTTGATCTTATTAATTTCCATCATATTAATTGTCTCATAACCAGTCTACAAGCAATTCAAAGAGTCATATTTCATCGATTTAGGGATGGAAGGGACCCCTTCAATTATGGATAAGGATTCTGAAGCCTGGAGAGTTTGTGTTTTGTCAAAAAGTCATAAAGGTAGTAATTGTTGGAGGTAAGATTTCAGCCTAGGTTCTCTGACTCTAGAGCCAGTATTCTTTATGTTGTACAAAGCAGGAACCACGTCTGACACTTTTTAAAATGTCTCCCACAGAGCAAATCACAGTGCCTTGCAAAGAGTAGGTGCTTAATTATTTGCCCATTTTCATTTTACGCAGCCTTCTCTCTCAAGTTACTAATAAAACACATAGCCATTTAGTTTGTAACTGGGTAAAAAAGACTGGATCCTCCTTTGACTGCCCTACCACTGTTTTAAAGCATTGTAGAAAACAGCCTCTCAGGAATGTTATTCCTGAGAGCTGTACCAGTAAAAGGCATTTTCAAGAAGGGTTATAAATAATCATGATCAAACTAAATGACAGAACCTTAAAGCAAAGGTTTCCTGCATGTAAATGGGTTACAAAATGGTTTTCATAAATTGAGCACTGGATTCATAAAAAAGGAAATTGGTCTACCTGTATTACTACAATTCTCTCTGAGCTGACTAGGAAAAAAAAGGAGAAATACATGCACTGTCTATGAAAATGATTTCTTTTCTGATTAACCCTTTGGTTTCTTGTTTTTATCAGTTTTTTGGTTCTATTTTGTCTCTTCTAAGAGGAGTGATGGTGGAGGTCCTTGCTCATATAAAACATTATGAAATACATGTGGTAATTAATAGACAACTGGATAAACATTCAATAAAAATGTTTCTATTGTTCCATTGACAATAAATACTATAATGGACCATGATATTCAAATCTAATGATTTAATAAGGAATTATGAGAATTGGGGTATAGACCTAAGATAATTTAAATATAATGTAGACTCTCTTCATGCCCACCCCAACTTATTTCCTGCCTCTCCCCCAACTCCATTCCTTTTTTAAATTTGGTTTCGATGGTAATTTGTGTTTGTGAAGTAACTCAGAGTATATCTGGCTGGGAAGATTCCTTCACTTTCTTATTTCAGGGACATTAATCATTGGCACAAATCATTGCTTCCTTGTAGTGTGGTGTTCACTCTAGTTTTTGATGACTACCAGAGACAAAGTGCAGATTTGGAAAGATCCTACCAAGCTGGAAGTGCTTGCATATGAGCCTTGACCATAGATAGCATATCTTTCATGTTTGGATCAAACTGACTGAGTTCTAAAAGTCTGTCATCACTGGAAAGTTGGCTACTGAGGGATGAAGTTGTTTTACTGCAGCTTCATTAATCATATCTACTAAATTGTGTCAGTACAGCAGTTGGACCATATTCTCTGATCCTCAAAGTATTTAAGTCTAACAACAAAGAAGCAATAGAGGGAGGTAAGGATGGTTGGAAAGAAGGGAGGAGAGAGATAACAGTCGATAAAAGTAGGTTCAGTGTAGGCTGAGATGATCAAACCAAATAGCATTTGTTCCAAAGCTAGTCATGTTTGAAAGCAAGGTACTGCTTCTGCTCTCCCTAAAACAGAATTCCCAAATGTAATCTTGATAACAAATGAAGAACATGTGAAGATTCATTTCCTTCTTGCCCTGCCATCTAAACCCCATATCTCCAGCCATTTCTTTGATCCTGGATGATTTTACATTCCTGGACAAGTAGGTGGTGTAGTGTATGTAGCACCAAACCTGAAGTCAGGAAGTTATTGCTGTTCAGTTGTTTCGGTCATGTCTCACTTTTCATGACCCCTTTGGAGCTTTTTTTGGCAAAGATACTGGAGTGGTTAACAGGAATTGAAATCCTGCCTCAGATATTCACTAGATGTGTGAATATAGGCAAGTCATTTAACCCTATTTACCTCAATTTCCCTATTAGTGAAGTAAGGCTAATACTGGTATCTATATCTCAGGGTGATTGTTCAGATTAAATTAGCTGGTATTTGTAAATCACTTTGCAAACCGTAAAGCTCTACATAAGTGCTAGTTGTTATAAATTTTATAGTTAAGTTTATTGGTGAATCATGAAAGATGGGTAGCTCCTGTGATACTTTGCTATGTAAAATTTGCAGTTCGTGCCTTTCGTTAACTATGCTATAATGAATTTTATTTAAAAAACAAGTTATGGCCTTTTATAAATTAAATTCATAAAACTACATACATATAGACTGTTGAACAAGTACATTACGCAAGTACATTGAACAAGTACTTTTGCATGGCCACACCTCATCTAGAAAATGACCTCTTTTCCCTCAATAATTATTTAATTTCGGGAATCTTAAATTAGGGTTTAGGAAAACATCTCTAGAAAATGGTTTAAGTATTCTAATAATGTGGCTTTTGAGAGATTGGTTCATTAAGAAAAATGTTAGTGTATTTCCCAAGTTTTCTAGTTAAAACAACCTAAAATACTTTTAACAGAATTGACTAATGGACTAACATTTTAGAGGCTGAGAAGAGGGATTTTCTTGTTATTTCATTGAGAACAAATGCTTTGTAATATCAAATACTAAGTAATCCATTAGAGAGATATTCAAAGGATTCATTCTTATTTTCAAGGTTAGCTTGACCTGATTTTCAAAGAGATGTGTGACTCAAGCATAAGACTGGCATATTCCCCCTCACATTTAGTTAGCACCCCATTCTCCCCATCCCTGCAGCTGTACTGGATCTAGTCTATAATTCCAAGGTTGTTGTCATGTAGTCAGTAGGCCCTGTACCACAAAGCAGAAGCAGGACCTGATCACATTAGCAAAATATCTATGTCTAAAGTTTCCTTAAATCTGGTTGTAGATATTATAGATTATTTCCTACTATGCCAGAATATACTCTCTTTAAAGAATAGGGGAAAGGTATATTCTATCTTAATTTTGAGTTGGGAAATCTGTTTCTTGTTGCTAGCAAATGCCACCACATAGTTTGTTAAGCCTTTTGTTTCTGTAAAGGATTGGTTAGGGTACCTGAAATTCTCATGTAAAAAAAATAGAATTTCAGGAAAACTCGTTGCATTAGAGGCTGGGGAGTATATGGATTTAATAGGAAAGCAATCTGGTCTCTTGACTGAGACTTAAGTTGACTAGAGCTGAGCCAGCTTACTATGGTATAAAAATACAGATCAAGGTATTGTTCTCTGAAGGATCCAGTCCTAGGTCTTGCTGAACCATAAAAAGCTTCTTATGGATTCCAACTCTTTCACAGTAGTGATTCAGGTAACCTTTGCCTCCACTCCAGGACCTTCAGCTTTAGGCAATTTCTGAACCTTTACTGATGTCTGAATTTAACTCTCAAGTACTATGACCTCTAAATGTTTCTGCCTCCTGAATCTATATATCCCAAACTCTTGATTTTTAAAAGTATTATGAATTAATTCTTGAAGTTTGTTCAATTAATATAATATTCTTAATCATTCAAGAATGTAATCTCTTTTGGTCTTCCAGAATATTTTCCCCAGTCATTACTAGCTGAAGCATGAGACATCTTAGGGACAAGAAGCAGCATTCCTCCTTACAAACTATCAACAGGCCTGGATGGAGATAGCCCAGGATGCTGACCCCGAGAGTCTTGGGAAATTCAATGTGTCCAGACTACCAGTCCTTCCAGTCTAAGTCCTGCAGTCATCATTAAGAGGAGTAAATCCTGTGGAAAATGGGCCCATCTTCCACCCAACCACCAGCCCTAGTTGATGATCAGTGCTAGTTATTTGCCATCTATAGGCTGGTAAGCCCAGCAACTTTTAGACTGGTAACATTCCCTAGACCTAGAGTCCTAAATCTAGCTAAGCCTTCATTTCTATAATCCTAGAAAGTGAACTCACTGATGAGGCCTCCTGGTAAGTACTTCTGTTGATGCTACAACCACAGTTACTGTAGCACCAGAAAAGAAAGTTCTTAATGCCAAAAAAAAATCCTTGGCATTGCCAAATGGTTCAAAAAGATGTAATTTTATAACTGCTCATGGATAGGACGAGCCAATATAATAAAAATGACCATCCTACCCAAACTTATTTATCTATTTAGTGCCATACCCATTGAACTACCAAAATACTTCTTCACTGATTTAGAAAAAACCATAACAAAGTTCATTTGGAAGAACAAAAGATCAAGGATATCCAGGGAAATAATGAAAAAAAACACAAATGAGGGGGGCCTTGCAGTCCCAGACCTCAAACTATATTACAAAGCAGCAGTCATCAAAACAATTTGGTACTGGCTAAGAAACAGAAAGGAAGATCAGTGGAATAGACTGGGGGAAAGCGACCTCAGCAAAACAGTATACGATAAACCCAAAGATCCCAGCTTTGGGGACAAAAATCCACTATTCGATAAAAACTGCTGGGAAAATTGGAAGACAGTGTGGGAGAGACTAGGAATAGATCAACACCTCACACCCTACACCAAGATAAATTCAAAATGGGTGAGTGACTTAAACATAAAGAAGGAAACTATAAGTAAATTGGGTAAACACAGAATAGTATACATGTCAGACCTTTGGGAGGGGAAAGGCTTTAAAACCAAGCAAGACATAGAAAGAATCACAAAATGTAAAATAAATAATTTTGACTACATCAAACTAAAAAGCTTTTGCACAAACAAAACCAATGTAACTAAAATCAGAAAGGAAACAACAAATTGGGAAAAAATCTTCATAGAAACCTCTGATGAAGGTTTAATTACTCATATTTATAAAGAGCTAAATCAATTGTACAAAAAATCAAGCCATTCTCCAATTGATAAATGGGCAAGGGACATGGATAGGCAGTTCTCAGATAAAGAAATCAAAACTATTAACAAGCACATGAAGAAGTGTTCTACATCTCTTATAATCAGAGAGATGCAAATCAAAACAACTCTGAGGTATCACCTCACACCTAGCAGATTGGCTAACATGACAGCAAAGGAAAGTAATGAATGCTGGAGGGGATGTGGCAAAGTAGGGACATTAATTCATTGCTGGTGGAGTTGTGAATTGATCCAACCATTCTGGAGGGCAATTTGGAACTATGCCCAAAGGGCGACAAAAGAATATCTACCCTTTGATCCAGCCATAGCACTGCTGGGTCTGTACCCCAAAGAGATAATGGACACAAAGACTTGTACAAAAATATTCATAGCTGCGCTCTTTGTGGTAGCCAAAAACTGGAAAACGAGGGGATGCCCATCAATTGGGGAATGGCTGAACAAACTGTGGTATATGTTGGTGATGGAATATTATTGTGCTAAAAGGAATAATAAAGTGGAGAAGTTTCATGGAGACTGCAACAACCTCCAGGAAGTGATGCAGAGTGAGAGGAACAGAACCAGGAGAACATTGTACACAGAGACTAATACACTGTGGTATAATCGAACTTAATGGACTTCTCCATTAGTGGCGGTGTAATGTCCCTGAACAACTTGCAGGGATCCAGGAGAAAAAAACACTATTCATAAGCAAAGGATAAACTATGGGAGTGGAAACACCGAGAAAAAGCAACTGCCTGAATACAGAGGTTGAGGGGACATGACAGAGGATAGACTCTAAATGAACACTCTAATGCAAATATTATCAACAAAGCAATGGGTTCAAATCAAGAAAACATGTAATGCCCAGTGGACTTACGCGTCGGCTATGGGGGGTGGGGGGAGGAAAAGAAAATGATCTATGTCTTTAACGAATAATGCTTGGAAATGATCAAATAAAATAGAAAAAAAAGATGTAATTTTATTAGATAAAATGACATTAAAGATGATGCGCCACCATCTGTTTTGCCACTGCACCCTAAGGACCACGGGACCTTCCTATTTGATTTGTAGCTATAGATGTTGTCTTTCCAATTGAAATGGGAACATCTTGAGAGCAGACACTTTATTTGTATTTCCAGTTTTTAGCACAGGGCATTGTACTTAGTAAGCACTTTATATATACATTTTCATTCATTCCCAGAAATTGGAAAGTTGGAATAACTAACTGTTCATTGTCCGACTGTCATCACTTGGATTTTGAGTTGATTTCACTAAGGTTGGTTTGGGCTTTGCTCAGAAAGTGGAATCTAGAGTGAACAGACCTGAAAACTAGAATTCTGAATTGTTGAAAAGAGCCTTCAGACTCAAAGAGAAATTCTTTCAGAAAGAGAGCTTACTATGGGTGTGGAACAATATATATACATACATACATACACACACACACACACACACACACACATATATATATATATATATGTATATATATATTCAGTATATTGATTGATTTTCCTAATTTTTTTCTCTTCTTTTTAAAAACATTCTTTGTTGTATGGGACATCCTCTGGGAGAAAGAAGGGAAGATGCACAAGGGAAGAATAAGAAAAGATTCTTCCAGAGAAGGCAAAAGATACAGTAGTTGGGCCTTTTGAGCTAGGTGAGCTAGTCTTGAGAAAGAGTCTCTGCCATTTTCTCCTGGTTTGGTTGAAGAGGAAAGTGAGGGAGCGACTGGGCCTAGAGTTAGAAGAGAAGCTGCCAAGCTTTTAAACAGAGAGAGTCAAGTAAGAATGGCTTATTATCCTGAATCTGCCGGCATCTGAACAGCACAGTCATACAATTCTCTGAGTCTCATCTACTATTCTAAATCAGTAATCAACTTTTCATAATCTGCATGTTGGAGAAAGATAATCCAGATAA
Organism: Monodelphis domestica; assembly: GCF_027887165.1. NCBI lineage: Eukaryota > Metazoa > Chordata > Mammalia > Didelphimorphia > Didelphidae > Monodelphis > Monodelphis domestica. The sequence goes on along the minus strand of NC_077230.1, from coordinate 184,102,900 downwards.
AGGAAAGGGCATACAATCTACAAATCATAGGATCATTTTTATGTTAAAGCTGAAAGAAACCTTCTAGATTACTTAATAAAACCTCCCAAATAGGTGAGAAAACTGAGGTTCAGAGAGGTTGTGACTTGCCTAAAGTCACATAGCTTAGTTAGTGGCAGAGATGGGACTCGGTTTCACTATGTCAATTATTATTGGGATTATTTAGAATTTTTTAAATTTTATACATAAGGCCAAAAAATGAATTTCCATATACCTCGTAGAGCAGAAAAAGAAAACTCTTTAAGACACTGAATTTCTATTATATGTAGATTGCTTTTCTTTTGAAGCATAATAAAATCAACATATTACTTTCATTACTGTCTTGCTTCTCTCTGATTCTTTCTGGCTCTCTTTCTGTTCTCCTCTGTGTACTAGAAAATGCTTCAATGATCCTCTCTTTTTTCATTTATTTTTCCCTCCTTTTTTGTTTTCCTCCTTTCCTTCCTCCTTTCCTTCCTTCCTTCTTTCCTGTTTTCCTTCATTTTTTCTTTCCTTTATTCCTCTTTCTTTTCTTCTTTCTGTTCTTTCTTACCTCATATTACCTCCACTCTTTCATCATTCTTCTCAAATTGAAAAAAATAAAAATAAAACCTTTGTAAAATGTTCATTGTCAAGCAAAACAACCCTTCGCATAGGCTGGGTCTGAATTATTATTCATCATCTTATTCATCTTATTCATCATCTTGAGTCTCTGTCAGGAAGTGGATAGCATCATACATCTTCTGGAATCTTAGGTGGCCATTGAATTGATCAGTACTTTTTTCTTTTCAATATTTTTTTCTAGTATAATTGTTCTCATGGTTCTGATCACCTTATTCTGTATCAATTCATACAAATCTTCCCCAGATTTCCCTGAAAAAATGCTTTTCAAAAATTTCTAATGGTGCAATAATGTTTCATTACACTTATAATTTATTTAGTCATTCCCCAATTGATGAGTGTTCCCTAAGTGTCCAATTCTTTGCTATAATAAGAACAGCTATAAATAGTTTTGCACATATGGGTCTTCCCCTTTCTTTGATCACTTTGGGGCATAGGATTAGTAATTATATCACTGGGTCAAAGGATATAGGCTAATGACTTTGGAGGGTATAGTTAGAAATTACTTTCAAGAGTGAACTAATTCTTGAACCAATTCTTAAACCAACTTATGTCTCCAACTTAGTGTGCATGTGAATTATTATTAGCATTATTTTCAGCTGATTTATCTTTTGATTAAATTTGTATTTGTCTGACATTAAAGACAATCTCAATTACCCAGATATACCAAGTGGCAGAAGTAATTGGCCTAAAAGTTTGCTGGATAAAAGGGAAAGAAAGTGTATTTGGAAGAGGAAACTGCTATTAATAAGTCAGCAAGGGATAAAACCAATTAAAGATAATCTAAAGGTGATTATTATATATTCCACTTTTGAAATTCCACCTTTGTAGTCAGGAACTTGTTTTTGGTACACAAATTAAGTTCTTCGTTCAGTAGTTTAAGTGCGTTCCTTCTTACTATACCCTGGGGAGACTCAAATAAGGGCTATTCTTTCCTACCAACCTAAGCCTATTAAATTTCCCTTCCATTCATCCTTTAAGAACACATTTGAGTTATATCTTCTCCTAAAAGTCTTTACTGATAACCCTAGATGACTGTCCTCTCTCTCTTCTCACAGTTGCTGTTAGCTCTGTCTTCCCAAAGAAGTTGTTAAGTTCCTGTAGATCTGGGCATATGTCTTTTGAATCCCATAATTCCTACCAGAGTTTGGACTCTACAATGACTTGCTTATTTATTGACTTTAAAAACAAGATCATCCCTTTGAAGAATTGAGGGCAATGCCATTTTCTAGAAATTCTCAAACCTGTCAAAAGCCTGCTTCTATGGTTAACCATTCATTATAGTTGCTCAGAAAAGTATCCTGACTGCCAAGATTCTAAAAATAAGCAAAAGTCAGCATGTTTATGAAGCTTTTAGAGGACAACGGAACCAACAAAGCTAAACCTATAAGAATTCAAAATGCTTGACAAATTTAGTAATTGAGTCAATGCTTCAATTACTCATTCAAATGTTTAGTTTATAGGATGTCAAATATAAGTATGGCAAATTTTTGGATTTAAAAGACCAGCTTTTTTGACTAGGCACATCCTGATGGACTGGGGCTGTGCATAAGACATGTGAAATAAGGATCAGGAGAAATGAAGAACATGATGTAGACTTTGCCTTCTGAACATTGCCAACAGCAGGTTTAATATTCCATTGAGTCATTTTCCTCACGCCGGCTCTGCCTTTCATACACTGTAATTATTTCATATATTTTTACCTAGTTATTATCCTACTCACCACAGGCACCTGTAATTTTTCTGTATTTTTACTGCTCATTTACTTATTTTTAATTCAGCTAATAATGGCTCCACATATTAAAATTATCATGGTGAAAGTAAGTGAAAACCTCCTAGGACGAACGGGCGGCAGATTCATTACAGTCTACAACAGGGAATACAATATTATGTATACCTTTTTGCAGTAAGTACATGTTAATTATGCAGCTATTTATAAAACACTAATCAACACCCAAACTGATCCTCTTCAGTGTTGTTGTGCCTTGAATGTCTGCTTTGCATACAACATCTGTGCTTAGAGATGAAAACAAACTTTGGGGGTCATCTGCCCACTGACTAAAGAAGGATTTTGGCTGACAAGAATAAGAGAGAATTTTCTAGCTATATAAGCCAAATTTCTCACCCATGAATCTGGACAAGTGGGGTGGTGGTGGTGATTGAATAGAGATGGAGCAATTGCACTCATTTACAAAGAAAAAGGACTATAGCAACATAAGATTTAGAGAAGGAAAGACTTAGAGATGATTTAGCCCAGCTCCCCCATTTTGCAGATGAGAAAACTGAGTCTTAGGGCTACCATGTGAACTCTTTTCTCCTCCTAGTCTGTTGAATTCCTACCTATCCTTTAATGTCCAACTAAAATGCTGACTGTTGAAATGACCTCATTAGATAGTGAATGCTTCATCACTTGAAGAATTATAAGAGGGTGGGTTACTGTTTGTCAGATATGTTATAGAATGGATTTACACCTCCCAACCCAAAGGTTTTCTATGCCTTTTTCATTTTGTTTTAAGTACATCAGTACACCAACATTTTCCTCAATCAAAAAGAAAATTCTGGCACTGGACAGTTGATACCAGCATGGCCCCCTTTATTGGAAATGAAATAAAATTTAGAACATTTGGCTTCAAGATCTTGGAGTCCAACTGTTTAAATTAAAATAATTTGGGACTTGACTTATGGGAATCAGAGACAAGCCAACTTCAACTTCCTTCTCCCTTACTTCCTACTTCAAATCATTTGCTAGGTCCTGCCTTTATTATCTCCACCAATTTTCTCAAATCTATTCTCCTCCTTCATATTTGCATTGGACCTCTAATTTTAATACAATTCACCTAAATAAACATTTATTAAGTGCCTACTCCTACCAGGCACAGTGCTAAACAGTAAAATGTACATTTCTCAAAGGCTGGGACTGTTGTGATGCTTTGTTTTTATATCTCTAAAACAATGCCTTATAGTGATAACAATACAGATCTATTCCCATCTCTCCACTCTGCTCATTGTATCTCTACTCCAATGATTACAGAAAAGCAGCAGCGAGGTGGACTTTGAGCCAGAAAGACTTGAATTTAAATTCTGCCTAAGACATTTACTTGTTTATTTGCTTACCATGGAAAATTGCATATTCTCCCTCTTAGCTTTATTGTCCTCATCTGAAAAATGAGGATAATAATAGTACCTATCTCCTAAGGTTGTTGTGAAGATAAAATGAAATGATATTTGTAAAGTGTTTTTCACACATTAAAGCACTAAATAAATGCTACTTATTATTATTCTCTGTCTCCTCACCATTCAGAGTCACTTCCCTACTTCAGGTCCTCATCACTTCTCATGAAGACCAGAGATGTCAAATATGTGGTCTGCTGACCCAGATTAAAATGTAATTTGGAAACACTTAGCAAAATAAATAAATATGCATAACAGAACTTAATGTTAATATATGGTTTTCTAAATTAATATGCAGCCATAAGAATCTCTATGTACGGTTTAGTGGCCCCCATTTTTATTTGAGTTTGACACCACTGATTTTCCTTTTTCCTAAATGAATCTTCCTAATTTCATTGTTGCCCCCTTTTTAATCCATCCCCCATGTAGCTGCCAAATTGATCTTTCACACCATATTACTCCTCTGTTCAAGAAGCTCTAGTGATCACTGTTGCCTTTAGGATAGAATCCAACCTCCTCTGGCATTTAAAGCCCTTCAAAATTCAGTCAACCCGTATTTCTAAACTTATTTCCTTTTATTCTACCTCATGTACTCTGTTGTTCAGTCATATTAGTCATGTCTGACTCTATGTCTGACTTTCTGTGACCCCAGTTTGGGGTTTTCTTGGCAAAGATACTGTAGTAGTTTGCCCTTTCCCTTCTTTAGCTCATTTTACAAATGAGGAACTATGGAAACTGGGGTTAAGTGATTTGCTCATAGTCACAGAGCTAAGTATCCAAGTTTGGATTTGAACTCACAAACATGGGTCTTCTTGATTTCAAGTCCAATGCTTTATCCACTGTACCACTTAGCTGCCTCTTTCATGCATTCTATTTTCCAGCTGAACTGGCCTACTTGATGCTCTATTACTTACTCTCTGGGTCATTTTGGACAAGCCACTTAAGGCTTTTGGGTCTCAATTTTCTCATCTATAAAATGAAAAAGATGGACTAGATAAGGAGTAGCTGAATAATTTCAATCACATGTCAATGATCCTATTATCCCTGTAATAATATTCCAACTCCTCATGCTGTATTTTTGCATAGGTTGTTCCCTTACCTGGAATACTCTCTTTACTCATTTCTACCTTGTAACTTCTACCTCCTCAATTAAGACTCGGCTTTAATGCTTTCCTTTATAAGAATCCTTTCCTCATTCCTCCAGGTGCGAGTGGCCTGGAATTACTTTGGCTATATTTAACAAACTTCTCTACATAAATATTGTTTTCCTATATTAGAATTTAAGTTCCCAAAGGGCAAGTTGTATTTCATTTTTGTCTTTGTAATTCCAATGCCTATCCTAGAGTAGGCATCTAGTTAAGTGCTTGTTGACCTGAGTATATACAACTCTGTTCCTGTGACAAAAGGGAAATCGGAGATAGGTGATGGTGTCAGAAGAATGATGCAAGAGAGATGGGTTTATGTGGATTCACATTGGATGGCCTCAATCCTCTTGATGCAACAGGAAGTTGTTACCTGCTTTAAGTTGTGTGTGTTTGTGTGTAAGTTAGTAAGTTAGTAAGTAAGTAGGTGGGAGGAGAATAGAATTCAGATGAGAAGTTTTCAAGCAATTTTCTTGGAGACCAAAGAAAGTGATAGAGTAGAAGGTTGTTAGACATTAGAAAAGGCTGATGTTGCATGTCATATGTATAGTGTGTAAAATCTTCTCTGTCCTCTATATCTCACAGATGAAAAATGGAGGTACACTGAAGTTTGCTTAACTGCTAAATCGCACACAACCGATTGCTACTGCTTTACAAGTCAGGGCTCAAACAAGTCCTACAAGTTCATGGATGGACATGGCTGTGGTGCCATGAAAGGTCAAGTTCTGTCATGCTGGGGAATGGATGGGTGGATTTCCTATCTGTCTGATCCCCTTTTGTCTCATCATAGAAACAACTCTCCATCTCTTAACTTTAAAGGAAGCATCACCAGTTCCATTTTGATATCCTGAGGTAAGATTCTGGCAATCTTGGCATTGGTAGCAACCGATACCTTCTTTCCTTAATCCCTTCAATTCACGACTACTACCTCCCTCTTAAAATCCCCTCTTCCAACAATCTCTGCTATTCATTGAATGAGTAGAAATAATGTCTTTTTTTTTAATCCTTACCTTCCATCTTAGAATCAAAACTCTGTGTGTATTGGCTCCAAGACAAAAGAATGGTAAGGGATAGGCAATGAAGGGTAAATGACTTGCCCAGGGTCACACAGCTAGGAAGTATCTGAAGTCAGATTTGAACTGAGGACTTCCTGTCTCTAGGCCTGGCCCTCAATCCAGATTGGTTGGATGTAAGGAAATGATCCTGAACTCAAGATCAAGGGTGTGACGTCCTACTACCAATGTGGGTACAGAATATTTAGCTGAAGTGCTGGGGATGAGGGAGGGCTTGGTACTTGACTATAAGAACTGCTGTTATTCTCTTTATGAATACCCTCCTCAAACCTATCAGAAACTTCCACTGGAATCTTTTAATTGGATCACTGAAGCCTTTTGTATTGTGAGCAGATCAAAGGATCTAGGAAGATATAAGGAATTCACGAGAACCATAAAAACTCTATATCATGTAAGGTATATTTCTAAGTTAATTTTGTGGTCTCATATTAATGAACTCTGGATTCTATATGGGATGAGAAATGAAGGGTTGGGGATACACCTGATACCTAGGTTTTTAGTATTACTGTATATAAGAATCAGACTGTGATGTCAATTTACCTTTTAATTCTGCTGTTCATATTTCTAGGTTTTCTTCTTATTTTTTCCTCTACAAAGTATTTATTAAGTGTCTATGTGAACATGACATTGTACTTAGAATAAAGCTAATTGGAAATCTCCCAACTGGTGCTTAGGGTTGATTTTTTTTTAACCCTTACCTTCTATCTTAGAATCAATACTCTGTATTGGATCCATGGCAGAAAAATGGTAAGTCATTTTGGCACCCTGAGTATATGTATTTTAGCAGTTATATTTTAAGAGACAGTAGAGGTAGCTAGGTGGCTCAATGCATAAAGAGCCAGTCCTGGATATGGGAGGTCCTGGGTTCAAATATGCCCTCAGAATCTTCCTAGCTGTGCTATCCTGGGCAAGTCACTTACTGCAAATTGTCTAGTCCTTACTGCTCTCCTGCCTTTGAACAGATACTTTGCATCCATTCTATGACAGAAGGTCAGAGAGAAAGAGACAGACAGAGAGAGAGAGAGAGAGAGAGAGAGAGAGAGAGAGAGAGAGAGAGACAGAGACAGAGACAGAGACAGAGAGAGAGAGAGAGAGAGAGAGAGAGAGAGAGAGAGACAGAGAGAGACAGAGAGACAGACAGAGACAGAGACAGAGACAGAGACAGAAAGAGAGGGGGGGGCGGCGGCATCTTTGTAAGAGATCAATTGCAGAGAAGAGAGGACAAACACCATTTTTTAAATTAAAAAAAATCCAAACAAGAATATTTGAGTTTTGGGTGTTCAAAAAGGAAACAAATGTTTTCCCTCCATCACATTGTGTTTTTCTTTGGTCCATTTTCACAACACTGGCCAACTATGGTAAGGGAAATGCCTATTCCCAAAGGTGTTTTTTAGTCTTCCCTACAACACTGAGTCTAATAATGACTCCTATGTGTACAGTTAAAAGAGAACACTGTGCACATAGAACTGCCCATTTGTCTCAGGAAAAATTGAATATGAGCCAAAAAGACCATATAATATATGTAAGTCTCATTAAGCTGTCATTATTTGGAAAGATAGTTTCCCAGACAAATAAACACTCAAATCTCACTCTTGCAGCTCCCACTGAGTAACATATTCAGCTCAAATCTCTCATCCTCATCCATTCTGCTGATTTTAATGAGAATTATGGGTATGCGGGAAATGAAAATCAGGCAGATTAATTGTAATAAAAAAAGAAAAAATTGCATGTCAACAGTGATTGGACTGCTTTAGCACAAGGAAAGCATTCCAGTGAAAGCCAATCTCTTTTCTTAATATGTTTTGTCACCCAAAGTCAACTTGCTTTTAATTTCAAAATTTTGTTGCTGCTAGTGATAAATTAGGGCAGGCAGCTGGCACAATGGTTAGAGCACCGGCCCTGGAGTCAGGAAGATTTAACTTCATGAGTTCATATCTGACATCAGAAACTTACTAGCTATGTCACCCTAGGCAAGCCATTTAATCCTGTTTGCCTCAATTTCTTCATCTGCAAAATGAGTTCAAGAAAGAAATGTCAAACTACTTCAATATCTTTACTAAGAAAACCTCACTACATTTCATGATATATAAAACACGTTAATGAATAGAATTTCAAAACATGAATTAACTGATGTTTTGTTATAGATCATGTGCATTTCCTCCACTTGTGTAGTCATTCAGTCAGTCAACAAGCATTTATTAAGGGCCTACGACGTACCAGGTACCATGATGGGCAAATGACAGTCCATCCATATCTTGTTATCCAATGTGATTATCAGTAATATCTTTGCCTAAATCAACACATATTAACTGTGGAATTCCTCCAGTGCATGATGGTTAAGGTGACCCCCAAACTCTGTGATTAAGAAGTCTTGTATTTTAGCATAGGCTCATAGTACAGGCCTCAGCCTGAAGCCATGACTTACCAGACAGTGATTGGAATCATGGTGATGGGAATCTCTCCTGTGAAGGGTACTTCTCAAAGAAAGTGACTTTTCATAATAAAAGGATATTGGGCCACCAAGGCAGGGCAAAGCTGAGAATTGGGCATAAAAACACAGTGCATCATGATGAAGTCATTTAAAACAGAATCTGGGGAGAAAAACAAGAACAGAAGAAAAGAATTAGGTTCTTATAAAATTTGGGGGGCTAGAGACGTCAAGTAAACTGCAGCTCCCATTCCAATGTTTCTTAGAAATTTGTTTTGGATGCAGCTTTCCACAACTTCTGGATTGTCCTGGGAGAAATAAACATTCTCAAATCATGAGCTCAAGACTAGTGCCAGGATTTCTGGCTAGTCCTTTTGCTGTGTTCTGAATCTTGAACCTATCAAGAACTCAAGATCATTGCTGAATGAATAGATGAATAAATGAAGAAGCAAATGAATGACCTCATGACCACAGAAGCAAGCCTGAATATTATTGCTCCTGATGGCTGCCCCTAGACTCTCCTTGCTAGACTGACGGAAATTCCCTCCACCAGAGGGAAGAGTTATTCCACTGAGTAAACCACAAATATGAATCATCCCCTGAAGGAATAAAGTGGTGAATATACTAGAAAACTTGATGATGAGGATGAACTTTGCATCTCTACATTGATTTATAATATATCTCAGCACTACTTTTAGAGTGTCTTCCATTTATAAACTCATAGTCTTTATGTAATTTTAATAACAATAATAATAATTTTTGTTGTTATTGTTCAGATGAATTTAACTCTCTGTGACTCCATTTGGGGTATTCTTGACAAAGACACTAGAGTTGTTTGCCATCCCCTTCTTGAGCTCATTTTACAAATGAAGACACTGAGAAAAAAAAGGTTAAGTGGATATCAGAGTCACACAGCTAACAAATGTCTGAGGCCAGATTTGAATTCAGGAAGATGAGTCTTTCTTACTCATTTCTGGCACTCTATTCCTTGTACTACCTCACTGCCCTGGCACAGGATAAAGTTCTGGACTTGAAGTCAAGAAGACCTCATCAAATCTAATCCCAGATATTTACTAGCAATTTGATTCTGAGCAAGTCACTTAACTTGTGAACCTTAGTTTCCTCATATGTAAAATGGGGATAATAATAGGAAGTATCTCCTAAGGTATGAGGATAAATTCTATAACAAAGAGATAGTCACATAATTATGAATAATATATAAAATTAACTATATATGAGGATAAATTATATATTTGTAATTCACTTTGAAAACTGCATAGTGTCATGTTGATGACAATTGATTATCATCATCATCAACAACAACAATAACAATCCATTTTTCAAGCAATGGCTATCTATATATTTTGCTTCCAATACTTTGCTACTACAAAAACTTCTGCTCTAAATATTTTGGCATATATGGGACCTTTATTTTTGTCATTAAGTTCCCTGAGGATTTATTCCTGGCAGCGAGACAGATCTCTGGGTGAAAGACTATGGATATGTTAGTCACTTCTTTCACATAATAATTCCAAATGGCTTTCCAGAATGGTTGGACCAATTTAATTGCTTCACCAGTAGTGCATTAGTGAATCTCTCTTTCTATAATTCCTTTAATATGTTTTATTAACCTGTTATTTACAGATTTTAACAGAGTAGCTTTCAGAAGAAGATGAATAATTATATCTTGACCATACTGATTTTGAAATGCCTATGATGGGGGCAGCTGATTGACTCAGAGAGTTGAGAACCAAGACTAGAGATGGGAGCTTCTCAGTTCAAAACTGGCCTCAGATATCCTAGCTGTGTGACCCTGGGTAAGTCATTTATCCCCCATTACCTAGCCCTTACCACTCTTCTGCCTTGGAACTAATACATAGTATTGATTTGAAAGCAGAAGATAAGGTGTTTTTTTTTAAATAGAAATGCCTATGACACATTACGCTTTATCTTTCTCATCCATTCTCGATAACACTGGTCTCTTTTTAATCCCTTGCTTATTTCCAAAGTCATTTGGTCACATGGTTAATGTTTAGAACCTGAAAATGACCCATTATGTTTGATACCCAAGAATTGAGGAAGTAGTGTGGTGCAATGGGGAAAGTTCTAGATTTAGAGTCAGAGGTCTTGGACTCAAATCCTCTCTCTGTAATTTAATAGCTCTGACAAGTATAAAAGGGAATTCTTTGTCCTCTTTGAGTTTACACTTGTGAAAGGGAATCCTTTATTCGCTTTGCCTAGTTGGTGCTAACACTTTGGTTAACAATAACTTAAGTACCCCTACTTAATACCTCACTAGATTGTGAAGCCAGGATTAATTCTCCTTTGTCTACCTTTTGATTGAATCACCAAAAGCTTGAAGTAGGTGGAGGAACTAGAAAATCACTTAGTGAAGTCACACCCTCAGAAACTCAATCAGTCAGGAATCTGTGAATTCTTTTGATGAGTATTCATCCCTCCAGAAGGTGAGAACTGGTTCCCACAGACACTGACCCCTGGGCAGTGCTAGACAATTTGGAAACTGTGATTGGCCCCTGTGAAAAGGGGAAGGGACAAGAAGTAACTATAAAAGGCCCTGAATTTCTGGGGTTAAGAAAAATTGACTCCAAGAAGGAAGTTAGCCTCAAGAAGAAGGTCATTCAAGGGAAAAAGTTGGCCTCAGGAATCACCTTCAGCTCAAGTCATTGTCTTGACCTGCCTCTTGGAGGGAACTTGGGTGAGTGGATAGCTGGCTTTCCCTTCCTGTCCTCTGGAGAGAGTTTAATTATGGTTGAAGGTCAACAAGTCCTGGCTGAGTTGAGCACTGGAGCAATATTTAGTTAGATAGGCTAATGTCTTCTCTACCCTTTTGTATTTCTCTACTTTTACTCTTTCCATGTCTTTGTAAATAAATAAATATTTGTAAATAAAAGTTATTAAAGGTCATTTTGACTTTGAGCAATAATACTTTGAATTGGCAACTACCATATTATTTATAATTTTCACATATTTTAGTCAACCATCAAAATTTAGTTCTTATACAAGGTAGGGTGTTTAGCCTCCCTAGACCCTACTTTTCTCATTTGTAAAAGGAGCAGTTGGACTAGATGATTCCTAAATTCCTCTCACTCTCTAAATGTGTAGTCCTATGTGATGCTATGTGATGCCGATGAGATTAGTTGTCCAAAATGCTGAATCTCATTCATCAACATGATGTGGCTACTGTTTAGTGAGTATAAAATCAATTTATTAATAATTATTGTTTTTCTATCATATCAAGAAAACTTGATGCATGCTTCATCAAATCCCAAAAAGTCTTAGAAGAGAAATATGTGGCCAGAATCCAAGAAAAAGGTCCAATTTTGGAATTATCTCCATGTAAGTAGAGCTAGATTGGCAAAATTAAACTTTTCCACGTAGAAAATAATAGCTTCTCTTCAGGAACAATTTCTCCTAAATTCATGAAATGTTTATCAAAATCCTACTGAAGAGAGACAGGAGGTTCAGGGTTCAAATCTGACCTCAGACACTTCCTGGTTGAATGACCCTGAGCAAGTCACTTAAGCCCTACTGCCTGACCCTTATAACTCTTCTGCTTTGAAACTAATCCTCAATATTGATTCCAAGATGGAAGGTAAGGGTTTGAGGCTTCTGAAGAGAGGGCTCTGCTCATCCATGTTGAGATATCACAAATGCACAAATAGACATATATACATTTGTGTATATTATACATATGTGTATATACATATATATATATATATATATATATATATATATATATATATATATGTATGTATGTGTGTTCCAAAAGCCTTAGTTCAGTTTTAGGCTATCAGATCAGACCTTTTGAGATTTCCTGTACCTAGAGGGGATTATTGAATCCATGAGAGATAATGAGAGCATTGAGAAAGTGTGTAAGAACATCAATCAACAGCCATGTATTAAGTCTATATACTGAATAACTGTATAAATCTATAATTTTATTATCTATTCTAGGCCAAAGTTGGAACTATGAACAAGTCATTTTTTAAAAGTCTAGATAATACCAGAAAAGCAGAGGGGTAAAAAAGAAAAGGAAGAATAGAATTAATATTTGCTATCATCTTGATTTTTTTATATATTTAAAACCAAATTATCTGATTTTCTAATCAACTTTTTGCTTTGTGTAAATGGAATACATACAATAGTACTCTGTTTCTCAGATCAGAACTGTAGTTTTAAAACATCATCCAAATAAACTGAATAAATATTGGTACTAAGATAAAAAACTAACAAAAACTTACAGCAAAAAAAAAATACAAAGAGGCTCACTTTCATTTGTCAGAGTGTTACTTGGGACTTGATAAATGTTTGTGCCTGACACATAGTAGATATTTAATAAATGCTTGTTAACTGACTAAATGAATGAAGGTTAGTCTGGTCCGCTACTTAACTGAGTTCTTGGGTGCATTTTGGGTGTGCTTGTTATATGCAAAGCTGTCTTTCAGGAATCATTCTGGGGCATAGTTTTCCTAGACTGTTTAACTGCCTGTAACACTGGCCTACTACCAGAGACTTCCCAGAAAAGGACACTGAAATGTTAAATCAGGGCAACTATGTTTTATGTAGCATTTTCTTACTTTGGAAGGACTGAATCAGAAAACTAATGTTAATGAGAACATTCTGTGTCTTTTCTTTGGTCAGAGGCAGGGCTAATGATCTATGTAACAGTCACAAAATAGATTGATTTCTTGAGTTCTACTCTTTGCTGTTCAAAAGCCAGTAAAATTAAGTTTCCATAAAAGAACAGTCCCTTCAGAGGAGACCTTAAAAGGAAAGGCACTGTTTTCTTTTCATAGACAGTAAAAACCTTACAGATCTCTTCCTAGATAAGGTACTTGCCAATATAAACAGAAACTCTTTTCTGTCAATATTCAGATTATGGAGAGATCTGTGTCTTTGTACAAAACTGAGAGACATTGAGATGCCTTGGGAACCCATGAAACAAATAAATATAAACAATAGTGAATAATAAAAGCTAACATTTATAGAGCAATTTAAGATTTGCAAAGAGCTTTACATGTGTAAGCTCATGCAATCCTTACGACTATCATGTGGGATAAGGGCTATGATTACACATGTTTTTACAGATAAAGAAACTGAGGCAGAATATCTGAGCCAGGGTTTATGCTCAGGTCATATTGATTCCCAAGTCCAACAATTTCTATTGTGGTACCTAGTAGCTACAACTTGTCCCCAGACAAATGCACATATACAGAAACTTATATCTATATACATACACATAAACATTATATGTATATTATACATATATGCAAAAATGGATTTTTTGAAACTTTATTTTTTAATATTTCATTTATTTTAAAATATTTTCCCACAAATATGCATTTATATATATGTATGAATATATGTATGAATGGATGGATGGGTGGATAGATATGTGTAGATAGAAAAATATGTACACAAATTGGTGGTACAGTGAATAAAGTGCTAGGTCTAGAAGCAGGAAGACATGAGTTCAAATCTGACCTCAGACATGTATTAGCTGTGTGAAGGGGGCAAGTCACTTAACTCTGTTTGCCTCAGTTTCCTCATCTGTAAAATGAGCAGGAGAAGGAAATGATAAACTACTCCAGCATCTTTGCCAAGAAAATCCCAAATGGAATCATGAAGTCAGACATAACTGAAATGACTGAACAACAATGCACATAGGGGGCAGCTGGGTAGCTCAGTGGATTGAGAACCAGGCCTAGAGATGGGAGGTCCTAGGTTCAAATCTGGCCTTACCCACTTCCTAGCTGTGTGATCCTGGGCAAGTCACTTAACCCCCATTGCCTAGCCCTTACCACTCTTCTGCCTTGGAGCCAATATACAGTATTGACTCCAAGATGGAAGGTAAGGGTTTAAAAAAAAAAAACAATGCACATAAATACAAAGCTTTCTGTATAGAGATGCATACATTTAGATACCATATTAGAGAGGGGAAAGGTTGTAACATTTTATGGACATGAAACTGAAATGCCATTAGTGTCCTACTCACTCTAATACCTCCTTCTAACATGGAGGTCACCCTGGAGGATTCTCTAAAGGTATGCCAGTAGAACACAAGTTTAGCAAATCTTACTGTAGTGGAAAGGTCCTGAGTTTGGTGATCCATTCGATGTCCAAGGACCAGCCTAACTGTTCACACACATTCAGCATCAGGCTGTTTTGTTGGGTAATATATTTCTCAGAGCAACTTTGGAAGACCCTGTATTCAGCTGCAGAAGACCTATGATTCTTATCAGTGATTTGGGAGTTAGGGAAGTGCTCTGAAGAAATAAAATTTTGCAGTATTGACCTACACATTTCTAACTGACTTATTCTGATTAGATTTATTTAGTAGATTATGTGGTCTGGGGTCCAGCAGGTATGCTTTTTTCTTTCCCATTCCTCCCTTCTTGACTCATAAGAATGGAGTGTCAGGGCAAAACAAGAAAATAATATAGGCAAGGATAATGAGAAGTGGCAAAGATGTTTTAAGCAGTTAAGCAATAACAATGATAGCTCATCTTATAAGGATGTTGGGAAATTTAACTGTGGAAATGCACTTTGGAATTATAAAATCTATTATAAATTATATGTACAAAACAGAATGATAAAATCTATTATATTTAGCAAGTGATTTTCATCCATAGGATTTAATATTCTTTAAATCAAGTAGACAACTAGATACATTGGATAGTGTGCCAGGTGTGAAGTCAAGGAAGACTTTTCTCCTTAAGTTCAAACTGATCTCAGATACTCACTAGCTGTGTGACCCAGAGCAAGTCACTTAACCATATTTGCCTCAGTTCATCATCTGTAAAATGAGTTGGAGAAAGAAATGGCAAACCAAACCAATATCTTTGCCAAGAAACTCCAAATGGGGTCACAAAGAGTTGGACACATCTGAAAAGTCTGAACCATAACAAATCAAACATGAACTCACAGGATCATGGAACTAGAAAGGACCTCAGAAATTATCAACTGCATGGTTTAAACCTGGTAGTCTGTGAGCATCCTTAGGGTAGGAGTGAATGAGAGAGCAGGGCACTGGAAGAGTAAGAGAGAGTCCCTTACCACTCCACTCACCAATGACATTTCAGCCAGTCTAAAAAGATCAGATTGAACTTGAGTTGGGCTCATATTGTTTATAATAAAAACCATTTATAATAGAAGTACAACATCTATGAAAACACATACCTGTCACTTCATTTAAAGGTTGCTCAAGGCGTACTGTTTCTAGGAAATGTTCTAAAATTTTCTCAGGTGTCCCTGACATCACAGTGTACCTGGAGATAGAGAAGGAGGTGGTTAGTTTTTTTTTTTCTAAAAGCAGTTAAAAAATGTTGTATAATAATGTGTGGAGAATTAGAGATGTTCTTAAATTGCAGAAAGTCAAAGAACCTTTTCCAATTTAAATGCATTATTCTCTCCACCTTACAGAGAGATAAAGTAATTTGAGAAATCACATCAAAAGGCAAAGGGGAAACCATTTGAAGCAGATTTTGTGATTGAATATCTCTTTCCAAAAAGGCACACAATTTTTTGGCTGCAAGGAATCAAAAGGACGTGGAGAAAAGACAAACATTAATAGAGAACTGAGTTCAAAAGTATTCATGAGGGTGGTGCGATAACATATTTAAATCCCGATACAATTCAAGCAATTCAATGTAGAGGTTTGGAGAAGAAGAAAAGATATGGGCCCAATCAATTTTGGATAATTATTATATGTGATTGATTTATAGGAATCTTTTATTCCACACTGACTCCTTCTATCCATTTCTTTGTTTTTCTCACTATTAGCTGATATGAGCTACAATGCAAGGTAATAATAAAATGAGTTAAAACCAACACCACATAAAAAAGACTCAAATTATAAAGTAGGAAGGAAGTGTAGAAAGTATAGGAAAAATGCATGCTATTTATTATAAAGATAAATATAATTTTATATTATCTATGATTTCAGAAGTTCTACTCTACAATCCCTTATGGATAATTGAGAAATGACTACTAATGGGAGGGGAGAGGTGCCTTGAGGATAACTGACATTTACAGACCACTTTAAAACTTAACATTTGTGAAGCTCTTCTTATGCATTAACTCATTCAGTGTTACAGCAGTAGTATAAGGCAGGAGCTGCAGGCAGAAATGTCCTCATTTTTAGATGAGTAAACTAAGGTTCAGAGAACTGGAGGTGATTTGACAGAATAACTAGAGTCAGAGGAGGGGTTTGAAACCAAATTTTTACCAACACTACATTCAGCATTGTAGCCATTCCTAGGATACACAATGGATAAAATAATAACATTAAGTATTTACTATGTTCCCTCAGGCATTGTGCAAAACACTAAGGATACAAAAAGTAATAAAAGACAGTCTTAGCTCTCAAGGAACTCACAATCTAAGGGACAGGGCACTGGGCTTGGAGTCAAAAGATCAGAGTTCAAATATGGCCTCTATTGATACAAAATTATTCATAATACAACTATTATCAAGGGACAATATTTGTAAAGTGCTTAGCACAGTGTCTGGCACATAGCAGGTGCTTATAAATACTTGTTCCCTTCTCTTGTGTCCATGCACCTTCTCAAAGGAGTTTGACACATTAAATGTACAGTTCCAGGTTTGCTTTCTGGTTTTATTTTACTTTCCAAGCTCAAGGACAGGGAGAAAGTGTCTTAAAAAACAATAAATATTATACAAGGACGGCTGGTTTGAGTTTCCTGCCAGAAAGGAAGAAAATCGTGGAACTTTACTCTGGGGCAAAGCATTTTCCTTTGAATTTTTCCTGCTTATTGGACATCTTCAACTTGATGTCTTTTAGACAAATTAAATTCAATATGTCCAAAATTGAACTCATCTTTCCCCTCAAGCCCTCTCTACTCCTAATTTTCCTATTACTGTTAAGAGCACTTAACCTGGCTTCTAAGATTTCTTTCAAATATGAGCTAAAAATTGCACCATATATATTGGTCTTCCTTAATGCTGGGTCTTCCTTCTGTTGATTATCTACAACTTCATATATATATATATATATATATACATATATATATACACATATATATATCATAAATATTTCATAATTGTTTGCACATTGTCTTCCCCATTAGACTATGAACTCCCTAATGACAGGCATTATCATGCTTTCTTTGTATCCTCACGTGGCACAGTACCTGGCACCAAGCTGGCATTTAAGAAATGCTTCATTTGACTTGCCAATACTCTTACCTAACAGAATTGTCAAAAGAACTGCACAGCCTACCTAAGCACCCACTTTCTAAGAGGTTGTCCCTCTCTACAGAGACACCAACTCGGTGCCTCACTAAAGGAAGAGATGGCTTATTGGGTGCTGTAAAGAACTTCTAAGACTTGAAGCTCAAAAGTGGGACCAGTTGGCATGGGGGGTGCAGCTAATAGCTAACAATAGTGAATAGAAAGCTACATTTTTTTGAATTTGATCTTTTAGGGAAGCATGGCACTGGCTTGGTATATAGCAATCTCATGACCAAGCATCAGAAAGTACAGTAGAAAAATAGCATATTAATCTCCAGTGACTCAGACTTTCTCCTACTTCTTGTTCACCTCCTTCATTGACCAATCCTCTAACTTCCCTCTGATTGTGAGTATTCCCCTTCTTTCTTCCATTAAAGATGGTACAGTGGGAGGAGGATCTGGATTTGAATTTTTGGCCTTGATACACTTGAGCTGGGTTATTTTTGGAAATTAAGTAATCTCTATGTTCTATTTCCTTAGCTGTAGAATGGCAAGGTTGGATTTCATGACCTTGAAGTAAATAAGACAAAAGTCAAGGCTTCTTTCTCTGGGATGCATCTTTTTTTTTTAAAATTCTTACCTTCCATCTTGGAGTCAATACTGTGTATTGGCTCCAAGGCAGAAGAGTGGTAAGGGCTAGGCAATGGGGGTTAAGTGACTTGCCCAGGATCACACAGCTGGGAAGTGGGTAAGGCCAGATTTGAACCTAGGACCTCCCGTCTCTAGGCCTGGCTCTCAATCCACTGAGCTACCCAGCTGCCCTCAGGGATGCACATTTTAAGGGGAGTAAGATAGCAAAATTTTTAAGCTACTTTTTTTTAGTATTTTATTATTTCCTAATAACATGTAAAGTAATTTTTAACTTTTAAAAATGTTGAATTCCAAATTCTCTTCCTTCCTTTCCATCCCATTCTTGAGAAGGCAAATAATTTGATATAGTTTACATGTATAGTCATGCAACATATTTCCACTTAATCAATTAACCTACTTTTT
Organism: Monodelphis domestica; assembly: GCF_027887165.1. Lineage (NCBI taxonomy): Eukaryota > Metazoa > Chordata > Mammalia > Didelphimorphia > Didelphidae > Monodelphis > Monodelphis domestica. The sequence goes on along the minus strand of NC_077230.1, from coordinate 184,084,181 downwards.
CTAAAGCAACAAACATTTGTTTGAATAACTGCTCAATGCAAACACTGAGAATATAAACTATATAAATATTTCATACTGTAAGGATATAATGAGATAAACTACACAAAATACTTTGTAAACCTTAAAACACTAAATAAATGCAAACTATATAACCTACTTTTAATGTGTAGACTTGAAATAATAATATTTCAATAACTAATGAGTTTGGAGGGTTGTAGTATAAGATTACAGATTTAGACTTGGAAGGGATGTTAAAGACGATCTAGTCCAACCCCTTCATTTTTAAGGTGAGGAACTGGGTTACAGAGAAATTAAATCAGCATTTAGAACTGGATATCATGAATAATAGGAAATGGGTTTGAAGGCCCATGATATACGTATTTAAAGAAAAAATATTAATATAACCAACAAAGGAATCTTTAAATATGAGACTGTACTGTTGGGATGCCATAAGCTCTAAAGGTCCCACACTAATGTGTAAAAGCTGTTCAAGACCCCTTGACACTCTAGTCAAAACCGATTTTCATTGATGCCCAGTTTCTCATGTGTGACTCTAGATGGTTTACTATTTACATGTAGGATAGTTCCTCAAATAAGGGTAATAATGGAGAGTTTGGAGGAGCAGGGCAAGATAAGCAAAACGCCCAGGGTTTGAAAACTGCATTTCTTTGTGTTTAATTATACTAGAGCCTCTGAGACTTCATGGTAACTCATGAAACTTGACTTACTACAAAATAAAAAGCTACATGTTACAGAGGGTAGGATTTTCTCTTGCCAATAAGACATACATGTAAAAAAGATGAGAAGAAAAGCAGTTAAGTTGGGGGGGGATTGTAGACAGTTTTTGAATAGAGGTCTCATATTTAAAATATATAGAGAACTTTGTCAAATATAGGATAGAAGTCATTCCCCAATTGATAAATGGTCAAAAGATATGAAGAGATAGTTTTTGGATGAAGAAATCATTCAAAATCATATATGACTATATGAAAAATGCTCTAAATCATTACTGATTAGAGAAATGCAAATCAAAACAACTCTGAGATATCATCCCACAACTATCAGATTGGCCAAAATAATAAAAGGGCAAAATGACAAATGTTTGAGGGGATGTGGGAAAATGGGGAAACTAATAACATTGTTGGTGGAACTGTGAACTGATCCAACCATTTTGGAGAGTAGTCTGGAATTATGCTCAAAGTTATAAAGCTATGTATACCTTTTGACCTACCAATGCCCTTATTAAGTTGATTTCCTAAGGTGATGAGGGGAAAAGGAAAAGAAACTATATCTTCTAAAATATTTACAGCAGTTTTCATTGTGGTGACAAAGAACTGGAAATTGAAGGGAAGTCCATCAATTGGGGAATGACTAAACATGTTGTGGCATATGATTGTAATGGAATATTACTGTATTGTAAGAAAGGACAAACAGGTTAATTTGGGAAAAAATATGGAAAGATGTATATGAAAAGAGCAGAACCAAGAGACATTATATAGAACAATAGAAATATTGTTTGAATTATTTGTATATGTCTACCTCCAGGGAAAGAACTGATAAACAGAAATAAGTAAGATATACTTTTATATTTACATATATCTTTTAAAAATCCCTTTGCCTTCCATTTTAGAATCAATATTGTGTATTGGTTTCAAGACAGAAGAGTGATAAAGGCTAGGCAATGAGTGTTACATGACCTGTCCAGGGTTATCCAGCTAGGAAGTGTCTGAGGTCAGATTTGAACCCAGGACTTCCCATCTCTGGCTCTGACTTTCAATCTACTGAGTCACCTTGCTGCCCCACCATACATATATCATTTTGTCAAATGATGCCTTCTCTAATGGGGGCAGGGGAGAGGAGAAAGTTAAATGTATATTTTCAGGTAACAAACAACTAAATAAATTTAAATAAAAAAAAGTAATAAGGCAGGTAGGGATCACAGTGGATACATGGCCAGCCTGAAGGCAGGAAGACTCAACCAGAAGTTCAAATCTGGCCTCAGATACTTAGTAGTTGTGTGACCCTGGGCAAATCACTTAACCCTGTTTGCCTCAGTTCCTCATCTGTAAAAGGAGCTGAAGAAGGAAATGGAAAACCACTCCAGTGTCTCTCTGCCAAAAAAAACACAAACCCAAATTGGGCCCCAGAGAGTCAAACATGACTGAAAAATATAAAAATAATATTTATAATGTTCCTTATTGCTCCCTTCTTCAAAGTGTCATTCCCTAGTTAGCCATCTACATTATCTACTCCTAGATATTAGGAGATACTTTTGCTTATTTCATTTTATAAGGTTCAATAAGAAAGGTGGGGAATGAGGAGACCCAATGTGACAGGTCAATTTTTGGAAGTGTAATGGTTAAAAGACAATCCACCTATAAGGTTTCTCTGAGACATTAGGATCATTACAAGGGAATGCACTAGAATATAAAAATCTCTTGGATAGTTGGCTCTATTATATTTTTAGGATTGAAGAAAATCACTGGCAGGAGCCCCAATATTGCAACTAGCAAATGACTCTTTGCTCTTAATCCTCTGAGAGATCAAAGTATATGCAAAGATTTTTATTTGGGTAAGGACTTCTTGAAGACAAAGAAGGCATATACCATAAAATGTCTCCTTCGATGAATCTGTGATCTCAGATCTGTGAATTCCCCCTGACAGTGAAGTTAGACAGCCATGCTATCTTCTCTTCCTATATGACTCTTAAATTAACTTGTTCCCATAAATCCTTCAAAGGGGGTTTCCCAATGTTCTGGGTTGGAGCCTTTCTCAAGATCTCTTGATGTTGAATGGAGACCACTGGAGCACATGCCCTGCTCATCAGTTATCCCGAATTCTTGCCATTTGACTGGCTCTTCCTTCTCAGTCAGGCATCTTTCTGATGAGTTTCTTTCACCTTACTTCTCTTGAACAGTTCTTCATTTGTAATGAGTTACAGCCTGTTCATGCCTGCCATGTACCTCTCCACTGCCCTTTGGATAATGCTCAGATTTAATTCTTTGGAGGTAGAGGCATCAGTTGATTTGTAGTCATATGGAATCATTAGAAAAATACTATTTTTAAAGATGAGTCTTTGTTTCTTGGAGAAGGCTGAGGTTATTACAAGAAAAAGGATAGAGCTTGGCTCTGTGATTTCATTCATATAAGGAATTCCTGGCAGAGGAAATTCAGTCTATAAACACCAGTTGGCACTTTCTTGGCAACTTATAGTGAGTTCCTAGAGCTCTGAGAGGTTAATTGATTTGCCCAGGGTTATGCAGTCAATTTCTGTCATATGTGGGTCTTCCCACCTTGGAGGCCTGTTTTCTATTCACTATCTTTGTACTATTGTGCAATTTCCCAAAGACAAATCAGCCTGCTGTCCTCCTGGGCCCATATATGTGATGCAACTATCTGTGATATACAGCTGGATGGAAAAGATCTTCATTTGTCCACCCAAATGAATATCATTCTTTACATCAGGTAAATTTATTCACTTGATTTTCCCTATGTTATAGTTACACTGAACTTTTTAAAGAACCAGGCAGTCTCAACGATGCTAGTCCTGGAATCAGGAAGACATCTTTCTGAGTCAAAAATCTTCTCTCAGAAGTTTATCAGTGGTGTAACCCTGAGTAAGATATTTAACTTTGTTTGCTTCAGTTTCCTCATCAATACAATTGAAGGAAGTAGCAAACTATTCCAGTGTCTTTGCCATTAAAAAAAAAAACAAAACTCCAAATGAGGTCACAGAAAGTCAACTGTAACTAAAATAATGATTGAATGGATCTTCTTAAGGAGACTCTTCAGTATAGATTTAATTTGCTTGGCACAATGTGATCCACTAACAAGAAAACTCAATGTATCTTATTTTCTAGGGAATCCTTCTTTCATCTGGTCTCAGCAGTAGATATTCTCTGTCCATGATAGTGGTAGATACTGTTAGTGAGTACTGTCTCCCTGTTTTAAGCCTTCTTTGATATTAATAACCAGTAGGTTATCAAATAGTTATTTCTGATATTACATACTTCAAGGAATCTTGTATGATTTTGATATATGCATAAAAAGATTTTAGGAAAGCTTTTAAGGTGGTTTTTAAAATTCAATCAAATGTATTTTTATAGTCAATAAGAAGAAAATAATAGATCTTGTATTATTTACAACTTTCAGTCAAATATGTGACTATAAAAATGTTGTCTGTCATAGAATATCATTTGTGAAAGCCAACCTACTCCCTTCTCATACCTTTATCAAAGGTTCCCTTGGTTTGCATGTGGAGCATTCTCATAAAAACTGGTAGAGATGACCAAGTAGATAAATGATTGAATAGTTATTTATCTTCTCTTGATCACTTTTTTTAGGTAATAGTGAAAAAGTCAGATTTTTTTCCAAGCCTTTACTATTCTCCCCTCTTTCAAATACTTTTAGAATCATTACCTAACAACCTCAAAATAATGTCATCTTCAACACAGACCTCCTGTCTGTATACTTGGTCTAGTCCAGCCTTTCTTCTCATCTTTCTTTTCTTTATTGCCATTTCATGAAGCACATCAGGGACTGTGATGTTAGAGTCCAAATGTGGTGGCTCCACTGTAATTGATGGAGAAAAGGGTTTGTTATAAAAATCTTCACAGATCTTTTCTATATTTCATTTGTTTGTTGTTTTCCTTCCAGTTTTATCCCGCATTGCTGAGGAGGTAAATCTGCTAAATTTACTCTCATCAAGCTTCTAGTAAATTTGATTTTCACTCCATTTCCCCTTGTCATTTTATGAAATAGTATTGTTGATTATGTTTTGCCATCCTTCTCCATAAAATTGTACAAATAGATGTCTAATCTGTTTTGATATTCTTGGTTGTAGTATTTCTCTGCTTAACAAGAAAATCAAGTTAGGCTGCTTCAGTTTCCTCATTATGGTAATTGATTACATTGGTTAAATTTGATTAGGAAATATAATAGTAATAGCAATGTTGTTTCTTTTATCCATTTCCCATTTTGAGAGCTTCAATGTATAGTTTAAATAAGTCCAGTTGGAGTTGCTTCAAGGATATATCATAGCTTCTCATTTTTATTCTTTGAGATTGATATGACCTTTGATTTTTGCTTTAACAGGCTGGTACTTTAACTGAACAGGTACTCAAGATTTAGAAATGACTCCTATGTTATTTCTAACATTTAAAATAAATTTATACAGGATTTTTATGTTGTAGAACTTTTATCATAATGGTCTACATGTGTCAGAGAAGACAAAGATAGCTTTTATTTTCTTTTGTTTTGTATTTTTGGCAGAACCTAGATTTCCCAATTTTAGTCCTGGTTCTAATGAAGAATCTTAAATAAGTTCTCTGTTTCCATTACTCCTCTTACAAATGAAGAGGTTATACTAGGTGACCTTGAAAGTTCCTTCTGTTAACTTTCTCTGACTCTATAATCCCTATTTGCCTTTGGTTCCCTCTGACCACATCAGGATTTGGTGATATTTCTCCTGGTTACTGCATGAATTTGCTTTCATTCAGAGATTTAATGCTAATTTCCATTTTATAACATACCTTTCCAAATTTTGAAGGAACTTTAAAAGATTCTATATAAGCATGCTTCCAGAGTCTACTAAGTATACTAAACATGTTTTAAAACAACACAAAGTAAAATCATTTGGTCGATGTCCTGTGTAGGAAGATACAGATAAAAGCAGAACTAAAACTGATTATTTTTGAGACCACGAGTCAAACAGGTCCAAGAAATAAGAATCAAATGCAATTTTGAATTTAATAGGCAGATGGGCATTGATGAAAATCACTGATACCTGCTCATACTCAGAAGACCTAATTCTAAACATAAACTCCAAGGGGCCAAGAGGACCATCCATTCTGATGGTAAAAACAATAAAGCTTCTTTTCATTGCCAAATTTCTCAGCCAAATCTCATTTCTTTCTACTGTGCAGGGACCTACTCGTCCTCTTTACCCCTCCCCCACACACACACCTCCAAATCATTACATTCCATCTTAGAATCAATACTATGTATTGGTTCCAAGGCAGAAGAGCAGTAAGAGCTAGGCAATGAAGTTCTGAGGCTTTGATTTGAACCCTGGATCTCCTCTCTCTGGGTCTGGTTCTCAATCCATTGAGCCTCCTAACTGCCCTCATGGTCCTTATTTAATTAATCAGATATTCATTCTTTTCTCCCCTCTAATTTTTCTTCTTCATCAAATCTTTCTATTTCTTCTTCTACCCTTCTCAAGTACTGCAAAGAGTGAGAGATTTTAGTCTTAGGCAATATTCTTCAGAAAAAGATTTCAGATAGCATGAGACCTCATCTATGGCCAGAGAGGGATACATTATGCTTTATAAGATGAGTCTATAGTAAAAACGGAGTAAAGAGTAAATTATAAATATAATATAAACACATTTCTATTACAATATAATATAAAATGTCTATTATATTATCATTTCATATAATAGAAATATTTGTTATATTTTAATTTAATGTAATAATATAACATTTATATTGTAACTTGATATAATAATATAAATGTGACATTTACATTATAAATTATATAATATTAATATTGTATTTATATGAATTGTTTATATACTGTTAAATATATACTAATGTAATATAATAAATATACATATTACATAAATATAAAAATATAGTAAATAAAAATAAATAAAAAACATTCTTTTTTAAAAGAAAAGCAACATGCCCTGTAGTCTTCCACAAAGGAGAATTTGCAGTTATAGAGATGATGATATAATGTGCAAAGGTTAATCATTGTCTGGCAATTGTAGGGTTGTATGAAAACATACTTTTGCTGAGGCTGTGAGTTTCCTTGATTAGAAGCTCTGTTTCCTGCTGGGACCTTCTCTAACACCAACACATCTTGGTCATGTTCTTTAAGTCTTACTGTGTTTGCCTCAACATCCTAGAAAGATAAATCATATACAAATGCTGCCATTTATTTAGAAAAAGACAAAAATTATTGAAATACTCCAGATACTCAAAGGGGGTTTGTGAGGATCCTACCTGTAGAGATTGATAGGACCTTAGCATTGATAGGACTCTCTTTTTACAGATGAGGAAATGGGAGCACTGAGAAGCTAAATGATTTGCCAAAGGTCGTGTGGGCAGTAAGTTTCAGAATCAGAATTTGAACCCATGATTTCTAATCCTAAACAATAGATCATCTCACTAGTTGAATCACAAAGACTCCACATGGTGAGAACCAATAAGTTAAAATGGCTTTGAGGCACTGTCTACAAGCTGATTCTTTGGGCAGCACATAGTACAATGGATAGAGTGCCAGGCCTGGAGATGGGAGGACCTAGATTCAAATTTGACCACAGATACTTCCTTGCTTTGTGACTCTGAATAAGTCACTTAATCCCAGTTTTCTAACCCTTACTGTTCTTCTACCTTAGACCCAATACTTAATATTGATTCTAAGCTTGAAGGGAAGGGTTAAAAAAAAAACAAACAAACTCCTTCTTAACTTCCTCCCTCATACCACTTCATCACCATCATTGTGGAAACAGAAGGAGAGACACACCCAATACTAAAGGAAATGTGAGAACTTTTAAAATTTGTGTTATGGGCCATTACTGGCCAAAAAAATGTATTATCTAGTGGCCAACTTGCTGATGAAGAGAGCCTTCATACTTCATTAAACCAAATTCCATGTAATTTAAACATGTATAATATGTAATGACATATAATTATGGTATAACTAAGAGAGAACTAAGAGAGCAGGCAGTGTCACTGCTGTCACTGTGCCTAGCCTTGCCATTTGGCAGAAGCTGCCAGAGCTTGTGTCCTCCAAGTTTAGCTTTTGAAAACCCAGGAGCAACTCTATCTAAAGTGATGAGGCATTGGAGCAGCCCCCCAGTAGAGACTCACATTTGACTAACTTGGTCTAAATGACCAAGGAAAGGGAGCTTGCCACAGTGCAAGGGTTCTTAACCTGGAATTCAGGAATTGCTTTTATAATATTTGGATAACTATACTTCACTAATTTGTTTCCTTTGTAATTCTTGGTATATATTATTCTGAGAAGGAGGTCGATTGGAGGCACCAGGTTGCCAAAGAGGTCCCAAAATAATGGGTCAAGTACCACCCACAAAGCCTCTAGGAAAGTCCTTCAGTGTCTCAGTGCTATCCTGATTCCTATCATTGTCAGTCACTCATAACCTTTTTAGTGTTAAGAAAACACAAATGACCTCCATTGGTATTCTAGTGAAGTCTATGGCACAGGATCTGGAACTCAGTAGGAATTTAATAACCATTTGTTGACTGACACTGATTGGCCCTTTCTCAGATCAATTGTTTTAACCCTTACCTTCCATCTTATCAATTCTAAATCAGAAAAGAGGAAAGGGAATTGGGGTTAAGTGATTTTCCCAGGGTCATATAGCTAGGAAGTGTCTGAGGTCCAATTTGAACTCAGGTCCTCCAGACTTCAGTCTTGCCACCTAGTTGTTCCTAGAAAAATGTTTTAAAATGTATAACATAAAAAATACAGAATTACATAGAAAATCAATTTGTATTGCAATACTCATTAAGCTATTTTTTAAAAGCCAAATGAATGAATCTCTAAATTCCAAATTTGATAAGGGAAGGGAGGGAGATCAGGAAGGTCCTGTGTTCTTCAATGGAAGGAGTAAGGGCACTAAGAAGAAAGAATGGAAAGGATGGAAACTATGAATCACCTCATATCATGACTTTTCTACTTTACATAAAAGAAAAAGAGTTGGAAGATAGGCAGTGAGATACAGAAAGGCATGAGGAAATAAAAGTCCCTTCCAAGAGGGGAAAAGAACACAATGTATAGGCTTGGACCCTGAACAAGTCATTTAGCCTTAGTCTCAGTTTTCTCATCAGTAAAATGGAGATAATTCCTTGAAAGTTTGTTGTGAGGCTAAATTAAGATAATATTTGTCAAGTGCTTTGTAAACCTTAAAGTACTATATAAGTGCTAGTCATGATGAGGATGATAATGATGATGATGAAAATGCATGGTTGTACTAGTCAATGTTGAACAAGTGGCTCTCTAGGGAAAAAAAAAGGGGTGAATGTCATACTTTTAAGTTTCATTTGCATCATTAACATTTTCTCCTTGGCTTTCTTCAGTCCAGATAATCAATTAAACAATAAATCAAGCTCTATTTGTAGTCTTTGCTGTTTTAAGATATCTAAATGCTCACATTGAAAATTTAACCATCAGCTGTCTCATGGCAACTGGGACCTGGCTCTGGTACACTCTTAACAATATGTCACTGCTTCACATTATGTGAAGATTCTGTTTCTTCCCTCTTTCTTTTTTGTTAATTTCTCCTGGGATTAGAAACCTAGACCTTAGAGGTCTCTTATGATGGAAATATATATTTATATACTCATATGTATATATTATCAATTTTTAGTCATATTTGGAATTTATGTTTATGTATACATATATACATACATATTTATGTATTCCAAATATATGCATATGCATATATAAATATGTATTCCAAATATATTCCAAAGATGCACATAAATATGTATATACATATACATAAACATATTCCAAATATAACTAAACAAATTGGTAATTTACGAAGGAAATCTTTTTTTATATGCGTGTGAATCAAATATTATCCATCTGATACCTTATTTAACAGGTGAGATAACTGTGCCCCAGGGCAACTAGGTGGTACACTAGCTACAGTGCCATGCCTGGGGTTAGGGAGACTCATTTTCTTGAGTTCAAATCTGGCCTCAGACACTTACTAGCTGCATGACCCTGGGCAAGTGACTTAATCCTGATTGTCCAGCCCTTATTGCTCTTATTCCTTTGACCCAATACTCAATATTGATTCTAAGTTTCTTATTGATTCAAACTATTTGCCTCAGCTCATCATTTATAAAATAAGCTGGAGAAGGAAATGGCAAACCACTCTAGCATCTCTACCAAGAAAACTACAAATGCAGTCACAAAGAGTCAGCCATGACTGAATAACTAAAAACCATGGCCCAGATAGGTTAAATTACTTGCCCTTCTTGCCATCCAGGCAGTATTTTAAATAACAGAGATAGGATTTTACTCCAGACCATTTAAGGTCTGGCAGTTCAGTGATCTTTCCACTATGAAATGATGCTTCACCTTTCTAAATCTGTTCTTTCTTCTTTTTTTTCCCCCAAAATGTGATTGATTTTGTTATATCAAAGACTTGGTTCCAGAGTTTTAATTTATCAAAGTGTGCTCATCTGGATTTGAAATAATGTATATTTGATGGGGGGGGGGGATTCCTATTGACCATACAAAGATAGGATTCTCCACTGTCAGGGGACTGTTTTTTACTCACCCTCAGGATCCGGTTGAAATCTTCTTTGTCTACTCTCAAGAAATGGCAATTATCTTCCCGTAAAACGATAGAGGCAGCGCGTGGTGCATCATTTACCAGGGCTAACTTCCCAAAGTCGTCTCCCTCATGTAGGGTGCACACCACTCCCTGAACACAGTAGAAGATGCTAAGGGGGCCTTTAGAGCAAGAAATCTGCCCCCACCCCACCAAAAGCCCCACAGTTCCATCCTGGAGAGTCTCACTTGTCCCTCTGGTGCTCACACCATAAGAACATACCCAGGTTTTACTGGGATCTGCTTGTCTCAGGGGGCCTGAGGGAGGATGTGTCATAAGAGTTCAGTTTCATTTTCCTTTCTACACTGTTTTAGATTAGCTTTCTCCAACACATAAAACCACATTGAGTTTCACATGGTCTAGGACCTACCTTAAGAAATTCATACACTATAATCAACAGGGAGGAGAGCACCAGAAAAGATAATACCATACAGCACTATGATAAAGTGGGATCATTTCTATAAGAGAAGCTATATTCTCCTTATTAAATCAGATAACAGTGTTGTTGCAAGCTCAATGCTAGTACTTTAGTGTTAATTCTTACAATTACAGTAGCAAATGGAGCATATTAAGGTTTCAAAAAGGGGGAAAAAATACCTTGCCATAAATGACTACATTCACTGATCCTTTTAGGATAATATACCAGGAGGTACCTTCTTCTCCCTGGTTAAACACTGCAAGAAAAAGTAGAAAAGAAAGAAAAGATTTATGACAATAATAGAAGTACATCAATAGAAATTGCAGTTTATTGAATTATAATTTAAAAAATCAACACCCTGACATTATACATTTATTTCAGAAGGGAAAAATATTATTAGAAAACTTGAAACTTATTCATCTAGATTAAAATGTCTCTATAATGCCTGGACCTCCACTAATATTCTACTTTGGTACCTCTTTCTGATGTAGAGGGGGGTCATAAATTCTCAAATAGTATTCTAGTTATTTTTTCCTCTTAATAACCATTTATTTAGAATAGAGGTTGGCAAATTTAGCACAAAGGTCAAAACCTGCTTCCGTTTGTTTTTGTTTTATATAGCTGGCAAGTCAAGAATCATTGGTACATTTTAAAATACAACAAAACTTTATTTAAAAGTGGAAAGGCCTTTCTTAGTTTGAGGACCCCAGGGGTCATAGATTACCAATCCTTATTCTAGAAGAATTTGGGCCTAAATAGGCTTGGTCCACATGGGAAATGCTTCAGGTATACACCACTGAACCCTGTATGACCATTGTTGAGGGCAGGACAGGAAATTGGTCACTAGGTCATGTTAAAGTTAGAACACTGTAAATGCTTTCATGTCATAAGACATGGAATAAAAAGATTGCAATGTGCATTGGTAGAAAGGAATGACTGCACCCATGAAATTATGAGTCCTTTATGTACCAAAGTATAATATATATGAACAGAACATACACATTTCTCCATTAGTTCTGTCCTTTAATTTCTTTTTATTTATGCATTTATTTATCATTCACCCATTAATTAATTAATTATTTTAAATTAAATGTCAGTTCACCAATAGTCTTTCCTTTTCTAAATGGATGCTAGTTTTCTACAAAGCAGGAAACGTCAGCATATCTTTAGAGAATTATTTTTAATTCTTTAGTTTTGAAGAAAATATAAAAATTATGCCATGATATCAATAATAAAAATGGCTCACATTTATAACTCTTGTTATGTGCCAGGCACTTTACAATCATTATCTTGTCAAACTTCACAAGAACCGTATGTAGTAATTGCTGTTATCCCCATTTTAGAGATGAGGAAACTTGAGATACATAGGATATAAGTGACTTGTCCATAGTCCCATAGCTAGTAAAAGTCTGAGCATGGATTTGAACTCAGCTCTTCTTGACTCCAGACCCAGCTCTCTATCCACTGTACCATCTAGGTGGTGATGGATTTGGCATTAAAGGACTTGGGTTCAAAATCTGGCCCTGCCACTGTGGAAACTTGAGAAAAATCATTTAACATCTCTTAGACCTCAGTTCCCTCAACTGGAAAATGAGGGGTATGGATTAGAGGATCTTGAAGGACTTTTTGAGCTTCGGTTCTTATGATTAGAAAGCTCATAATTATATAGGGTACCCCCAAAATCTTAGTGCATGTATTAACCACCCCAAGACTTTAGGGATATCCAATATAACACTTTTGAGGATTATAATGTATATTCCTCACAATGACTCTGTGAGGCCAATAATATGACTATTAAAGTTACTTTATAGACCAGGCAACCATGACACAGAGCATTTAGAGAGTGGAAGTATATGGATGGGGCAGAGAGAGGGGTTTATATATATACATTGTTTCCCTTGGAGATCTATGGAGTTACAAAAATATTAGAACTAGGAGGGAATTTATGCCTTTAAAAACACTATTCTAAGAAATTGTCCATAGCCTTCCTCAGACTGCCCAAGGGGTTCTTGATGTAGAAAAATTAATAACTTGTTGCCTTGTAGATAAAATTCCAGCCTCAAAGGCAGGACAGTACAATATTCATCTCCGACACACGCGAGCTGTGTGTCCCCTGCCAAGTTCCTTAAGCTCTTAGTGCTAGAGATGGACTATTCCAACTGCATAATTTTAGAGAGGAAGAATAAGATCCTGAGAGAGATGGAATAACTGGAGCCCAAGGTTGTAGTAGCTCATTCTTAGCAGAAGTAGGCAAAGCTAGCTACCCTAGGGTCTTCCTTAAAAGGATCATGGGGTAGCTTGCCCAATCCCCCCACACTTCAGGATCATTCACAATTTGTGAAGCGAATTTCGATAGGAAGCAAGTGAGAGGACTGCTAGGTCAAAGGCTTTAGAAACATAATGATTTGTGGAAAAGCCATCCCCTCCACTATCCCCTCAGATGACTACTTGATTCCACAAATGGAGAAATTGTCAGCATGCTCTTAAATCTCTAACTAGTTGGCATCTTCCATGAGGGTGCCTCACTTACATACAGTCCCTCCTTTGGCATGGGACTCAAAGATGAGAACCCCTGCTAACTCTCGTTTCACCTAAAAGAAACAGAAGAGAGAATTCAGAAAATGAAGGCTTCTCAACAAATTGGGAAACAATCCTTATAACAAAAACTTCTGACAAAGGTCTAACCACTCAAATTTATAAGGAGCTAAATCAATTGTACAAAAAATCAAGCCATTCCCCAACTGATAAATGGGCAAGGGACATGAACAGGCAATTCTCAGCCAAAGAAATCAAAACTATTAATAAGCACATGAAAAAGTGCTCTAAATCTCTTATAATCAGAGAGATGCAAAGCAAATCAACTCTGAGGTATCATCTCACACCTAGCAGATTGGCCAACATGACAGCAAAGGAAAGTAATGAATTCTGGAGAGGATGCAGCAAACTTGGGACATTAATTCATTGTGAATTGATCCAACCATTCTAAAGGGCAATCTGGAACTATGCACAAAGGGTACTAAAAGACTGTCTGCCCTTTGATCTAGTCATAGCACTGCTGGGCTTGTACCGCAGAGATAATAAGGAAAAAGACTTGTACAAAAATATTCATAGCTGCGCTCTTTGTGGTAACAAAAAAATGGAAAATGAGGGGATGCCCTTCAATCGAGGAATGGCTGAACAAAGTGTGGTATATGTTGGTGATGGAATACTATTGTGCTAAAAGGAATAAGAAAGTGGAGGAATTCCATGGAGACTGGAACGACCTCCAGGAATTGATGCAGAGTGAGAGGAGCAGAACCAGGAGAACATTGTACACAGAGACTGATACACTGTGGCACAATCGAATGTAATGGACTTCTCTACTAACAGCAATGCAGTGATCCAGAACAATTTTGGAGGGACATATGAGAAAGAACACTATTCACATTCGGAGGAAGAACTATGGGAAAAGAAACACAGAAGAAAAACAACCACTTGCTCACATTGGTTGATGGGGCTATGACTGGGAAAGTGGAATCTAAAAGATCACCCTAGTGCAAATATTAATAATAGGGAAATGGATCTTGGTCAATGGCACATGTTAAACCCAGTGGAGTTGTGCGTCATATATGGGAGGAGGTGGGAGGAGGGGAGGGAAGGAACAGAGTCTTGTAACCATGGAAAATTATTCTAAATCATCGAACTAAATAAAATTTAAAAATAAATAAATAAAAGTTAAAAAAAAGAATGAAGAATTCTTTCAATTAAATTTGCTTTTCTCTGAGGCTAATCCTATGATTTCTTGTTCCACATGCCTCATCCTCTACACACTGCTGCCTTTTTCCCACCTGATAAACAGGGTGAATTTTATTTTCCTTTCTCAATGCTCCTATAAGAACTAATTTTAAAACTAGATGTTCAACATTCTAATCTTCAAGAAAACAACATATGTATATGCATATATACCCCCTATATTTTTTATAGAAAATGAATTACATGGGCATTGATATTGAAACCTTTCCTGTCATTCCCAGTGTCACAACCCTTACATGGAAAAAGAGAAAATAAAATTAAGTTTTTGGCTAGTCAAAAAAAGTTTTTTTTAATTAGTTGGTCAACCAGCATTGATTAAATGCTTATTCTGTGCCAAACAATGTGCCAAGTACTGGCAATACAAGTAGAAAGGGCAGCGTCTGCCCTTAAGGAGTTTATATTCTTTCAAATATCATGTTTTTTAGTACTTTGGACTTCACCACATTATATATGCTCCCTGAAATATTTCTTAATGAATTAATACTTCACTAAATTGTACTATAAGGCAGCTAGATGGCTCAGTGGATAGAATGCTATGTCTGGAGCTCAGTCATTTCAGTTGTGTCTGATACTTTGGAACCCCATTTGAGGTTTTCTTGGCAGAGATACTGGAGTGGTTTTGCCATTTCCTTCTCCAGATCATTTTACAGATGAGAAAACTGAGGCCAGTGGAGTTAAACTTGATTTGAAGGTTTTCCCGACTCTAGGCCTGGTGTTTTATCTACTGTGCCATGTAGCTGCCCCAGAATCAAGTTCAAATCTGGCCTCAGATGTTTACTAGCTGTGTGAAGCTGGGCAAGTCACCTAACCTCTGTTTGTCTTGGTCCACTGGAGAAGGAAATGGAAAACCACTCCAGTATCTTTGCCAAGAAAATTCCATGGACAGTATGGTCCATGGGATCATGAAGAGACGGACATGACTGAACAACTAAACAATGACAACAACAACAAACTTGTATGGAATTACTCTGTATTTGTATTTATTCTGTGTAAGCTTATATTGAAGTGCCTCCAAGAGCTAGAAAACTCACATAAAATTTTTTGGTCCTTCCCTTCATACCAGAGAAGAAATCTGAATTTTTTGTTTTTACTTCATAGGGTGTTTACAGTACCTTATTGTAAAATTTTGGTTAAGCATTTGGTCATAGGCTATATAGTTTCTAATTTTTCTTCTTCTGTGTTTTCTGCTGGCCTTTGTGTCATCTGTGACTTTCATAAAAATCTCAAAAAATTTCCATTTAGTTCTAATACTGACCTGTGATATATCAAAACCTCAATGGGGAAAACCTCAGTGTGGAAGGGATACCTTGGGATATGTATTGGTGGTCTTACCCTTTAAAATGTAAGATGTATTCCTTGAAAGTAACAATTCAGTCATTCATTGTCTTTGTATCCCCAGCATCTAGCCCACTGCATGTCACACAGTAGGCATTTAATAAGTGAATGTTTATATTAGCACATAGGGCATTTGTAATTAAATATTAATACTATAATAAGAAATTCTCAGGCAGTAAAGGGTTCATGCATCCTGCCCTGCCCATTTCTTTGGACTCAAAAATTTTGCTGAACTGAAAAGACAACTTACTGTAGTAGAAAGATGTGATAAGGCTTTAATGTGAATCAATTCTTCATAGATAATCTCCAGATCATCTACAGTTCTCTGGCCAGGTCTGCAATGGAAGAGTATAAATGAAGTTTTGAAGGAAAAGAACACATTAAAAAATCTGAATGTACTGAAATATGCTGCATATGGAAACAGATTTATAGGTCTGTATTGTTTAAATAAATGTCCTTATTGCTAGAAGGAAATGAAATAAATAAAATGAAGAGTAAAATACCTAGCCTCTTCTTTTTCCTTCATCTTAGGAAAGAAAACATCTAGGATTATAGAACCATGTGTAGCTTTAGAGCTGGAAATAGCTTCAAAGGCCATCATTTCCTCCCTCTTCATTTTTCAGATAAGGAAACTGAGGCACTCAGAGATGAAGATGACTTGCCCAGAGTTTCTGGTTATGGTTCAGTCACCTTTTCAGTCATGCCTGACTCTCCTAACCCTATTTGGGATTTTCTTAGCAAAGATAGTGGAATGGTTTGCTATTTTCTTTTCCAGCTCATTTTACAGATGAATAAACAAAAGGCAAATAGATCTAAGTAATTTGCCCAGGGTCACCCAGCTAGCAAGCGTCTGAGAAGTAGGATTTAAACCTAGGTCTTCCTGACTCATAGTCTTATGCCTCATCAATTTTACCATGTTCTCTCATGCTCAGCCTACAACATTAGAATTTACCTGTGACATAGATGATTACTTTAAGATATAAAGATTATTTGTCAATAAAACTCTAAATAGTGCAATAGGTAATTGAGGAAACCAACTAGATGTGAATTTACCCATACCTAATACCTTGAGATCCTTTGTTACTCTGTTGGTATGGGGCATGACAAAGATAATGGTGATCATTAAAATGGATCTAAAAACTTCACTTGCTTCTCCTTACTTCTGAGAAGAGGGCATTTAGAATTATGTAGAGGGAAGGAGAAAGAAGTAGGAGGGAGGATTTGGAAGAAATGAACAGGGAATAAAAATAATTTGTGAAAAAAACAGAAACCAAACTCTGAGCTATAAGATGAAATGCACGTATACACACAAAAGATAAATTCAACAACAACAACTTTAGCTAGCATACATAAAGCACTTCAGGGTTTGCAAAGTATTTAAAAAATATTATCTCATTCCATCCTCATGATAGTCCTGGACATCCCTGCTATTATTGTCCCCATTTTACAGATGAAGAAACTGAGATAGAGTGGTTAAGTGGACTTGCCCAGGGTTACACAGTTAGGAAATGTTCGGGACCAGATTTAAAGTCAGGTCTTCCTGACTTGGCCTATCCAGTAGTCTATCCACTAAGTCACCTGTAAAAATTGGAAGGTGATAAATGATATTTGTTCAGGTGCTTAGTTAAAAAGCTCAACAATCTGTGAATCAGCAAGCCCTTTTTTGTGGTAAGGAAAAAAGCTGGGAACGAGTGGCTGCCCATCAACTTAGGAGTGATGGAGGTGGGCAGTGAGGCAGTGAGGGACAGTGATAGGAACTGGACCGTCATACTCTGAAATCTTGTATTTCTGACTAGTTAGCACTAGTTAACATAAACTACAAAATTTGTGGTTTCAGCATTAATCAAGTATAAATTGCAGAACCTGTATTATTCATCAGGGAGCCATTTTGTAACAATAATCACCTGTACTGAATCAGTACTGTTCTTGTTCTGTGCCTGTTCTGTATTATTAATTGCTTCTATTGTGCTGTATTTACCTTAGTTCTGAACTAGTAGGCATTATTAATTACCTATAGTGGTTGTCTACTGTATTCTATTCCCTCCCCACTTCCACATTCCCATACTTGATGAAGACATTACAGAAGGGTAGTGAGACATCTCCTACACCGACAAATGATGACAAGTGGGACAATGCAAGCGATCCTGGGACAGGCACACTAAAGGCTCTGGCAGTCCAAGGGAACCTCCTAAACCTGTACATGCTCCTTATTACCTTTCTGGTATCCCCAACGTCACCTATGATGCGTCAAACCCAAAGACACACCTCCATTTGAATTTGGCCATGCCCCTTTTCCAGGGTTTTTGGGCTGCCATGGGAATAGGTGGAGATTTCTCCCCTGGAATGGGTGGTGACAAGCCCTCAGACCCTAATAAATATGTAATCCATGAACCACAGGATCATGAAGCTGCTACTCCATACCTGGGGTTGCTACTCCATCAGCTTAGAGGCTATTCCATCAGCCCAGGACTGGGGGGGTGCTGCTACTCCACACTTGGGGGGCTGCTATTCTACTAGAGCTGATATACCACCAGATCAGGGGCTACTCTGTCATCCCTTGGGCTATTCCATCAGCCTTGAGGCTAATCTATAAGCCCCCAGTTTATTCCCCCAGTTATTAGGCTATTTCATCACCTCGAACCTCTTCTTCTTCAAATAAAATTCTTTTCTTACTTCTGAATTGAACAGAGTTTGATCCTCCCATTCTTGAGGTGAGACCCTGCTACAAACTTGGGTGTGTTTCTCACACAACAGGAGTGGTTGAAAAAAGAAACTGTTTATAGAATAAGTGGGAAATAATGAGCAGAGCAAAAATGCCTATTACTAAAGGAGATGGAAAAAGGAAAGGATAGTCTTTTGTAAATTTCAGAGATGAACTAGGCATTGTGTGGCACCATATTTTCTGAGTGATGGGAAATACCCATCACTATTTTCTGAGTAAGGATAATGAATAAAATGGAATATGAAGGAATCAAAGAAACACAGGAAGACTAATATGAATTGATGCAGAGTGGAGTGAGCGGAACCAGGAGACCAACATAGCTACTGAATTCAGAATAAAGACAATGATGTTGAATCTGAAAACCAGATAACTATAAATGTCAATTGTGAGAAAGACTGTTGCTATATTAGTTGGCTTAGTCTGTTTCTATGATTTTAAAACCCATAAAATTAAATGTTTTTTAAATCCATTATATGTCAAAAGGTGAATTAAAATGTCCTACACTAGCAAATTAGGCTGTGAAGTGATGCAGAGAATAGAATACCAGGCCTGAAGTCAGGAAGATTCATCTTCCTGAGTTTAAATACAAACTTAGACAATTACTAGCTGTGTGACTCTGGGAAAGACACTTAACTCGGCTAGCCTCAGTTTCCTTATCTGTAAAATGAGCTGGAGAAGGAAATTGCCAATGACTCCAGTATCTTTGCCAAGAAAACCCTGAAAGGAGTCATGAAGAGTCAGGCACAAATAAAAATAAAATAGGAAATTGCATTGAGACAAATTTGAATATAGATTTTTTATGGATATGATGATAGATGGAGAATTGAATAGATAAGAATGAATTTTAGATCTCATCATTGTTTCAATACAAACCAAAGGTTACATGTGGTTCTGAAATCCAGTTGGATTTGCATTTTCTAATTTAGACTCCAGAAGCTGATCAAAAAATAAGCCACTGGATCTGAGATCTGCTAAGTATTCCCATTTAGGTCCTCCCAACGATCTCCAATGAAAGACATAATCACATGCCAATCTGATGTGACATGGTGGAACCCACAAGGTACAGGCCCCATTCAGGGACAAGGCTCAATAGCAAGGTCTCTAATGCAGCCAGGGCCTTCTTAGAGGGGAGCCTAATCTACTACTTGACTTGTTACACATGGGGATTTTGGAAGTAGGACCCTTAAGGATTTAAAAGTCAATTGAGCCACCTCCATCCATCCATCCATCCCCCCTCTTTAAAGGCAGCTAATGGGAAAGATTCAAGGTACGTGTAATAGGATTATGGTTCTTCAGTACAAGGAGCAACCCTGCTGCTTCCTTTGGCTCTACACTGTCTGCAAATAACAAGGAAACCAGGCTAGAAACCTCGCTAAAAGTGAAAGCAGCAACCAAGCCTCATTCGTACCTCTGTGGGGTGGGATATCATAGAGGGAGGAAGGAAGGAAATTGGGGGGAAGGGAAGGGCCAGAATGAAATCTCCAAAAATAAAGAGCATAAACTAGATTCAGGTTATGGGATTTCTGGCCAGTGACTTTCTAGAGTTTGGCAGGAAGGCTCCTTATAATATGTGTGTATGTGCATATATACATATATCTATCACATTGTACTTATATATAATGCACGCATGTATTTTACATACATGAAATGAGCATGCAGATTTTACTCTTATGGTTTTAAAGATGCACTGTCCTTCATAAATGAGTGGAGGTACTAACAAAGGATTTCCATGCTCTATTATTTTGCAAGTAAAAAAATAATAATATAGCTAAAATTATATAACATTTTGAGGTTTACAAAATACTTTACATATATTATCTTAGTTGACCCTCATGATTGTGTCATGAGGTCAGTGCTATTACCTCCATTTTTACAGATGATAAAATTGAGGGTGTGAAGTAACTTCACATGAATCAGTATCAGAGTGGAATTTGAACTCAGGTCAGATTTTGAGGACTTATTTACTTCAAATACTCAATAAAGATGACTTCTGAGTGCTTTATACTGGTCCTATCCATTGCTCAGTTACTTGGATATTTATTACATTCTCTGTGATCAAAGACAGGTGACTAGATGGGAGAAAGCATAATAAAGTAGAAAGAACCTTGGTCTTGGATTCAGAAGATACAAAGGAGAAACAAAAGACATTTCCATTCTGCCCCCCTTTATTCAGAGTGGCACATGGCATCCACAGCATAATAGATCAATCAACAATTATTTAGGAAGGGACTACTATGTGCCAGGCACTGTGCCAAGTGTTGGGAATACCCAGACAAAAAATGAAACAATTCCTATTATGTTGGAAGAGACAACATATTCATAGATAAGAAAATACAAAATAAAAACATATATATGTGAAAAGATACAAATAAAAGTGGGATGGCACTTGAGTGGGATGGCACAAGCATTTGGGAGTATAAGGAAAAGACTTGAGGAGAAAGAGGTTCTTAAAGCAGTATTTTGAAAATACTGATGGATTTTCTAAGGAAAAAGAGGAAAAAGAACACTGACCGTGGGATCAGGAGCCTTATGGTTATATTCTTGATGTATAACATATTATAGTTATATAGAACATATAAACTGAGCTCACTAGGCCTAAACTTTCAAGTGGGAATTCAAAATACTTGCACTACCTGCTTCCCAGGTGATTGAGAGAAAATCTCCTGGTAAATATGAAATCACCAGAGGAGCTGTTGTCCAAAATGCTTGGCTCAAATTAGGCACTTAATATTTGATGAACTGAAAGTTCCTTACCTCAATCTATCCTTCATGCATTCTCACAAAGTGATTTTCCTAAAGAGTAGGTCTGACTAGGTAGTACAGTGGATAGAACACCAGGCTTGGAGGTGGGAGGATCTAGGCTCAATTCTGACTTTAGATACATCCTAGTTGTGACTGTGGGCAAGCCACTTAACCCCAATTGTCTAGCTCTTACCACTCTTCTGCCTTGGAATCTATTAAGACACAAGGTAAAGGTTAAAAAAAAAGTCTGACTATAGCAATTTCTACTTCCTCAAAATCTATTGTCTTTCTATTGCTTCTATGAACAAATAAAAACTATAATGTTTAAATCTCTTCATCCCCCAGTCCCTTCTAAATTTCTGATCCACTTACACATCATTCCTTTCCTCATACTTTGAGATCCAGCCACTCTGATCTACTACACTATTTCTCAATCTCCTAGTCCTTTGGCTTTGCTCAGACCATGCCTAGGTTACACTGCTTCTTCATTTCTGCCCTTTGGAGCCCATTTGTTGAGTTTCATCATTTCTCAGGTGTATCTGACTGTGTTCCCATTTGGGGTTTTCTTGCAGATACCAGAGTGATTTGACATTTCCATCTCCAGCTCATTTTATTGATGAGGAAGCAGAGGAAAACAAGGTGAAGTGTCTTGTCCAGGGTCACACAGCTAGTCAGTGTCTGCAACTAGATTTGAACTCAGAAAACAAATCTTCCTGACACTATGACTGGCACTCTATTCACTGTGCCACCTAGCTTGCCCTTGACACTCACATTTTTTTTTGCTTTGTCCTTAGGAATTCCAAGGAATGCCCTTTTAACAAAATTTGATTAATAAATGAAGGAGATAAGAATCCTTTTTTTTTTTTGCCTAGGTGAGTCATATCACATGGGAATGAAGAGGGAAGAATAGTTTGATGGACCACCTCCTAAAATTAGCTATTTACCCATTAAAGATGTCTTGGGATGTTCAGGGAAGGAGCTGAACAATGACCTCCTAAAACTCTATTTCTAAAGCTGCATAAGGGGCATTAGGGGTCTTTGGTAATCAAGAGGGCCACTGATCCATCACTTTGTTGGTTACAATGCTAACCTAACAGATACATTGATATTCTTACCCCAAATCAGTATCTCAAAATAACTTTGATCATAATAATAGGGAGCATGCTTCATTCCAGTACCATAGCAAGTCAGGGCAAGTGTAAGAAAGGAAATAGGATAAAGTACTGGCAAAACAATATTTAGGGGAAATAAGTGATGGCAACTGTTCAAAAGCTTCTTCCAAAAAGGAAGTCTGAGTCTAATATGTTCATAAAAATCTTACCTAAGCTCTTTTCCTTTTAATTTTAAAGAACTGCTTAATGGTCTTCAATATAGAGTCAACTAGATGAACAAAATAATAGAAAGAAATAATAATAATGAGCATTTATATAGTGCCTACTATGTGCCAAGCACTGAGTACTTTACAGATATTATCTAATTTTGATCCTTCCAACAACCTTATGAGTTAGAAACTCCTCCCTTTCTATAGTGACAATATTGTTAATGTAATATCTTATTCTTAGAGTCCTCCACTTGTCTGCTAAGAGGAGGGATAGTTCCATTCTCTATTCTCTAAGACCAAGACCGTTTAATGTAATTACTAAGAGTTTGGTTTTATTTTTGTGACCTTTTCCATTTAAATTATAGTAATCATTGTCTTTATTATTATTTTTTGGCTTCTCTGGCTACACTCAACATCAGCTCCTACAAATCTTCCTGTATTTCTCTGAATTCAGCAATTTGTAATTGCTTATTGAACAATACTATTTTGATACATTCCTATATCAGTTTGTTTAGTCCTTACCCAATGTAGAGGCATCCACTTTCTAGTTCTTTGCTGCCACAAAAAAAAGATGCTCCTAGGCTCAAATTTCCTGAGACCATTTTTTTCTGGGTCTCTCATTTTGGCCCTACCAGAATCTCTCTCATATTATGCTTATTTATGATTGTCACACTCTCCCCTATTCCCCACCTCCAGTTAGATACTATGCTCTGGTCAAACAGAACCTTTGACTCATTTGTTCTCTATATTCAGCTCCTTGTATGGTGCCTATCATATTTTGGAAGCTTAATTTGTGTTCACTGTTGAATTGAATGGACTTCAATATTGTGGTTTATTTACCTCATTGGTTTGCAGCAAGAAGAGGCACCATTCAAAGGAAAGACCAATCAATTTGGACTGACAAGATCAGTTTTCAAATTTCAGCTCTGCTACTGACTTATGTTTTATCAGCCTAGGCAAATCTAATTTCTGGCTTCATTTCATTATTTATAAAATGAGTTATTCAGTTACTTTTCAGTTGTGTCTGGCTCTTTGTAACCTCACTTTTCTTCTCTTTTGGTCTTTTTTCTCCTTGATTTTTAAAAAATTCAAAGATATTTTATTTTCCCAGTTCTGTGGAATAATAATAATTTTCAACATACATTTTCCAAGATTTTGAGTCAAATCATCTCCTTCTCTCCCTTCCCTCCCACCAACTCAGAGATGGTAAGCAATTTAATCTGGGTCATACATGTATTATCATGCAAAATACTTCCATATTGGTCTTTATGTAAGAGCACACTCTTATAAAAACAAAACTCAATATAAAGTTGTAAATACACTAATGTGAAAGATAATATGCTCTGATCCACATCCATCTGACTCCAACTCTCTCTGGAGGAAGATAGCATTCCATTTGTGGTTTCCTTGACAAAGATATTGGAGTGGTTTGCTATTTTTTTCTCCAACTCAGGTTGCAGATGAGGAAACTGAGTCAAACAAGATTAAGTGACTTGGCCAGGGTCACACAGCTAGTAAGTATCAGAGGCCAGATTTGAATTCATGAGAATGAATCTTCTTGACTTCAGACCTAGCACGCTCTCTACTGTGTCACCCAGCTGCTACCTAGAGGCCATGGCTAGATGACCCAAAAAGTCCCTTTTAAATCTGAATGTATGGTGCTGTGAGGTAGAACTGAGACTAACATATTAGGGCTAAGATTCTACAGAGAGCAGATATCCGCAGGCACTGATTTTACCTCATGGATCCCCTGTACCAGAGAGGATATTGTATGTCTTTAGAATAGGCACTCCTACAATTATTCTGGAAGGAGATTCATCACTACTACCCAGGATATGGTACAGTAATGGTCAGACTTGTTCTGGGAATTCTGTACCTGTCAATAACAGGAGTATTCTCAGGGAACAATCACTGTTTTTCAGTCACTCCAAACACATGTGGGAATAGCTCTAACTACATTGGAGTGGTCCCTGGACCTACTTATTTGTGAAGTGGCAAATGTGATGAATTACCAAGACACTAATGGGGCACCATTGCTCCACAGAGGAAATTTGGGAGTAGGGAATATGTAATGCACAGTTCTTATCATGTAACTGCATCAAGAAGCTTCAAGAGCTCTCCATTGTACATGGGACCATATTTTAAATCCCCAGCACTGAAACTGGAGTGCTCCATTCTCTCTCCTAATCCTGCCATTACAGTTTTGTCTCTCATTATTTACATGTAGCCTGTACTCAAGCCAAATCAGAACACTTGTCCACCCTGTTATTCTCTCTGTTTCAAATGTCTATAGGAAACATGTTCAGTCAGTAGCCTTGTACCAAAGAGGCTCAAGATTATGGTTTTTCCAAGGCTTAAAAATTAATGTCTAAAAACTTTTAATAATAAAAGTGTCTACAATGAAGTGATTTGGTATAATCAGGCCCAAGGAAAAAAATGAGATCCTAAAACTCAGTAAGCAAAAGAAAAAAATGTCCAAATGTGGATGAAAGATGAAAGTTGCACACAGTAATCAGCTAAAGTAGAAACAGCAAGATAAAGATTTTTGAGTGCCAGAGAACTTGTAAGTCCATCTTACAAGCTGAACAACTTGCAAGATGCAAAGTTGGGTTCTAAAGCATGGTCAGTTCCAATCATGAAATTAGGGCATTCACAAAAGGCTACAAAATTGTGCATAACCTTGGACCCAGAAATACCACTACTGAGTCTATATATCCCACAGAGATTTTAAAAAGGCAAAAGAACTGTATTGCAAAAAAATATTTAAAGCAGCTCTTTTTGTGGTGGCAAAGAATTAGAAATTGAAGTGATGTCCATCAATTGAAAGAATGGCAGAACAAGTTGTGGTAGAAAATTGTAATGAAATACTATTTATTGAGCTATAAGAAAGAATAATCCGGGTGATTTCAGGGGAAAAAACCCTGGAAAGACTTCTATGAACTGTTGCAAAACAAAGTGAACAAAACCAGGAGAACATTGCACACAGTAAAAGCAATATTGTAAGGATGATCAACTATGAATGGCTTGGCTTTTCTCAACAATACAAAGATCCAATTCTGAAAGAAATGATGAAAAATGCTATACACCTCCATAGAAAGAACTGGTGGAATCTGAATGCAAGTCAAAGCATACTTTTTTTAAACTTTCTTTTGATTTTTTTGTTTGTGTTTTTTTACATGACTAATATGGAGATATGTTTTATATGACTATACACGTATAATGTTTATCAAATTGCCTTCTCAATGAAGGGAGAGAGGAAGGGGCATGGGAGAGAATTTGGAACTCATTTGTAAAAATAATGGAGGTTAAAATTGTTTTTATATGTATTTGGAAAAAACAAAATATTAGAAAAAATAGACTAGCACATTCAAAATATCTTCAGATGACAATGATCTTTTGGGCTACCTTATGGAAAATGGCTTAATGCAGTTGGAGAAGTTAGGATTTAAAGGTGTGAATAAATTTGCTTTTTATGCACAGCTTAACAAATTATAGAGGCAGGCATGCATGAGAAAGACTTATGGCAGAGAAAGGAGATCTTGACCCCTTGCCAATCGAAGCACCAATTCAGATGGACAACAAAATTGGCTAAAAGTCCCAACAAAGTTGGACAAAGCATTAAGGGGACTGGCCATTCTCTGCTTACCAATGGAAATCAAATATCCCACTTCTTTTTTATTTGCTGGTGGTGCCTACTATTTAGTACCCAGGTATTAAAGGCAACCTAGGATTTGTTGTTCAGTCATTTCAGTCAGATCTGACTCTTTATGACTCCATCTGACATTTTCTTGGAAAAGATACTGCAGTAGTTTGCCATTTCCTTCTTTAGCTCATTTTACAGACTAGGAAACTGAAGCAATCAGGGTTATGTGACTTTCCCTGAGCCATACAACTAATAACTGTCTGAGGCAAGATTTGAACTCAGGAAAATAAGTTTTCCTGACTCTAAGCCACTGGCATTCTATCCATCAAGACACCTACCTGTCTCCATTAAGGTTACAGGCACCTGAAGAAAGAAACTAGCCATTGTAAAATCAGTAGCAGTGCATTGAAGACTAACTGTCCCCTGGACCTATGTTGCCATGCCCTCTAGTGTTTAGAAAACGTTCACCCCTCTACTTTCCACTGATCAGATCCAGGCACTTTTCTTGATCTACCTTCCTCCCAAGAGCACCAAGTAATATTTTAAACTGTGCCTTCCTGCCATAATCACTGAACAAAGTTGTACTTTAAAAGATAGTTTCTCCTGGCAAACAGCAGCATTAACCCTCTTTCATACTTTATGGAGAACTGAGGGGGCAGGTGCGAAAGGACTGAGACGCTATGCAGAACACACATTCTGCAAATCAGCACCAGCTCGTTCAAAAGGTAATGAAAGGGTCCCAAGGACTGAAAGCAATTTGGCTTTCAAGAGTAAAGGGAACACTCTGCCCTGAACAGGAGGAGATAACTCCCATGTACCTTCATAAGAGCAACCTACGAGGTTTGGACAAGTGAATCGACTCTCAAGCTACTCTCTGAGTGGCAGCCCATGGATGTAGCTGGTCTTTACTTGTCCTTCTCCAGATGTCACAGGGAGAGATATTAGGCATCCCTGCTTCTTTACAAACCTGCATGGTGCCCCATTGAAGTGGATTTGTCGGATCCTGCTGTGGGAAGGCCTAGTTTCCGCAGGGGATGCATTCTGGCGGCAATGTCTAGTTACAGACAGGATAATAAATGGGGATGGATGGAGAAGCAGTTTATACATTAAAGGCTGGGAGGGCTCAGGTGATATTGGAAGCTCCTGGTAAATACAGCTTTATCAAGGAATTTATCAAGGTCAGAGACAGAGATCCTCAGTTGTCTGAACGTGGCTAAAATGTGCGATTTAGCTGGCCCCTAAGTGGCAGAATGGTATTGGCGAATATTATTCTTTCTTTCCTTAACTAGTGAACTCTGGAGGGGAAAAGGCTGCCTGCCCAAGTCCTTTGGAGCAGCCCTCTGGTGTCCTGGTTTCCATGGGTACAGTGGATAGGACACACATTCGAAGGCCAGGGTGGACCCTGCATAAAGGCTTACACAATGGTCACCCGTCAACAAGAAGCCTGCCATTTTGAGAATCATGACCTGAAGAGGTTCATGCTGACTACCACCGAGGGATGCTTTTACCTCTTACTGAATCTCCTGATTTCCCCTCTTCTAATTTCAGATTTTCTTCTCAGCCTAGAGGAGCAGTTCTTTATTCCCTGTATTTAGATCCCCCTTTTAAAAAATCTTCTTTGGAGGGAAATGTAAGTATGCTAACACATCCTCTTCCCCAGAACCATATTTGCTCTGCCTCACCATTCTAAAGATGCCCCATTTGAAGCTCACGATCAGGAATAATCTCAAAAAGCAAAACGGATTCCTTGGAAAGGAATGGAGAGTGAAGGAACATTCCAAGGATCTGGTCATCTAAAGCTTTTAAAGGGCCACTCTCCAATTCTGCACAGCTTACAGGTCTGTGAGCCTGTCTTTTTGTCATCTTTACTCAGAAAAGCATGCTTGCTTTTATTGGGGCCATAAGGTATCTCACCTATCACGCTTTGTTCACAAAAGGTTCCTAAATGTTTGCTGAGTTGAATGGAATAAAACAGAATGATGAGCTAAATCCAATGGTTTAGCAGAGCCATATCCTGCTGGGCTATTGGAGACGCTTATACAAACCTGAATTTGATTCCTACTTTCCAGACTGGAAAACAGAGAATACACAAATTTGTAGTAGGTAGTGAAAACTTGATGAGATGTGTCTGTAAAATGATTGTATTGGCACATCCAGGTATCACTATTTGGACTGTGCAACTCAGCCCTTTTGAGTTCTGGAGATTTATGGATTAGAGTTTCAATAATAATATCACCAATATACTTGGGTTGCTTTTAAGATAAAACAAGATAATCTTTATAAAGTGCTTCACGAACCTTAATACACTATATAAATGCTACCTATTGTTACTGTTCTTGTTTAGCACTCTAGACTGCTTCTCTGACAGCTAGTATGGTTAATGATGGGCACAAAATTCAAAAAGATCTTGACAGGCTATAATTTGGGGCTAAATTTAATAAAATAATATTAAGTATGGATACATATAAAGTCCAACAAGAATTTTAAAAATCCACTTTGTAATGACATAATATGGGAGACATGAATTATTAGCAGTTCATCTAAAAAAATTGGGATTTTGGTTTACTCCAATCTCTTTATAAATCAACAATATGATTTTAGCAGCCAAAAAAAGTTAATTCCACTCTAGGTTTCACTAATAGAAGTGCCATGCCCAGAACAAAGCAAGTGATAGTCCTAGTATATACTCTGCACTAGTGATTCCATATTTGCCACCATTGAATTCTCTTCTGAGAAGGAACTAGAAGAGGGCTACCAAGTACCAGAATGGAGCAGGGATGCAAAATGTATATGTAATTCTTCACATTATTTTCTCCCTACATTTTTCTTTAGTGTAAGCAATATTTGTCTTGTTTTAAAACATAACAAATAGGAAATATGTTTAATATGATAATATATGTACAACTTCTCTCATATTACCTGCCCTCTTGGGGAGGGAAGAAGGGGGGGAAAGGATGAGACATATTTTTGGACATAACATGAGAATTTGTTTCTTTTGGATAAGAATACTTATAATTTATTACATATTTGCAGTAAATCATATATATTATATTATTCTTGTTACATATTACATTATATATATACATGTATGAAAGACAAAAATAAATGGTAACCAAAAAAAGTAGATCATATGAGAGCTGGTTATAGAAGCTAAGATTGCCAGCTGGGAGGAAAAAAGATGTAGGGTGAGAGGAAAGGAGGGTGACAGAAGTCTTCAAAATATGAAAGACTCTCAATTTGAAGAACTTGATGTATGCTGTCTTTTTTCCAATAAATAGAATTTAAAGGGTGCTAGTTTTTGGTTTAATACAATAATCAGTGAATCCTTTGTTATTTGTTGGTGGTCAATGAACAGAGGCTGAATCATTGGGCATGTCTGATACAGAATTCATTCTTTGGACAGAAGTTGGGCTAAATGACAGCTATAGATAGATAGATAGATAGATAGATAGATAGATAGATAGATGGATGGATGGATGGATGGATGAACAATGGACAAATGAACAGATAGAGACATTTTAAATCCAGTGATTCTATGCTAGAGTACCCCTCGTCAGCTATTAAAGGCAGGATTGGGCTCTGATCTCCCAGCTATATGGGATGCCAAATGATATTTCTACTGGACCGGCCATTTAAAACCTGTAGGTATCTTTATTAATTACAAAATTTATTTTAATTCACCAAAGATAGTCTATACTCCATATCACTTTTAGAATGGAATAGGGGTGTAACTGTAGCAAAATCAAAGATAAAACACAGGATATTACATCTTTTCTCTATTCTCCTACTTCTATTGAGTGCTTATCCCCCTTGACACTCAGGATGGTCCTGGATTTAATAAAAGGAGTGGAACATTAAGTTCTTAATGTTAGAAGTTTAATATTGAAGCTGACTTTAGACACTAGCTATGTGAGCCTGTGCAAGTCAAAAAACATGTATTGAGTCCCTACTATGCACTGTGCTAAAGTTATTTCAATTCTTTGCACTGTAGTTTCTTTATAAAATGGAGATAATAATACTTAATAATAATAATTATGAGGCAGCTAAGTGGCAGAGTAAATAAAAACACTGGACAAGTCAACTTGAGTTCAAATTCAGTCCTCAGATAATTACTAGCTTTGTGACTCTGGCTAAGTCATTTAAGTTCTCTTTAACCTCAGTTTCCCAATCTGCAAAATGGGGACAATAATAGTTACCAACTTCCCAGAGTTATTGTGAGGATCAAATGGGATAAAATTTGTAAAGTGCCTGACAAAGTTTAAAGAGTTAAATGTTAGTAATGTTAATTAAATGACTTATTTCACAGAGTTGTAAGGAAAGTATTATATAAACCTTAAAGCCTTATACAGACATAAATTATAATGTAACTCAACATTAATGTAATTAACTCTTAACATAACTCTTAATTACTACTAATAATAAAGGCAGTTTGGCATAGTTGATCAGTATTCAGAGTTAGGAAGAGCTAGTTCTGCTTCTGTGGCCCTGTGCAAATCATTTGTCAGTCAGTGAACTGAGGCAGCTCTCTTTGTCTATAGATTGCAGAGCCAGGGACCATCTGCATTGACAGAGGGAGTTTCCTCACCAAAAATTCCAAAACCAATAAAATCATTGATCCAAATAATAATGGCAATAACAGCAACAATAATCACTGAGACCAATTGTAATAATTAAGAATTATTATTACTATAGTAGAATACTTTATGTTCAGGGGATAGGATAGGACAGTGCTTTTACTAGAATAGTTAAAAGAATTTTAAAACAAACTAAATTTTTTAAAGTCTCTATCTGTATCTTCGATTTTTGTGAGTTTAGTTAATCCTTAGGTATGTGAAAATGAAGACTGCACTAGTGGTTAATTGTCCCCAGGATGATTAGAGGGATCTTCATTATTTATTTATTTTGATTAATTATTTATTTTACAGAATATGTATAACATTTATATAGTAATATATACATTATATAGCATATTATAGAATAAAATTTATGTAATATGTTATTTATTTCCATAAATTTTCATGTTGTAACTTAAGTGGCAGATATCTCTGCAGTTTAGTGGTAAATGTCTCTATATCTGTTATACAGTGGATGGAATTATAATGAATGTTTTATTTAACAAGAATTGGCTTCTGTCCATTTATGTCTCTTCATGCCTTGTTAGTAGAAAAGTAGGAGAAAGGTTTGAGAACTTATGATACTAAATGTGTTGGTTTTAGGAAGTCCAAGACCATAAGACCCACCAGTTACCTGGATTTTAAAGTCTGCCCTTTCAGAAACATCCTGACCCAACAGAAAGACCTTTACAATCAGATTCACCTTCAGGCAGGGATGTGCTGGTAAATATTTAACAACCTAAGGGTGGAACAATGTGCCTCAAGGTACACTTTTAGGACTGATCTGAATTATGAACATTTTTTTCATTACTTTCTTAAGTCCAGACAATCAACAAAACAATAAGCAAGCCCTGATTGGTAGCTTTTGTGGATTTCTTGAGGTGTGAATCATCATCTTGAAAATTTAACAATTGGTTCTCTGGAGCCCCCAGCATACCTCTGTTTTCCAGCCTTCAAATGAGGTCTCTTTCTCAATACCATCCTGCCAAATGAGGTACTGGGAATGAAATACTGATTAGAAAATCTGCTCTTGATGTGAGGTCACTGATCTTGACCAACCTCAACCAATAGCTATATGTAATACTAATTCATCAAATGAATAAACTAAAAATCTCTGAGTTTAGACCAAAGATGCCAAAAAATTCACAACTAACCACAATTTTGTTCTTCTCTCATGTGATTTTATTTTACTCTCCCTAGTTTGGAACAATGCTTCCCTTGGACTACTTCTTAACTTGGCATTTTTTTTAGAATTATAGAATCTTAGCCCTAGAATAGACAGAGCTCCTGCACCTCAGTGCTTCCAAGTGGGAGTAACTTAATTGCCACACAAGGAGAAGAGTTTGGCTTTCTTGGTCTTTTTAAGAATGTCTTGTGCAATTAATCAGGGATCGTTGATTAAGAGCTTCTTACGTGCTAAAAACTATGTTAGGTCATGATGATAGAAATACAAAAATGAAAAGGTCACTGCCCAAAAGGGATTGCATTTTGTAGGGATAGAAATATGCATTCAGAGGTTTATCAAAAAAATATCTACAGTTGGGGCTCTCTGGGAACATCGGGTAAAGTCTTGGTGGGGGGGAGGGTGGTGCTTGAGCTGAGTCTTAAAGACAGTAGGGATTCTAAGATGGGAATTAAGGAAGAAACAGAGATATGTGTCATTCCAAGAATGTGGGGCAGACACTAGAATGGAAACACAATGAGAAATGACATATCATCATTGAGGAACAACCAAAAAGTCTAGTTTGACTGAAACAAAGAATATATGAGGGGGAGGAATATATGAAAAAGACTAGAATGATAAATTGAAGCCAGGTTGTGAAGGTCTTTAAATGCTAAACAGAGGAGATTACATTTGATTCTAGAAGAAAGACAGAGGTGCTGGAAGTTCATTCCCAAGAAGGGAAGTGGCAAATGTCAGACCTAGAAGTTAGGTTTGTACAAGATGACACCACGGTTACAATCTTCAGTGACTGCAAAGATGGTGGTACTCTCAACATCAACAGGGAAATTTGGAAGAGATATGTGAAAATAAAGGGTAAATGATTAATCATTCCCAAAGGGGAACGTGTTTTTGAGGAAGAATAATGAGATCCATTTTCAACATGTCTAATTTGAGATGTCTCCAGGATGTCTAATTCAAAACGTCTAATAGGTAGGTGGTAATGTGGAATTGGAACTTGGGAGAGAAAGTAGGGCCAGATATATAGATCAGGGAGTCATTAACACTGAGATAATTATTAACTCCATGGCAGTTGATGAGTTTACCAAATGAGAAGAAAGTGAAGCCTTGGGCAGAGCCTTCTGGGGTATACCTATGGTTACAGGATGTGATATGGTTTTTAAGCCAAGCAAAGAGATTGAGAAGGAGAAGTCAGATAGGAAGAGAATCAGGAAAGAGTAGTGTCACAAATATCACAAGAATAGAGAATATCCAGGAAAAGGGGATGATGGATCAAGAGTGTTAAGTTTTGTAGGGAAATCAAAGGATTGAGAAGTAAGAAAAAGCTCCTGGATTTAGCAACTGAAAAGGTCACTGGTAACCTTGGAAAGGGCAATTTTAGTTGTGTGATGAAGTCAGCAGACAATGTTTTCTTTGTTTCCTTCTTAAAGCATCCTTGTTCCAACTGGTCTCCTACTTATGACTCTGAATATGCTGTCACCCCATGTATTCATTTATTCCCACTCCACTCATGTCTTTTGCCCAACGTGATTAAAAAAATAACAATAACTAAATAAATTCCTTTGAAAGGGAGACTTGTTTTCATTAGTTTTGCATAAGGTAACCTCCCATAGGCTATAAATAATGGAAAATAAAAACTATAAAATCCAAGAGCCCATTTTTAAGATGATTCCTGCCATGATCAAACTGTCACTGTTCTCCAAAATTTGCCCTCAAAAACCCTCCAGGTCTGCACCTGCAAAGTGGGGCATTGTGAACCACTCTGTCTGCCATGGCACAAAAAGCTACTTTCACATTCAAAATGTATGTTTTTTTTTCTAATACCAATAGCAACAAGAGCATGCCAAAAAAAATTCCCCTGAAGCTCTATTCTGTTTTTTAAACTATAGGACATTCTTTCATAGTTTGACAGATAAAATGCTGCAGTTAATGTAATAAACAGAGAATTTTTCTAAGTAGCCTGTCAAAACAAGTGACACTTTTTTTTGCTAGCGATTCTCAGATTCAGAACAATAGGAAGTACCTTTCAAAGCAACATCTTCATTATACAATCAAATTCTCAAAGTAATCTTCTCATCAAAGAATATTGTGTTATTTCTTTCCTAGTAATTATCAGAGTTCTGCAACCTCTCTGGCAGTGGTGACTATTATAAAATGCAGCTGTGCCGCATTGAAAAATTGGAGGGTCCTGCCCAGGTCATAGAGTCAATGCATCTGCTGTCTTGTCATGTCCTCAGTGGCTAGACAACACAATGGTGGGTCCTGCCAAGACCTCTGAGGAGGTCCTACGTTTTCAGGGTCAACAGTGAAATACTCAGTGTGGCCTATCCAGGGAAAATAATGATAAACTTATTGATGCTTCTGGCTGAATTTGACCAGTTTTCATTCTCTTTAAAGGAAACAAATTAGGAAGTTCCAATTCTTTCTAGTAACTAAAAGGTTTTTTTTTAATGATAATTTTGTTTGATTTGAACACCAGTCTCACTACATATGAACAAGTATCTGAATATGTAGACTGCAATCGTAGGTGCTTAATAGATATAGTTTTGTAGTTCTCTTTATTGATCACTTTGAGCTTCCTTGGGGCCATCATTCTGATAGATAAATCCAAAACTATTGAATCAAAGTTATAACTGCCAGCACAATTCTATTGTTTTCAGTGTTGTGAATGTGGACATGGAACATTCACAAAACATCTCCTAACCCCTATATGCTTAGAACCTTAGAATATTGGAGAAATATAGATTTGTCTGGCAATTATCAAAGTAGAATCCAAGCTTCTGAATGCAATTATCATTGAAGAACTTATAGGAAGTCATGAGTAATAAGACTAGGAGTTATGTGAAAAAATTAACACTAATCAATATATGCTGCCAGGCTACATTTGATTCATCAAAAGGTTTTTGGTACAGATTGGTACGACCCAATGACCAGTTCTATCTAGTAGTCTTATCTTTTTTTCATGAGGTTAGGAATATGTCATTAAATTCTTCTTTGGATCAATGTGTTTACTTAAAAATACTAATACTTCTGTGCCATACTGAGGTGGTGCGGTAACTGTTATTATTAATGCTATGCTGATAGAGCACAAAATTCAGCAAGTCTTATCAAGGAGTTAAAAGCTTCAAGGATGGGTCTAGCATTGTGGCTTTTTGCCTGAGGACTAGCCTCACTAAGTTCAACTTCAGAGAGTTAAAAGGAAGATGAATGACACGGTGAATGAGTTAAATGGATTCAGAAGATGAAATTCTATTCCTGCCTGTGTGATCTCAGGGGGTTCCCTTTACCTCTGTTGGCCCAAGTTTACTTCTCTGAAGCTAGGGATGATCTTTAAGGTTCCTTTCAGTTCCAGCATTCTGTGACATGTGACTCTAAGTATTGTGTTCCTATCATTATACCAGACTGTCAGTGGTGGTGTTTCACTTTTTGTTGCTGTTGTAGTTCAGTCTTTTCAGTCATGTCTATCTCTTCTTGACTCTATTTGGGTTTTTTGGGGGGCAGATATTGGAGTGATTTGCCATTTCCTTCTCTAGCTCATTTTATGGATGAGGAAAATGAGGCAAATGGTATTAAATTAATTGCTCAAGGTCACATATCTAGGAAATATCTGAGGCTGGATTTGAACTCCGGAAGATACCACCCTAAGTCCAGACCTGGCACTCTTTCCACTGTACCACTTAGCTATTATACATAGATAGATAGACAGATAAATAGGCAGATAGATAGACAGACAGATAGATAGACCAATAGGCAGACAGATAGATATATCATGTAGGCATATAATATATAAAATTTACATAACATATAAAATATATATAATTTATACATATATATTTTAATGTAATATATACATAGATACACAGAAGTCGATGGAATTTAAATAGCTGAAAAAGGTTTTAAGGCAAAAGTAGCATTTCTATTGGACTTTTAAAGATGAATAGTTTGACACTGGAGAGAGGAAAGTTTTCCAGGCAAATGGTACATCATAAGTAAATTATATGACGATGGGAATCAGTATGTTGTATGACAGAAATCAGTAAAGAGGTTACTCTAATGCTCATCCATCCTAAAGAATCAGAGTTTGGGAACTTCTAGTGTCTTGAAAACCCCATGACCATTTTGTTGCTCATTAGGCATGCCTTTACCTGACACTGGACAAGGGAAATAAAAACATTAAAAGTCAGATCCTCTAATTTAGCTTCTAAGAACGAATAGTTGGGGAAGAGGCTGAGAAAATAGGATAGAATGGAATTTGGGGAACATATTTGGATTTAAAATTGTCCTTCACTAAGGAGAGTGAAGGGGTAGCTAGGTAATGAAGTTGATAGAGTGCTGGGCCTGGAGTCAGGAAGACTCGGCCTAGTTCAAATCTGGCCTTAGATACTTACTAGTTTTGTGACTCTGGGCAAGTCACTTAATCTGTTTGTCTCAGTTCCTCATCTATAAAATGAGCTGGAGAAGGAAATGGAAACCACTTTGCCAAGAAAATTCCTTAATGGAGTCACAAAAAATTAGACACAATTCTGAACAACAATTAAAAAGAAGGTTCTGCTTCTGTCTCCCCAGGGATGTGGAGATATCCTTGGAGTCTCAAAATGCCAGTAGAGTGTAAGATCTGGCATCTATAGTCAGGAAAGCCAGAATATGCTTACATATCAACAATTCCTTTCTTCTAGGCTGGACTGTGCTGAGAGGCTGAGGCGAACTCCTCGCCTAGGAAACATTTTCCTTTTTCTATGGTGACCTAATCTTTGTCTACTCTGAGCCTGGATCTTTGGCAAGATCCCCTTTTCCTTTCATGGGACAGTCAACCTACTAATTTTTAACCATATCTTTCTGCCCAACTCCCATACTTGAGTAAGAGTTAGAACACCAAAGACAAAACTTTCAAGGAGAGAAAAGTGAATGGGGAAACAGAAAGGCACAGAAGGGAGAGGGGAACTCTTCCCAGTCTACTTATGGTCTCCGGGCTGTCCCCTCCCCCTGGGTAACATGTTGGCTATCAATAGCTGCAAAGGGTCTCTCACTGTCTGAATTTAGGAACTGTGACAGAGGCTGGCACTAAAGAAAAAGTGCCAGGCTGAAGTGTGTGTGAAACTGATCACATCTATGGGGGAGGGGCCCCAGGAGATTGGAATCTTGTGGAGGAGAGGACTCTGGCTGGGAGAGGAATTGCTCTCTTAGTCTTGAGAAGCTGAAGAAATAAGGTAGGAAAAGACTTTCTCCTGAGGGTTACCCACTTTTCCTGCTGGTGACTGGAAATCTTTCCCCTCAACACTTCCCAATTGAAGGGACTTTCTGAAGAGAAACCTGAACAGACTTTACCTGAGCTCCTGTTGCCCAGGGTCTAGTCAACCTGACTTTCTCTCAGGGGGCTTAGCTGCCAAGGCCTGAGTTCCCCCAAATTCGAGGAGGGAGGAAAAGGGTCTTAGAGACAAAGACTCCTTTTCCCCACTTCCTTTTCCCATTCTTTCCATGCTATTTTTTTGTATTACCTGATTGAGTTGACATTAAAAGTTATCTGCTCCCCAAGCTGTGAACAAGTTGAGTGAACAGATCAAGGTTCCTTTGACCATTTGGTCTCCAGTAGTAGAAGGGGACAAGAGGGACAAGAGTGAATTGGGGAGAGTAGCCTTAGCTTATCTTCTCTCTCTGAATCCCTCTCTATACTGAAAGACTGAACCCCTCCTTTACAACTAATCTCCCCTTTGAATACAGAACTAGATCTCTAGACCAGACTGGGTCTTCTTTTCTACCCCTCAGCCAGCTTAGAGCTTTATTCCAGACTTGAGCTTTGCCCAAATAACCTGGGGAGACAGGTGTATGCTCTCAATTCTTCTCAATTTCATCTCTGGTTCTACATGGCCAGAGCTCCACTGAGCCCTGGTTCTACTGCACCACTTTCTAAATTCCAAAGTCTTGCTGTCTTCCATAGAGGAACACAGTTTCTTGTCAGTAGCCCTTTCAGTTTTCCCACCCTTAGGTGAATTTTTCACTATTGAGTAATTTCTCATGCCAGAACAAAGCTCCAATGGCCCCACCTTGATTATGGCTTCTAACAACATTCTACTTTGATGCCTCATTCTAATCAGAAGGTAGCCTTGGAATACATACATATGTGTGTGTATTTGTAGTATATATCTTGCTTGCACATCCCTGTTTACATTTTGGCTTTGACATTATACTGGGAGCTCTTTGAAAGCAAAGCCTGTTTTTTGCCTTTCTTTGTATTTCAGAACTTAGCACAGTGCCTGGGATGTAGCATTGTTAGCTTGACTTGAAAGATCACATCAATAGAATATAAGCACTGGAAAGCCCAACCAGCTCAGTAACACAGTTTCATATGAGGAACAACCTGTGTCTGGAGAAGCTCGTCACCAGAAAACTGCTGACCAGGGATTGAATTTAGGGGCAAGGGGAGCAGAGCAACTCATGAAACCAACTACTAAGGTATGCAGGGATGTCATCTGCATCTCACACTGAAACAAAATCAAAGTGCTTTAGATCATGATAAAGTTTTCAAAAATCTAGCTTAGTTAAGTGATTGGGAAGATCTTTATGAAGAAAAACAAACAGTTGAGTTGAAATGATAACAATATGATGGAAGGAAGAAAGTAAAGTGTCCCAGAAAGGTAAGGTACCCTGAAGAAGCAATGACAGAGTTGGAAGAAGGATGAAGAAAGAAAGAATGAAGTTACTACAACAGAAGGCATTTTTTTTTTGGAGTTATATGGTAGCAACAAGCAAAAGAAGGCCCTTTGGAGCCCATGGGGAAGTACATATAGATAATTTAATGCAGAGGTATCAAACTTGAAGTCCCTAGGTTCAAACAGCCTGTAAAACTCCCCAATCTGGAATAAAATTAAAATGTAATTGATAAATATTTTTTCAAGAATAAAAATATAATACAACATAAATAATGTTGATTTGTGGTTTTCAAAGTCAACATGTACCTTCAAGTACCTGCTTTTATTTGAATTTTGACATTACTGATTTAGAGGATGGCATGGAGCTTATGGAAAGTTCTGACAAGAAATAAAATGTGATAAATTCATGCATGCACACACATATTCACACAATTTATACATATATAAACACATGTATATAAGTGTCCATATAACTAAAAAAATGCCTTCGGCTATAGTAAATTCATCTTCTCTTTCTTCCAACTCTTTGTCTTTGTGTATGTATTTATGGAAGGGATTAGATCTGTGCTGCCCTGGATATAAGGAATTCCTAACAAGGAAATGCAGATCAGCTCTACTAAGTGGAGATTTACTTCATTACTTGCCTGAAGTAACATAAACTTGTATGTGTCAGAGAGAGAGCTTGAAACCACATAGTTCTGCTTCTAAGACCAGTTCTTCATCCATATGCCAAGGCTTCGTTTTTGGTAACTAGATAGTCATTTTGGTAGTTGTGGGTATGATTAATTGGAAAGATGGAAATGAGGAATCTCATAAAGACAACATTGTGAGAGTTGGTCTGAGGGATAGATCATTTTTGGATTGAGCCCAGGGAATATATGAAGAATAAAGTTCAGTAGCCTTGTCTGGGACACACCAATAAATAATTGTAGGTCAGACTAGTGATTCAGTGACAAGTTTTACATCTGGTTGGCACTGGTTTTAGGGTGGAGAGATGATTTCACTTCTAGCAGGAAAACATCTGCCTGTATGTGGATAGCTTCAGAACAATTTGCCAAATCATCGCTAAGTAGAACACAGCTTAATTAAATTCAACAAGAATTTATTGAGTGCCTACTTTGTGCAAAGTACTGAGGATAGAAAGGTGAAAAGAAAAATTACACCTCCCTACCCTTAAGAAACACATACACAAATAACTGTACTGAAGAATTAGAAAATGATTAAGTAATTAGGAGATGTCAAACAGAGGCACCTGAAAGATTCAAAGAGGGAGGATCACTTCTAGCTGGACGGATCAAGGAAGGCATCATAGAAAGTCTTCTATTTCCACCAATCTCAGAATTTCTCAGAGAGAGAAATCTTTCCTGCATTCAATTATCAAAGTAAACTTTCTGAAGCTCAGATCTGACCATGCATGCCACCCTCCTATTCAGTAAATCCCAATGTCTCCCTATTGCTTACAGGATCACATATACAATCCTCTGGTTTTCAAAGCCCTTTATAATCTGCCCCATCTCTTGCCTTTCTAGACTCCTTACACCTCATTCTCTGCCCAACATTCCATCTATCCTGTGATCTAGTGACACTGACCTCCTTGATGTTCCTCAAGCAAGACTATCTTCTCACTTCTGGCATTTCTCTTTCTTTTCTTTACCTTTACCTTAAGTCTTAGCACCAGTTCTAAGACAGAAGAGTGGTAAGGGCTAGGCAAATGGTATTAAATTACTTGCCCAGGGTCACAACACTAGGAAGTGTTTGAGGCCAGACCTGAACCCAGGTACTTCAGACTTCAGGCTTGGTGATCTATCCACTGTGATACCCAGATGTCTTACTCTAGGTATTTTCTCTGGCTGCCCTTCACACCTGGAAAGCTCTCCCACCTCACTTTTGTTTTCTGGCTTCCTGGCTTCAAGTCCCAGCCAAAATTCCACCTTCTCTAAAAAGCTTTTTCTGATTCTCTCTTAATTGTAGTAGTGCCTTCCTTCAGTTGGTTATTTCCAGTTTATTCTGTACCTGTTTGCAAGTTATCTCCCCCACTAGACTACGAGGTCCCTGAAAGTAGGCACTGTTTTGATCCTCAGCATCTAGCACAAAGTATGAGCTACTTGTTCTCGACCTGTGGTAGAGTCTTCTCAACTCATTTTAATCTGATCAGCTAACCCAACAGAGTGATGTGATTTTTGGTCTTCTTCCAGTATGAAGGAAAACAACCAACCAAGATGCTTAATAAATGTTTTATGACTTGACTAATAGGAGTGTCATGATATGGTGGAATGAGTGGAGACTTGTAATCAGCCAGTCTGGATTTAAATCTCATCAATCTCACTTACATGAATTTAGAACTGTTAAGAGTCTTTTTTTTTAATTCCTTCCACCTTAGAATTAATGCTGTGTATTGGTTCCAAGTCAGTGTCAGATAGCTAGGAAGTGTCTGAGGTCTGATTTGAATCCATGACCTTTCTAGACTTGACTCTCCATCCATTGACCCACCTAGCTGCCCATCTGCTAGAGACCTTTGAAACGAGCTTATTCAAATCCTTCATTTTCCAGATGAGGTCCAGCCAGGCTAAGTGACTTACCTCAGGTTACACAGGCATTAAGTAGTAGAGTTCAGATTGGAATACAGATCTTTTGTCTCTAAATCCAGTGTTCTTTCTGTAATAAAATATTAGTTCCCTACTTTGTAACCCTGTGGAAGCAAGGCAGGTCACTTGATACCTTTGAGCCCAGGCTTCCTCTCTTGTAAAATGAGATCTATGGTACCTGTATAAATGGAGATTTTGAACCTTTGACTTCATTCCCCAGAAGTCCTTAGCATTTCCCAAAATTTCCTATAATCTCTTCACATTATCGAGATCATGTTATTGGTATTTAAGTGGATGTATGCTCCTCCCATATTCTCTTTTTGACCTGCAACCAGGCTGAATTCAGGTAGCTCTTTTGCTTTAGTTATTATTAATAAAATGTTATAAAATATAATATTTAGTTATTATATATTAATCTTAATCTTTACATTTTCATTCAAATTGCTTCATAGGATGATTGTAAAAAAGGTTGTTTTTAATTTTCATTTTTATTTATTCTGAATTCAGCAAATACCTCCCCAAAAGAACATTTCCATATAAAAAATAAGAGGAAAAGAGAATTACATATAAATTTGTATTACATAGAGCTTGTCATATTATATATATATACATATATATTTATGTTAATTTCAGAGTTGTCCTGCTTGTCTGTGTTTCTTGTTGAAGTATCTTCAATTCTCTTCTGTGTATGCTTAAAAAAAAAAAACACCTTACCTTCTGTCTTAGAATCCATACTAAGTATTTGTTCCAAGATAGAAGAGCTAAGTAAATGGAATTAAGTGACTTTCCCAGGGTTACATAGCTAAGAAGAATCTCAGGCAAGATTTGAGCCCAGAACTTCCTGTCTCTGGGACTGGCTCTCTATACACTGAGCATCCAGCTACACCCTTGGGCATACTTTTAAAATGCTTCAGTATCTCTTTTTTTTTCTTGCTTTTCTTTCTTTTTTCTTTTCCCTGACAACTGTATTGCTAACTCCACTTTCCCTCCCTAATTCTATACCTTCATAAAAAAGAAAACTAAAATTTTTACAATACATAAGCATAGTCAAGCAAAACAAATCCACACATGGGCCATGTCCAAAAATGCCTCTCTCATGCTGCCACTTGAATCTATCACCCCTTTATCAGGACGCAGGCAGCATGCAAGAATGTGTTTTGTTAAAAATGGTAAAGAGTTATATAATTAAATAAATAAATAAATAAATTTATTTTTAAAAAAGAAAGAGTTATATAAAAGGGAGCTATTACTAGGATGCGGGGTTTCAATTTTTAAAAAGTTGCCAAATGAATTGAAAGGATGAATTAATATTAGATTAATTTAATAAAGTCAGTCTGACAGGAAATGCATAATGGAAAGAGTTTAGGCTCAGAACCCTGTGTTCAGATTTTACCTCTGATCTAAATGGATTCCATGACTCTGGGAAAATCTCTTAACCCCTCAGAGCCCCTTGTTAAATTTCTATGACTTTAAATTGCAGAACAGTTGCTCGATCTTCCTGATTGGAAGTGAATGTCCTTACACTGGTGAAATCACAGGACTGGAACAAACCGGAACCAAACCTTACTAGACAGCTAATGAAGATTAGGTTGGGTTGTCTGGAATGGATAGCAAGAGCACTGAATGGAACTCGTGACGGAGTTAAATAGGATAGAGGAGAAATAAATTGTGATTATGCCCTTTTTGGTGACTTTAGACAGATGACCAATTATGTTCTGATTTAGCTCTGTCTGGTAGCATTAGTGAAGAAAGGATTGGTTAAAACTTGGCATTGGGATAATCGAAGGCAGCCCACAGTCACATTAGACCAAGATGGTCAAAGGGGTCCCAAGTACACTAGCTAGTGAGAATCTCCTTATTTTCAGCTAAGTCGGAAGTGAACTGAAGGTGCCTGATTTAGGAAAAGTGGATTAGTGTGTTACAAATCCCATGAATGTGCCTTTGTTCTGTGAGGGAGGGCAGGGCTTCTGGAATAAACATTCCCTCCCACTCTGTAAACTGCACTCCAGCGAGGCCCCCACCCCCAGGCTGCTTAGATAACAGTCCAAAATGGGTCAATTCTCAGTTTCTCACTCACGGTTTCCGGAGGATCATCCTCATATGTGCATCAGGTCCCATCTGCGACAGGAGCAGCATGGTGTCCTGCAGCTCCTCATCGCATTCCTTCTTTTCTTCCTCCGTTGGCAGAGGGGCATCCTCATGCTCGTCATCCAGAAATCGATAAAACAAATATTTATCTTGGAAATGGTGTTCCTGGTCCACTAAGGGCAACATGGAAGAACAGAAGATCTCCCGTTACACACCTGACTCACAGACCCTGCCTGCTCTCTGCAGGGACACACTGGGTGGCTGTTGCAATTCAATAAAAACAAATGAAACTTCCCAAGCAAGCTGAACCAAATGGCAGCTAAATGATGAGGCTGATACACCCGTCTCATGTCTGCCTTGCCCAGTGTTTTGCAGCTGGAATGCATTACCCCTATTTGCAGTCATGAAGACCATCTACATCCTATCCTGACACACCTCTCTCAAGGGATTTCCCTAAAATTCCCTACAGGAACACTTGCCAGATTCTGTAAAGCAAAAGAATGACTGGTAGTTAAGCTCTGATGATGCTGATTGGTTTGTCCAGTAAGAAGTGGCTCCCCTCCCGATATCCAAAAGGTAGCAAAAGGCATACTTGTCTTGCCATGGCTCAGTCTATTTCAATGGCACTAAACTATGAGCTCTGATTTTTTTTTAAGTTCTTACTCCATCTAGAGTGGATTTCCCCCCTTAATTTCTGTTTCTAATGTATTTAATGTTTGAGTAAATATTTTTCAATAAAAATTACAAAGTAGGTCATACTCCTTAGAAGGTCCCTATGGAGGAAATTGTTTAGTCCA
This sequence comes from Monodelphis domestica, assembly GCF_027887165.1. Lineage (NCBI taxonomy): Eukaryota > Metazoa > Chordata > Mammalia > Didelphimorphia > Didelphidae > Monodelphis > Monodelphis domestica. The sequence goes on along the minus strand of NC_077230.1, from coordinate 184,039,919 downwards.
AGCTCTGGGAAAAGAGGGAGAAAAAAATTTCCTTCTGCTTTGAAGGCCAACAAAAGATTTGGATCTTGGTTGGGCCAAGAGTGAGAGTAAGTCCAGGAAGCCTTCACCACCTGCATGCTAAGCATATTTTAGACCCTCAGACAATAGAGATTATGTTTACAAATCCTCCCTAGTCCCTTTGATGTTTCTGAGTGGAAACACTTAATTTTATCAGTTTATCAAAAGGTTCTGAGCACAAATGTCACACTAACTCACAGCAATACGACCCCTCCCCTAGTCACCCTTGACAACAGATCACACGGGCTTAGGAGCATATTTTCTTTGACAAAAAGTTTATGATTTTCAATGAAGTCATTTAGTAGGTCCACAAATGGATCCTCACACATGATGCCTCATTTAAAAGGCAGTTTTAAAATTCTTTACTTACTTCCATGTCTTTGGCCCAGCATCACATTTCACGCTCCTCAGCTGGTTCTACATCAGGATGGCTATACAATGCTCACAATATAATCATACTATCAATGAACCATGAATACAAACTAATAAACATGACTGGAACTGATGCCCTTGAGTTACAATTTCATTCTCCCTTCATTTATTCTCCTGAGTTAGGAAAGGATAATAATGGAACTCAGTAATCAGTATCATCCGGTGGCTGATCTTGTATTCCTAAAAGAAGATGTTAGTACTGCTGGTTCCCTAATGGGATCATAATTCCTTTTTCTTTTCCTTTCCATTTGAGAGATCTGTGTAAACTCTGATAGGCAATCCAGGATATGCTGTGAATTTTCCAGTAACTCAGGCTTAATCTTACCGTGATTGAGAACACCTTCTTCTAATAGAACTTGCCACATGCCCACAGCCTGCGCCCGGGAATGAACACATGGAGTTTGTTGTATCATCCAGTCGACTAGTTCAGTTCCCACACAGCATTGCCTAAAGGGAGGTAATTCCATCCACCAATTAAATTCCATTCTAGAAAAATGTATTAGGCAACTATTGTGTACAAGGGAAGAAGAGGTGTCATGGTATAGTGGATATAAAATTGGCCTCAGAATTAAGAAGATCAGAGTTCAAGGTTAGCCACTCACTCATACTGTCTTTTTGACTAAGACAAGATTCAAATACTGAAAGTTGCAAAATAGTTGCTGACCTGCATTAATTACTAGTTCAGAAAAACTCAATTAGTAGTAGTGAAATAACAGGTCTAAACTCCCTCATTACCCACCCCTCCATATATCTCGAATTAAGTTAAGGACTAGGGATAGAAAGAGAAAAGCATAATAATTCTTGTGCTCAAGTTTATCTTCTACTAGAAGAAAACAGCATATACACAGATGAACCAACATTAAATATGTAGGAGTATATATATACACACATACACATAAACATATAAATATACACATGTTTACAATGTATACACACATCTATTTTAAATAAATGTGCATATATGTGCATATATGCTGTTGTTGTTCAATTGTTTCCAACATTTCATGACCCAATTTGGGGTTTTCTTGGCAAAGATTGTGGAGTGGTTTGCCATTTCCTTCTTCAGTTAATTTTATAAAGGAGGAAACTGAGGCAAACAGGGTTAAATAACTTTCCCAGGGGCACACAGCTAGTAATTGTCTCAGGTCAGGAGTGATTTGTCATTTCCTTCTTCAGCTCATTTTACAGATGAGGAAACAGAGGCAAAGTTAAATGGCTTGCCCAGGATCACATAGCTAGGAAGTATCTGTGGCCAGATTTGAACTCAGGAAGAAGAGTTTTCCTGCTTCCAGACCCAGCTCTCTATTCACTAACTATCTAGCAGCATCAAATTATGTGTGTATGTGTATGTGTATATATATATATATATATATGTATCTTTGCATGTGTGTGTTAAGTAAAACATGAAATGTACACATGTGTATTTAGAGCATCTATATATAATAGCTTGTGGATGTACATTCCTATGTATGTATATGTAACCATGTGTATAAGTGAATATATGTACATATATAGACTGCATCTCAAAAGTCATAGAGTAGTTTTAAAGTTTAATAACCTCAATGATTTTTAAAAATAATTTTATAATATGCTTTAAAGGCTTAAAACTTCATTAAGACATATGGGACACCCAGCATATATATACAAAATACTGAGAGATAGAGAGGATTAACATTAGGTAGGAGCAGTCTCTCCTTCTCTTCTCCCCACCACTTTAAATTACTAATGTGGAAAAGCTCAGCACCATGTATCTCAGTTTCTGGAACTCTCACTAATCAGTCTCCCATCCCCACCCCAAGGCAATTATGAGAAAACTTCGGAAGTAATAACCTAGGCTAAGTGAAACAACATGAAGAACCCGCTCCATTCTGAAACTTAAGGATAGTCAAAGAAGCAGTATTATCTGGTGATCTAATTGCTAAGAGAGGGGGGAACTAGATACTTGGGCATGTCCTAGCAAAGTTCTTTGTAAATTAGAAGAGGCCAAAGAGCTGATTTGCATCACCTGAGAAGGACCCAGGTTGAATGAGTGAAGGTTTGCAAAGCTCCATGAGCTTCTCAAATGAAAGATGCTGTAGAAGTCAAATTATACAGCACTTTATGTTTTCAAGCAATAGTACTTGTCTTCCTCACAGGGGGATGTTGGGAGAAACAACTAATTAGAGATGATGCAAATCAATTTGAAAAAAAAGTTCTGTGTAATGAGGATTGCCACTTCTACAGTGCCTTTCATCAGAAGAGCACCAAACAGCTTCTGTACATTTATTTACTCATTAATTACTAGAGAATCCCTGTCTCATAAATAACAAGTAGAAATAGTCCAGCTTCCCCTCTACCACATACAGGTGAGAAATTCAGTGATTGCTTATGGGCTAGTCAGGAAGAGCGGGAAATCCTGCCATGATTGTCCAAGACAGACCAGAATGAATGCTGGCAGGATTGATCTTTCCAGTGGGCATTAGAATAAACAATAAATCCAGAGAACACTCAGATACCCAGCTACTATGATTGAACCATTGCCTTTCTCTACTGATATATTACAAGCAAACCTCAAGAATGTTTGGTATCTTCTCCTGGGATGAGATGTGCTACACTACTCTGGGACATGTCCGATTTCTCCACTGTCCTCCAAGAAGCTCATTATTGGAAAAAAAAACCTCTTTATCCTTAGAGATCTGGTTAGCCTTGGTACCCCACTTCATCACTACTTTCTGCCTATATGATTGCTGGATAGAACCATGAACTCTAAAACTTCCATGTAAGGATGGAGCTCACTCCAGAACATCTAATTTGTCACTTGGTGGCAATACTCTGGTACATCTCTGACTTCTCTATCATGGCTTGCATGGCCCCAGTGTGTATTTTCTTCTTGGCAAAGATACTGGAGAGGTTTGCCATTTCCTTCTCCAGCTCATTTTACAGGTAAGGTAACTGAGACAGACAGAGTTAAGTGATTTCCCCAGGGTCACCCAACTAGTAAGTGTCTGATACCAGATATGATGAGATTTCCTGACTTCAGGATCAGTACTCTGTTCACTTTACCACCAAGCTGCCGATCACCTGGTATCTAGGGAGCACACTGACTATTAACTAGATGTGACTGGAAAATCTGCAGGTTCAAAGGGGTTCACTGATTTCCCTGGACTACATTCCTAAGGGGGATGAGTCAGTTCCAAGATCCTGTCAGGGATTTAGGTTATCTATGAGAGGATCCCAAGAAAAGTTTATGACTGTAACAGGTTAGAACCATAAAAGAATGCTAGGCTGGCAATTAGTATCATCTCCTAGTTTGTGATGCCTAATAGCATGACCTTTAGAGAATCTTTAAGTCTCTTAGCTCTCAGGTATATCATCTTTATAAATTAAGAGGTTGTTTGAGATATTCACTAAGGTCCTTTCCAGTTCTAAAAATCCATAGTTTTATGAAGGTATATAGAAACCCTTACTATTACAAAGTTAGAGATAGTTTAGATCCAGAGAGGGATTCTTGAAAAGGTTAATTGTATTAGCAAGCCTACTTAATTATCTAGCATGGTGAGAGGACCGAGAGTCTTTCAAATACTGATAGCATTTGAGAATAGAAGGTATGCCCCCCCTGTGTGGGGCTTACCTCCTTTAAGTATCTGACTAAAGCAGAAATTCATAACTGGGAGTCCATGTATTTAAAACGCTTTCCTTCTGTCCTAGAATCGAGTATTAATTCTAAGGTTGAAGAGCAGTTAGGGCTAAGCAATGGGGATTAAGTGACTTGCCCAGGGTCACCCAGATAGGAAATATCTATGGCCAGGCATTGTGCTAAGTGCTTTACAAATATTATCTCATTTGATCCTTACAACAGCCCTGGGAGGTAGATGCTATCATTACGTCCAGTTTATAGTTGAGGAATCTAAGTGACTTGGCCAGGGTCACGTAGGTTAATAAGTGTCCAAGACTAGATAGATTGGACTAATGGAAAATGTATGATCTTCTCTGCTAGGACAATAATATTTAGAGCAGCGGTTCTCAACCTGTGGGTCGCGACCCTGACGGGGGTCTAATAACTAAAATACAGGGGTCGCCTAAAGCCATCGGAAAATACATATTTCCGATGGCGTTAGCCACTGAGAAATCATGCTACTTTACAGCAAGATCTTGGAAAGAACAGGGACTCTTATGCCCACACATTGTACTAATATTAGTTACCTATCAGCAGCCCTATGAGGGGCGATGGATTTACCCTGCTGCCTGGAGACCAGACTCAAACAGAGACCCAGAGAGAGCACCCAGGCACTGGCTCCAGAGGGGTTAAGAACGAGTCATGGAGCAGATAACTCCTGGAGTGGATAACGGAGCCGAGTAACCCCAGCAAAGTGAAGCCTCAGCTCGAGCTGGAGGGAGATGACAGGAAGAAGGCAGCATCTGCATACCCCCTCCCCAAGCAAGACTTACCTCCCGCCCCAGTGCTCAGGCTGCCTCCTGCTGGATTAATATTACTCAACATATAATTAAATATTGTATTTGTGATTAATCACTATGTTTAAGTTATGTTTGATTTGTAGCAATGAGAATGCATAATGCATATCAGGTATTTACATTCCGAATCATAACTGTAGCAAAGTTACAGTTTTGAAGTAGCCACCAAAATAATTTTTTGGTTTGGGGTCACTGCAACATAAGTAACTGTATTGCGGGGTCACTGCATTAGAAAGGTTGAGAACCACTGATTTAGAGGAAAGCCCTGAATATGGGAAATGTGTGTACTGTGATAATCTTTGTTCACTTTCCCTCTACCCCTTTCTGTTGCATGTAGGAGATAATCAGCAACCAGAACATCTATCCCCATAAAACTTGGGAATGGCAATTAGTGGAGCTCTCCAGTTGTCTCTCAAGTCATAAGAAGTCCTCTGCTGCTACTATGAGGATTCTATGAGGATAACCTTGAAACAAAGGTGGCACCATTAAATGTATTTGTTTTATGAAGACTGAGGTCAAACAACCCAGGGAAGTTAGAAACCAAGCCTCCTGAGACCAATTCCATTCCCCATGGCATTATTAACAAAGAGAAGGCACAATTCCTGCATTCCAGGAGCTTATAATTTTAAAAACAACAAGGAAAAAAGAAATGGCGATCTCTGACTTTCAATTTTCATTCTCTGTCCCTCCAAAATGTTTTATTTCAAGAAATTTTTCTTGGGAAGGGCAGAAAATATAAGAAAGCATAATAACATTGTTTAAATCAGAAATGGGTGATTGCATAGCAAGTAAAAGCTTTTCAACCATGTGAGATTCGGGGAACATCATGATAGCTCAACCATACAGAGAAATGTTTTGTGAATGAATATTTTGGCTTTTCTTAAAACTATAATAAAGGATTCTTATCTAAATCTTAAATCTAATGTTTTTCATTGGAGACAAGTGGTAGGAAATGTTTGCTATTTTCTGTACAACAGTATCAATTTCAAAGCAAATTATCTCAAGAATTAGTGCTGGGCAGCCCTAGGCAATGCTATAAAAGGGTTTTTTGTTCATTGTTTAATGCCCAGAACAAGTATGAAAAATTATGGTTGGGGGAAATGTCATAAAAAGTAGCATTAATTTGAGAGATGATAAGGAAAGACAGAAATTCAGGGACACTATAAGAGTCCCTTACTGGAAAGAATGACACCTCGGAGGGTATGTGTGGGGAGAGAAAGAAGGAGAAAGGAGCTCACTACAGTATGCCAATGAATTGGAGTACTACTATTGGTGATTTCTAAATTTGGTACACTGGGATAAAGCTCTGATTACCCTGTCCTAGTTTGTGTTTTGCCTTAGAGAGATGAAAGCATTCAGAAAGATATTCATTGTAAGTGAAAAGCTATCACAGCACTCTCCATCACACATTTTACTGGACTTTCAGAGATAGTTCACATACCTGTAAGTCTTCAGATGGTATTTTCGATCTCTTATCATGTGAGGTGCTCTGGAGAGGATAGCATTTCGTAAAATTTTCCCAGCCCTGAGGATCTTCTCTGAAGGGACCTAGATTATAATTGTGTGGGCGGAGGAAAGGAATGAAAAATGGGAAAGAGAAAACGGGATTAAAGAAGAATAGCAAATTGTACAAATCCAAAAGTTGCTTTCAAATCTGATCTCTTAGCTTTCTTTCAAGTGAAAGCTACTCATATACTTACATAGTGTCCATCTGGACAGCACATAATCACAAATACATATGAGAGAGAGGCCCTGGACATACATCAAAAATCTATAGCAAGTGAATTTATATTTTCCTAACATATTCTTTGACCACAAACTACCTAGCTAATATGTTTACTTTAAAACTTAGACCTTTTAGCTACTTAGACCTTTAGCAACCCACCTACATTCCATTACCTGGGTAATGGTTTTAGCAGGACGGAGAGGAACGTGAGGTTCTATGAGGGGTGTCTGAAAAATAAAATGTCAAGCAAAAGAAAAATTTTAAAAGTTAATTAAAAATAATTGTGGGCTGGGAGACAGCAAGAAATAGCAATTTCACTAAAACTAAAGAGATTAATAAGATTAAAAAAAATATAACACTCTGAGATAAATCCTGCCTGGGAAATATGCATGCTGTGGGCATTCAAAGGGCAAAATTAGACTATTTCATTTGCCAAGATTTAAACAGAAATTATATAAAACATGGAGAACCAAACAAACAGGAATGATTAGATGTTGGTGTGTTTAAAGTAATGGCAATGAATGCCCACTCAGAATGTGGCAAACGTCAACATAGAATAAAAAGAAAAACAAGATAAACATAAAAAAAAAAACCAGATTAAAAGGCCAAGCCCCAAGGAAATAAATAAGTATTGATGGGTTTGGGGAGGAAAAGCAATTTCCTTCTCTTTCTAAAAATTCAAATTTCTAGAAAAAGGAAATTCTTATGAAGTTTCTTAGGTGATATTAATCCCCCAAATCCTAGAACCCACTGGAACAACTCATGATAACACCTCAAACATCACAACAAAATTTTCTAAACAATTTTATCTCAGTTTATCTTTACAAGAACCCTATCAGTCATCTAGAATAGATACTATTATTACTATTTTATAGTTTTGAAAAAAACTGAAGGCTCTCAGAGGGAAGGAAGACAATGTCTGAGGTTAAACCCAGGCCTTCTGCTTCTTAAAACAGAGCTCATTTCACTACATTCTACCATTTGATCAAAGAAGAGCAGAGAAAAGTATAGTCAGTCAAAGGTGGGGTTGTGCCCATCAGCCCAGCCCTGTCTGCCCCTTTCAGAAAGAAATGAAACCCTGGAAATTAAGCTTCATTCAAGAAAATTATATCTTACGGCAAAGCCCTCTCTCCACAATTGGAAATCATTAAAATGAAAATGAATTGGTAAGCCTTTCTCCTAGGTCTAACAAGAGAAATATATTATCATCAGAGGGAGTTTAAAGGTCATAGTGAGTTATAAATGCATCAGGGGTAGCTTTCCATATACACATGCACCAGTAAATTTTGTGTATGCTGATACAGCAGTAGTAAAACCAAAGGGAAGAAAAATGAGGAATATGGAGAAAAAACAGGAATCAAGGTCAAAGGTTTATTTGGAATGGCCAAATTCCCACTCAACTTATTTATTTTAAAAATTTCATCACTGTGGCAACATTCCCTTGTGTAACCTGTGTTCTGAAAGTCAGCTGTTCAAAAAATTCAATTAAATAAATATCATGTGACTCCTAATTGTAAAGCATTATTTTAAGTCAATAAGAGTTAAGAATATAAAAGAGAACAGTTTCATGGTCCCTGCCATCAAGGAGCTTACAATCTAACTAGTACAGGCAATAAGACATACACACACGACAATAAAATGATAACAATAGCTAGTATTTTATATATTATCCTATTTTTATCCTAATGTGCAGTAAGGCAGCCCAGTGTGGATAGAGTATTAGCCCTAGAGTCAGGAAGACCTGAGCTCAAATCTGGATTCAGATATTTACTAGCTGTGTGACCCTGGGCAAATCACTTAACAGTGTTTGCCTTGGTTTCCCTATCTATAACATGAGGAGGAGGAGAAAGAAGTCACAAATCACTCTAGTATCTTAAAACTTCAAATGTCATCACAAAGAGTTTGTAAAACTGAAAATAATTCAACAACAATTTTATCCTTCCAGTGACACTGTATATATGTATTCATATATACATACATATATTATCACTCAAATCCTATTTCCATATTATTCATTTTTATAATAGAGTCATTTTTTAAAACCCAAACTCCAAATCCTATACCCATATAAACAAGTGATATATCATATGTTTTCTTCTGTGTTTCTACTCCCACAGTTCCTTCTCTGGATGTGGATAGCATTCTTTCTCATAAGTCCCTCTGGATTGTCCTGGATCACTGCATTGCTTTGAGTAGCAATGTCAGTAACATTTGATCATCCCACAATGTTTCAGTTACTATGTACAATGTTCTAAAGGAGAGATATTTTTTGAGATAGAAATATAGATGGAGGTGGGAGAGGGCAGTGTCAATTCCAAGTTTGTACAAAATCTTATGGAAGAGGAAGACAGATTGACCTCTTTTGCCCAGAGCATGATGTGCATGACAGAAAGTACTGGAACAATGGGCAGCAACTAGATTGTGGAAGGTCTCAGACACTGACTACAGAGTTTATAGCATTTTGTTCAGTAGACCATGAGATAATCGCAGGATGGAATTAGGAAGATTTTTTTTTTTTTTTGGTATCAGCATGAAGCATGGATTGGAGAGGAGAGAATCTGGAGACAGTGTGATGAGGTAACAGACTTCTGAAATAATCTAATAAGAGGAAATAAAGCTTGAACTAGGGTGGTTGCAGCAGAAGCAGAATAGATTATCAATTGGAGAGAATGCCAAGACAGAATAAGCAAGGCTTTGTGACCGATTGGACATCAGGACTATGGAAGCCTGGCTGACAGGAAATTAATCAACCTACTTACAAATATTTATTAAACCTCTATGAGGGGTCAGATATTGTGTTAGGCATGGAGATACAATGCAGAAGTGAAACAATCTTGGCTCTTGGAGAGTTTATCAAAGGATATATAACACACATAAAATATATACAAAATAAATACAAAGTAAATTTGGGGGGAAGAGGGAAGGGAGCAGGAAGGATCTAGAAGGTTTCATCAGAAAAGATGATATATGAGCCAAGTTTTAAAGAAACTAGCTACTTTGAGATGTGGAGATAAGGAATAAGTGCATTCCAAGCATAAGATAGCTGGAATGAAGGCACAGAGATGGAATGGAATGTGCGAAGAAAACAAGAAGGCTAATTTGGCAGAATTGGCAAAGAGCATATTAAGAATAATGTATAATAAAGCTGGAAAGATAGATTGGAACCAGGCTATGAGGGGTTTTAAATGCCAATGAGAGGTATTGGTTTTGATCCAAGAGGTAACAGAGTAACTGGAAAGTTGGGGGAAGGACAAGTTTTGGAGGCAAAATGAAGGGTTTGGTTTTTAAAATGTTGAGTTTGAGTTGTCTATGGGATATCAAGTAAAAATGTCCAGCAGTGTGGAAGGACCTAATTGGACCCCCAAAGGCTAAGTAACTCCAATGCACTTGAAGGTCTCTGGGTAAGAATAATTGTTGCCCTTTTGAAAGTTATGAATCATGAATGACATGTGTCAAATAACCACCGTTGCCTACCCTTAGCACACCAATGTCCAAAGTCAATCTTTACAAAATTCCTTAATGCTGACCCTTCCTTTTAGTTCTAAGAGCTTCAGGGAATTATATTCCTTTCATCCTCCATATTTAAGGATGTTATTATGGTGTTCTCATCTTTGGATAGAAACATGTCTGAAGAGTCTGAAACAGGGATTGCAGAATTAAAACATGCCAAAGTGAACATGGGCAGCTATAGATAGGTTAGGAATGCTTCTTTTTCTACAAAGGGCACCTGGGCATTTTGATTCTGACCAGTAAGGTTAACAGAATGTTTTAATTATTGTTTCTTTGGGAGTATATATAAGCAATAGTCAGCGACAAGCATCATAACTAGGAATTCTGGCACTAATGGGCAAATTTGGGAGGGGGCAGCATAGGAACCTGAAAACTATCCCGGGAAAGCTTCCAGGATACCCAAATAGGCAGAGATTCCCAAGATAATGCTGCCAGAAATATTGCTGAAGGGCAGGAACAGGCAACAATGGGAAAACCTTATCTCAGAGGGGATTTTAGCATCTCACTTCAACCATTAATAAATTAATCAGTCAGTCAGTGAATTGACAAGCTTTTATGAAACAACTACTTGTGTTTTCTCCCAATCCTACCTTTGCCACCTCCTCCTCCCTTCCCTGGCCTCCTTCAAGACTCAATTCAAATCAGAACTTCTGGAAGAGGCCTTTCTCAGTGTTCCTCTCCCAACCAACTAGTGCCCACCTTCTGAGATCACTTTACATGCTGTCTCCTTTTGAATATGGGCTCTTTAAGGGCAGGGACTATTTTTGCCTATCTCCAGCACACAGTATAGTTAGTACCTGGCAAATGGCAGGTGCTTAACAAATGTTATTTGATTGACCAACCAACCAAATGAGGGAAAATGCTATATGGATTATTTGTAGAACATGTAGCTTTAGCATGATAATGCAAATAGCCTGCACTGTAAACTTGGATTGTGTGGTAGCATGTACCTCGAGTTTCTGGGAACTCCAAAGAGCAAAAAAGTCCCAAGAGCAAGTGTTAAAAAGGTAAGTTCCAACATGCTGTCAAGTTCTACATTCCTTTGATAGCATCATAGTTTCTTAAAGAGAAAACATCAAAGGGCACTTTCAAGCTTGGTAGTCCTGGGCACCAGTATTGCCCGCATGGGAGCCTGGACTAGCTGCTGGGAGGCAGCCGTCTCAGCATCCTTTGACTCTAAGCTTTTATTCTCAGGGTCACTTGTCAGTGGGGCATGATCTGTTGGGCTTCTCAACAGAACTGCACAGAAATCCTCCTGGCCTATCAATTTTCTGCCTTAATCTTACAAATGCATCATCATCAAAATCAAGACTATACACCAGCTTGGTCTGAGCCTGACCCTTTTTTGTCAGTTGAAATAGCAAAGCACTTGGATTCATAATAAAAATAGGTCACATCTATATAATACTTTTAAAGAAGCATTTTTACTTTCCCTGTGAGTTAGGTAATGCATTATTTTCCTCATTGTGGAGTTGAGGGAACGATGCTCAAGAGGGGTCAAGTGACTTGTCCAAGGTTATACAGTTAGTACATGGCAAAGCCAGCAGTGGAGCCCAGGTTCTTCTGACTAACAGGTCCAGTGATCTTTCCAGCATCCCATGCTGACACAGACATAAGAAATGAAAGGAAACTTAGCTATCATCTAGTGCAATGCTCTTTTTTTTTTTTATGGAGGAGGGAAGTGGCAAGTTCACACTATGAGTTAGTATAATAAAGAGGGATCTAGAATCTAAGTTTCCAGATCTTGATCATTATGACACATACTGAGGGCCTTTATTTAGTGACTGAGAAATATATATGGATGCCTAGGTCATATAAAGTCAGAAGAAGGATGTGATATGTGCTTATATTCCAGCCCAGTCACCACTATCGCTTTCTAGCTCATTGTCATGACTGTTTCCATTTTCTGACATACATATATACATATATATGTGTATATATGCATATATACATATTGAATTGGTAACAAGGAGTGATGAGTACTCCTTGTTACCAATTCAATCAATCAATCAGCTGACAAATATTTGGTGTCTACTATGTGCCAGGCACTCTGCTCAGTGCTGGAGATACAAAAAGAGGTAAAATATAATCCCTGCCTTCAAGGAGCTTACAATCTAATATCCAAGACAGCATACAAACATATACAAAGTAAGCTACATATAAGATAAATAGAAATAAAAAGAGGTAAAACATTAGAATTGACAAGGTGGGGAAGATTTCTTGTCAATTAGTTGGGATGTAAAGTAAGCCAGGGAGGTGAATAGTATGAATGTTAGAAGGAGAGTGTTTCAGGAATTGGGAAGAACCAAAGAGAATTCTGGGAGTCAAGAATATCTTATGATTGGAATAGCCAAGAGGCCAGAGTCACTGGAATGAAGAGTCCCCATTGGGGGATATTGTGTAAAAAGACCAGAAAGATAGAAGAGGGTTAGGTTAGGAATGTCAAACAGCTTTTTGAATTTGCTCCTAGAGGCAATAGAGAGCTACTAGAGTTTAATGGGGAAGTATCATGATAGGACCTAAGCTTTAGGAAAATCACTTCAGTGCTTCATCTTCTGACTGTATCTTTGCACTAGCTATATCTGATACCTGAAACAAATTCCCTCTTCACTTTGGTCCCCTAGCTTCCCTGCATTCCTTCAAGGCTTAGACCAAATTCCATCTTCTATAGGAGACTTTTCATACTTCCCTCCTGCCCCCTAGTGTCTTCCCTCTGAGATTACCTTCCATGTACACTGTAGAGATCTTTTATGTACATATTTTTTGGTATTATTTTCCCCAATAGAATGTGAGCTCCTTGACTGAAGGGATGATGTTTGTGTCTTTCCTTGTATATCTAGAATTTCAGAGTGCCTTCCATAATAAGTGCATAACAAATGTTTATTGATTATCTGAACTGGGCTGGGGGTTGGGGGGATGATATGAGCTCTAGTTCAGACTTATTGGACCTTGAAAAGTAACTTAATCTTGTAGTATCACAAGCAACTTTCTAAGTCGCAGAAAAAGAGTATTTTTCCCCACAAGTTCCCTAGGTCAATGAATTCAATAGTTCCCTCCAAACTGTCAGCAAATAACAAGCAAATAGCAATCAGGGGCAGGGAATGTTTAAAATTTGCAAGTTTAAGTCAGCAGCCCAGTTGATAGTCAATGAATAATAAAGAGAAAGAGAGATGAAGATTGGGAAAGAGTCCAAGAAATTGGGTGTTCAAATTGGGTGGGTCTGGTGATGGACAGGATGGTGCCATGGGCATCTCAATATCTGGTCTATTTTCTACTAGTGTATCATAGCCTACAAGGGAACTGTTCCCTTCCTAATTAAAGTTAATACTTCCCATAATTCACTAAGATTAAAAATGTGGCTTTCTTCCCTGTCTGTGCATGAAAAGTACCAAAAAATTAGGTCATGAAAATCTGATCCTAAATATAGTCCAGTCAGGGATGTTCTGTTTTCTTTTTGGTTTTCTTGACTTTCTCAAATAAAGTTTTAACTTAGAATCACATGTAATTGGTTTTTGTCTACTTGTTTTTGGAGAGAGGATGAATTCCACATTTATTTGGGTACGTTTATTTTACCACTAAAATGAAAAAAAGAGCAAACTATCCCTTTTTGCCATTGTTGTGGCTTAAAAAACAATGATCAGGTAATGAAATAAGAATTTAGACATACTGTAAGATGTACACTAATTCTCCCAATTGATTGTAGTGTCTGAGGAATTTTAACAGTCTGTAGTGAATCATTTTCAAAACTTTTCTAAAGAGGTAATTCTTTTAATACAAGGAAATAGACCCAACTACCCTCTCCAAAGAGTGATATTTTAAGCCTAGATGCATGATCATAAGGTAGATTAGGACAACCAATTTATGGCATGAAAATAGGAATTAAGTGTAAAAATTAACAAATTAACTAAAGTCATTTACTATTTATTAAGTACTCACCATGTGTTGTTTTTTCTTTTGTCTTTGTGTCCTTGGTGTCTAGCATAATGCCTAACATACACTAAGTGTCTAATAAATGCCATTTGCTAAGTGATGAATGCCCAACAAGGCACTAGGTGCAATAGGAGATAAAAAAGTATAAATTCAGTCTGTGGCTTGAAGACACATAACAATAATGTGTTCAAAGTTGTGCTGTCTCACATAAAACACAAACTGGAGAGAGATATATAAGAAAAATAATCTAGGACCAAATATATATTATGTTGATGATGTATGTGAAAAAAGGCCAAGAAAGAGAGAAATCATTTTTTAACAGCAAAGTTGAGGAGGGTTTCTAGGAGGAGAGGAGATGTGAATTACGTGGCCTTTGATGGTCTCTTCCTTCTCTCAAGCTATGATCCTATAATTTTTAAGGATGAGAAAGTCCCTATAAGCACCAAATTAAACTGACTATTTGGCAGTACAAGTGGGTGGGGTAGAGGAGGAGCAGCATGAATAAGGATACAGGGATGGTAGTAAGTGCAATATGTAAGTGCAGAGTCAAGAGAAAAGAGGAATGAGAAAATTCCACAATTGGGATAAAAGTTTCATGTTGAAGAGTAGTGAAAGATAAGATTTGATGGTAAATTGGAGTTAGATTAGGAATACTTTGAATATAGGATGGGACTTTTTCTATAGAGGACCACTCTTCTATAGAAGGGGAGAATCAATCAATTGTTACATAATTAGAAGAAATAAGACATTTTACTAATCTGTCTTTCAGGAAATGGGAGTGAAAATGGATAAAATGAATGGAAATGGCTTTCATATCTATTGGTTAACAATGTGTTAGTTAGACCTCTTAATCCAACAAACAATAGAAGAGATTATAGAGAAAACATTACAGAGAAAACAAAAAAAAATTATTATATGAAACTGCAAAACTTTCATATAAACATAATCAATGCAACTATGAAAGGAAAATTAACAGGGAAAATCTTTGCATCAAATTTAAATGACAAGGTTCTGATTATGATATTATGGGATTACAGATTTTTGAGTTGGAAGGAACATTAGAGATCATCTGTTCCAACTTCCTTATTTTACAGTTGAGAAAATTACAGTCCATAGAGGTTATGTAACTTGTTCAAAGTCACAAAGATAGTAAGTGATATATATATGGGCAATACTTGAACCCAAGAGATCTAGATCCAAATCCAGAACTCTATAACTATGCCGCACTGCCTCATAAACATGCACAATATCAAAGATATATTAGGAAATAATACAAATATCTAGGGCCAATCAATGGTGAACCAGTACAAATAAGCTCATAGTGGTTCTCCAGGGCCAAGTACTGAATTATCATTGTTAACATCTACGTCTCCGAAACTGGCAAATATTATAATTTGGAACTTGATTTTAAATGTTTTACTGATTGTCTAAATAGAAGAAAGTAATGAAAGAAATACTAATAATACAGATTAAGCTGTTATAACTATAATTTTTGGAGAGTCAGTTGTTAAATATTTACTAGTATACCCCTAGCAATGGATAAAGGGTCATAGATTATAGATAAACATTTCTCAAAAGAAACATTACAAACTATTAACAATCTTATGAAACATTGCTCCAAATCACTAATAAAAGAAATGAAAATTAAAACACCTCTGAGGTTTACCTCACATACAGCACATTAATAAAGATTACTAAAGATGGAAATAGCCAGCACTAGAGGGCATATGGAAAGTCAAGGAGACTGACATATTGTTAATGGATATGGAAATTATTCTATTATGGAAAATAATTTGTAATTATGTTTTAAAAAATTAACCAAAATGTCTATACTCTTTGATCCAGAAAAGCCCCTTTTGCCTATGATATACTTCAAGGATATCAAAGACAGATCGAAGAATTGCATATATACTAAATATTCAGAACAGCATGACTACGTTTTAGGGTAGTAAGAACAAGAAACAATGTAGATATTCCTCAAATGAAGAATGACCAGGCAGATTGTATTACATAAATGCAATAGAATGTTATGGTATCACAAGAAAAAATACAAATGGAAAGGTTTAGAGGAGCTAATGTGGAATATTATCAGGAGAACCAGAACACACATACATTCTATCTATCTATCTATCTATCTATCTATCTATCTATCTATCTATCTATCTATCTATCTACATACATACATACAACTAAAACAATGTGAACAGAAAAGATGATAAAATAAAACTGAATGCTGTTATTACAACTATACTTGGACCTGGAGAAGAATTAAGAAAATGGGTCTCTTCCTTTCTTCATTGTAGAGATGAGAACTTTTGGATATGGAATATCACATACACAGTACTATAATATGTGTGTGTTGTATTAGCAGATATTATATTTTTAATTTATAATCTTTAATACAATAAAGGACTAGCTACAGTGGGAAGTAGGGAAGTTGTGATATAAAATAAAAGGCATTAATAAAAAGAAAAATAAATATTAAGCTAAAAGGAAAATTATTAAATAAATATTACTGATAAATAAAAATGTATTTAAAAATTCCTATTCTGGAAAAACAGGGAGATTAGGGTTAGGGACACAGAAAAGTAACCTCAATATTTGGCAGTCCTTCAAGGCAAAAATTCAGCTTACTTAATTATATTGTTTTTTTTGGAGGGTAAAAATTCTGACCTGTGGATTTTTAAGTTTTCCATGATCAAAATTGACTAAAAGAATTCTTTACAATTTTGACCCAAATGTTTGAAGTAATTCTTTTGTGAATTAAAAAAAACAATTTCAACAGAGGAAATTTGTAATGCTATAGCATGGAGAGTAGGAAATTTAATATTTTGTTCTACAGAGAGGAACAGCCCTTCTTTTGTTGAATAACACATCTCTGTCTTCGTCTTTTATGTTATCCCCTTGAAAGCATTAAATTTATATGTTGCATTTTGCAATGATAGGAATCAGTGGGACAATCTCCTATCTGTCCCACTGGATCATATGAAATTAAACTGAGGGCTAAGTATAGAGACTTCCCACTCTAGCTCCAGATATTGGGAAAAACTTCACTCTCAATTTGCTTTCATTCACTTATGTTCCTTCATAAAAGAAAACCTTTTACTCTAAAAGGTGGGCTGATATTTGAAGGGCGTCTTAAGTCAGTAAAAATCTCTCTGCATTCCAGGATTTTTAGTTTGATTAATTTTGATTGATTTTGGATCATAGATCTAAAAACTTCTTGGAATGCATGAAATCAGATCTAGCAAGGCACCTACCAGAATAATACTTGCCCAAAAAGAATTTTCATTCTGGAAATATTGTTCCTCAGAGAATCCACAATGCCATTTTTCTTCTCTAAGCTCTCCTTTTTGAGAAATCGAAAGTGCTTCTAATTATATGAATGATATATTCTATAAAATATCATACATTATAAAACCTTCCTTCAATATATTATCTGTCTATGATTACTTCAGGGAAAATACTTCTGGTAGTTCCTAGTCTCATTTCTAGCCTTTTGCTTTTGCTTGTCTGTCGTCTAGGAGAGCTTTCCACCAACGATCACACTCTAATTGTCCAGACATCAAGCTATGGCTCACTTTCTAGAGACATCAACTTTCTCTAGTTAGTGTAATCCAAGAATCATTCGATTTTTCCCCACTGTGATACATATTACCCTAGTACTTCAAAGGAGTTAATGTTTTCATTCAGAGGCTCATTAATTCCTGTTTTGACCCATGTTTTCATACAATGGACTAATCTGCCAAAACATAACATTAACGTTGCATTTAAGTTATAAGGTTTCAGAACAAGCAACTGAGTTACCCATATAAATACAGGTGCCTAATTGGGCACAGAATTATGCTTTCACACCTGTGGTTTTTATACAAACAAATCATAACCTGGAAATAACTATGTGTTCAAGATGTATTACTATATAGTTAGAGGATCAATGAAAGGTCCATTACAAACTTAAATCATGGAAGCAATATTACTCCCCCCAATCCCAATACACACATATGCAGAGTAGCTATGACACTGAAATAGGAATCTGCAAATGCTACCTTCCTAAGCCATATTGGTTGCTATATTTACCTAGGTAAGGTATAATTTCAAATACAAAACTCTTGGATATAGTAGGATATGGGAATGAATAAAAGTGATATATGAATTTCTATCGATTATTTTTAATTCTTTGAAAAAGGACCAACAAAGACTTGCTGAAATTAAAAATTCATTCAAAAGAGGCAAATTCACAAGGCACAATTTGTAAAGTTTTGGGGAAATGCAGGAGGTATTTGAATATCTTCACTTTGGTCAACAATTTCAGCAAGATGGCAGCATGAATGAGGAATGGAACAGAAAACGATAATCAAAAAAGGAGTCTATGGCAAACAAAGTTACTGGATACTGAAATGTCCACAGTTTAAGTCAGAGTTATTCAACACATTGGGATACATGTTTATAATGAATAGAAAAAGGCAAAAGTTTTTGTTTACCCAGCATGCAATGGAAAGAATGTTACATGTTATTTCTCTATAGAACTGCATGGTAAATTGAGTCACACAGGTTAGGGGTAGTAGATGTACCAGGGAGAGCTTATTAAATGAAGAAATGTTGGGCACTTCCCACAACAAGAATGACAGACAACAGATGAATCACTTGTCTTAACAAATTAGATTCAAGGAAAACAGAAATGGTCAATCATGTAGTAAAAAATGTGGTGGGATAAGCTAATAGATCAGTTGTTCTGAAAGAACAGAAAGGGTAAGTGCAAGATAATTCTAATATTTGGTAGGATTCCACTCTGAGTCAAGTAGTGACAGATCTGGAGACAAATGTGAATAATCTTAACATAGCCAAGCAAGTTTTGCAATGCATACCATGTATCCTTAAAAAACAACAACAACCCATAAATGTCTTCACTGTTAGCACAAAATGAGTCAACAATTACCAAAAATGATACTTCACTACAACTGTCAAAAGGAAAAAGAACATCGAGACAGGGCACCAGTGTACAAAAGCCTAGAACATGGCTAATGATGCCTTATTTTCTTGTCATTTTTCTATTTCTGAGCTACCATGTAACATCTACTACAAATACACTGAATAGCCTGAATGACTAAAATGTTTCCCAGACGCTAAACCTATTGGTATAGTAGAAATAATATAAAAGAAGCAGGATTGTTATTGGTACCAGGAACAACATAATCTAGTGAATAGAATGCTGGATTTGGAATCCAAAAAACTGCCTGCAGATGTCCCTTTAGATAATTACTATATTGTGTGACCCTGGGCAAATGACTTAACCTCTAAACAAGAGGATAATACTAAGATTTACCTCTTAGGTTGTTGTTGTGAGGATCTGATGACATAATACATATAAAGCACTTTGCTGGTCTTCAAGGATATATATCTATATCTCTCTCTCTATATATATATATATATGAACTATTATTGTTCATTTGAATGATAGAATGTTTTGAGCTGGGAAGGGCCTGAGAAAAGTAAATTTCACATCGGTTCATTAAAAGTACTAACATGCTCAACACTCTGCTAGACACAATAGAGAAAACAAAAGAAGTTTAAGATATGGTGATATGGTCAATGTCTACCCTTACTAAGTTTACAATGAATTGAAGAGAAAAAGCTATACACCTGACTAATAGGAGATTGTATATAGTTAAACAATTATGCAGTATAAACTATCCTCAGAAGGCATGGATATTAGTGAGGGCTGGAACAGTGAAGGATGATTTTGTAAAGAAATGAAATTTGAGCTGGACCTTGAAGTATGAATTAGATTGAAATAGATAGAGGGAATTCTTGGCAAGGAACGCAGCTTGAGTTCCTAGAAACAGACAATCTGAATGGTAGAGAATTGTACTGGAATATATTGGGGGAAGATGGTTAGATTGAGAAGGTAGATGAAAATTGTAAAGGATAAATTGAGGAATCTGGAACTGACAGTAAGGAGCCTTTGTAGATTAAGTAGGAGAAGTGATAAAAATGATGTTTTAAGCTTCACATTGTGGGAAGGGAATTTCCCTCCCCATTATGTCACCTTGTTTGACATAATCAATCAACAAACTAGAGGTCCTTTACCATTGAGATGGACAAATAGAGAGAAACCCTCAGAGAAAGGAAGTTGAAACCTAGACAGGAAACTGATCCCACAAACACTGCCCCCCCCAGAAGTGCCAGGCAAATTAAGGAACTATGATTGGCTCCTGAGATGTGATGTAGGACAGCTAGTGGGTGGAGAAAATTGTTTATAAGCAAGGCCAGGAATCTGCTGTCAATCTCTCTAATGCTTTTCTGGCTGGAGTTTGGAACCTGAAAGAGCCCCTGTTGGTGGTGAGCTTCAACCCATCAAATGGAATATAGGGTAGTAAGCTAAGCTACTCTCTACATCTTTCCTACTTTCCCTCTCTTTACTATCACAACTTTGATGTAATAGTTACTAAAGCTACAAGCAGCCTCATAATTTAATTTTAATTATTACAATTTGAAGACCTCAAAGGTTTGACAAGTACTCTCATTTTCTTCAGTTTCTTCACTTTTTACTCTCTCTAAACTATACTTAAATCAGTTTGTTAATACCTAAGTCTGGAGTTCCAAACTCCCGCTTCTCCTCTCCAAGTTTGCAGAGCAGTTTGAAATAGAAAAAAGGGCAGAGCAGCCTCATGGTTGGTCTGATACTGTAAAGTCATTTAGAAGTCCCTGGCTTCTGCTGATAAACTGTGCTGCTACTGCCTTCCAACCACTGCTGATTCCCCCAGAGACCTGTGTGGACAAGTGAGATTAATCCCCCTTTTCCTTTAACCAACTGGAGGCTGAGTAGCAACTGAAAACAGCTGAGTAGAGCCCAACTCATCACCTTACTGCTGCCTGGTAAGCTGGGCTTTTAGCAACAATCAGCCAGTCCTCACAGGGATCCATCTGGTGAGATATTTCCCCACACACCCCTCCCTGCCTCCTGGTGTGGCTACACCCCTTCCCTACACAACAGGGGTTTGGGGATGAGTTTTGATTGAGTGCTGAATCTTTCACTTAATAATAAACATTTATTTTTTCAAGTAATATTGAGATGGTTCAGAGAAAAGATCAAATAAGAAAATATATGTAAAGTTCTTTGCAAACCTTAAAGTATTGTATAAAAGTTAGCTATCATTGTTATTGTAAGAAAGAAGAGAAATGAGTTAAATTTGACTATATTATGGAACATAAATAGCAAATATTAGCTTTCTCATTCCAGGGATGAGTAAACTGAGGCTAAGAACTTAAGTGACGTATTTGTAGCTGGTGAGAGTTAGAGGCAAGATGCAAACCCAGGTTCATGGAGTCTAAATCCAGGGCTCTTCACACTATTCATGGTTCATGTTGAAAAGTTAAACAGCAAAACAAAGCAAAGTCATGTGTGGTTAATGGAGCCAAAAAATAATAGTTGGTCTTTATAAAGTGTAATAAATAATAATAATAATAATAATAATAATAGACTATATTGATTGGTAATTGATAACAAGATCGGGCAGTTCCCTTCTTTCTTCTGTCTACCCTCCTCCCTCTATACCTTCCTTCCTCCCTTCAGCCTCCCTCCCCCTTCCTTCTTCTTTCTAAGTCAACTCAGGGGTGAGTTTATGATATTTCACATGAAATACTTTTTCTCTTCTTTATCTTAAGTAAGGGGTTTATTTGGGGAAGACAGGAAAGGAGAGAAATGGAGGTAAGAGGGTTGGGGATTTCCCTAATACTACAGTGAGTCTTAGATTGGAGGATGTTGGAATATAGTTCAATTGAGAAAAATGGTTGATAAGTCTGGAAGTTCAGTCACTATCATCAACAGAGCAAGTCAGAGAGATATTTGGACTATTGTCCTTCTTTCTTCTGCCTTCAAAGTCACCAGGCCACCTCCAGCTTGAGTCTCCAAAGTCAGAAAAACTTCTTTCTTACCTGATACAAGGCAACAAGGTAACCAAGGTCCAGCCAGAAGTTGGCTTTGCCTCCAACTGTTTCTCCTGGTAACATTCCAAATAGAACACTCTCGTTTGACTGACAGCTGCTCCAAACTCAACTGCTCCAAAATCATTCTCAATTTCTCTCTTCCACAAAAGTATTTCATAAAGATTAAGTCATTTGAGTTCTATGACATCTCTGTGTGATAATTATTATCCCATTTTTACATATGAGGAACCAGAGGCTAAGGGTGACTAACCCTAGTAACAGGACTAGCAGATGACATAGGTAGGATTAAAACCCAGGTCAGTTTGACTCCAATCAATATTATCTATCCTCCATACCATAGACTACCACAGGATTCAAGAAGAAACTAGCCTAAATAGTCAAGGAAGGAGAGGTGATATGCTCTCTCTGTCTCTCTGTCTCTCTGTCTCTCTGTCTCATTCTCTCTCTCTGTTTTCATTCTCTCTCTGTTCTCATTCTCATTCTCTGTTTCTCTGTATCTCTGTCTCATTCTGTCTCTATCTGTGTCTCTCTGTCTGTCTCTCTGTCTCTCTCTTTCCACCTTAGGTGTACCCACTTCTAATGGTTAGAATGTTGAACTTGGAATGACATGGCGTCAGTTCTGAATCCCGCCTCATACAACCACTAGCTGTATAACTCAAGGCATCCTTTTGGAGGTTCTATCAGATACTCCATCTGTAATATAATAGCACCTATTTCACAGGGTTGTTGTGAGGAACAAATGATATGATACATGTAAAGTACCATGTAAACCTTTGCGTATCATGTCCAGGTAAGCTATTGTCATGAACTTTATCTTACTAGATTGTGGAATCTTTGAGATGGATTTTTTTCTTATCTCTGAAATTCCTTCAATTTCTTGCACAATACTTTTTGCACATTTTTTTCTTTTTTTCCTGGACATTTGTTTTATCAGGAAATTCCTCTTAAAGAGTAGATCAGTAACTGTGGTATTTTTTTTAATAGTCTTAGAAAACTGTCTGGAGTGTTGAGAGATGAAATGACTTGTTGACAAGCATTTAGGAATGCTTAATGATTGCCATGTATTATGTATATCGTGGGTGGGACTTGAATCCAGGCTGTCCTAGTTCAGAGGATATTTCTCTATCAACTATGCCATGCTGACTTTCACATAGCCTAGAGGGAGTTATTGAATATATTTGTTTAATGAATTGGTATGGGTTTGACCTGGACTTGGGAAGATGGGCAGGATGTGGATTGGCAGAGAGAAGAGAGGAAGGTATTCCTAGAAAGGAAGAACATAGCAGAGCAAAAACACACAGAGGGAACCAATAACTGACTAGACTAGAAGGGTAGAAGGATAGTATAGGTAATCCATGCTGGAACAGCAGATATAGCAAGATTTGGGCATTATAAAGAACAGAAGGCAAAAACTAGATAATAAGTAGTAAAATTCTATTCAATTTAAGATAGCCTTTTGAATGATCAGAAGAGGAAGTATTCAGTCTTTGGCCCCAGCGTATATCTGACAGGATTAGAAGAAAAGAAATAACAATAGTCACGTACGTGATCATAGAAACACAAAAAATATCAGTCTTATATGAAAATGTAAATTTTTTACCTAACATTTTAGTATATATTTTGAAAAGCACTTTAAGCAAAATAAATTCTAGTTAAATATAGTATAGAATACAAAAAATCACTTTCCTAATTTTTAGGTAAAAAATTATGCATTGTTGACTATTTCTCTAGTTTCATTTAAAAAATGTCACAGGCCTTTAAAACCAAGCAAGATATAGAAAGAATCACAAAATGTAAAATAAATAATTTTGACTACATCAAACTAAAAAGCTTTTGTACAAACAAAACCAATATAACTAAAATCAGAAGGGAAACAACAAATTGGGAAAAAATCTTCATAGAAACCTCTGACAAAGGTTTAATTACTCATATTTATAAAGAGCTAAATCAATTGTACAAAAAATCAAGCCATTCTCCAATTGATAAATGGGCAAGGGAAATGGATAGGCAGTTCTCAGATAAAGAAATCAAAACTATTAACAAGCACATGAAGAAGTGTTCTACATCTCTTATAATCAGAGAGATGCAAATCAAAACAACTCTGAGGTATCACCTCACACCTAGCAGATTGGCTAACATAACAGCAAAGGAAAGTAATGAATGCTGGAGGGGATGTGGCAAAATAGGGATACTAATTCATTGCTGGTGGAGCTGTGAACTGATCCAACCATTCTGGAGGGCAATTTGGAACTATGCCCAAAGAGCAACAAAAGAATATCTACCCTTTGACCCAGCCATAGCACTGCTGGGTCTGTACCCCAAAGAGATAATGGACACAAAGACTTGTACAAAAATATTCATAGCTGCGCTCTTTGTGGTGGCCCAAAACTGGAAAACGAGGGGATGCCCATCAATTGGGGAATGGCTGAACAAACTGTGGTATATGTTGGTGATGGAGTACTATTGTGCTAAAAGGAATAATAAAGTGGAGAAGTTCCATGGAGACTGGAACAACCTCCAGGAAGTGATGCAGAGCGAGAGGAGCAGAACCAGGAGAACATTGTACACAGAGACAAACACACTGTGGTATCATCGAACGTAATGGACTTCTCCATTAGTGGCGGTGTAATGTCCCTGAACAACTTGCAGGGATCCAGGAGAAAAAAACACCATTCATAAGCAAAGGATAAACTATGGGAGTGGAAACACCGAGAAAAAGCAACTGCCTGAATACAGAGGTTGAGGGGACATGACAGAGGATAGACTCTAAATGAACACTCTAATGCAAATACTATCAACAAAGCAATGGGTTCAAATCAAGAAAACATCTAATGCCCAGTGGACTTACGCGTCGGCTATGGGGGGTGGGGGGGGGAGGAAAAGAAAATGATCTATGTCTTTAACGAATAATGCTTGGAAATGATCAAATAAAATATATTTTAAAAAAATGTCACAGGCCTGCATTGGTTGGTGCTGGCAGATTTCTTGCTTAAAGAAACTGGTTAAAATGAATAAATAATTTAAAAGTCATGAACTCTTAAAGCTTGAGTAGAAGGCATTTCAAGCATACTTGAGAAATGTGACACTTTTGCTTTAGTGTTTTCAGCTTATTATGAATCATTTCAAATGATTAGAAATGCCTTCAATATTTGCTATTACTGTGCAGAGAAAGAATTTAAAGGTTATGTTCAAAAAAGCCTCTTTTTTTAAATTATGTCTTAAACCAGAGACTACAATGGAATTTGTGGAACATTTCTATTTTGGAAGAAAGTCAAGAGGCAAATGTTAACCATTAGGGACAGGCTGTCATGATGTCTTTGAAGAAAGAGGCAACTATTTCTAACTAGATTTCTGATAGCTCCTTTATTCAAACTTTCAGCCAGATTGGTATGAATCATTACATGATTTAAGTTGCTAGCTTTGCTCTTTCAAGAAGCAATAAATGTTTCTATTTTATTTCTATTTCCTTAACATGAGAAAGGAGTTGTACCCTGGAAGAGTGTGGGTGTGTGTATTTTTTAAAAACTCTTACCTTCTGTCTTAGAATTGGTACTAATTATTGGTTCCAATGCAGAAGAGTAATAAGGGCTAAGCATCTCAAGTTAAGTGACTTGCCCAAGATTACACAGCTAGGAAGCATTTGAAGTCACATTTGAACCCAGAACTTCCTGCCTCCAGGCCTGGCTTTCTCTCCACTGAGCCACTTTATTGCCTGAAGTTTGTATATTTTAACTGTTAATTATAATTAGCATATGTCCTGAATTCTTTAGGACTGGCTGTGATGACATATGGTATATTCCTGCTGGGGCACACAGGATGTAGATAATGAAAATAGACGGTTCCTTCAAGTCAAGTCAACAAGCATTTATTAAGTAATTATGTGCCAGGCATTGTATTAAACACTGGGAATCAAATATAAGCAGAAAGAAATATGGTCCCATCTCTCAAGGAGTATTCTAATTGTCCCCAATACAATACATCAAAGAAAAAAAGCTGAAAAGGGTTGGGGAGAGGGAGAAAAGAAGGCAAGAAGGAATGAAAGGTTAGAAAATAAAGAATATAGCTTGGAGAAGAATGAAGATATGGCTAGCCTGGGCATCCTTCTTAAAACAGAGGTTCTGGGAGGAACTAGCCAATCAGAGGGCAAGCTTGCAGGAGTAGAGGGTATTTCCAGTGTAAGATGGTTCAGAGCTTTTGACAGGAAGAGGTTTCTATGACACTGTAGAGAAAGCCAGGAGTACAGTTTGGAGACTTGTTTCTCTAGATTCATTGGGCACTAGATATTAACCACATTAATAAAATTCAAAAGGATCAAAGAGAACTGAATATGTTTCATTCATCTTAGGATGCATAATGAATGGCTGCAAAGTAAAGCAATATATACTATACACGAACTGTAGAAAAGAAGAAGATGGCAAAGTTTCAGATATAAAAAGTCTGGTGTAAATGAAAGAAATTAATCTCTTTCTTATTTAACTTTCTATGTTCATGACTCTTTGCGTAAAAAACCTAATATGCCTGAAAATATCATAGAAAATTGGCATTCCAAAAATAATTTGCTAGCATTTTAGCCAGGTCCATTCCTGAATGTGAATAGCCATTTGGAAGACTATTTCCTATTGATTGTCATCATTAATTCAAACTCTAACCTTCTTTCTTTGTGATAGAGTCTTTAAGGAAATAGCATAGAGGCTAAGAAGAAATGGATGTCCATTTTAAAGATAGAGAGGATACAAAAATACCAATTCTGTAGTGGTCTAGATCTGAAATTTCATCTATAATTCCTTCTGGTAAATGTGATATTTTTAAAGGACTTAGTACAGTGCTGGCATGTAGAATGTGATACATAAATGTGCAAAAATCTGTTTCTCTTCTTCCTTACACTGATGTCAAAGGGCAACTCCCTGGGACCTTTTTGTTTTAGTTTTCTGGGACACTGACAAGTTAAGTGACATCCATAGTTATACATTATTCCTCTCCATTATATATTAATGCTGCTTCTCAACTCCACTGTAGCAAACACACATACACACACACACACACACACACACACACACACACACACACACACACACACTTCTCTCCCAACTGACATAAGCAAACAGGAAAAAACTTTGGGGGATAAAATAAGGGTGCAGAATTTTTTCCCTAGCTTTGTTTCATGTTATAGAAAATAGACTTTTCCATTCTTTCCTCAGCTATAAGTTGTTTCAGAAAGAGATTCTACTCAAGTTCAATATAGTTTAGAATCCATTACCTGAAACAAGGGATCTGAAGTAAATACGTCTCTGCAGAGAGGCAGTGTGGGATAGGGCTTAAAGAGCTAGCCTTGCAGTGAGGAAGACCTGAGTCCACACTCTTCAAATCATTGTTTTCCTCTTGTTGTACCCCTTGTTTTCCGAGGTAACTCTCTGAGGCTGTAGGCTGCAGGGAGGTCCTGATCTGCATTCACAGATAAATTCCTCTTCAGAAGAATACCAGATAATGAAATCATAGGTTCTATACAAAAAATTGTTGTTGTGGTTCAGTTGTCTGACTCTTCATGACCCCATCTGGTGGTTTGTTGGAAAAGATACTGGAGAGGTTTGCCATTCCCTTCTCCAGTTCATTTTACAGATGAGGAAACCAGGACAAACATGGTTAAATGGCTTACCCAGGGTCCTATAGCTCGTAGGTGTCTGAGGTCATATTTGAACTCAGAAAGATAAATCTCCCTGATTTCAGACCCAGACTCTTTCTCCTATGACACCTAGCCTTCTTACCAAAAAATAAAAATAAAGAGACTAAAGAAAAAAGAGGCAGTTTGGTAAAGTACTGGTTCAGGCTTATTTAAAAATGTAGAAGATGGTGGAAAGATGTGGAAGATGGTGTGCCAGAATGCACAAAATAATAGCAGTACTGCTTGCTGGCCCATATGGAGAAGATGAGAGAGGCAACTGATTTTTTTTGGAAAAGGATTAGAAAGAATTCAGTTTTAGGCATATTGAATTTCAGATAATGGTAAATATTCTACTTAGAAATGTTCAAAAGGTGATAGGGAATTGGAACTCATTTGAGTTACAGTCAATGAATTTGAGAGGCCAGCTCTGGAAACATGGATTTGGAAGAAAAAAGCATAATAGCAGGTTGGATGTTGGTAACTGTCACTATACGAATTATGTAAACTCTAAGAAAACAGTGAAAGAAAATGAGGATGAAAAATGGGCCACTCAATTTGCTGGCTCTTAAGAAATGATACTTGTGACATTGAAGAAAGATTTTTCTTTTCATTCAGACTAGAAGCCCAGTTGTAAGAGTTCAGGAAGAAAACAAAGGAAGAAGAAATAGAAACATGGGCAGAGATGAATTGAGAGGTGAAAGGAAAGAGACAAATTGGACCCAAGGAGAATAATTATTTGAGGACTCTTTGTAGTAGTAGAAGTAATAGCTGACAATTTTAGCAACTTCAGGTTTTCAAAGCCTTTTATATATGTTATCCCATTCAGTCCTCTTAACAATCTCATGAAGTTATTATCTCCATTTCACAGATAAGGAAACTGAGGCTGAGAAGTTTAGTGACTTATCCAGGGTCATACAAATTTGAAATATATGATACAGGATTTTATCTCAGGTCTTCCTAACTTCAAGTCAGAAATTTACCCATTATTTTTATCCTATCCATTTTTACACCTACACTTTATCCATGACATCTATATTATGCTGTCGTTCAGTCATTTTCAGTTGTGTCTGACTCTTGGCAAAGATATTAGAATGATTTGTCATTTTCTTCTCCAACTCATTTTAAAGATGAAGAAACTGAGGTAAACAGGGTTAAGTAACTTGGCTGGTGTCACAGAGGAAGTGTGTTGTCTGAGGCCAGACTTGAACCTCAAGAAGATGAATCAACCTGATTCCAGGCTCAGAGCTCTATCCATCGTACCACCTCACACCTACATTACTCTACCCAGCTCCGTAGTAGTGGGAGCAAGTAGTAGTAGTAGTAGTAATGAAAAAATCAGCAATACCATGCTGCATGGTAAGTAGTAATGATAGTAGTAACAACAATACCTGTAACAACAATAATATTTGACACTGATAATAGTGCTTTGTGATTTATGAAAATACTTTATATCCCCCTTCCTGTTTGCTGCTTATGGCATTAATGTTCTCACTTTACAATTTTACCTTGGGAAAACTGAGGATCAGAGGACTATTAGGTAATTAACAGAATAAATCTAGAGGGAGTACATAAGCCTACAGGTAGAGGGCAAGTCAAGCTGAGATCTAAGTTGCTACCAAGAAAGCCCACTAGGGATGATTCCAGAGATTTCAACATTTCCCAGCACTTTTTCCCCCCAAGGTGTAATCAGGGACAGCCTTCCTTCCCATTCCCTCTACCATACTAGCTCCCTGCCTCAATGGGAATTTGGTTGCCCTTTTTATTAGCTCCATTGCTACAGGTCAGAGCCATGCACTGTCCCAGTTGTCTGTATGTATTACTTGTCTCAATCATATTGGCTAGTATGCCACCTAAGGACCAGTAAAACCACTCCTAGACATCCTTAAAAGTGCCCTTGCCTGGCTTGGACTTGGGCTCACAGCCAGGAGATCTGGGCTTTAGAGCCAGTTCAGCCACTAACTAGATTGGTGACCTCTTAGTCTATACACTCAGGTAGTCAATAAACACTTATAAAATGCCTACTATGTGCCAGTACTGTGCTGATGTACTTTAGTCCTAGCTTCAAGGGGCTCATGTTCTAATGGAAAATGCAAATAGGGACATATAAACAAGCTATGTACAAGATAACCTGGATATAATCAACAAAAGAAAGATACAGAATTAAAAGGAAAGGGGAAAGGCTTCCTCTAGAACAGCGGTTCTCAACTTGTGGGTCACGACCCCAGTGGGAGTCTAACGACCAAAACACAGGGGTCACCTAAAGCCATCGGAAAATACATATTTCCAATGGCTTTAGCCACTGAGAAATTGTGCTACTTTACAGCAAGATCTCGGAAAGAATGGGGACCCTGCTGCCCGCACATTGTACTAATATTAGTTACCTATCAGCAGCCCTCCCCCTATGAGGGGCAATGGATTTACCCTGCTGCCTGGAGACCAGACTCAAACAGATACCCAGAGAGAGCACGTGGACGCTGGCTCAGGAGAGGTTAAGAATGAGTCCTGGAGCAGATAATGGAGCCAAGTAATCCCAGCAAAGTGAAGGCTCAGCTCGAGCTGGAGGGAGATGATAGGAAGAAGGCAGCGTCTGTGGACCCCCTCCCCAGGCAGGACTTACTTCCCACCCCAGCGCTCAGGCTGCCTCCTGCTGGATTAATATTTCTCAACATATAATTAAATATTGTTTTTGTGATTAATCACTATGTTTAAATTATGTTTGATTTGTAGCAATGAGAATGCATAATGCATATCAGGTATTTACATCCTGAATCATAACTGTAGCAAAATTACAGTTTTGAAGTAGCCACCGAAATAATTTTTTGGTTTGGGGTCACCTCAACATCATGAACTGTATTGCGGGGTCACGGCATTAGAAAGGTTGAGAACCACTGCTCTATAAAGTGGGATTGTAGCAGAGACTTGAAAGAAGCCAGGATGCAGAAGATGACAAGGGAGAACATTCCAATGCTGGGGAACATCCAGTGAAAATGCCAGACTCAGGAGATGTAATATGCTGTTTGATGAATAGCAGTGAGGCCAGGGTCAAGTAGCACAGGCTACCTAGAAAGGGGAGTGTGGGGAGAGGGGCTAAGGTATAAGATGCCTGGAAGGTAGAGAGAGGCGGGTTATGGAGGACTTTGAATGCCAACCAGAAGAATTCATTTTTGATCCTAGCAGCAATAGAGACACTGGAGTTTATTGGAGAGGGGGGGATAGGGATGATCAGTCCCCGTCTTTAGGAGGATCATTTTGACAGCTAGGTGGAGGATGAAAGAGACTCTTGTGGCAGAGAGATCCATTGGCAGGCTATTGCAAGACTACAGGCATGACGTGATGTCGTATACACAGCTATAAACTTAGGAAAGTGGTTTCTATGATGGACTTCCACAAGGAAAACTATAGATACCCTCACAAGTATGGGACATTTTTTCCCCAATCAAAGTATTCAAAAGCTGCACTGATGTACTATACTATTTAGACAAAGGTGTCCAGGCTAGGAACTGAACTGGTCAGTGGGAATGCTAGGTGTGTTGGAGAGGATAGTTGAGTCCAGGAATGGAGGTGAGACTGGGTGGTCTCTGAGGCCGCCTCCAACTCTGAAATTCTGGAACCAGTCTAGTTAAAGATTCCTTTCAATGGTAAAGCCCTAGATTTAATATTTGAAATGGAAAAATTGCCTTTAACACCACCAGAGGGAGCCCAAGTGTTTCATGAATGCACAAAACCATCAAGGGAAAAGGGGATAAATAAAGTTATCATGTTAACACTTGGAGTGTTGCCTCCTTTTGAGTGGGTTTTTTTTTCTTAAACTTTTTGAACAAAACTTTACGTTTTGTAATACTCCATCATATGTTTGTGCATGCTGTCTTGTCTGACTCTGTGACCCTCATTTGGGATTTTCTCAGCAAATATCCTGGAGTGATTTGCCATTTTCTTTTCTAGCTCATTTTACAGTTGAGGAAACTGAGGCAATTGGGTTAAGTGATTTGACAAGAGTTATCCAGCTGGTGTCAAGTCAGATTTGAATTCAGGTTCTACTGACTCCAGGGCCAGGACTCTATCCATTGTACCATGTAGATGTCCTATTTGAAAGAGAGGAGTTGATGAAAGCAGATGCAAAAACCAAGATCCAATACTCAGTGCTGTTGGCCCAGCACCCAGGTTTTTCCATTCTAGCCAACCCTGGACATGTTCTTTCTTTCCGTACATTGCTTTAAAGTGACAAGAGTGACCACTAGACCTAGTTCATCTTTGTTGTGAACTTTGTAGGAAGTTTCGGGTGTGGTTTCCTCATATTGTTTATGACCAAACTATCAAATTAGAGCCCTGGATAAGCACTCAGAGATTTTTCCCCCTTGTTTCTGGTTGAGTTAATCATACTGTTTAGACATTCAAATGAATAACTGCCTATAGTTCTGTGGCAGGAGTAGGGTAATGGGAAAAACACTAGCTTTGTGATCACGGGTCTTCAAACTGGATATGCTGTAGGTGTCTCAGCTCAGTATGTCTTTCAAGCTCTTTCTTCATCCTATTTTCCTATTATCAGTGAAGGTTCAAAACTTTGGCTCTTTTCATGGCTGCACTGTTTGTGGTGGCAAAAAATTGGGAAATGAGGGGATGCCCTTCAATTGGGGAATGGCTGAACAAATTGTGGTATATGTTGGTGATTGAATACTATCGTGCTCAAAGGAATAATAAAGTGGAGGAATTCATGCATAGTGAAAGAAGCAGAACCAAGAGAACATTGTTCATAGAGACTGATACACTGTGGTACAATCGAATGTAATGGACTTCTCTACTAGCAGCAATGCAGTGATCCTGAACTATGCATAGGGACTTATGAGAAAGAACGCTATCCACATTCAGAGGAAGAACTGTGGGAAAAGAAACACAGAAGAAAAACAATTGCTTGATCACATGGGTTGATGGGGATATGATTGGGGATGCAGACTCTAAAAGGTCACCCTAGTGCAAATGCTAATAATATGGAAATAAGTCTTGATCAGTGACACATGTTAAATCCACTAGAATTACATGTCAGATCCAGGAGGGGGTTCAGGGGGAAGGAAGGAACATGAGTCTTGTAACAATGGAACAATTCTAAATCATCTAATTAAATAAAATTTTCAAAAAAACAAAAGTTGGCTCTTCACTTACACTCATCCCACATATACAAGTTTGAATCTTGTTATTTCTACCTTTAAAATGTCTCTCTAGATGCCTTCTGCTCTCCACTCATATAGCCACAACCATAATAATTTCTTTTTTAACTTATTTTAACATTTAGTTTAAATTCCTTCCCTCCCTCTCACCACTCTCCCACTCCTTGAGAAGGCAAGTGATATATCAATTTTACATGTGGATTTTCCATATTTCTATATTAGCCATGCTTCAAAGAAAAAAGAGAAGAAAAAGAAAGTGAAAAGTATGCTTTAATCTGCACTGAAAACTCATTGATTAGACTATTGCAATAGCCTTCTAATTGTTCTATTTGCCTCAAGCCATTCCACTTCATTCCACCCGCTCCAATCCATTCTCCACTTAGCTGCCAAAGTGATTTTCATGAAGTTCGAGTTTGACCAGGTCACCCCCCCCCCCCCACTCAAAACCCTTCAGTAGCTCTCCACTACTTATAGAATCAACAAGAAAGCTTGACCTTTTTCTGCCTTTCCAGATGTGTTATATTTGATTCTCTTCTATACACTCAACAATCTGGCAACTCTGGTTTCTTCATAAGTGAAACTCTATCTCTCAACTGTGAATGTGCATTGGTTGTCCTCCATATTTGGAAAACATGGTGGACCATGATCCATTGCCTTGGCCTCTTCTCTTTCTTCCTTCAGAACTCAACTCAAATCCCACCTTCTATAGGAGAATTGAGTCATTCCTTTTTATCCCTTCGCCCCTCAGTGCTTTCCCTCAGATTGCCTTCTACATTTCATTAATATGTAAATATTCTGTCTTCTAGAAGAATGGGATCATAGTTTTTTTGGTATTTCTTCATAGACTCAGCCCGTAGCACAGTGTCTGGCACATGGTAAGTATTTAAATGCCCTTTTACTGGTGTTCTCCCTTTGTGAAGTGGGTAAGGTACTATCCCCATGGGGTCTGAGTCTCTGATTCCCTCTTCCTCTAAAATCCTTTGAACCTAAGGGAATTGGATCAAGTCCTCAGGGGGACCCTTGTCAGCACCAAGGACAAACCTAATTCCAAATAGCAATCTAAGAGACTTTAAAAGCTAACAAAATGTCCTGAGATGGTGAATTTAGACTAGATGGTCTCCCACAGCCTAACCTGTGGTAAAGACAGCAAGATAGAATGGAGATGGGGGCAGATAGCACTTAACTTTCTTAGCATATTATTCCATGATTCAGGTTACAAGGGCAAATGGTTCTTTAGCTATTAACATTTCTATATCCCAAGTAGATTATAAGCTCCTTGAGGACAGGGCCTGATTCACTTTTTAATCTTTGGTTGACTGAGGCCCAACACTATGGTTTTCACATAGTAAAGCTTAATTTCTTGAACTGAATTGAGTAGACTTGAAGTGAGACCCCATGAGAAGAAAACTTAGAAATTTGTCAAGCCTATCTGTTAAGTCCATTTATAGAATATAAAAAACATCACGTTATTGTGAGATGATTGCCAATGGAAAGTTTTGGTTATTTTCTCCCCCTTAAAGAATATGTTCTTTTACATCTCAAACTATCTTACCGAGGATTTGTTCCCCAGCATATAAACATGGCCTATTCTAATATAATTCCATTGCCTCATCATCACATTGCCTTCCATATACTGCACATTTCACAGATTGCCAGGCACGTTTCAGCTATTGCTCAGGCCACTACAGAATGAGTGATAAAAACCATTAGATTACACAGTAGAATGCCAGGACTGTTGTTGGCAAACTAAAAGGAGAAAAAGAAAATGCTGGCTAGTCTAAAAGCCAATCCACAAGAAAAACTTCACCTGCATGAGCACAGACAAAAACAATCTTCAAGCAACTTTCACCTTCATCTGCATCTCTCCTCTAGAAAATAATGAAGCAGAGACTGTGTTTGGGTAGGGATAGAGCACCCCTCCTCTAATTCAAACTTCTGACAAACAAAAGAAACCAAGTCTCTCCCCTGAAAACAGTTCTAAGAAGACATGAATGCTGACAATGGATGAGGATGCATTTGTCTTTAGTCACATCTAATCAATCAATCAATCAAAATTTATTAAGTATCTAAGGAAAATTCCTGTCATTTCTTTGAAAGGAAATAAAGACTCAATGGATGTAAAGTTAATTCACATATGCTCCTAAATTTCACCCCATATTTCCTCCTTACTTTTGTTTCCATGCATAGATGAGGCTTAGGATCATAGATTTAGAGTTGGGAGGGATCTCAGAAACCCTTGAGTTCATTTTACAGATGAGAAAACTGAGGCAAGCAGGGAAAAGTGACTTGCCCATGGTCACATAGGTAGTGAGTACCTGAGGCCAGATTGGAACTCCCAAAATATTAGTCTTCCTGACTCCAGACCCAGAACTTATCCATTATGCCACTTAGTTGTCCCTGTGTAAGATAGGGTGGCCTACATTTCTTTTTGAATTTGACACCACTGATATAAAGGACATGTGAGCAAATTCTCTCTACCTATTTAGGATAAATCAATCCTTTACTTGAAGGCATCTTTGGAAAGAAAGGACTACTAAAATGATTAAAAGCTTGGATAATAGATCATAGAACAAAGTTTAGAGAAATTGAAGTTGGTCTGGAAAGTGGAGACTCAAGGGGATCTTAATAGTCCTCAGGCCACATATAAGATATTTTATGAGTGTCTGTGAGTAATTCTTTGAATATAAGACAATAGGGAATAGGCTCAAATCACAATAAGAAAGATTTAGACATTTTAAAAGAACTGTCAATCAGAATTCTACACCACTGGAACATATCATGGTTTTAGTTTCCTTCTAGGGCAATTTTGATGTAGATAAATCGCTATAATCCTTGGATACGTTTAATATAGTTTTCCATAGAGGTATTAAAAAAAAAAAAGACTAGATAATACTTTAAGATTTCTTTCAGCAGTTCCTGACATTCAAATAGCAGAGCTAATACTAGGAAAGACTAAATCTAGATCAAAAGATGTAATCATTGGATTAATTTACTCGATCCAAGAAACCTTGCATTCTTCAATCCTGAATAAAGCCTACTTTACAAGTAGTTTGGCCTCAATTTCTCAAAATAAGAGCAAGGAAGATGCAAATACATTGAAAGTAAATGATACTCTATATTTTGCACTTGTAATCAATTGAATCTAACAACTGAGAAAAAGAAGTCTCTATAGAAAAATGTTCTGAAGACAGAAATATACTATTTGTAACTCTAAAATCAGCAATAAGATCTCAGTCTTTCAGGGAAGAATTATTCATTCCTCAGCTAGAAGGATACTGGAGAAAAGATGGGGGTGGGGCAGGGGAGCCAAGAATGGGGAATGGAACTGGGAATATTTTTATTTATTGGTTTTTAATTTAAAAAATTAATTGCTTAATCATATTTTTATTCATGAGATTTTTTTTAAGTATCAGAAACAGTTTTGTAGTAGAAAGGGAAAGTAGAATATATTTCCTTCTTATGAAGTATGGCTATAATTAACATTCAATAGCTAGGTTTAAATTGAGCAAAATGGACACCAGATCCATAACCATTTTTTAAAAAAGTCAGGAACTGCTGCTGTTGGAGGTCATCTAGTCTAAATGAGGAAACTGAGAATTGGGGTGACTAAGATTACACACACAACTTTAAATATAAATGTTACAGGTTATATTTGAGCCCGGGTCCTCTGGAGCCAGTATTTTTTCCACTATACTATACTGACACCTTTTTTTCTTCCCTCATATTCCCACTTCCATTCCCCTTCCTCTTTTTTACATAATGCCATATCTTCCTCTGGCCATACAAATTTATTTGTATCCCTCAAGCAATCTATAAGCAATCTGTTACTTCAGTTTTTGAAACAAAAACAATTTTTGTTGTCCTTGCCTTTAAATAATATAAACAATAAATGTTGTGGAATTCAGTTGAAGTTAAACTTCAATAGTAATAACTTGAATAGTAACACATGTTTTGTATACATTACAGGACTCTATTTTTGTTGTACTCTGTTAAGAAAACTAACCTTGGGAAGAAATGCAAATTAACATTCATACAAACATTAATGCCACTCAAATGAATGTGCAAATACTTGCCAAACAGATTCCCCCGCACACTGGAGGATTCAGATTCTGCCCTATCTGCCCTCTCACCAAAAAAGTTGGGCTTCACATAAGTCCCTATTTCAGTTCACAATAAATACAGCAGATTTAGGAACAACAAACAAGCAGGGCCAAATTCATGACAGACAGTTACTGAGAAAATCAGATTTTGAAAATATTACCTTCCAACTCTTCCTTGAATAGCTCCCTTCCCTCAGTATTTAGATGTACGACAACATCCCAACACAACCATTGCAATCCACAGCAGTCAACTCAGGAAGTAAAGAAAGAGCCACTGCCTGCTTGTGGAACAAGCCCTTGGGGTTGGGGATTGGGGAATTAGGGGTAAGGAGAGGAATTTAAGGGAGAAAAAGATAATCAAGGGCACCCCCCACACCCCTGAAAGTACATAACTCACAAAGGCCAAAACAAACATTTTCCCAGGGACAGGAGAGTTGACATTGTCCTTGAGCACCTTAGACATGAAGCCACTGGTATTTTCCAGAATGAGAGGTAAGCTATTGCTGAGGCAGGCATATCTGCATTTTCTAATGGGTTAACTTAGAAAATGAAAATTTACACAACACACAATGCACAAGCTTGGACCAATAGAATTATTAGAACTAATCTTCACATGAGTGATAAGCAGGCTCTCCTTCAAAATCCTAGCAGCAGGCTCTGAATGTACTTGACATTCTGTTTGCATTCCAAAATTCTTTGGTATTACATCATCCTTTTAAGGATCAGGTATTTTGTTAGTGTTTCTCCTAATTTTGCTACCAATCATCTCTAGCAAGTAACATGAATTGCTTCTGTCTGTAATAATGTAACTGGCATTATTCATACCCTACAGAATTAACAATAATATTAATAATAATAGCTACTATTTACATATTGTTTTAAGGTTTGCAAAGTGTTTTATAAACATCTCACTTTCTTCTCATTTCATCCTAAGAGGCAGGTGCTGTAATTAGCCCCATTTTGTAGATGAGGAAACAAAGATAGAGGGTAAGTTTCTATCAGGGTCTAAGAAGTGTCTGAAGCTAGATTCAAACTCATAGTTTCCTGTCTCTGGATCCAGGACTTCACTTCTTGCACCACCTCGATGTCAAGATTAAATCCATGACCACAGACTAAGATATCTGATATGTGCTTAGTTTTAGCAGAGCCAAGATCTGCCAGTGATTTGCCTGGTACCAGGGCTGGGGATGGATAGTACCCACTTTAGAAAAGGAATGGCATTTGAAACAGAAGCCAATGGAAACCGCAGGCTAGGCTGGGTCTTCAGAAAGGAAGCTTCTGAGCCTCATTCCAGGAATTGAAGGGATGCTGTAAGAGGGCTTCAAGAGAGGAGATATTCAGGTGGGGAAGTTTGTACTAGGTCAGAAGATCAGGAAACAAGATATCAGAAAGGAGTAGATGCCCTTCCCCAAAGCTTGGGCCTAGTTCTAGGTGGTTGCTTTCTTTTCCACTCAAGTTCTGGCTCCTGAATTAATCGTGTGCTTATTTGTCACTTTCCCCAGAAATATTCTGGACCAACCCTAGCTGCATCAGGAAAAGCCTGTCAATTTCCTCTAAAAGAACATCACCACAATCTTCCAGATATAGTCTGGTTATAGCCCTTCTTGATTATTTTTTTCTAATTATGCTATAGTTTCTAGAATCTTGGCATCAACTGTCAGTATTCTAACCAATAAACAAAGTATATATCTGCTTCTAGCCCTTAGGTAGTGTAGTGGATAGAATGCTGGGGCTGGAGTCAGGAAAACTCATTTTCCTAAGTTCAAATCTAGCCTCAGATACTTTCTGAGCCTTGGGAAGTCATTTAACCGTATTTGCCTCAGTTTCCTCATCTATAAAATGAGCTGAAGAAGGCAATGGCAAACCATTTTAATTTCCTTAAAAAGAAAACCCCAAATCAGGTTGGGAAGAGTCACACATGAACAGCAAAAAGGCAAGTCATAGAAATATAGCAATTTTAATGAAAGGAGAGATTGGGTCAGTAAATATAATACAGCCAACAAGAGTAGAGGGAAAATGAATAACTTAACTGACTGAAGTTATATTGTAAATTATTTAAGTTCACAAACAGAGGAACAAAGGGAATAATAAGATCCCATATGTGGTAATAGAGGGTAAAGGAAAAAAATCAATATAACTCAATGTCTCTATCATCAAGGAAATATTTTACTTAATATAACACAAAGGTTCTAACTCTAGTTTCTGTCCTTCTACAACTAAAAGGTGGCTTATGAATTACTTCTGCCTTCTTTAGCATACACAAGCTGCTGAAAAGTTCTCTTAAAAGCAAACTAGTTTACTTAATCGCAGACTAGATATCTACTACATTTGTTAGTACATTTGTGTATTTATCTCTTGGCTAAGAAATCTTATTTAGATACCATATGTAATATCTCCAAAATAAAGCTTAATGATACTCCTTCTAGAGGAAAACATTCCTTGCAGTCCCCTAACCTTGTTTCCATCTGACAAACTCAAGTCCACATCTTGATTTCAACCTACATAGATTTACTTTTTGAAAACTACCAATTATGTTTTTCTCTCTCTGTGTCTCTGTCTCCCTGTCTCTGACTGTTTCTCTCTGTCTCTGTCACTCTATCTCTGTCTCTCACACATACACCCCTTCCAATATGACATAACATTAACTTCTGCTTAAAGATCTGACCCTATTGTCCTCCCGCAAGACCATCTAGTCAAAGAGTCACTCAGTGCCCATGGTATGGAACTTGCTTTTTAGATCTCTTTCCATTTCAGATCTCCTGGGGTCATGAAATCCTCTCTTCTCCCCACAAAGACCTAAAAGGCTCAGATATCATATCAAGCCCTTCTTCACCTTTATGTCTTCCCTCTCAGATTAACCTAAATTTAGCCTGTCTATATCTTGTTTGTACATAATTGTTTGCATGTTGTTTGCCCAGTAGACTGTGAGGTCCTTGAGAACAAGGACTGGGGCTTTTGAGGGTTTTTCTTGCCTTACTTTGTTTTCCCTAGCACTTAGCATATTGGCACATATTAAAGGCTTAAAAAGAAAAACTGCTAGTTGACTGAGTGGTCTGATTTGGAGTGTCTTAGTGAGGAAAGGCAGAGTGCTGTGATTTATACTTCAGTAAGATGGCTACTAGCATGCCACTGGATTCTGGGGAATATTTCCTGCCCCAATTGTGGCAAGACTAGCTTTCAAAGGTCCCTTGGAGGCTGGTGAGACACTAGATTCACCTGAAAAGAAACAATCTTGATTCTTTGTCATTCTAGCTAGTTATAAGCATAAACCTGCTTATAGAAATTCTTTCAAGGTTATATTCATGGAATGGAAAAATTCAATTCTCTTTCTGCCTGAAGAATGGATTGTGAGAATATTATTGAACAACAAAATTACAGAATAATACATTTTTGGACAGCTCTGTAAAACACAGAAAGAACACCAATCTCTAACTCCGAATCATCCCTAACACATAGTTGGTCACATCTAGATAGATGCCAAAACTGTTGACTATTGGTTATTTTGACATCTCAGGGTCTATTAAGGATACTTGATGTATATAGTATGGAAGAGTATAGAAGCATCAACCACAAGGCAAAGTATATAAAACTTTCAAGATATAGCTAATATGTCTCCCCAGAGACAAGAATTGGTAGCAGCTCTCTTGAGAAGAGAAAGGAAGTTAGTAATGAATGAATACCAATGGCAAATACTAAGGTCATAAACTCTGTTCCTAAGTTGGCTTGACAAGCCCTAAAGAAGTAGATAATATAATAACTGCTTCTATAGTATATTCACAAGGCTTCTATTCCAAGAAAGATGAAAGAAGGAAGAAAGACTTAACCAGACAAATTGATAACTCCTAACTGTCAGATGTTGCTGTATTGTATAGTAGAGTTAAAAAAATGTATTGGACCTGAGATGTGCTCCTCAGGAGGGTGGGATGGAAAGTCATATGGTCTCACAAAACTGTTTCAGTTAGTAAGAGCAATCCATTGTTAAAACCAACATGGCACATTAGTATAAGCAACAAAATGTGTTTAGTAACTATTTATACTTAATTTCAATGCATAAAGTTTCAAACATTTTCAGTTCCTCCCTTAAAGTCCTTATCAGAATTAATGTCTGTTCATTCATCCTTATTAACTTTTTTAAAGTGATCAGTAGTTAATAGTATGTTTCTATCTTATTCAAAATAGTTTATTTTTTAATGACAAAGAATCAATGAAAAGGATCATCTATTAGGAAAAGAGAGACACAATGGAAAAGAACATGAAATTGTTGTTAGAGAGAAAATTCCCATTGTATGTGTGAAAGAGAAAGGATGGGTTAAAACAGATTTAAAAAAAACAAACTTTAGTAAAGCAGAAGAGCAGTAAGGGCTAGGCAATTGGGATTAAGCAATTTGCACAGGATCACAGAGCTAGGAAGTGTGTGGAGTCAGATTTGAACCTAGGTCCTCCTGACTCCAGACCTGGTGTTCTATCCATTATGTTACCCAGTTGTCCCTAAAACAGGGATTGTAAACCTCATGCTTGTGGACTTATTTTAAAAATATTTTGTAATTGCATTTCAATAGAATTTCACTTATATTTCTGCATATCTTATTTTGTGCATTGAAGAACATGATTCTGAAAAGGGATCTGTAGGCTTAACCAGATTGCCAAAGAGCCCCTTCACAAAAAAAGAGATTAAGAACCTCTCCCTTGTTTAGAAGACAAAAACACTAAGACCCAAAGGGGAAAATTCTAAGAAGGAGTGCTATAAATGGAAACCACAATATCTAAGAAGCTTTTAAATACATTCCTCAGCAAAGAAGAGAAGCCTAATAAAAATTTTAGCCAGATTTCAGGAAAGAGATTCAGTGATTCTCTGAATTTCATCTATATAGCAAAAAGTAGTAAAAGAAGGATGACAATTCTGCAAAATTACCACCTAAAAGTAATAAGGGAACAGAGGCAAACAGTAGTAAAGTGCTTGAGAGACTAATCAAACTGACTAGAACTTCAAATTAATTGCTTTCCTTCTGTTTTAATTACTCACACTTCTAGGTTGTCATGGAGATTTAGAGGTCCATGGTGCCATCTTTAATTAATTTGCCTTTTCAGAGGTTTTAAAAACAATAATAATTATTTGGTTGTATAGAAACATGCTGCCATTGAATGACCACGAGACTGTGAGTTTAGTACTAATTGTAGTTATGGGTTTAGCCTGAGTCATTCACCTTCCACCTGTGTGACAGAGGCTGGCACATAAAGAAAAAGTGCCAGGCTGAAGAGTGTGTGGAACTGATCACCTCCACGGGGGAGGGGCCCCAGGAGATTAGAATCTGGAGGAGAAGCAGGAAGTTCCCTTGGAAGAGAGAAGGTTGAAAAAGACTTTCTCCTAAGGGTTACCCAACTTTTCCTGCTTGTGACTGGAAATCCTTCTCCCCCACCCCCAACATTTCCCAATTGAAGAGACTCACTGAAGAGAAACCTGAGTAAAGGCATTTTGAATCTCTGTCAGACTTTACCTCAACTCCTGTTGCCTTGGGTTGGAACTGTGGCCAAGGGGTCAGCCAACCTAACTATCTCTCAGGGGCCTCAGCCTGCCAAAGCCTGAGTTCCCCACTACTCTTGGAGGGAGAGAAAAGGGTTTTAGATAAAGGCAGGGACCCCCTTTTCCCCACTATCCTCTCCCATTCTTTCTCTGTCAGTTATTCCTCTGTATTACCCTGATTGAGCTGACATTAAAGTAGTTATCTTTTCCCCAAGCTGTGAATTAAGTGTGAGTGAACAGTTCAAAGGGAGAGACATCTTCCAAAGAAGAAATCCTTTGGTCTTTCGTAGTGGAGGGAGGACAAGAGGACAAGAGCAAATCTGGGAGAGCAGCCATAGCTAAGGAGGGAAGACAGAAGGGGGAAAAATCTTCAAATCCCTTCTCCTCTCTCTGAGCCAACCCTAAACATCAGCTGTCCTCTCCTAGATCCTGTTCCCTTTACCATCCCCAAACCTCTTCTCCAATATACTTGGTTACCCTCAAATGAAGCAGAAAAAAGATTATCCTCTTTGGGGGGCATGGAGAATGGCTGAATGACTGACTTTACCATTTGACCTCAAATTTCAGATTTCAGGTTGTTCCTCCTAAAACAACAACAGTAACAACAGCAAACAACAACCACAATCCTTTATGCTCTGTAAAGTGGGATTAATTTGTACTACTGCTAACTGTTCCAACCAGGGGTAAAAAGCTGGGTAACAGATTTGATGGTGACATACTGAATCTCTTTTCACCTCAGACAAATTAGTCACATGCACATTTATGACAAGTAAAATATGCTGCCTTCTCATTCACTCCTCAAACCAAGTTTTTCATCTTCCATTTCCTATTTTCCTTTTGTCTTAAATTTCAAAAAATTTTCACCAAAGCTGGGAAGATGTAGAGAGCAGAAGATATTTATAGTTTTTTCTTAATGTGGAGAAACTTAAGGGGCTCTCTCTGCTGGTAAAGTTATTATTATTTTTTACCTTATTACAGTTTTTAGAAGCTGAGCAGAGATTGCTGCTACTCACATTCTCCTTGTCAGGCATCCCTAGGGGGGAAAAAGAAGAGAACATGAATTATCATGGAAAGTTGCAATGTGACACTGAAGTCTTCAGCCCCTTAAAAGCTGTTACCAACCTAAAGACCTAATTTGGTGTAGTCAATTTATATTTTAAGTGGGGTAGGATCTTACAGGTAGTTTTTTAAAAAATAGTATCAACTTTTAAAAATGCTTTTAAAAAATAAATAATGAGTGGAACATGGGGTAAGACTAAAAAAAGAGTATTTTACTTCTGCATCTTAACATGCTCTAATGTTTTCTTCACTTTTTCAAGGAAGTAGGACTCATTCCAATGTACCAATGCCATAGTTGCTGGCATGCTTAGCATCACACAGCTAAATGAAGCTCCTATTTCTCCTTTATTGCTTCTCATTCTTTTTTTCTTTTAAACCCTTACCTTCTGTCTTGGAATCAATACTATGTAGGGTTAGTACTAGGTATTGGCTCCAAGGCAGAAGAATGGTAAGGGCTAGGCAATGGGGGTTAAGTGACTTGCCCAGGTTCACACATCTAGGAAGTGTCTGTGGTCACACTTGAACCCAGGACCTGGCTATCCATTCACTGAGCCACCTAGCTGCCCTGCTTCTCATTCTTTTGGATGCGTCCATGGTGACTGAATGACACAATGAAAGAAGCAGTAAAAATGAGCCATTCTGAGAATAAACAATGATGTGGATAGTTCATAGGAGTCTGGCATAGTTATACTGAGAAGTGAGCTGACAATTCTTAAATACACACAGCTAAAGGACATAGGCCCACATCAGGTATGTTGGCTTAGTACAATGTATAATTTTAAAATATAGTGCATACAAAATGAGTGAAGTAAATTGTTTTATGTCAAAAATGCTACTTGTAAATGAACATGTATAACTGGGATAGACAATATAGATGGACAGTGACAGGCTTGGAGTTGAACAGAAGAGGAAAGCAGGGTAGATTGCTTTCAGAAAATTGCAGAGCCTCTTTGCTGATCCAAGATTTCCTTGGAAACAAAGGTCTAGTTTTTAAATATAATATTCCACTGGTGTTACAAGATAGTAGTAAGATATGGAATACCATTTCCAATGAAGAAGTGAAAATGAGTATCACACAGAGAGTAATGGAGAGGCAAATTATAGGTATAAACAACTGTCACTTAGAACAAAGGAAAAATCATAAGAAGAACAGGAATAACAGACATGATCAAG
Organism: Monodelphis domestica; assembly: GCF_027887165.1. Taxonomy (NCBI): domain Eukaryota; kingdom Metazoa; phylum Chordata; class Mammalia; order Didelphimorphia; family Didelphidae; genus Monodelphis; species Monodelphis domestica. The sequence goes on along the minus strand of NC_077230.1, from coordinate 183,995,191 downwards.
GACTGCAGGACAAGAAGAGAAGATGGGCTGGTCACGTGGCAAGAATGAGCAATGGCAGGACAGCCACAATAGTCCATTGGTATATTTGTAATGTCAGGGGGAAGCATGGAAGGTCTCAAGCATGATGGAGGACTCCCATGGCAAATTTGGGTAGGGTACTGACAAGAGCTATACAGGATGGAAAGGCATAAATGGGTTGCCACTGCATTGTTGGAGGCAACTCCTGAACCAATAAGCTCCCCGTTCCATTGAATATTGACTAAATATATATTATAGAAGGTTTTGTTCTATTACTATTACAAGGAACCATGATTGTCTTGGTGGACAATAAAGCAGTGAGCTCCAGGAGCCTTAGAGGAACAATAAATATAGCAATTCCTCTCTTGAATCTCTGACCTCAATTCTCACCCAAAGAGGATGGAATTAAAGCAGGTAAGATTCTCAGGCAGGGTGTAGCCTGAAGACATCAGAAGCTATAACACAGGAAGTACAAGCATGAGGTTGAGTCCCCAGATCTGAATTGTCAGACTAAGTAAAGATCCTCCTACTTTAACATCATTCATTTAAAAATTGTCAACTGAAACCTAAGTACTCAATAACAGTAATAATAAAAATAATAGATAGCATTTATATGGTTTGCAAAGTACTGTTGTCTCATTTGATCCTCAGATAACTCTGTGAGGTCGAGTTTGTTCTTATTTCCATTTTATAGATAAGAATAGTGAGCCTGACTGAGTTAAATGACTTGGCTAGGATCCCAAAACTTGTCTGAGGCAGATGTAATATTAAAATTCAGCTTTTCTTGAATTCAAATCCAGTGCCCTTACACATTGTGTCATCTACATATATAATATTTTATTGTTTGCCCAGTACTTTAATAATTTTTTTCATTTAACTACATGTGGGATACTATATATAGGCACTTTGCTAGTAACTGTGGGGAATATAAAAATGATGAATAAAACTCAGTTCTTGCTCTAACAGAGTTGTTTGTTTGTTTGTTTGTTTTTTGGCAAGGAGATGCTATACTACCATCTGCAATACAAAGTAGAGTATGATAAGCAAGGTATTGGAACTATTGAACAGTGTCACAGGAATTCTTCAAAGAGAGATCACTTCCAGAGGATAGAAAGCATTCTTGGGGCAGATGGCATTAGAACTGGGCCCAATATTTCAAGAACAATTGCGAGCCTCTAACCAAAGAGAGGGCAGTGAGGTCATGCAGTGGATAGATTGCTAGACCTGGAGTCAGAAAGAACTGAGTTCAAATCCCTGGGTAAGTCATTTAACCTTGTTTGCCTTAGTTTGCACATCTACAAAATGAACTAGAGAAGGAAATGGCAAACCACACTGAATAAATTCACAGGTGATACTTTTGCCAAGAAAACCTCAAATGGGGTCACAAAAAGTTGAACCCAACTGAAATGACTTAACAACAAAAGATTTTCAGAACAATTATGAGCCACTAACTGAAGAGGAGTGGGTTAGATGATGTGAGGTGGAAGCAGTTATTTTTTCCTCCAAGTAATCATACAGTAGAACCACTGAAAGAATTGAATGGCAAATCCTCCAGTAAAAATTAGAGGAAAGAGAGAAAAGATTTTGGGGTTGTTTATTCCCTGTTAAAAAGCACCGCAGCAGTCATTTATTGCCCTGATAAGTTATGTTCCCTGGATTCCTCTCTAGGGCTTAACAGAGAAATCCTAGCACTTATAAGAAAACTACTAATCACAAATGATAATGAGATAAGAAAACTAAAAATCACTGCCAACAATTATAAATCCTTGGTCCAGAAGCTAAAGACCACGGGACGTAGGTAGTATTTTCCTCAATCCTGCCCACTGAAGGCAAGGTATGCCGAAGTTAAAGGAAGGAGGGAAGGAATACACATATAGCACCTATCATGTGCCAAATGTTGTGCTAAACAGTTTATAAAAATTATCTCATCTGAGTCTCACAACAACCCTGGGAAGCAGGTGCCATTATTATTATCCCCATTTTATAATTAAGGAAACTGAGGCAAATAGAGGTTAAGTGACTTGTCCTGGGACACACAGCTAGTAAGGATGTGTGACCAGATTGAATTCAGGCTCCAGATCCAGCAGCCTATCCACTTCCCCACTCAATTGCATTGAAAGGCTCATTAGGGAACTGAAAAATTATCTAAAATAGTTGTATACTAGAATGATATTTGGATTTCTGCATGAGAACAAGAGAAAACTGCCTATGGACATCCATCAAACTAGGTAAGAGAGTAGGTAAAATGGAAGAAGATACTGGATAAAAGAGTAGCTATAATGAAAGAGGACACTAATTTGAGGTATTAATAAATTCACAGGTGATAAAATTTAAAAATATTAAAATCTAGGGATCCAAATGTCTTCTCAAACTTCTGGGTCTCAAGAGTACTTTATACTCATAAAAATTATTAAATACTTCCCCCCAAAGAGCTTTTGTTTATGTGGGTTTTATCTATACATTCTTACAAGAAAGTAAAATATTTAGTATCATTCTTAAGGTAGTTTTGATCTCATAACACCCTGAAAACACCAAAGGAGCTCTCTGATCACATTTTGAGAATTTCTAGTTCTAAGAAAAAGCAAAAGTAACTAAGATTCTGATGCAAAGAGACAAATTTGACCTCATGGTTATCACTAAAACTTAGTGGGAGAAACTTATAACCAATAAAAAAATAGCTTTTGATGGATATATTTTATTCAAAAGAAACAAGATAGATGAAAGGGAAGGATAGCGTGGAAAAGCATTATGTATTAAGATCACTAATGATGAAATCCAAGAATCAGAGAAATGGAGTCTGGGGAAAGAGATTTTGAGCAAAGATGAATAGAAGAAACAGAAGTGATTTTAATCATTATAGTGTTCAACAAAATGAACAAAAAGAAATTCAGAAAATAGATTTTAAAAACTCTGACACAGGAAAAACAGTTGGAGCTTTCAATGACCTAGACTAATTTCAATGGTCTAGGACTGATTTTCTTTTTTTCTCTACCAAAAATATGCCTGCTAACAACTTGTTACTTTATCTGAAAGATAATTTTATCATCCCAAAAGTGGAGGAACCAACAAGGCTCCTATTCACTGGGAGCAAGGAAAGGAACAAGTATTTATTAAATACCTACTGTGTACAAAATATTATCACATTTGATCCTTACAACAACCCTAATTGGATGCTGGTAGGAAAGAACTAGTTTCTGGGATGAGAATGATGAAAACATTGGGAGGAGGTGACTCCTCCCTCTGAGAATTCATGATATAGGAGAGGCACATGTAGTTGGAGAAGTACTTTAGATTTTGGGAAAGCATATTTTTACCAGTTCAAAAGAAAGACATATAGGATCCCTTAGATTCAAATTCTCCTGGGAAAGCCAGTCCAAAAGATAGGAATTTCTTTTTTTTTTCTTCCAAGGTGGGAATTTCTGAAGAAATAATGAGGGGGGAAAATAAGGAGTTTGAATTTTTAAAATACATGTACAGAAGCTAATTAAATATCCTCATTAAGGCTGGCACCAATATGGCAAACCCCAGGACTAAGGGGCCAGTGGGCTATCTAAGGAGGAGTGCCCCAGCCCAGGTTGGAAAGAGAGCAAGTCAGAGTCTTCTTGCTGATAAAATAATGGGACAGTTCCCATCCCTGGTAGATGCATTTCCAGTCTAGGAGAATTAGGGAGATCCAATTTCCAATAAACCAAAGCCAAATGCAAAGTCAGATAAGTGAACAGATGATGAAAGCAAGAACATATAACAAAGAATGAATGTGACACTGGGATATTTCTGCAAAAATGTTTCAGAAGTGTTAAACTCAGAATGAGATGAATGTGACTAATGAAGGACATCAAGGACAACAAAATGTTCTTTGTTGTTGCTGACATTATTTTTAGCTATATTGGAATAGATGAAGTTATGAAAACTAGTAACAGAGAGAAAGAAGAGTTGCCCAATTTTCTGCTTCTGTTTTTTTTTTCCTGCCAAGGAAGGTCTAGAAATGAGAGAACAAAAAAAGCCAACAGGAAGGAGATGCACAAGATAGATAAGTAAAAAGCAATTAGTGTGAGTACCTACTGGCCATTGGTGAACTTAAGTCATTTGACCCAAGTTAACTATATCCTTTTGGTATAGAAAGAATTGGTGGATAGAAATGGAAAGGTACCACAGGACTAGAGAAAGGAAAACATCCTGATATCTAAAAAGGCTAAGAGAACAGAATCTGAAGAGTATACAGTGGTGAGTTTTTATATTGAGTCCTAGGAAAATGCTGAAATGAGTGAATCAATAAAGAGATAAGATAAGGAATATCATTGTATCAGGCCTCCTAACCTGATAAACACATAAGCCCACAGGAAACACAAAAGCCAGCATCACCTTTTGCCAGGATAAAACCAGTAGGAACTGCTGAAAGCTTTTTTCCCAAAATGGTGAGTTTGAATATCCCTTACTTAGCCTCTAATTCTTCAGGAATCTTTCCTCTACCTAACTAGCTTGAATCTGCACCAGTCCCCAAGTCTACACTCCTTACTCCCTTCCCCCAATGTCTGCTCCTGTTAGAACCAATAAAAACCCCATTTCTCTGGGGAGCCATCAGGGATTTAGATTACTCCAAGGAGTCCAATGTGCCCATTACCACCAGCACTGTCCTCAATGGCCCTTTATTTTGTAATTCCCCTCAGTATAGCTATCTTGCTCTAATATCTTCTTCCTTTTGGTATTCAGAACCACCCTGAATCTGTGTTAAGATGAATAGTTAGTAAATATCTAGAAAAAAGAAGTGGTTATTCTGAGGAGCTATCAGAGCATCATCAAGAATGGGTTAAACAAGATTCACCTCATATTCTTTTTTGATAGGCTACTAAACTGGCAAATTGAGGAAATGCTTTCAATACAATACAATACAATACAATAATCTAATGATCAAATACTAAATACTGCCAATATCTAATGCCAGAGATAGCAAGGTAGCCCATTGGATGCAGCACTGGGCTTGGAATCAGGAAGACTGATCTTCATGAGTTCAAATCTGGCCTCAGATACTTAAAAGCTGTGTAACCCTGGCTAAGTCAGTTAATCCTAGTTGCCTCATTTTCCTTCTCTGCAAAATGAGAAGGGGAAGGAAATGGCAAAAATCCCAAAATGAGGTCATGAAAAGTCAAATGCGACTTAAACAATCAAACAACTAGTACTACTCATATGGAAGAGATGGATAGATGTATATAATTGGGATGGGTGAATTGGGACATATGATTTCCTTGATGGAGAAAGTAGACTAGACGATAATATAATTAAGTGGATTTGGAATTGGTTGAATGGCCAAAGTCAAAGAGTAATTAAAAATTGTTCAATTTATACTTTGAAGGTTATATGTCTCCAGTAGAATAATTCAGGTACTTCTGTTTGGCCTTGTACTATTTCAGAATTTAATGAATAGTTTGATAATGGCTTAGGTGGAATACTCATCAGGTTTTTGGAAGACACAAAGCTGAGAGGAATAACACACTGGATAAGAGTCAGAACTTCAAAATATTTTTGTAGATAGATTATTGGTCTAATGATCCTAATGAAAAAAAATTAAACAAAGATAAATGGAAAGCCTTACTGCTGGCGTAAAAGAAAAACTTCATGGATATACAGTTTTTGGGAGAGCACTTCTAGTTAAATGGTAAGAATTAATGTCATTGTAAGTAGTTAAGGAATTTCTGGATGGAACCAGAGATGGAGAGTTTGCACTAGTACTCTTTTTTTAAAAAACTTTTACCTTCTGTCTTGGAATCAGTACTGTGTATTGGTTCCAAGGCAGAAGAGTGGTAAGGGCTAGGCAATGTCAGTTAAGTGACTTGCCCAAGGTCACACAGCTAGGAAGTATCTGAGGCCAGATTTGAACCAAGGACCTCCCGTTTCTAGGCCTGGCTTACAATTCCTGAGATACCCAGCTGCCTCCGCACTAGTACTTTTTAGAGCAGTTTGGAGATGAAAAAAAGAAAAGAGAAGGAAAATGATTCAATGAGTAAAAGGAGGATTTTTTTTTTTAAAGAATCAGGTAGGACTTAGGTATTTATAAGCTGAAGAAAGGAATCACTGTAGAGATAAGGCTTGAAGATATGAGGAGGAATACTTCTTACCTAGATATGAGAACAAAGTAAAAGGGAATGGATGAAAATGCTGAAAATGTGTAAGGTAGAATGGAGATCTTGGAGAGCTCACATCAGATGGCCTTGGACCGCTTAGTAATTTAAAGAGATAAATAATTTCACCTGCTAAGATTAAGAGGGGTCGAAGTAGATTTGGGAAATGTGCTAAAGGTTCAAAATAATTATAGTAAAGATTTGAAGTCTGAGATGTAACAAGAAGGGCTTATGTGCTCCCTTGTACTAAGATGCTGAGATGATAAAACATTAAAGAATGTATACTGTGCCATTTATATGTAAAGTATATTATTAAAGAGTCATGAATCCTTTATTTTCTGGGAATTTATTAAAATTTTTTCCAGTAACCTTAAAGAGAAACATAAGTTCCTGTCATACATCAATGGATAACTAGACTTCATTTCCTCTGATATTTCATCAAGTCCATAAGGCAGGCATTACCCACTAAAACATGTTGGCATAGAAGAACAAACTTCTTTTTATGTTTAGATAAAGATCGATCTTTTATTAAAGGTGTGGAATTTGCAGAGACCTTGATTTTATTCCAGTAAATAATGACTCATTATGCTATTTGAATCATTATACTCTTCTTGATCAATATAATAAAAAATGCATAATAAGAAAAAGCTGATTTTGCAGCCCCAGCAGCTCTCAGGTCTTAGGTAGTAGAAGCTATAAGGCAAAGATGGCCCCTAATTCCATTTTTAATGGAAGGACAGCAATGGCAGTTTGATTGCAAAATAAAGAATACCCTTTTGAAAGGGTATTTTATGTTTCTCAGTATCGTGTCTTTACAGGGTTGCTAGGTGGTACAGTAGAGAGAGCATTAGCATTGGACATGCAGCCAGAAGACCTGAGTTTGAATCTTGCCTTAGTCATTCAATGTGGCCCTGGGCTCTCTCAAATTAGATAATATATTAACGTGTTTTGGAAACTTTAAAGCACTTGTCCATGCCAGTTTTATAAAACTAATAGAGACCTATCCTGGCTCAAGCCAAGACTAGAAAAACACTATAATTTTAAAAATTATTTAAATGTACATATAACTTTGCATCCATCACACTGACAAATTATTACAAATGACTATTCACACATACACACACACATATATATATATTTTAAAAAATTTAAGCAAAATATTTTCAAATTCTTTACTTACTATCATTGTTAGCGCTGGTTTCCATAACACCATAAGGAGGAGCCAAAAGTCCTGCCATATACTGCCGATATTTCTGAAAGAGAATATGATCAACTAAATATGTTGCCATTTATTCATTTTCAATGGTCACCAATTTATATTTTTAAGGATAGCAACTTTGAACCTCACAAAGCACCTGAGTTCTATATTTATAGACCCATAAATTTGCTCTGTGATTACATAAAATGTCTGACTTTCAGACAAGGCTCCTGGGATAGAATTGTGGATCTTCTCCCACCTAGGAGAGTTATATCACAGGATATCATTTACATATTTCTATCCAATTGATTGATTGGTTGGTTGAACATATCTCTTCCGCCCTCCCAACCCACCCCCTATATACAGGCTCAATTATTTGAAGAGTTAATAATTGCAACACTATGAATTCTTTAGTAGTTGCATATACAAAAAAAAAAAGTGCTGCTTTCTTAATAAGTGAATCTCACCAAATTAGCTTTCTTCAAAAGATAGAAGTGCCTTTCCCTAGAAAGGATATTTCCAAAGAAGCTGATTTCATGCTGTTAACCCATTTCAATTCACAGTCTACACCTGCATTTTGTGTGACCTCTGAGAAACTTTTAGTATGCTTACATAGAAAAAGAGCATAGCTTAACTGAGAAGTCTTTGGATGGAATTGAACAGGTACTTTCTACTGTCTTTTGTAAAAAAAAAAAAGGAAATGTATGTTCTATAAACATCTAGTGCAGATTTAAAGACCAAAGCTACATGGTTCCTATGCTTATGGAGTTTGCAATATAGCATTTTTCATCTGCAACATTATTAGCCACTGTAATCATAGAATTTTGACCTTTTAGGGACCTTAGCAGCCAGCTACTGAGCAATCTCATTTGATAGATGAGGAAATTCCTTTATTCATTAGACTTGGCTCCAAATGACTGAGATATTCCCAAAGTTCAAACTAATCAACCAAAGATGAAGATTTGCAGTATTTAAAAGAACAGATACTCAAGTTCTGGAGACATTCCAAAAATGCTGAGCCATAAAAACATACTTGTAATAAGCATCATAAGATGCTTACTTTGAAAAGAGCAACACTTATTTAGTTGTATTTTGGTATGTTTGTTGAAGTTCAGTCTTATTACCTTACAGACACACCTCATTATACAGTTAAATTACTTTCCTTGCCCAAGTATGGTCGAAATATCTCTAGTCATTCATTAATTCAATATGTATTTCTTGAACACTATGATAACATGGTCTTGCATGCTGAGGGGGATACAAAGATTTGGGGAACATAGAGTCCCTGGATTTAGTAGGATGCCAAAAATAATCCTGCTGAAAATACAAAATATTATTTCACAAGTGGGCATAATGAAAGAAGGGAGTAATGATAGTTAAGTGGCAATAGACTTGGCTTTCTATTCTATAGGAGATGGAGAACCACTGAAAGTTTTGTAGGGGGTTAGAATGATAATAAAAACACTATTTTAGAAAGATTAGCCTGATGTTGCTATGAAGGAAAATTTAAGAAATGGGTCACAGGAAGTAGGGATAAGAAGTTGCTATAGAATTCTGGGTTTAAAATCAGGAAAGCTCTTCTTTATGAGTTCAAATCCAGCCTCAGACACTTACTACCTGTTGGACCCTGAGCAAGTCACTTAAATCTGTTTGCCTCAATTTCCTCATGTGTAAAATGAGCCGGAGAAGGAAACAACAAAGCACTCTGGTATAAAAGAAAAAAAATGAATTCAATTCTGATCACAAAAAAACAACAACCCTAGAAACACTTATATGAAGTAATGCAAAATGAAGTAAACAGATTAAGGAGAACATTGTACAAAGTAATAGAAATGAAGTATAATCCTCAGCCATGAATGGCAACTATTATTAGCAATGCAAAGATCCAAGACAACTCCACGGGACTCATGATGCAAAAGGCTATCCACTGCTATGGAAGGAACTAACAGAATCTTAATGCAGACTGATGCTTGCCATTTTTCATTGTATTTCTTCCATGAATTTTTCTCTAGTGTAAGCAATATGTGCCTTCTTTCACAACATGACAAATATAGAATTATGCATTATATGCTAACACATATACAGCCTATATCATATTGCCTGGGAGGAATGGAGGGGAAAGGACATGGATTGCAAAATGTCAGAAAACAATTTTTGAAAATTATGTTGACATGTAACCTGGGAAAAAATGAAAATTTTAATAAAAATAATAATTGAAAAAAGAAGCTGCTAAGAGTCTCGTTGAGAGCACCTTGAATTAAGATGAATCAATGAGAACAGAAAGAGGACAGATGCTGAAGGTTGCAAAAGAAGAACTGGCAATACTTAATGACCAGACTAGATACAAAGAGGAAAGATAAGGATGGATTCAAAGATAACCCTGAGATTTCAAGTCTGAATAATTCAGAAAATAGTTCTGAAGATGATAGTATCAAGTGCCCCATACCTTTTACATACTTATTTTAATTCACAGGTCTGGGTGCAATTAATTCCAAAAGGAGCATAAAGCAACCTGAAGCACCCAGCTCAAGTGGGGGAATATTTCATGCCAGAACTGAAAATGAGTATTAGACTGCCTCCCAGGTAATAAATACAGTCCTCCCCTTTCATGATGAAAGCTGAACTTTTATTTATTGTGCAATGTCATGTATATTTATGTGTTTATATTTATGAATATACATAAATATTAAACAGCATCAAAAGAATCAACACTTCATAGTGCTTGTGGGCTACATAAACTGTCAGCAGAAAGGCTTCATCTGCTCTGATGGGCAGCTGGTAACACAAGGATTCTGGCAAACATCTGGTCCATTTGGTAGCTCTGAATGGTGTCTGTAATGTAACATTGATGTTTTCTCAAAAGGCACAATCTTCTTCCTTATGTCAGTCAAGACTTTCCTGGTTCATTTATTTTTCTTCTGGGGCAAAGACATTTACACCTGTATGCAAACCGAGTCAACCAAGCCCAAAGTATCTTTTTCTTCATTCTTTCTTTCTGTGAGCTCACTATCCATTTATATTGCCCACAGGGTCAGTCCAGTATCTAGTATTCCTGAATACTGCTTCTTGAGAATGGCCAAATTTCATTTTACTCTATACATCTTGGTTATATTATTGTTTTGCTTTTTTTTTTATCAAACAGGATTGGTTGTGTTCTTATGCTGGAGGACTAGCCAAATGCTATTAAATTTTTGGAACTAATTGTCCATAGCATGAGGTTTCATCAGTTCCTGACACTCCCTTAAAGCCATCTTCTTTGCCTTTTTCTTCTCAATGGGACAATCTCACTTGGCAGAGAATGTGTTTGAGATGGAGCTAATCTCCTTGGTCTCAAAATCTTCTCTGGATGAAGTCAAAAAAAGCTTTCCATTTTAATGAGGAATGTGTGAACAAAACATGGTCTCAAATTAAAAAAATAATTCACAAGTTAATTGCCTCATAGTTTAATAGGAAAAGGGAGTTGAGGATTTTATACTTTCAGAGGTAGAAATGAAAAACCCCACATTTCCAAATAAGGTAGTGGTACTTACTAATATACCTTAATTAAAACTGGACCACGTTTTTTGTGTTCATCTCCCACAAAATACCTTATATGAATTCAGCAGAATTAGATATCTAGAGTAAGATTGTATAAAAAAAAACAATGGCTCCTAGTGTATTCACATATTGCCTGATGCTTTATCATTTATTCTCTCTGGCTCCTATACACAGCCATCCATCTAAAAAGGCTTCAGTTTCTGTGCCTTCAAGTTGAAAATATTAGGCTAAACTCAGAGAGAAATGCAAATGTTTTGTATCTTGAAAATACCAACACCTGAAATAGTTCTGGAACCTTGTGTCAATTAAAGCGACTTCTTTGTACAGCCAGGCCATTTACAATTTCTAACATAGCTAAGTCTCAATTATAAATAATGAATCCCATGAAGGAGTCACATTATTTGAATTTACACTGTATGTTTCCACTAGGCTACAATCAATTTCCATACTTTACATAATTGTAACTTCAAATAGTACGAATTCAAATACATATGACCACTCCGTGGGACTTATTATTCATACTAATCAGGACCTAGTTGTATTAGCAATTGCTCTCATTTACATTGTAGTTGCTACAAATTGTACCTTGGGTATACCATTAGAGGGAGAAAAAGTTGTTGGATAAAATTTAAGACACACAAAAATTAAAACAAAAATCATAAAACAGAAAAAAAACAAATTTAAAAAGAGATGACTTTTGAAATAGTAAGGGAAAAGATCAGAAATTCTAAGTTGCCAGTGAGAAAATGAAAGGACATGAGCCAAGAAATATGAAAATAATAATTCACTTATAGAATGCTTTTACATTTGTAAAGCAATTTCCTTAGAATGCTCCTGAGATGTAATGATTATTACAATCCTCAATTTAGAGATGAGGAAATCGGATTCTAAGAGGTTAGATAACAGAGCTGGTAAGAGTTCAAACTCAGATCTGTTCCTTATATCAACTCAACAAACCAAATCAACAAAAAATTTATTATGGAGCTACTATGTGGCAGCCACTGTGCTAAACATTGGGGATACAAAGAAATGCCAAAAACATTATTAATAACAAGCCAAAATTCAACAAAACATTCAACACTTTAGAATCTGGGTTCTCATGACATGAAGCCCCCATTCCTTTATCATGGTGAAATGAAATTTTTATTCAAATGACTGCTGGCCACACCATAAATTACTGTAGATGTCTATTCCAAATGCACACCTGAAACCTGCCTAAAAGCTCAGGAAATTCTAGGGAAAGCTGCAGATGTTCCTCAATGAAAGATCTGGGGCTAGTTGGTACAATAATTAGGAAAGACAGGTCTATTCATGGGATGAGTGAGGAGCCAGCTAACCACCTATACAGGAGATGCTGGCACTCTGCCTTCTGAAAGGAAACCACATGGTTGTGGAGTTGGTTCAAAGGCAATTTAGTCCAGATCTGAAAGATTTATCAGTAAAGTCTAGTAATTAGGAATCTAATTACCAATTCTGTACTAGATTGCAGTCAGGAAACTAACAAAAATAGCAACCATTTCTAGCTGATGATACTCGCTAACAGACTATTCTGTGGTCTTGAAGGAATAACCATGTCTATGTTGCTAATTCACAGGTATATAATGTATGTGCCTACATATGCATAACAACATTGAGGGGCATGATCTATATTTATCTTCCTGAGAAAGAGGACTTTGGGGGAAATTACAACAGACATTTAAATAATGGATCTTCTACCAGTGTAGAAGTATGCTTTTCTTTGTTTTGTTTTTTCTGTGTTCATATATTTTAATGTTCCAAACAGAAGGAAGATGCTTCCAAAATCATGGAAGAAAATGAACAGAGGATGATAGACTAGAAAGAGAAATATTCTGCTTATAGATGTTACAACAGTCCTATAATTATATTACCTAAATGTTTACTCAAAATGTCATCTGGAAAACATCCTGCTTTTGATATGAAAGTGGGCACTCCTGAACATAGGGACAACTACTCTTGTAGTCAATAAGACTTGGATTCAAATTCCACCTCATATGCTTACTAGCCCCAAGGTCCAAGGAAATTATTTAACCCTTCAGTGCCTCAGTTTAATCATTGGTAAAGTAAAAGAAGGGGACTCAATGATCTTTAAGGTCTCTTCTAGTTTTAAATGTATAATTTTATGACTTATTAACACTACAGAACAACTTCAATTTATTCATGAAGCCTTTTAAAACTCTCTAATTCTAACACATGGTAGATTTTAAAATATGGACTATTATAAACTTGTGTTAGTTGGTGGCAGAAACAAAGCAAAAGACCTGTCCCAGCAAATCACTGGGGATTGAGAGCCTAGTTCTGGCTAGAGGAACTGAAGAGCAATTGGATGAAAAGTGTTCCATCATTCTATGCTAATATTATTTGAGACTGTAGCTCAAATATAGGTCTCTTGGGAATGGGGGTAGTTGAGGTGTGTGTGTGTGTGTGTGTGTGTGTGTGTGTGTGTGTGTGTGTGTGTGTGTGTGTAGAGCATTCCTAGTGCCTGATTAGGAACCTGGAATAATAATGGTGGCAAGGGGGGAGAGGGGTTGGGAAATAGGGAAGGAACTCAGAGTTTTTTCCTATAATGTTCTTCATGTTTTTGATGTCATGGTCTCCTTTGGCCACATGGCGAAGCATAAAATATAGCTCAAAATAGTGTTTTTAAATGATAAATTACATGTGAACACAAAAGAAAACAATTTTATGGAAACTGTTATAAAATATTTAAAAATATGTTTGTGGACCCCATATTAAGAGCCCCTATTTTAGAGACTAGAGAAGAATATAGGAATTTTAAAGAACTCTGCATGAGTAAATGAGATCAGTTCATATCCAGTAGAGCTATAGATAGGACCATAGATTTATACCCCGAAGACACCTTAGAAGTCATCTAGTCTTATACCAGATGGGGGTAGATAGGCAAGGCAGTGGGCAGAGTGCTGGGTTTGGAGTCAGGAAGATCTGAGTTCAAGTTTGACCTCAGATACTTCCTAGCTGTGTGACCCTGGGCAAGTCACTAAACATGATTTGCTTCAGTTTCCTTCTCTGTATAATAAACTAGAGAAGGAAATGACAAACCCCAAATGGGGCCATGGAGAGTCAAACATGACTGAATAATAACAAAAGCCCTATACTTTTATCTTACAGATGAGGAAACTGAGGGCCAGAAAAATTAAGAGATTTTCCAAGGTCATGGGTAGTACATGGCAGAGAAGGGATTTGAACCCCAATTCTTTGACTCCAGGATCCAACAATATTCTTTCTAATGTACCACAAAGCCTTTAAGTAACTTCCAGGCTGCCTATTACTGCCAAAACTCATAGATTTTGTAACCTATGATTTTATTTGTGAAGGTATTTTGTGGTAGTCCCTAGAAGGAGGGGACAGGAAGCAAGGCTACCCATCTTGATTTCTTGCTGCCACCACACCCAGTCCTGCAACAAGAGGTAATGAAGATAAGGCCTCCTCAGCTGCTGCCTCATTACTGACCTTAACTCTCAGAGCCCTTTCTTCCTTCCTCCACCTAATAGCCAGCACGAAACTTGGGACAGATCACTTCCTCCCTATGAAATACTGGGGATCCTTGACCTGGGATAAGCCCATAATAGAAAAATAATGATAGAAAAAATAATAGAAAAAGTGATAGAACCTCGTGGGGATGATTGGAGAGAAAGAAGCACGAAGAGCTAAACAGTGGAATCTGTGACCAGGACCACCAAGGAACAGCTGATTTTGGGGGGCATTCCTTTCAGCATAAGTGAGGGAATCCTTCTGACTCAAACTTTGGGTTAGTCAAGGCCTGTGGGGCTTACAAAGGAAATTACTTGCTTCTCTAGTGACTAGAAAGGTTTTAAGAAATGGCTTAACCTCTGCTATTTATGGGGTAATCTTGATTAGTATGGCAAAGTAGACAGGACATTGAACTTGGAGACAGGAGGAGATGGGTTTGATCCTTCCTCTAGCATTTAGTAGCCAAGTGACCCTAAAAAAGATTCTGGTCTTGTTTCCTCAAGGTAAAATCAGGGGAGTGGATTTGATGACCTTCAGGTCCCCTCCTGCTCTAGAATTTTGATCCTATGGTTTCTTTGGGACTTAGTTCTTTCATTTATAAAATGAGGTGGTTGGACTATGCCGTCTCTAAAGTACCTCCCAGTTCCAAGTCCTATGATCCCTAAGAATAACATGTTGGGGTCATGGAAAGCAAGGGAGAAGTAAAAAAGATTTACATGATAATTTCCCAAGTCTTCCTCTTTTCAAAACCCCTGGTAATAAAATGCTTTTTAAAAGTTCAGATCCCCTATTAGAAAACAATACTGCTTTTATTTTATAACCCTGGGCAGTTATGTTATATTTCTTATATTACCTTGGGTAGTTATATTATGTTACTTATATTATGTAATAATACATTATATTAATTATATTATATTATACTATATGATATGATATGATGTTATATTATATTACATTACCTTGGGCAGCTAGGTGGTATAGTAGGTAAGACTACTGGTCCTAGAGTTGGGAAAACCCATCATACTCAGTTCAAATCTGGTCCCAGACACACAATAGCTGTGTGATCCTGGGAAAGTCACCCTGTTTGCCTCAATTTCCTCATCTCTAAAAAATGAGCTGGAGAAGGAAATGGCAAATCACAAGAAAACTCCAAATGGATCATAAATAGTTGGGCAAGACTGAAATGACTTAACAACAAATATTGTCTCATTTGAGACTCCCAACAACCCTAAGATAGTAAGTGTTATTATCCCCATTTTATGGATAAAGGGACTGAGGCAAATGGAAGTAAAGTGACCAGGCCAGGGTCCCATCACTAATAAGTATCTGAGGTGAGATTTGAACTCTAGTCTTCTGATCCTAGGTCTAGCACTCTATCTACCATGGTGCCTCACTTCTTCCTATGGATTGTATCCATGGTATAGGTTAAAAGCTTTTATTTTTCTTTCTGCTACTCAATAAAAACGCTTTTATTGCCTATGTACAATATGAAACATTGACGTGGCATTTTGCTCCTGTGTTTTCAGAGCTAAAATTATTAAAATGTTGAAAAATGGGAGAATGGTAACAGTGGGTTATTTTAAATATTAATATTCCAATGGGGTTTTTTCCCCATGGGTATCCTTTCTAAAGTCATGCAAACTGCTTTCCTGTACAGATCACAAAATCTCAGAGCTGGAATAGAGACAAGAGGCCACTTAATTCAACCTGAACCTGACCCCAAGAATTACCTCTAAAATGTCATTAATAGAAACCCTCTAAAAAGAGAGAAGCCACTGCATTCTGGGGCAATACTTCTTATAGTTCTAAGGAAGTGTTTCCTTAAAGCAAGCCTAAAGTTGATCCTCAGTAGTCAACTAATGAACTAATACCTATTAAGTACTTACTAGGTGCCAAGCATGAATTTAAGTGCTAGGGATATCAAGAAAGGAAAAAAACAGCCCCCACTCTCAAAGAGCTTACTTTTTAATAGAGTATAAAAACATGGAAGTATGTAGGTACATACAAGAAGTATATTCTTTCCCATTAGTCCTAGTTTTTCTCTCTGGGATCAAATAATTCAAACCTAATCCCTTTTCCACATAACAACTATCATGTGCTCCCAGGGAGGAAATATGGTACAAAAGAGAGATTGGAAAGACCACCCCCAACCCAAATTTGAAGTCAGAGAACTTGGGTTGGAATCCTGGCACAATTTCTAGTTTTCGTAGAGTAATACATTCAGAGATAACAAGAGCTGTTGGCACTCATTTAGTCCTACCCCTGAGTTTATAAGCCGGGTGATGAAAAACCAAAAAGGTTAAGTAAATTGTGTAAAGTCAGATGCAGGGAGCAAGTGATAGGTTTGAACCCAAGTCCTCTAACTCCAAATCCAGTGTATTTACGGTTGTATCACATTGCTTCTCTATAAAATGAAATAGTTGGATTAGATGATCTCTAAGAAGATTCCTAAGTCACTTCATCCTTTTTACCTCAGCTTCCTCATCTATAAAGTGAGCTGGAGAAGGAAATGGCAAACCACTGCAGTGTTTTTGCCAAGAAAATCTCAAATGAGATTAGTGAAGAGTCAGAGACAATTGAAATGACTAAACAACATCAAGATACTTTCTATTCCACTCTACGATCCTGTTAAAAGTTTTTCCAAGCTGTTTTATGTGATAATATATGTATAACCCAGCTTAAATTGCCTGCCAGCACCAGGAGGGGGAAGAGAAGGGAGGGAGATAAAGTTAACCACATAACTTGGGAAAACTTGCATGGAAAATCATTATTAAGTGTAATTAGTAAAAAACATTAAAAAACACAAAAATAAACTATTTTCCAGGCAATAGTTACTATTCAATTCCTTTGGGATGCTCTTCACCATCTTTGTCTCCCTCTTCTGGATACCCTGCAAATTATCAACATCCTTCCTAAAACATAGCCCCCCTCCCCCCCCAAATTGATCACAATATTCCAAATGTGGCCTATTCAGGATAGAGGACTCTGGGATCATCACCATCATGTTACCCCGCTTCAATTCATTCTAGGCTTCTCCCATCTCACACCCAGATCTTAAAACTAATCTTATACACTATGTTGCTCTTTTTTTTTTTACCTGTTACCTTCCATTTTAGAGTCAATATTGTATATTGGCTACAAGGCAGAAAAGCAGCAAGGGGCTAGGCAACAGAGCCGAGTGACTTTGCCCAGGGTCACACAGCTAAGAAATGTCTGAGGTCACATTTGAACCCAGGCCTGGCTCTCAGTCCACTTAGCCTGCTAGCATCCCCTCACACTGTGCTACTCTTTGTATTTATCCTTCATAACTGTCCTTGCTGTCATCTTCTACATTGGTTCTGAGAAAGGGCACTGGCTTTGATGTTAGAAGAGACTTGGATTTTAACCTACCTCTGAATATATTTTCAAGTATATCCAATATATTGTATTGCTTTACTATACTTAGGAGTCACAAGGTAGGAGAAGGGAAGGGTGTTCCATGTGAAGATAGAGGATCTTTGGGAAGTGAAAGTGATATTTTAAAAATAAAATAATAACAATCATAACAAATAACAAAAATTACAGTAAAAATAAAAACAATTAAAGAAAAAAGAATTGGCATCTGCTTCTTATACTCACTGTGTGACCCCACAAAGCCACTTAACCTTTCTTTAAAAAAACAACTTTTTCTTCTGTCTTGGAATTGATACCAAATATCCATTTCAAGGCAGAGCAGTAAAGGGCAATTAAGGTTAAGTAACTTGCCCAGAGTCACACAGATAAGATGTATCTTGGGCCACATTTGAACCCAGGCTCTCTTGTCTCTAGGGTGGGTGCTCTATCCACTGACTTACTTAGCTGCCCCTCACTTAACCTTTTCAGCTTCCTTAAATATAAAAATCTTATTGAGAATAGAGCTGTGGTGAGGAGCAAAAAGAGATAAGGCATATCATCTAATAAATGTCAGCCATTATCATTCTCTTATTCAATGGACTGGAATTGCCTCTCATGAGACAGTGTTATATGTACTGGGGAGAATGGCAGGCTCTGAGTGCAGAAGATCTGGGTTCAAAAACCATGTCTGATACTGACTGGCTGTGCGACCATGAGTAAGTAACTCACAATCTCCCTTAGCCTTAGTTTCTTCATATGCAAAGATGGATATAATAATACCTACTGTTTGCACCTCTGAGGGTTGTTGGCAAGACCAAGTGAGATAACCTTTGTCAAGCACTATCCAAAACTTACAGTACTGGAAGCATTAGCTCATGTTGTTATTGATTATTGCTTAATTTCCCCAATACCAAAGGACACAGAACTTGGGAGGATCTCCTTTTGAATGGTGTTTAGTCGTCTCCCCTTAGCTATACTTGACCTTTTACTGAAGAAAACTGCTTTTCAATCCTATTACCTTTTTTCCTTATTTTTCTGGGGTCCAAATGTAGTTCCAAGGAGAGACTCTGTACGTCTCTGGGTCATTTTAAGAAACCTGTCAGCATAGAATCAACCACAGGAAAGAGCATCATTTCAGGAAAGTCGAAGGTTTCTTTGCCTCCAGGTCTTATGAGTCTATACTGGAGCCTGAAACCCCCATTTTGGGAAAGCTCACATAGGTTTAAAGCCAGAAGGGACCTTAGAGGTCATCTAGCTCAACTGCTTCATTTTACAGACAAGAAATTTGGGGCACAAAGAGGTTAAGTACAGAGTAATAATCAGCCATGGCCAAATCAGGAATAAGTAGAACCAAAATTCTCTGCCTCCAAATCTAAGACTGTTTCTACAGTTATCTGGAAGGGATAATATTGTTGGCTGTAGTGGTCAGGCATTTCCGATATGTCCAGCTTTTAATGACATAATTTGAGGTTTTCTTGGCAAATTAATGGAGTGGTTTGTCATTTCCTTCTCCAGCTCATTTTACAGATGAGGAACTGAGGCAAATAAATGACTTGTCCAGGGTCACACAGCTAGTGTATCTGAGGACAGATTTAAATTCAGGTCTTCCTGATTCTAGGCCAGGCATTCTATAGTATCATTGGAACTCCTTTAGGTAGACATGCTTATCAGATTTGCTAACTATCACCTAACATGAGCAGGGCTATGAGGCAACAGAAGAAAAAATTTCTGGAAAGAAAAAGAAAGGAAATGGTTTGTAGTATGATTTGCTAGAGTATGCCAAATGCCCGGGGTAAGTAGACATGCAAATTTTGCCATTTTTTAAAACTTTGCCATTTTAATAATTTTTCTTAGGGCTAGCTTATTCTCACACTATTTTTATTGTGGCAAAGATGTAAGGTTCAATTCAATTCAAAAATGCTCAGCCCATCTATGTTTTTCAGATTACTGAGATTTCAGGTAATTGACTGGAATTACTCTAATTGAAGGTATTGCCCACTTGGCATATTTGGGTAATTAAGTATATAAATGAGATTTTCTTAGGTACACTCCAATTACTAGAATGAAATTCACATAGTAGGTCAAAGACATTTAAACAAATACCATAAGAGAAAGTACCCTGGGGCTGCTACTGAATAACACACCCTTCATGAAGGTTATGCTTCAAACACCATTCTTGCTTCTCACTTATCGAACTTGCAACATTCTATCTAAATTAACATACAGAAGTAATTGGAAACATAGAAAATGGCAAGCTGATGTAGGAAAAACAGATGATTGGATTTCTATCCAATCATCACAGCAAACTATAAAGGAATGGGACCAGATGTGATGAATTAAAATTAACATAACTAGAATGCTACTAAAAGCAGAAAGTAGTTCATATTTTAGAACAAGGGTTGGTAAACTATGACCGATAGGTCAAATCAAGCCCATCATCTGTTTTTACATGACTTTTGAGCCAATATGTATTTTTTCTTTTTTATATTAGGGGAAAACAGTATGAGAGACTATATAATGGAAAATATTAAATGCATATAATATAAATATTAAATACACAATGAAAATATTAAATATTAAGTACAATATCCCATGATCAATGTAGATTCATGACACTTTATTTCTGCTTTTGTGTCCAATGGCATCTTTATTTAAGGGCAAGAAGGCATTATGTATATACAGAATGGAAGACTGCCTTGATAAAATGAATGGCCTCTAAAAATATTTTCCTTATTTTACACTGAGACTGATTTTATATAAAGAGAATCCATAATTAAGAGTTTTCTCACAATACAATGCAACAGAGAGAATGGATCCAGGGATAGCCATTTGAGGACAGAGAAGAAATAATTGAAGAAAGAGAGTATTGGCAAGAGGGATACAGACTGAGAGGAAGGCCTCAGGAGGAACTTCAAGAGCTGAGTCAAAAAGAATTGGCAGCACAAGAACTGGGGTGAAAGGAGAAAGACAAAGTGGGAGTGAGCTATGGGAGAGACAGAAGGGGGGAAAATCAAGCTGAAGTCCCCAAGTGTAATAACCTCTCAAGGAGTGAGAGGAAGTCCAAGAAAATGTCTATTCATTCACTGACAGACACTGTAATGAACTCTACTTACAACTTCACCCAACTGTTTCTGGTAACCTGAATTTTGCTTTGACCACAAGAAGGTTAGGGCTTAGTCAGGAATAATATAAATTTAAAGTAAGGCAGAGAGCCAAACCTCTGCCTAAATGTTAGGAATTTTCCTAACTAGGGACTTACAGAGATTGTGATTAAACTCCTATCTTTTTTGTTTAATATAAACCTCCTAAAGCAGTGGAAGAGAGAACCATGTGAGTCTGAGGACAATAAGTGAGCTAATTATTATAATAGGGTTATGACTGATTATATCTCCAGGAACAAAGTAGGTAGGGAGAAAAGGGCATTAAATCGCTGTGTATCACATTATATCAATCTTCAATCTCAACAATACCTGCATCCATTGGTGTTTCTTACATAGATTCATTTTGCACACAACTTTTCAAAAGCATCTACTGTGTAAACCAAGGTACATCTCTATACAGAGCTATGACACAGAAACTTATCACTTTCTGAAGAAGAAATACCAGGGAACTTAAAAATCAAGAATCTAGAACCGTCTTCTTGTCTTGTTAAAGCAAGTATATTTATTATTTCGTAGGGATTGCCAAAAACTAAAACAAGCAAGCAAGGCCTTTTTTTCTCATATAGCTAGGCAAAACCTCATGATATATCTCTGCCTTGAAACTAGGTCACAGACTGGCAAGAGGAATTTCCTTTGCAGATGAAAACTGCCATTCGAAAATATTCTATGGGAAGTTCAGTTGTTCTGGCTAATCTCATTTATCTTGAGCCTTCATGAAGGACTCAAATCCCTAAATCCAGAATTGCACCCAGGAACAATGGGTCATCAGTGTCAACTCTAGAGCATGACCTTAACTTATTTCATAAAGCCCAATAACATTTGTCCACTTTTAGAAGAGGCAACTCTCCTAGAATGTTAGCATGAAAAATACCAGAGAGGATAAACATTTGCTTAGAGAGCCACATGGGCTCCCAGATACAGTACACTTTGTCACTGTATTTGCATGAAACCCAGATCGACTTGTACTGCTCCCAAGAAGATCCAAACACATTGGACTGCCAAAACATCAAGTTCAATAGCACATCTTTACAACCTGCAGAGAGATTCCTATATTTTTCTTCCGAGTATTTGATTTTTCCAAACAAAAGGGCTCCTCAAGCACACAAAACTGAAGGGTGAACTGATGAGCCGTTCTACATATATATAGAATGTGCAAGTAATAAAGCATGCTTTTCAGCAAGCAGTGCTTTGTTTGGAAGAAATTAGACTTTGCCTTTTCACAATGCCCTCTTGCCAAGCTCATTGTGCTTTCCTAACTTAAAATTAGTCTTTTAGGTGCATGCTGCTTCCAAAAGAAATCTATTTGCTCTATGATCATTCAGGTAACCACTCCAATATTGAATTTATCTTTGCTGGCAGGCAATCTAGTTCTGCCTCACTACAACCCAGAGAATCATCATCATTTTTTTTAACTTTTGTATAATTTTTTGATTATGTGAATAGTTTTGCATAATTGTTTCCAAAGATTTAGAATAAGCATCACATATAATAGAAGCAAAGAAATTAAGCACAAAGCTGTGTGTGTGTGTGTGTGTGTGTGTGTGTGAGATAGAGGATTTGTCATTGATTATCTGCTTAATCTATGGATTAATTATTATTAATTATGGATTAATCTATGCTTAATCATATAAAACTATGATTGAAAACTCATCCCCTCCTTTTCCTAAGAAAAAATGAAAGAGCAAGAAATATCAAAACTGAAGTGATAAAGTTACAAGAAGCACAAGCTTGCTAAGGACTATGAGGATCTGCAGACCACAAACCTAAGCCACAACCTAGGGTACCATAGCATGATATGATGCTGAGTCATTGAAATAACTTGGAGAGAATGATGGGGAGAAAGCTGATGCAGGGAGGTCATTCTTGTCATTCTGCTGGGTGGGAACAGAGTTAGTGATCGCTATCCTAGTGCCTATTTTCCTTCTGCCTTCTTATTCTTTCAAAGGAAAGATGGATTTCTTTCTTCTCCCCATCTTTTCTTCTTTCCCTTAAGCCTTCCTTGATATCTTTTATTAGCCACCTGGGCAGCTTGATGGAGCAGTGAATAGAGGGCTGAGCCTAGAGTCAAGGAAGACTCAGACACTTACTAGCTGTGTGACCCTTGACAAGTCACTTCATCTCATTTGCCTCAGTTTCCTCATTTGTAACATGGGCTGGAAAAGGAAATGGCAAAACCATTCTAGTATCTTTGACAGAAAAAAAATAGGGTCACAGAGTCAGATGCAACTGAAAAGTACCTAAACATTAGTCATGCATTTTCCAAAGAAACAAGTTTCTTTAAATGTGTGCTGGTGCTTTTTTCATTTCTCTTCATCTGAGTCCTCAGAGAAAAGTTTAAGTAAGCTTGATGGCCTTGGAAAAGAGAGAGGTGACTCTGCCTTTTTAATTGCTATAATTTCTACCAGCTTGGGGCTTGAGACAAAGCAAAGAGATTTTGATTCCTAGCATGTTATTAAACTCCCTCAAAGCAGTCCAAAAAATGCATCTCAAATATCTTAGACAAATGAGCTGACAATATGGTGGAAGTGATGGGAAGAGAAGGTTAAGGAGGTAGAGAGATGCAGTTCCTGCCCTCAGAGCTAAATAATTGCCTTAGACTGTTAGGTCCTTCTCTGTTATTTCCAGGAAAGGTTCAATGAAACTCTGCCCCTTCCAGTCCCCAGGTAGAACCCATAACTAGAGGAAAAAGTCCTACCCAAAGGGAAGAATTAGGAATAAAGTGAGCCTCAGGAGACTGGAGACTAACCAAGAGGGAGAAGCTAGTTATACTCTGCAAAACAATACTATACCTACTTTCTGACTGTTAGATATGTATCCCTACCTCTTAGCATGCTGCCCAACAAAGAGTAAGTGCATAATAAGCACTTGATGATTGATTGATTAAAATTTCTAGATGAAAATTTAGTGTGCTGTAGCTATTTGTACTGAGAATTATGGGTTGTTATACTGAGAAAAACTGATTGAGACATCTCTTCTAGGAAATCCAAAAATACTTTGTTCACTGTGTAATTACATCTAGTCTTATCACTGTAGGAATTTTCCAAATCAAAGACCTCTCAGAGTTAGCAGGTCTGAAGTTTCAGAGGAGGCATAGTTTTTCAAGAGCTTATTGGCTCTTACTAGAGATAACTTTTCTAGAGCTTATGATCTCTTATTGGCTAAAACTTTTCCAGAGCTTATTGGCTCTTGCTAGAGATTCCTTTTCCAGGGCTTACAGACTTTTTGGAAAAGAACAATTACAATCATTACACATGAAATATAGTAGCTTCTATAGTCTGATCTATAACAGTGGATGTTACAAAATATTAAAATCCTCAATACCTAACCCAATGCCTTGTACAAGATAAGCAGTAAATATTGATTTTTTAAACTGAATTACATATTGAAAATCTCAGACAGACCATTAAGAGACTATCATGGGGGCAGAGAGATAGCTTAGTGGATTGAGAGCCAGAGAGTATCTGATTCAGGTACTTTTAGCTGTGTGGTCCTGCATAAATAACCCCATTGCCTAGCCCTTACCACTTTTCTACCTTGAAACCAATATGCAGTATTGTAAGAATGCAGAATGTAAGGGTTTAAAAAAAGAGGCTATCATTCTTATTGCAGGTTTGTTCCTTAGGAAAACCTCTACTTAACATTAAAATTCTTCCTGATTTTGATCACACAAGAGAAAACTAATGCAAAGCTATTATTTGTTAAATCGCAGTAATAATGATTTTTTTTGCTTGGTAGTAACTTTTAAAGACTATACCATTAGTTGTAGAGAGTTTGTGATCTGTATCAGAAGAATAAATATTCACAACAACATAATCACAGATCATTGAACCTTGAAGTATTTAGAGAAGGAGGAGATGGAAAAGGAGAAGAGTAGGAGGAAGAAGAGAAAGAGGAAGAGGAGGAAGAAGAGGAAGAGGCGGAAGAAGAAGGAAGAAGGAAGAAGGAAGAAGAAGAAGAAGAAGGAAGAAGAAGAAGAAGAAAGAAGAAGAAGGAAGAAGGAAGAAGAAGAAGAAGAAGAAGAAGAAGAAGAAGAAGAAGAAGAAGAAGAAGAAGAAGAAGAAGAAGAAGAAGAAGAAGAAGAAGAAGAAGAAGAAGAAGAAGAAGAAGAAGAAGAAGAAGAAGAAGAAGAAGAAGAAGAAGAAGAAGAAGAAGAAGAAAGAAAGAAAGAAAGAAGAAGGAGGAGGAGGAGGAGGAGGAGGAGGAGGAGCAGGAGCAGGAGCAGGAGCAGGAGCAGGAGCAGGAGGAGCAGGAGCAGGAGCAGGAGGAGCAGGAGCAGGAGCAGGAGCAGGAGGAGCAGGAGCAGGAGCAGGAGCAGGAGAAGAAGAAGAAGAAATGCTTAAAGAGAGTGTGAGATAAGCTTTTTGAAAAGCACCAGGTTACCCCTTAAGTGTGCTATTCAGGATATGCCAGAAGGAAAACAAGCCATTCTGATCTGTTTGGTCACTAAACTAGTATCTTGTGGAAGCTTTACTCTTTTTCCCACCCTCTTTCCCCTATCCTCCTAAATTAGGTAAACTCAAGTTTCCAGCTAACCAATGTTAAGAAGGCCAACCCAACGAAGAAAGGCTCTTTATCACTATAAAATGTAGATATCAGATGTAGTCTTGAGTTCTAAGTCTGTACAGTCAGAAGCATCAGCCCTGTATCTAGAACTTTGAAAGCATATGCTGCCATTGAATTCACAAGAAAGAGTACACAATGCATAATCAGACTTTGTTTGTTGAAAGGACCTTAAAAATCACCCAGTTCAAGCCAGTCTTTTACAAGAATCCCCTCCTGGACACACCCAACACGTGGTCATCAAGCCTTCATTAAAGACTTCTGAAGTCTTCTTATTATTTCCTCTGGCAGGTCATTCCACTTATAGAATGCTGTAGTTGGTGGGAACTTTTTCTTTCCATCAGGTCTAAATCTGCTTCTCTGATTTCTCCCCCTGTTTCTAGTTCTGTTCTATGGAGTCAATTAGAACAAGTCTATTCCATCTTTCTCTCATACAGTAGCTTTCAAATATTCAGACAGTGATCATGGTCCCTTTCTTTTCTTTTCTCCAATCTAGTTTTGCCCAGATCCTTCAACTGATCCTTGAATTTCATGTTTTCTCTTTAAAGGTTCATTGATTCCTTTCAGTTTTATATTATAATCATTCCAGCATAAACCACTCCTCCTCACTCTGTCTTGTGAGGCTTCTCTTATAATACAAAAAACAATAACTAAGCAAAACCAAGAAAAATAACCACAGGTAATATACAACAATAAGCAGCTAGGTGGCTCAGTGTATAGAATACTGGGCAGGAGTGAGAAAGACTTGAGTTCAAATTCAGCTTCCAGACACTTTGTAACTGTGAGACTGGGTAAATCACTTAATCTCTGTTTCAGGTCATCAAATGAAAAATGTAATAACAGCACCTATCTTTCAGAGTTGTTAAAAGGATAAAGTGAGGGAAAATTTGTAAAGTACTTTGCAAATTCTAAAGTACTATAAATGATAGCTTTCATCATTAAACTGTATGCTTATCTCATTAACCCTCAGGAAAGAAGTAAGGTATGTCTCCTAAACTCTTCTCTAAATAATAATACTAATAATGATACTAAGAAGTTTTAATATCTAATATGGCATACCAATAGATATAGCACATAGGAAGCTCATTGGGAGGAGGAGGGTCTTCAGTAATTGTTAAGAGAATAAAGAAGTCGTGAGATCCCAAAGTTTGAATACTGCTACTATAAGGGAATTTTTTCTTTTTTAAGGAAATAGAAATGAGCATGACCTATTCAAGATGAAGTAGGGTTGAGGGGGGGGGGGCTTTTGTTAATCACACATTCCCTTTCTAGCTCTTCCCAAACCACCTCTTTAGTAATTTGTTTTGTAATTTTGCTAGGATTCAAAGTTATGTTCATTGTACTATTATAGTTAGCAAGTATAGAGTTTGCTTAGATTTAATGTCTCTAATTCATGTAGGGTGGCTAAATGTTCTCTTATAATGATCTCCTTTCTGATCTTGGGTTTTGACTTCCTATTTACCATTTTTGTTTTGTCTTTTTGACTCTCCACATCATTCTCTTGGCAGAGAAAAGGAAAGCAAAATAAGTTGAGTAATTCTGCTTTTTCTTTATTGACTCATGATCATTATATTTCCTCAAGTCACAATTAAATTTCTTCCTTTTTCCCCTAAATACCTTTTTAAAATCCTGGATTGTTGTCTTTATTCTTTCATAGAATCAACTGATCCTGAGTTTCACTCTCTTGATACTATTCTTATAATATCTTGTTGATACTGTATATTCCCATTACACTATTTTGTTCAGCATAGGTTCTTTCAAAACCTTTGTTGAGAAAGGAGCTCTTTGTGCATCTTCGGAAATCTCTGTAAGAGAATTTTCTATTTTCTTACTCACTGGAATTGTTTCAGTTTGTGTCATTAGAATTTCATTCTTGAAAGCTTTTTTTATGCCTCTTGGCTATAAAATGTTCAGCTTTTAGATTGTGTCTGTTCTTTTTTCTATACCCTTTGACATCTTATTTCCCCATATCTATAGTTTATGTCAGGCTATTCTCACTCAGCTTTTCTCTCCTCTGACAAGATTTCCAAAATAGAGTGATCACTTCTCTTGAAGTTCTAGTCATATCTAATCAGCAATCAGTTCCTTCATGTTGGACATAATCATGTTCATAACAGAAGCTCTTTCCCTTCCTTTTGAAGCATAAGCATTCACCTAGATGATGTATTTCACTTGTTCCTGGCACATACAAATCAACTGGAAAGTCCAATATCTTTGTTAAAATCCTTCTGTATTTTTCTCAAATTATCCATTATCTCTCCCAGATTTTATCTTCTGTTTCAAAACTGAGATGTCACATGTATGAAAAGAAAAAACCCAACAACAACAAAAACCTGACAGAATGCCTCACAACAGGACAGGGAATAAAGGATATGGATTAAAAGTAGAATCCAGCTATCCTCTAGAGGAGAAAATACCAGCAACCAAAAAAGATGACAAACCATAAAGCAAACTATTTGGGGGGGGGGGCAGTAGAGCAGGAGGTATCATGGTTATCTGGAATATGATCTAATAGACATAGATCCTCATCCAAGATCAGTCACAGGTCACCTATTTGAGTCTGGACAACTCATTTGATATTGAGTTTCCTTACCAATAAAAAGTTTAGGGTCTATCTAATAATCTAAGATTCCTCTGGTCACAAAATTCTATTTGGTTTAAAACATTAACCACAGGGCAGCTAGATTGCTCAGTGGATTGAGAACCAGGAGGGTTCAAATCTGGCCTCAGATGCTTCTAGTTGTGTGACTCTGGGTGAGTCACTTAACCCCCATTGCTTAACCCTGACTGCTCTTCTGCCTTAGAACCAATAGAGGATATTGATTCTAAGACAGAAGGTAAGAGTTAAAAAAAGCATTAACCAAAAACAACAATAACAACAAAACAGCAAAAACCTAAAAGTACATTTGCTTACACATCAGAAGCCATAGAAGAGATTCCATAGAGAGTATTAAGAAAATTCTCTGATTGTTTGCTGCTTCTTAGAAGCTTAACATAAATGAAACATCTATTAGCATAGGCAACTTCAACATAGCAACAGCTCAGAATTGTGAGGATCATTCAGTTTTCACTGCACATTTCAAAGTCTATATTTTTTATGTGCCATGCTTTCTGTGTGCATGTGCGGCTTGTAAGAAGTTGGTACAAACTGGATTAAGAAAGCAGATGGCAGGGCACTCACACTATTATTTTGAGCTTCAAAGCTATACCCCCCTCAGAGCAAAGACATAGATTTCTTCTCAGCACCCACTTATCACAGAGTCAAAGATCAGCTTTCTCTCCTCATTAAATCTGTAGACTTCCAAGTCAGTTTCAAAACATACAGAAAACTAGGCTCCATTCAGTTAGAATGACTAGATGTTTTTCAATAGTTTACTGGTCAGGTTCACATTGTTTCCAAAATAAATGTTCTTTTTTACAAAATGACTCTTCCACCCACTACCATCCAATAAAAAGACCCAAGTATGGGAACTAGAATTAGAAAAAAGTAGATTTTTGTGAAGTTTTAGCCCCCATTTTTTCCATTGTGAATCTTATACCAAGGAGGTAAAGGGAGTATCTTTTAAAAAGTCCTAACTATCTAGAAGCCTTTTTAAAATAGAACAGATACTCATCTGTTCATATTGGTTCAGATATAATCTTGTAGGAGTCTCTTAACCAACTCTAATTTTCTTTCTTCCAGCTCACCAGGCAACTTCCAGTGCTATGATTCTGTAAGTTTTGCGATTGCAGTCACATAGATTCATACCTCAATGTGGATAAATAATATAATTTCTTGAGCCTTTTAAATGAGTATTCAACATAGGAAAGGCTTTGAATTTAAAATTTTCCTGTTGGTTTTAAAGTTTTGAACATTCAAGGTACTTCTCACCTTCTACCTACCCTAGTGCCTATTGTCCTTCTTTGAATTTAAATTTTTCAAAAATCCTCTTCAAAGTTTGTTGTTGTTTCAGTCATGTTTGGCTCTTTATCACCCCATTTGAGGTTTTCTTTGCAAAGATACTGGAGTGATTTGCCTTTTCCTTCTTCAGCTTATTTGACAGATAAAGGAACTACAGCAAATAGGGTTGAGTGATTTGCTCAGAATCTCACAACTAGTCTTGGGCCAAATTTGATCTCTGCTCTTCCTGACTCTAGATCCAGCACTTTATCCACTGGGTCACCTAGCTGTCCAATCTTCAAAGTTACATTAAAGTTACTTTTAACCTGATTTCATCGCTATAAAATGAGTATGGAGAGAGTGGATAGAATGTGATTTTACTTTAGTGATAGTCTTGATTCTGTAGCTGCACCTACTAACAAGAACACCTGTGGTAAAGAGTAGGGAGCATTCATTGGATTTGGAGCTGGCAGATCTAGGCTGTAATCCAGTCAACTACTTACTATCTTTATGAACTTGGACAAATCAGTTTCCCTTTCTGGGACTCAGTGTTCTAGTCTGTAATAAAATGATGGAGTTAAATGATCTCTGAGGTCCATTCTAACTCTAAAATGCAATCATCCTTAATTAAACAGTTCCAAATTTGTCGGTGTTTCTCACACCAATGAAAACTTAACCTTTCTCTCTTTCACTGACTTAATACCTGATCCACCCAATTACAAGATCTCCTGATTTTATCAGGATCCTGCTAACAACATTTTCAGCTTTCTGCATCCCACTATTCACTTGCACGTGCAGCTTCCATTGACTGCATCCCATCTGCTTCTGATACTATCCCAGCACAGTAACTCTGAATGAATTTGGCCCTTTGTTTCTTGCAATCAGCCTCACTTTTCCACTATGAGGATTTCAGTTTAATACTAACCCAGAGATAAGCAGATGCCACAGCAGTAAGACAGGAGAAAAAGGACATGAAAGCAGACTTTATAGCTGGCATGTAAAAAAAATCCTATGTGTAAGAGAGAGAGGGAGAGAGAGAGAAAAGGAGAGAGGAGAGAGAGAGAGAGAGAGATCAAGAAAATAATGGTAAAGGAACCAAGCAGATAGAGAATTTAATACTTAGTCAATCATTACTGGAAAATACTATCTGTTAGTATCAGGAAAATAGTAAATGTTCCTTTTACTTACCCATTAATAAATTCAACAACAAAAAAAATAGGATAAAAGAAATGGCTTGAAACAATTCTTTTCAGGTTTTTGTTTTGTTTTGTTTGCTGGATAAAGTATTAATTTCACTTCCTTAATGCAAATTTAAAAAAAAACTTCTTGAGGTCAGGAGCTGTTTCAAAATTGTGTCTCTGTATCCTCAGTCCCTAATCCAGTATCTGTCACATATTAAATGATTAGGAAATATTTGTTAAACTGACTCCAGGATGCACAGTATGTATTTAATATGCCTGGAGTATAAGTCACCCTTAGGCATGACCTCCTTTAAAAATAAAACAAACTACCTAGCCATTTGCTATTACATGGTGTCATGCAGAAATCTCTAGTTAATTTTGGTTTCCAAAAGCCTTTTTACTATCCAAAACAGAGATGTAACAGAGAATAAATAATCAAGTTTAAATAATTAATTTTAAAAATTAAGCACCTACTATGCTTAAGGTTCCTTGTTTAGGGTTGGTGAAACAAAAGTTCTAATTTAATAATAAAGGAAGGCATACACACCAATAACTAATACAAGGGACTAAAAGGCAAGGGAAGGAAATATACAAGTAATGTGTTATAAGAAATCAGAGGACGAAGTGAATGAGAGAAAGCAGTGTCAGAGTTGTACTTTTGTATCGGGTAGGCACACTATTTTTTCCTACTTTTTAAAATTATAATGGTAATCTCTAGTATTAGTTGCCAAAATGCATGGGTATTATATTGGCATGACTTTCAACTGATTTCCATGCATTTTATCTATGATTTGCTTATATAGTATAATAAAATATCAGAATATTAGTTTACATGGTCCAATAAATGTAAAATATAATCCTGCTAATTTTTTATTCACTAGTCTACAGAGCAAAACTAGTCACAAAAGAGGAAGCAGGTTAAAAGTAGATTTTATTACATGAAACAAGGGAGGCAGAGCAATAAGTTTATAAATGACTAAGCTGGACAGGGTAGCTAAAAAACAACTTTGATAAAGGAAGTAGAATGGAAGATAATTGAAAGTTACCTCACTTGGGGTAGCTAGATGGCTCAGAAGAAGGCAGGCCTAGAGACAGTAGGTCCTAGATTCAAATTTAGCCTCAGATACTTCCTGGTTGTATGATGCTGGTCAAGTCACTGACCCTCCACTCTCTAGTTCTTATCACTCTTTTGCCTTGGAACCAATACATAGTATTGATTCTAATAAGAAAGATAAGGTTTGGGTTTTTTTTAATTATCTGACTAAGAAAAAATGTTCCATCAAAAATGATAAGTTTGGTAGGAATATGATATATAAAAATTCAGTAACAATGGCTTGTAGTCAAGGATCCTTAAGATGATTAGAAATCAACAATATAAATCTGTTTTTCTTTTTTTACTAATACTTACATGATAATGATCATGACACCCTGTTAGCAGGGAGTCATCCTTCTACTTTGTTATACTATTGATCAAGCCATAATCATTGTAAGATGTCTAGGTACTCCCTCTACATTTAATAAAGGTGAAAATAATGGAAAACAACAATAATGCAATAAGAAATTAAATTCTTTGGGGATAGATAAAAGGATTTTAAGGGCCTTTTCCCTGAAATTAGGAAACTGAAGATTAATATATTTATTTTCAAACGAATGACAAGTTACCATAATGGAGACAATAACCAGAATGTCTTGAAAATCTTGTTCTAGAACTTAAACTGAGACTGAATTTTGTGACCTCAGTCAAGTCATTTTGCTTCTCCAACATTCTGCTATGCCTTGTTTCAGGCTTCTTACTAGGAAAAATGGGAACAATACCTATCATCTATCTCACAAAATTATCATTAAGCTCCCTTCAAAGAAAGGCGTTATGAAGAAAGAATTTAGGAATGAAATAACCCCTAAGACTCTCCTGTGGTTGCATTTTTTTTGATGAATGAAATGATGAATGAAAAAGCCATTCTAGAAAATGGTTGAGAATTATGCTAAGAAAGGACTAAATACCAATGTATATGTGTATAGACATATATGTATATATATGTATATATTCATATTACTAGATGCACGATATATATAGGGAGAGAGAATAAAAGAACAAGTGGAAAACAGTGACAGAAAAAAAGTACTTTCATAGCAGAAATGAATTTTTTTTTTTGCAATATATCAATAGGAGAATGGCTAAGAAAATTATGTTAAACGAATGTAATGGATTATTACTCTACGGTAAGAAAAATTTATGGGGCAGCTAGGTAGCACAGTAGAGAGAGCACCAGATCTTGAGTCTGGAGTACCTGGGTTCAAATCTGACCCCAGAAACTGACTTCTGTGTGACCCTGGGCAAGTCACTTAACCCCAATTGCCTAGTCCTTGGCTTCTGGAGTGGAATTGGAATCAATACTTAGTATCAATTCTAAGATATAAAGTAAGAGTTAAAAATGAGAAACAAAGAAACAATGGCTATGATGAATACAGAAAAGGATAAGAAAGCATACCAGCTGATAAAATTGAAGTAGAGACAAACGAACAATATATACCAATATAACAAGGATTACAATAATATAAATGGAAAAAACAACCACAACAAATAAAACTGAATGTTATGAAATTATAATGTCCAAGGTTATCTGCAAAAATGTTATACAAATACTTTCCCCTCCCTTTTATGGATAGGGAACAATAGATATGGAAGACAATATATTGTCAGACTCAGTTGATATATTGGTTAGTTTTGCTTAATTGGTTTTCCCCTTCTATTTTTTGTTATAAGGGATGGTGCTTTAAGAATAAGACTGAGATGGGATATATATTGAGAAATATACAGGATATAAAAACAAAACAAATTTTAAATTTTAAAAATATTCTTCTGTGTTATAGTCTGAGTAAGTGCCAGTATAACATAATGGATAGAGGGCATACATTGAAGTTGGGAAGAGTTGAATTCAAATCTTACCTCTGAAATATATTAACTGTGTGATCATGAGAAAATTATTTAAACTTTAGGAACTCCCAATAAATTTCTAAGACTAAAAGGCGTAGGAGAATTGCCAATATTCTTACCCAAGGGAATTTTTTTCCACCTAGAGTTTCTTCTGCCAATGAAATCACATGTCTAGATCATTTGTGACATTAACAAAAGTAATACAAGTATTAATTCACTTGCCAAAAAAGGGCAAAATATGATAAATGGGTATGTAATTTCCCCCATGAGATACAAAGATTATAGTTGCCTTTGTTCCAAACTTTTGCCAATCTTCCCTTCATATAAATATAATGATTTTTTCTATTTATCTATTTCTCAAATTCCCTAAAGACTTTCTTAAGATGAAATTATGCATCTTACATTATAACTTTGGCTACCAAGATGACTTTTAAATTATATTCTATATTGGGTCCCTTTCTTATCCCCAACCTCACCCTCTCCCTATCCTATACATAGACCAAAAAATCTGTTGTTTGCTGTTAAAGAAGGCTTGTTAGGTGGATGTTTTTTTGTCCTATAGTTGTTAGTTCTAGTGATGTATGAGCTTGGCATGTGAGGCCTGCAATTGTGAAAAGAACGACGCACACCCTGTGGTTTCTTATTGCTGCAATATAACACACAGTGCAACAACATTCCCACGAACTCGTGGATAGAATCACAAATACATAGCCAACTATAACACAATCTCATGAGCTTACAGTCCTTCCCACTCCATCCCTTTAGTAACTGATAACAAGGGGAACGTTGAGGACAAAGAAAATATTATCAAATCCTTGAGCTAATAAAATGCTATTTGAAACAACGATAATTCATTTACAGCATCTACTATGGAAGACAGTAGATTTTAAGAGTCATTCTTGACCTAAATGTCATCCATAGTGTAAGTTTGTTGAACAGCTACCCATGATTAATTAATTGGCTGCTTTTGTTGGAAGTGTGAATTTGATCAAATATAAAGAATTTGTCTCACAAAGGCACACAAGACTAGGTTTTCCTACTTTATGTGGAAAGTTGTAAAAAGTTAAAGACAAGTCATTTGTAAAACAATAAAAAAAAACAACTCTATTTTGGGCATGAACTACCAGACTATTGAGAAGTAACACAACTTCCTTAGAGTTGAGATATTAAGGGTCTGGACATAAGCCTGGGCCAAATGGCTTGATTAACTAAATGAAAGTTTGTCCCTTTTTTCAGCAATAGGGCATAATTTAGCTCAGCAGCCATTGAAGTGTTTTTGAAAGGAAATAAAATCTTCATAATAAATATTGCTATTGTTCGGTCATTCTAAATGTGTCTAATACTCCATGTCCCATTTAGAGTTTTCTTGGTAGATACTGGAGTAATTTTCCATTTCTTTTTCCAAATCATTTTACATATGAGGAAACTGAGGCAAACATAGTTAAGTGACTTGCTCGAAGTCACGCATCTAGTATTGAAGGCCATATTTGAAATCAGGGAAGAAAGTCTTCCTGACTCTAGGTCCAGTACTTAATCCATTTCATCAAATAGTTGCTCCATACCAACATTAGTAATGTGCATAAAACTAATAGCCAAGATAATGAGCAAATATGGGGTAGGGAATAGATTTCATTTTTCATACAAAATATTGAAAAGAAATTGAAAGGTTATTGACTGTCCCCAGCTTCTTCATTCATAACATGGGAATAATAATGCCTGTAATGGAGGGACAGCTTAGTTGTAGTGGAGAAAAGGTTGGCTTTGGAGTCAAGAATATCTAGATTCAAGCTCTGCCTCAGATATGTATTAACTGAATAACCCTCTCATTGTTCCCAAATCACAGAAGACCAATATGTTAGAGACTCAGCTACTAATCTTGTAGTGACAGAAAGACTTTGCACATTGAAAGTTGCACATCCTATCTAGCCACTATCACAAGTCTGAACCAAAACAAACAAACAAAAATAAGGAAATGCATGCTTCTATCTCACAAAATTTTTGTGAGGCAAGTACTTAAAAATGCAAAGCATTATACAAAAGCAAACTAGTCTTCAATACAAAAAAGTATTATTCCTTCTATACCTTAGTAGATAGTCTTACAAGTTTCTGTAGCCAAAACATTCATCTGTCAGCCAACCTTTCAAAGATGAGGCTTTGGAAACTAAGCTAGTCCTTGAATAAGAAGTTCATTGAAGGATTCATCCATGAAGTCTTTCCAGGTTGCTGGGATTTATTACAGAACTTTGTCTTATTGATCATTTGACAGCATTAAGAGACAAATTCCATCATTCTAGTACTGAAAATAAAGGTCTGCATACTGAACAGCTTTTAGAAACTGCTTTTCTCTGGCCTCTTCCCTCTTCTTTTTCTTCCTCTGGTCTCTTCACTTCCTTCACTGGAGGAGGTGCCCAGGCAGGAGAATTTTTTAAAAATCAGCATTCTTTCTTTATTACCCAAGAAAGTAGATGTTTGTCTTTGGATTCTTCACCAGTCTATTAATTCCCCTATAAGGTTAGGGCAGGGAGGAGAGAGAGTGTGATTTCTAAGCAAATCAGTGAGAAGATACATACAAATCAGATGAAGGAAACGTATGTCATGTAAAATATGAGGCATCAAAAGATTACCCATTTTTTACAAAGAATCCTGTTTTATTAAGAACAAGTGCAACAATAGTTCTAACTCTCAAGAATATTGCTTAAATACGAATTTCCCTGAGAAATGATGAATGGAAAAATATTAAGCACTTCATATGTGGCAGCACTGGACTAAGGACTGAGGATGTAATTCTTTTAAATTAAAAAGAGAGAGAGAAAGAAAGAAAGAAAGAAAGAAAGAAAGAAAGAAAGAAAGAAAGAAAGAAAGAAAGAAAGAAAGAAAGAAAGAAAGAAAGAAAGAAAGAAAGAAAGAAAGAAAGAAAGAAAGAAAGAAAGAAAGAAAGAAAGAAAGAAAGAAAGAAAGAAAGAAAGAAAGAAAGAAAGAAAGAAAGAAAGAAAGAAAGAAAGAAAGAAAGAAAGAAAGAAAGAAAGAAAGAAAGAAAGAAAGAAGAGAGAAAGAAAGAAAGAGAGAGAGAAAGAGAGAGAGAAAGAGAAAGAGAGGAAGAGAGAGCAAAAGAAAAGAAAGAAAAAGGAAGGAAGGAAAGAAGGAAAGAAGATAACACAATGGAGTAAAGTCTAGGAAAAGAAATTTTATTTGGGGGAGATGGAAAGCAGGAGAAGAGGAAGATTCCAGGTGAGAGGTTACTAGAAACAGGTAAATGGAGAGAGAGCCTTAATTGTGGCTAACGGGATTTGAAACTGAGGTCTTCCTGCAAGAAAATGCTTTTAATTTTGAAGCTAGTTCTTGGAGGCAAAGTGTAGAGTAATTGAATCATAGGGAAATTAAAGCATGCTAAGAAGAAATGTACTCCAAACATCATCAGACTTAACCCAGAGGAGGAAACTGAGACCTGTGGCAGTCATAGTATGGGTAGCCAAAATGAAAGGAGAATCAGATATTTTGTCCCAGCCATGCAAAGGCACAGGTGGAAGATTGAATATCATGAATCAGGAATAGAAAGTAGACCAGTTTGTCTGGACGACAGACTGCAAGAATGGAAGGCTACATAGTAAGTATGGAAATGTGGGCTGGCCCTGAAAACTATGGAAGTCTTTATTCTTTCCATCATTCACACTTTAAATAGAGATCTGTTCTCTTGTGCTTTGTCCTATTTTCTCAAAGGAAACCTTCCTAAGAGGGTGAAGCAGTATGATTCTTTACTCCAAAGTAAGCAACTGGAAAGCCTTTTGAATAGTATGCTATTTTCACCCCATCTAGAACATCTAGAAGAATGATCCTTAATACTGTTATTTTCCATCATCTGGAGCAAAAAAAAAGAAGTTGAATATACTGACTATAAAACCCATTAACTATGGGAATTTTAGCAAATTTCCTAGCTAATTATATACAGTGAGTGTAGGTATGACTGCTATCTGATAAAGTATCTTGAATGATGGGGCTTATATCAACTACTGAACTATAAATCTTCTATTTTGTATTACTATGGGATTTACAAGCATTGACTTTAAAAGAATTTTACAATTATCATGGCAAGTGTATCAATCAAGTAATGTTCATACAATACATTATTTTAGGGTGGGGGAAAATGAGTGAGTCAATAGGTTATAAATCTATGTCATTATATATGTATAAATACTTAAAGTGTATCCTACAGGTAACTGTTCTTATACATTCAGGAAACTATACATGAGCAAAAGATTTTTCCCATACCGACTAAAGAATTTTGAAATTTATGTCAAAGTGTTGCATAGATTTTTTTAAAATAATCTTTCCCTTTCATTCAAACATGGTTCTGGGTAGGTAGAAGAGACAGGGAAAGAAAGCAAGACAAAATTCATAGGAATTCAATTTCAGGATTTAAATTCCACAAGTAAGGCAAATAATTTAAAAGTGCAAATGACAATGCCATTGAAGCTTCCCTAAATGAACTCCAGAAAAATTAAAGTATGAGCAGTTTGAACATGATTTATATGCCTGTGTTCAATATTGTTGATAGTTCCCTTGAAGGATGGGGAGTAAAGGGAAAGTTTGTCTTTTGGTTTGATCAAAAGATTTCCTAACATCAAAGATAACTTTTCATCAATTGGGCCACACTACCTTTCTTTAAAAAATGAACATGATCCTGTGATTTAACTGGCATGGAAAAACTTATATGCATAAACTTCTAGCATCTACTAGGAAGCTTGTAGTCTTAATTATGAAGAGGTTAAGCAACAAGTTATATAGTTATATAACTATGCTTTACAAAGAAGACTTGAACTCAGATTTCCCTGACTCTATCCACTCTACCAGACTTTTCTTTCTCTCTCTCAATCTTAAAAATACAAATATTAGGTGGTACCATTAATGTTAATAAACAGAGACCAAAAAGTGTCAGTTGATGTATAACTAAAAAAGAGGCATTATAAATAAGTGTGAACATATGTTTGGATGTTTAGCATTTCATATAAGAAGAAAAGTTTCTGGATTTCTAGATTTCCTAATGGAAGGCATATGACAGAGAAAATAACAGAGGGGTTACATGGAGGGAAATCTGGGAGTCCTAGCAAATTCCCCTAGCTTCTAAAATGTTCAAAGAAGAACTATAGAATCCACAAATACAAACAGAAAAAGTATATGAGGAAAATATGGGCAACTCATGAACAATGGTCTACAAAAAAGATTAAAAAACCAGCAAACAACAACAACCACCACCACCACCACCAATTTATCTCCCTGCTGTAAATGGAGACAAAAAGTGCCAGTTGTTAAAATTACAACCCCAAATCATTGTGAGATTAAAGTTTTGTATTACAAGGTAAAATATTTCAATCAGCTTTCATGATTTCCAACTTGGAGACTCTACCACAAAAGTATTCTCACAGTGAGGTACCTCTTCATTTATTTTAACCATTCACTATTCACTCTGAGTTCCTGGTGTGGCCATTCAAAGGTATACTGAGAATTAAACATTGTGATTATAGGATATTGTGTTAGCAAAAATGCTATGAAGCAGTTAGTTATCACAAGAAGCCTAATCAATGAAGACTAAAATTGGTTTGGTTCCACAATTCTTGTCTCCACTCTATGAGCTCAACTATTTTACTTACTATATTATTTTACTCTCCTGTACAGAAAGAAACTGGGTATGTGACTTGTAAGTTAAAGACTCAACATTCCAGCACACTTAGAATCCATACTCAGCATCATATTTAAAACCTCAAACTGATAAGAATATATCAGGAAATGTCCTGAGTTGACATCTAGAGTTGAGCATCCTGGGAGAGGACTAAGGCTTGGGTTAGTGTGTAGACATAGCATTGCTCCAAAGAAACAAAAAAAATGTTATGTAGTCTCTAAATGGCTATGGGTTGGGCCAATCTATGATCCATTTTGAGAGATGGGAATTAGAACTTGGAGATAGGTCATTCTCCAAAAGGGATGTCCAGTATAAGAAGAGATGAATTTGAACTTCCTTTGACAGAGATATCATCTCTGTCACCTACTGACTCATCCCCAAGAATTTCTTCCATTCAAATCCTCTCTTATCTGGAACCATAACCCCCAGAGAGGAAGTGAGAAGGGAATTCTTTCCAAGGGATTTGCTCAGCTGTATACTTGTCACTGCTAGGCATATCATTATTTTCCTTGATTTATTCACATGCTTATTCAACCAGTTCTGATTCCCTTTCTTCCAGTTCACCAAACACATAAGCCAGAGGCTCAGAATACAGCTGCCAGGGCTGTGGCTTGACTTGTTGGGAATGAGATAGTTGGTAGCCACTTTCAAAGGACATTCTAATTCATCTCTTCTTGAACTGAACATGCCATTTGGAGGATGATCCATTTCCAGGTTCTAATTCCCATCTCCCAAAATGTGGGTCATTCTCACCATATGCTTAGCCATCTGCTGTTCACCCACTCCATTCTTTTAAAGGACAGAATATTTGATGGTAACAAAGAATATCTGAGCGTGGACAACTGATGACTATCAAGATGTTCTGGAAAATGAGGTAGATCAAACATCACAATGCAGACAACTTTATTATTCTATGCCAAGCTATAAATATTAATTTTCAACCAGAGGTAAATCCTAGGAAGCTAGGTAGTACCATAGTGCATAGAGCTCTGGACCTGGCATCAGTAAGAACTGAGTTCAAATCCATCTTAGATACTTACTTGCTGTGTCACCTTGGACAAATCACTTAAGCTCTGATCACCTTAGTCTCCTCAACTACAAAATGAGGGTAATAACAGTACCTACCTCCTACTTTGTGGCGAGGATAAAATGATTTGGTATTCATAAAGCACTTAGCAAAATGCCTGGCACAAAGAAGCAGCTATATAAATATTAATTCCCTTCCTTCCCTGACCCCATCCATAAGATGAAGATTATTAATAACAAATACTACCCATGGTTATTGGGCAAGTAACACGTGAGATAATATTTATAAGGTTTTTTAAAAATTTAGAATGCTGTAAATGCTAGCTATTATAATCATCATCATTAATACTACATCTTTTTTTTTGTTCAGGTATTAGGATTTAAATCTTTATTTTAGTAAGAGAATAGATTTTGTTTTATTTTGTTTTTGTCCATAAGCAAGTAGTGGCAAACCGGCAGTGAGTGTATCAACATTCCCCAGGTGCTAAAAAGCAACTTATTAATTCATGGACAACAAAATTAGGTTCCCACCTGGCATCATCCTTTTCCTCTAATCACCATAGATGCACATTTAAATCTCAAACTATCTGTAAGCCCTGCCTAGGCAGACAAGGGCGAGTATCGTTTTCTTCTTAAATGTCATTAGCATTGTTTAATAATTGCTAATACTTATCTTTTGGGGAAATCCAGAAAGAAAGGCAAGATTCCACTAATTCCACTGTTAAAATAACATCATTTGATATATCAATAACCTGTTTAAACAATTAAGATAAAGGAGCAATTTCACATAGTGGAACTAATTATTATTTCATAGGCTTATCAGGACTCAATATTTGTAGCGCTCTCTCTCTCTCTCTCTCACACACACACACACACCTCCTTTTTAAAGTTCAAGTATCTTTAGATCAGGAGTAGTGAAAACTCAATGTTTTCTTTCAACAGAGATCCCAAAAGGACTTGCAGCTTCTATTCCTGGAGTCTAGAGGGAAAAGGGGGCTATCAGGAAGGAAGTTTTTAACCTTTATAAATGTGTATGAGCAAGTATGTTTAGTTTAGAGACAAACTTTTCTAAAATAAAGATCAAACTAAAACCCAAGGCATTGAAACATAAAAACTGTATTCTCTGAGGGAAAAGCAGCAAACTGATTTAAGACAATGAAAACTTTTAATGGATCAAGGGACAACACAAAAACCAGCCTATTGCTAAGTATCTGGTGCTTCCTTGTTCTTCCTTTTATCCCTGAGGTTGCCTCTGGGGATAAGGCCCAGGACACTTAAGGCCTCATTTTTGGTTACCTTGGTCCTCTAAATTTATGGCTTCCAAAAGTCTCCTCTAAAAAGTCCTACATTTTTCCATCCAATTAAGTTGTAAGCAGCAGAACCAGAATGAGCTCTGGGCAGTACTTCCTTAAATGCATGCAAAATGATGAAATGGAAGTAGATTCAAGGCTCCTCAAGGATCAAAAACTCAGCCAATCACAGAGCTGTTAAGTATCTGACCTTCTAGCAGCACTCTTTTATTTTCCATTTGAGCACATGGTGAAGTGTAAAAATGAGAAAGAATGAGAAAGGGTACCAACCAAATAAAATATAAAATTATATTGAAAAGAATCTAGATTATTGAACAGAGGCCCAGGAAGGCCGCCATTCCAATGTATTTATTTTGTATATGCACACATAAACATATGCACAACAGACATATCTATCTGATAAAATATAAGCTCCTTTAGTGCAATCAGTATTTCAGCTCCGTCTTTAGATCCCCTGAAGCTAGCACACTGTCTGACACCTGGCAGGCATTTTTTAAAAAATGGGTGTTTATTGTATAGAACCCTTCCTGGGGATTTGCTGAAAGATATGGACTGTATGAAAAATTATGGAGGAGTTGCACTTTACCCTTGTGGAAGATGTATATACACTGAGTGATGTCCATTGACATATAATTGCAAGGCATTTTATACTATTTACACCAGGGCGGCTGTCTACTCCAGATATGCTTAATTTAATCTCAGAATAAATATGCTTGATCTGCATTATGCATAGACATCATGCCTTTTCCTCCTGCTTTCACATGCCTATTAACAAATCAAAAATTTTTTCCAATGGTGAAATACATTATTTGTACAATGATGCAGTATTTGTGAATAGAAGGACATTACTGTCAAAATCTGCTTGAGCTTTTCTGATACCCCAGAGATGGAAAGAAATTTCCCATCATTCTTTGCCCAATGAAATACTCCATATTTTGTGTTATTTTTCATTTGCTAGTGAAAAGCCATCAGGGTGTTGAAAATTAGTCCTTTCCCAACTACCCATGATCCAATAAAGATTTCGGTGGCATTTTAAAGTGAAGTCACAACACTCAAATTTATAGTACATGAACACAGTTTTCACCCAGCAATCTCCCTCAATCTTGACCTAAAGAGATGAAATTAGGAAAAAGGGCCCCCATATTATGTACAGATTATGGCATGGTATATTATAACAATGACTGATCCCTAGCACAATCTGTATATTTGAGGACAATGAGTTGACCTGAGAATGGAATGGGAGGATGGGGCAGGGGTGGATTTGGAGAATTATCCAGTGCTTTTAATGATCCCAATATATTACTCAGGGGAAAACATATCTTTTCAAGAGTGAGAACGACTTATAGTACTGGATCCAAACTAAACTCAAAAAGCAAAATGTTTGCTTTCATTTCTCTTGAAGATGAAGTATAAATTCAGAAGTCGGTTTTTTTTTTTTTGCATGCAATAACACCTCACCAATTGGAAACCTTGCTATCCTCTGACTTCACATATCTATCAAGAAAATAGATGAGAACAAGAGAGGCAAGAAGGAAGGGGGGAAAGAAGGAAGAGCAGAACAAAAGAAGGAAAGAAAGGGAAAGGAAAGAAGAGACACTGGATCCCTAATAACAACATCTGAGATCATCTACACAGGAACAGAGTGTACTTCATATTAACAACCCTGTCACTATATAACAGTATAATATCCCTTGGTCCTTAAGGAAATGATAGATAAAGCTCAGCATCCTTTGTTTTAGAAGGCAACTAAGTGTGTGTTACATTTTGGAAATATTTTCATCTAATATTGTTAGAATAAACAAAATATTTCCTTTAAAGGGGTAGTATATAACTTCAGTTATACAGAAATTTAAACTATCTCAAAAAATTCATTCCTGAGAGTTCCATACAAAGACATTTTGATTAAAAGTTACATTTCCTTTTGGTCAACTAGAGGTAGTCTCCAATTATGAATATATAAATTATATAATATTCATATACCCCCCCCAAATACACACAGTAGGACCTTGTTTTATGTAACCAATACTTTCTAAGAACTTTGCATTAAGTTAAAAATCATGTGTAATTTAGTGAAGCTCATTACTTAATAAATAATTTTTACACTAACATTACTAGGTAGTTTATGCTTTTTTAGGCTTGTCAGAGCTACCAGATTCATTATTCTTATACTCTGGAACCATTACTAATAACTAAACAGTGTTAATGAAACAAAGACAATCACTGTTCTGACAGGAATACAACTTGTTAGAAGCAAGAACACCAGGCAGAGACTGATGCTAGAGCTAATATTTGGCACAAAACAATGAAAAGACTCAAAGTAGCCCTTCTCAGAGAGGGCATGAGCATGATTGAGTGAAATGCTGTGAAACTTTATGCCTTTTGGGGAAATGGTGCAGATTTCGCATGTCAGCAAAATTTTTCATTTTACGTATTTTTCTGCCTTCATTTTTTTTCAATTAGCAATCACATTTACCTGAATTTTCATGTGTTGACTTCATGTAAAATAAAGTCCTATTGTATGTATGTGAGTGTATCAGTTATTTGATGGTGGTTATATTCCCAAGGCAACCCACAAAACCTCACTCCCAAATGCCACTGGCTCCATAAAACTTTCTTTGATCCCCTAATTAGACAAAAAAAAACAACAACTGATCTTCTCCCTTGGAACACACTTTCTTTAGCAGATCTCTTATGTGTTATCATGTAACTCTATGAGGTAGGACTGGATCTCATCTTAAGTCTAGCAGAGTATATGCATACAGAGGATATTTAATTTATGCTACTTTTTGTTTGATTCAATACGTAATGTAGTTGAAAAGGCAATAATAATGACACGGATTTCTAGATACTTATCATTTTCCCTGATGGTCAAGCCTTGAGCCTTGAAAAAATTAATAGGTAGAGTAACAAGTACACAGATCCCATGATAGTAATGGAAGAACCAGTTGCTGGGTTGTAAAATGGGTTCGAGTGACATTTTCAGTGGTTCCTGCAGCAATAATTGGGGAGGAGGCAGAGGACAATAATGATGGAAACATTGAAAGTGAGTGAAAGAAATGAGGAGTAGTGAGTTATTTATAAGTCATTCAAAAATTGAGTGTCTGAGACCCTGGGGATTAATTTGCTGCTCATTTCACAACTTTTGTTGTTTGTAATCTTGTCCACTCATCCTATCAGTAAATGAGCTATGAAAAGTCTGAAAATAAACAACGTACTCAGTTTTTAAAATACAGGATGTAGAAAATGAAGTTTCTTGTAGTAGCTAGAGGGTAGGGCTTAGGTATAGATTGTACCTATATTAGCTGTATGACAATGGCAAATCAATTAACTTCTCAGTGCCCTCAAGTTACTGAAATGACAAGGCAAAAATGAGCTGCCAATCTGCCTCAGTTCCCTGCTGCCAATAAAATGACAGAACTGGACCAAAAAAAAAAAAAGCTAAAACTATCAACTAGTGAGTTTGATGTTGATTGTTAAGAAGGGAAATTAAGAACAGACCATTAAAAGGATGCCTT
The DNA here is from genome assembly GCF_027887165.1 of Monodelphis domestica. NCBI lineage: Eukaryota > Metazoa > Chordata > Mammalia > Didelphimorphia > Didelphidae > Monodelphis > Monodelphis domestica. The sequence goes on along the minus strand of NC_077230.1, from coordinate 183,950,198 downwards.
ACTTGTGAGCACTTCTGTTTTTTATTGGGTAGCAAGATTGATAGATCAGGCAAAGAGAAGATGGATTTAAAAATCTTAACCACCTGATGATAGCCATTTGGGGAGTTTGTTTCTAACACAACCATGCTTACCTTTAACCCTCAGTTTGTCCTTATTCTAACCCTTCCCTCAGCAGTTCCCAAATTCCTCTCTTTCTAAGCACATTGTTGGCCCCTCACAACAGTTATAAACTAACTCTAAGTGAAACCTACAAAAATTGCTGCATGGATGCCATTTGGAATATTCCCCCTCAAACTGTTCTTCTCTGGCATTGCCACTCTTGTTATCACATCGTAGAGGAGACAGAAGCTTCTTGGAAGACAGGCTTTATGTTCCAAGCAGTAACTGATGATGAGTAAGGTCTTTTGCTTTCCTCTATACACAAACTCTTTTTACTTTGGATGTGGTACAGGATGAATACAAGGATGACTGGACTTCTGGTCAAGATGGCGGCTTAGAAGCTGCGAAAGTTCAGACCTCAGAAACCCTTCCTTACCGATCACAAACTGAGTGCTCCTAGGACACCGAAATTCAAGCTGAACAACAGAACAGACACGGGGAACCCTCCTCCCAGACCTGGATCAAGAGGTAAGGCCTCCCAAAAGCCAAAACCCTAGATCACTCGGATCTAAGGGGCAGGCAGAAGGAAGGTCCCAGGACTCATCCCCCCCAACCCAAAGTGCTGAGCCCACAGCAGCAGCGGGAACTTCAGGACGGGCAAAAGGGCCCCAGGGCTAGCTATTTTGAAGGATTCACCTTGAAAGCAACCTGAGCCAGTCTCCGGGATGCCCAACACAGATGGCAAGGAAACATAGAGAGAAGGGGGAAGCCTGTAGCCCCCTGGCTGGGTCCTTCCAACTGAGTCTCAAGGGAGGTCCCAGCTTTAGGGCACCAGCTAAACCCAATCCCATCAGGAGCCCCCAGAGCTACTGAAAGGAGAGGAACCTTAGGGCCGGCAAAGGGGTTGCTCAGAAGAGCTTACCTTGAAAGTAACCTGGGCCAGTCTCCGGGCATTCAACACAGATTGTGGAGGAGGAGGTTTTTTGCTTTTGGGCTCATTCAGTCCAAACCAGCTGAACCTAATCCCATCAGGAGCCCTCAGAGCCCAGAAAGGCCATGACCCCTCCCCCCTTAGAAAGCAGAGTCTTCTGAAAGAACCAGCTGAACCTAATCCCATCAAGAACCCTCAGAGCCCAGGGAGGTCACGACCCCTCCCCCCCTTAGAGAGCAGAGTCTTCTGAAAGAACCAGCTGAATCTAATCCCATCAAAAGTCTCCAGAATGCAGGGAAGCCCAGGCTCCCCACCCATCCTCATTGACTGCTGGGCTTTAAGCCAATCAAAAGCCTCCAGAGGACAGGGAAGCTCAAACCCCCAACAACCCTCCCCCAGAGACTACACCAAGAGATCTTCTGTTAAACCTCCAAGAGGGGAGACTGATAGAAGTCCCCAAAAAACAAAGAAAATGAGAGGAACAAGAGCACAGACAAATACGGGGAGTAAAGAAGGGGTGAATTTGAGCAAACAGAAAAAGAAGAAAGAAGCTACAATAGACAGCTACTACTCAGCAAATGGAACAGAGGGGGAGAGATCAGAAAACAATAAACCAGAAATCCCAGCGAATTGGATACAGGCTGTGGAAGAACTCAAATCACAACTAAGAGAGGCTGAAGACAATTGGGAAAAGAACTTAAAAATTAAGATACGTCATCTGGAAACAGAGGCACTTGAACTAAAACAAGAAAATAGTGTCTTGTAAGCCAAAATCAACCAGCTGGAAAATGAGGCAAAGGAGATGAAAGATGAGCAAAGGAGATGAAAGATGAGGTAAAGAGGATGAAAGACGATCTTCAAAGAAAATCAGACCAGAAGGAAAAAGATGACCAAAAAGCCAGGGATGAAATCCAATCTTTAAGAACCAGAATACAACAACCAAAATCAAGTAACCTCACAAGGCAGCAGGATACTATAAAACAAAAAAAAAAAGAAAAAATTGAGGAAAATGTGAAGCATCTCATTCACAAAACAGACCATTTAGAAAATTGTTCAAGAACAATTTAAGACCACGACAAAAGAAAAAGTCTGGACATAATACTACAGGAAATTATTCAAGAAAACTGCCCCAATATTCTAGAACAAGAGGGAAAAGTGGAGATTGAAAGAATCCACAGATCACCTCCTGTACTTAATCCCCAAATGGTAACACCCAGGAATGTTATAGCCAAATTCAAGAACTACCAGACCAAAGAAAAAATATTACAAACTGCCAAGAAGAAGTCATTCAGATACCATGGAACCACAGTTAGGATAAAGCAGGATCTGGCTGCATCCACACTGAAGGACCGAAAGGCATGGAATACGATATTCCGGAAAGCAAGGGAACTAGGTCTACAACAAGAATAAAATACCCATCAAAACTGACTATATTCTTACAGGGGAAAGTATGGCCATTCAACACAACAGAAGAGTTCCAAGCATTCATAAATAAAGACCATACCTGAACAGAAAATTTGATGTCCAAGCACAGAACTCAAGAGAATCATCAAAAGGTAATTAAAAAAGAAAGGGAAAAAACAAACAAAACAACAACAAAAATTTTATAAGAGACTCAATAAGTTAAAATGATATGTATCCCTATAAGAAAAGAGGTCATTGGTAACTCTTAAAAACTGTTGCTATCACCTGAGCAGCTAGAAGAATTACACTCAGAGGGAACAGTGACAAACTGTATAGGATGAAAGGACAAGACATAAATAGGTATATCGATATATGCATACATAAATACATACACATGTGTATGTATATATATATATATATATATATACATGACTAGAGGTGAAAAAGAAAAGAGGTTATGACTAAAAGAAATGGGAAAAGAAACAAATGGGGGTAAATTTATATGTCACAAAGAAGCTCATGGTGGGAGGGGGGAGAACATAGATACACTGGAAGGGTAAAGAGGTTGGAGACAGGAAATACTCAACTCTTACGCACTTTGAAACTGACCCAAAGAGGGAAGAACAACCCAATCCATTGGGGAAGAGAATAGATTTGTGCCCTATAGGGGAGTAGAAGGGTAAAAAACAGACTGGTGGGGAGGGAAGCAGTACAATGCAGGGAGAGGGTGGGGGGGAATTTTAAAAAGACTACAGGGGAAAATAAGAGAGGGAATAAGAAGGGAGGGGGGTAGAAAGGGAAGTAAAATAAGGGAGGCAATGGGGGGGGGCTGACTATAAACAAACATTGGTATAGAAGGAAATAGTGAAAGAAGAAAAGGCAGGACCAGGAGTAGAAATCAAAATGCTGGGAAATACACAGCTAGTAATCATAACTCTCAATATGAATGGAATGAACTCACCCATAAAATGCAAGCAAATAGCAGAGTAGATTAGAATCCAAAACCCTACCATATGCTGTCTGCAAGAAACACACATGAGGAAGGTAGATATGCATAGGGTGAAAGTAAGAGGATGGAGCCAAACCTATTGGGCATCAAATAATAAAAAGAAGGCAGGAGTAGCAATCATGATATCGGACAAAGCCAAAGTAAAAATAAATCTAGTTAAAAGAGATAGGGAAGGTAATTAAATCCCGATAAAAGGCAGTATAGACAAGGAAATATCTGTACTCAATATGTATGCACCAAATGGCAGAGCATCCAAATTTTTAAAGGAGAAACTAGAGGAGCTCAAGGTTGAAATAGATAGAAAAACTATACTAGTAGGAGATCTGAACCTTCCCCTATCTGAAATAGATAAATCAAATCAAAAAATAAATAAGAAAGAGGTGAGAGAAGCAAATGAAATCTTAGAAAAATTAGAGTTAGTAAACATATGGAGAAAAATAAATAGGGACAAAAAGGAATACACCTTCTTTTCAGCAGTACATGGTACATTCACAAAAATTGACCATGTACTAGGGCACAAAATCATTGCAAACAAGTGCAAAAGGGCAGAAATAATAAATGCAACCTTCTCAGACCACAGTGTAATAAAAATAATAATTAGTAAGGGTACATGGATAGATAAATAAAAATTTAATTGGAAATTAAACAATATGATTCTCCAAAACCAGCTAGTTAAAGAACAAATCGTAGAAACAATTAATAACTTCATTGAAGAAAATGACAATGGTGAGACATCCTTTCAAAACCTATAGGATGCAGCCAAAGCAGTACTCAGGGGGAAATTTATATCCTTGAGTTCACATATAAACAAATTAAGAAGGGCAGAGGTCAATGAACTGGGCATGCAAATTAAAAAACTAGAAAGTGAACAAATTAAAAATCCTCAGATGAAGACTAAATTAGAGATCCTAAAAATCAAAGGAGAAATTAATAAAATTGAAAGTAAAAAAACTATTAATTTAATAAATAAGACTAGAAGCTGGTACTTTGAAAAAACAAATAAAATTGACAAAGTACTAGTCAGTCTAATTAAAAAAGCAAAGAAAAAACCAAATTGACAGTATCCAAGATGAAAAGGGAGACCTCACCTCTAATGAAGAGGAAATCAAGGCAATCATTAAAAACTAATATGCCCAATTATATGGCAAAAAATATGGCAATCTAAGTGATATGGATGAATACTTACAAAAATATAAATTGCCTAGACTAAAAGAAGAAGAAATAAATTACCTAAACAACCCCATGTCAGAAAAAGAAATTGAACAAGCCATCAAAGAACTCCCTAAGGAAAAATCCCCAGGTCCAGATGGATTCACAATTGAATTCTATCAAACATTCAAAGAACAGCTAACTCCAATACTATACAAACTATTGACAGAATAAGCCAAGAAGGGGTTCTACCAAGTTCTTTTTATGACACAAACATGGTACTGATCCCAAAGCCAGGCAGGTTAAAAACAGAGAAAGAAAACTATAGGCCAATCTCCCTAATGAATATAGATGCAAAAATCTTAAACAGGATACTAGCAAAAAGACTCCAGCAAGTCATCACAAGGGTTATCCACTATGATCAGGTAGGATTCATACCAGGAATGCAAGGATGGTTCAATATTAGGAAAACCATCCACATAATTGACCATATAAACAAGCAAACTGACAAAAATCACATGATTATTTCAATAGATGCAGAAAAAGCCTTTGACAAAATACAACACCCATACCTATTGAAAACACTAGAAAGTATAGAAATAGAAGGGCCTTTCCTAAAAATAATAAACAGTATATACCTAAAACCATCAGCAAACATCATCTTAAATTAAAAAGGTTTTGTACAAACAAAACCAATGTAACTAAAATTAGAAGGAAAGCAACAAATTGGGAAACAATCTTGATAACAAAAACCTCTGACAAAGGTCTAATTACTCAAATCTATAAAGAGCTAAACCAGTTGTACAAAAAATCAAGCCATTCTCCAATTGAAAAATGGGCAAGGGACATGAATAGGCAATTTTCAGTTAAAGAAATCAAGACTATTAATAAGCACATGAAAAAGTGTTCTAAATCTCTTATAATCAGAGAGATGCAAATCAAATCAACTCTGAAGTATCACCTCACACCTAGCAGATTGTTGAACATGACAGCAAAGGAAAGTAATAAATGCTGGAGGGGATGTGGCAAAGTAGGGACATTAATGCATTGCTGGTGGAGTTGTGAATTAATCCAACCATTCTGGAGGGCAATTTGGAACTATGCCCAAAGGGCGATAAAAGACTGTCTGCCCTTTGATCCAGCCATAGCACTGCTGGGTTTGTACCCCAAAGAGATAATAAGGAAAAAGACTTGTACAAGAATATTCATAGCTTAGCTCTTTGTGGTAGCCAAAAATTGGAAAATGAGGGGATGCCCTTCAATTGGAGAATGGCTGAACAAATTGTGGTATATGTTGGTGATGGAATACTATTGTGCTCAAAGGAATAATAAAGTGCAGGAATTCCATGGAGACTGGAACAACCTCCAGGAAGAGATGCAGAGTGAGAGGAGCAGAACCAGGAGAACATTGTACACAGAGACTGACACATTGTGGTACAAGAGAACATAATGGACTTCTCCAGTAATGGCTTTACAATGTCCCTGAACAACCTGCAGCGATCTACGAGAAAGAAAAAAAAACTATCCTCAAGCAGAGGACAAACTGAGGGAGTAAAAACACCGAGGAAAAGCAACTGCTTGACTACAGAGGTTGAGGGGACATGATCAAGGAGAGATGCTAAATGAGCGAATGCAAATACCAACAACAAGGAAATGGGTTCAGAGCAAGGACACATGTGATACCCAGATGAATCGCGGTCAGCTAGGGAAGGGGTGGTGGGGGTGGGGGGGGGAGGAAAAGAAAATGATCTGTTTCCAATGAACAATGTATGAAAATGACCAAATAAAATAATGTTTTTTAAAAAAATACAAGGATGACTGGCTATAGATCACAAAGCTCATTATCTTATCCTTTCCCCCAAAGCACTCTGCTCTTACAAATTTCCCTATTACTATCAAAGGCATAGCCATTCTTCTAAGTCATCTAGGTTCACATCCTCACTGGCATTGACTTCTTGCTTTCCCTCACTCCAGGTGCCCATTCAGTTGCCAAATCTTATTGGTTTTACCTTAACTCTCTTAAATATATCTTCTTTTTTCTATTCACATAGCTACACCCTAGTTCAAGCTCTCATTATCTCTCACCTAAGGCTCATATCTGATCTACCTGCCTAGTCTCTTCTCTTTCAATGGGTCCCCAAAAGAGCTGCCTAAAGAATATGTCTGACCATGTTAATTTACCCCCTCCTCAATATACGCCAGTAGTTCCTTATTGACTCTTAGAAGAAATATAATTTCATTTTTGGGTCATCCTTTTTAAAAATATCTTTTTTGTGTAGAATTTTATTTTATAATGTATTATGTTGTTAGAATTAATTAATTAGTATATTATTGTTAATTAGTATATTATGCTAGAGAGTGAGACAGGATGGCACAGTGGAGACAATGTTGGTCTTAGAGTCAGCAAGAAATGAGTTCAAATCCCAACCCAGGCAGCTTGAACAAGTAAGCTAAATTCTCTCAGCCTTATTTTTCTTATCCATATAATAGGGTTAATTGATAGCACTTACCTCATAGGGTTGTGAAGATCAAATAATATGTATAAAACTCTTTGCAAATTTGAAAGCACTATATAAATGTTAGCTAATGGTAGAAGCTGTAGTAGTAGTAGTATAATATAGTACTACTAGTAGTATAGTATAGTAGTATAGACTACATGAATTCAATTTATTACTTAGTGCCAATTCAAAAGTTTGGAGACCACTAGTGCAGTCATTTGTTCCTAGGTCTCATGTCAAGCTACAGGAACATGGCTACTGATTAGAAACTTCAAAATGGAGGTATATTCCATTAGATCTCTGGAATATCTGGCTTTGAGCCCAATGCTGATCTCACTAGTTTAACTGTCAACAGCTGGGATGCAGTTCCATAAAGAAAGCAATCGTCTAAAGATAAAAGCTCCCAACTCTTCCTTGTGGACAGAAGCAGCTTTGCCCCATAATGTGGCCCATGATATTATTATGAGTTTTTCCATATTCCAATCAATAGCTATACTCTTTGGTACATAAGGAGTTAGAGGGAAAACTTTAGTGTAATTTGATAATAACTTCTTGCATTTTAAGGACTTGGTCCTAGGGTCTACGAAGGTCCTTTATATGTACATTCACAGAGTCAAGAGACCAGTACTTCTGCACAGATGTCTACTATTCTACTGAAGACTGGACAAGGAACCCCATGGCACAAGAATACAAGACAGGCAAGTAGAGAATGAAGCACCAAATACAATTTTAAAATAAATAAATATCTTTGAAGATGTTATTAAGTTTGCCCATAACATAAATATTGGACTCAAATTCCTTGAATCATTATTTAAAGTATAAACCTAGGTTCAATAAAAATACACACTAAGCAATTTTGTGTGGTGTTTCATATATTCAGAAAACTTTTACTTCTATGAGATAAATCAAAGAGGTAAATATAAGGGACTAAAAAAGCCACCATTATACTTGGATCGACAGTTGGTGGTAGATATTAAAGGAAATATATCAAAAGGGAATGGGAGGAAGTAGTGCTAAAGACTAATTTTATGGACTTATTATTTCTGCCTAAGTCAAATTGAGCCTGTCAGATTTTATCAGAAAAAAAAAAAGTTTATCCTCTTTTTGCTGCTAACTTCACTACGACCATTTTTCACTGCTTTATTGCTTCATAAAAGTCAAAATTGTAAAGTACGGGAAATTTTCCTTTAAATGTAGAGAGGAAACCCATCTAGTGTCTTACTACATTAGAAAAAACAACAACAAAGAAAAATAACTTACAGTCGAGCCAGTACTTGTTTCCTAAATATTGTCCCTGGGGAAAAAAAAAGTACTTTCTTTTGTTTACTAAAAATAGGTGGTCTGAAGCCCAATGAAAACGTGTATTTTCCCTTGTTGATTTTTGACTTTTAAGGGAGTTAGAAAACCCAGTGTTTCCAATGATCTCATGGCACTATGATTTCAATGCTTTTACAAAAGTATTATTTCATTGGTGTGTGAATACCTACTCTACTAATTTAGATCCTATTCCTCCCATGCCCACTCATTCTGTGCAATAACATTAAAATGCCATTAATATGGACAGTTAAATAGTAGCAATATTAACCATTCCTTCATTCCTTAGTTCTGCTCCTGACTTTCTGGACTTTCAAATGCCTCAGCTGCTCTCTCACCCTAGAAGACCCTTGCCCTGGAGGCTTGTTCTTCCTACTGGCGAGTCCTTCCAGAACTTCCATTTCGATGAAATGCCCTGGTTGGGCATGTTGATTCCTTCTTTCCTCTTTACGCTCCACTCCTGACCAGCATATGCATGATATATCTGGCATGTGTGTGCCACTGTGTGGCAGAAGCATGACATTAGCAGGTTGTACACAATCCATATATCATTAGCATGCCATCAACATACCAGGAGCATGATGTTGCAAGGTATGTACATGATGATGCTGGTATGTTATTGTGTGGCAGTTTCATATCAGATTTACATGGTGGTGTGGCATAGCATGGCAAGGTGTGATATAGGTTGTTGCATTCAGTTGTGTGACACTGGCATGCCATTATACCTCTCTTGGTGGCATGGGCATGTTGCCACATGACATTGTTTGATTATGTGCTGTTTTGTGATTTGGCTCAGGGACACTAGTGTGTCATTTTATGCTGTTGTGTAAGATTGACATGTTATGGTGCAATGTGTGCAACAAGGTGTGTGAGGCACCAGTCATTGAATGACATAGGTATGTAATTGGTATATCACAGTATTGGTATGGTGTTGATGTATAATATTCATGTGTTATTGTGTGACATGTTGTTGTCACATGACACTGCTATGATACAGTCATGTCACTGTAGGACAATGTCATGTTGTTGCATGGTATAGGCTTGATATATTAAATTGGTGTGCCACTGCAAGACATTTGTTGTGTCGCTATATGACATTGGCATGACATTGTGTGCCTTTGTATGTTATTACATGATGCCACTTCATCATAGTACAATGCAATGTAACATAATACTGACATGGTATATGTAATGTGGTGTGGCATGACGATGTGCTGTGACAAAAGTAGGGGCTGCTTACATAGCCTCATTGTGTGACATTGCATGACAAACCGAGATAAAGTCGTGGCAAATGTAGCATGACCCAACATGACACACATATGATATAGCATGATATGGGCATGGCATAAGATCACATGACATGAAATTGTGTGGCATCACACAATACATGTTGTGACATGACAAAATATTTGCATGAAATGGGCAAGCGGTTACATGATATTCTTTGACATGGGATGATTGTCATGATGGTGTGATATGGTATGACTTGTGATGTTATGTAACATAGATATGGCATGAGTTATATGATATGACATTGTATGGTGTGATGTGACATTGAATAATGTAACATAGGTACAATAGCATAATTAATGTATAACAAGATAATGTAAAACATCTGAATAATATATAACACATTTATAACACACATATGTGTATATATGTCTATATAGCACATAATGTCCTATTGCATATATGTTTATGAAAAACAATGTTTGAATTCTGGGAATTTGAAACTTATTGGTGAATCATGAAGCTCAATACTATTTGCCAACAGTATGTTTCTGCCATTTAAAGCAATGCAATATTAGTAGTAAAAAAATAAAATAAGATTAAGACCTCCTAACATTAAAATATAAGCTACCTGAGGGCAGGTGTTAACTTTCTTCTCACTTTATTTTTATTCCCAGCTCTTCGTACAGTGCATGATACATTTTACATAAAACATTGTACATATCATATAATGTATAATACTATAGTGTCTGATACATAATAATCATCTTATTAAATTATTGTTGACTTGACTTGTTAGTACATCATATAGAATGCACATAAAGCTCTGGAGTAAAAAGTCTAAGATTGATCCTGTATCATTTATTTATTGATACTATCCACAAATAATTGATTTTTTCCCCTGTAACTGCTTTTATCCTGTAATAGCATGTCATAGTTTCTTGTTTCTCAACTTAGTTCAGGATTCAGCTGGTCTGTAATGGGTTGTTTAGAAATCTAGCTCTCTTGCTAATTATTAAGCTATTCTTGCCTGAAGGAATTTGCTAACCATGGGGAATGTCTGAGAAACTAAGGGAATTTGGGCTTGATATCTTTATACCACCAAATTGTCTTTCAGGGACATCTGGTTTTCTGTCCAAAAGTCAGGGCTGCTATCTTACCCTTGGAATCCAACAATGAGCACTTCTTAGTATCATGAGAGAATTGCTAACCCCCATTAACAAACTTCCAGCCAATCATTTTGTTCTCTGAGCCTTAGCTCTGTAATCAGTCATATTGCCCTTAATCCCACAATGTTATCTACCCTGTTCTGTACTACCCAAATCCAATAAAAAGGTCTGTCTTCTCGAGATCTTTGGCATGAATGGAGTCTATTTATTGACAAGTGCCCCTTTTAAAAATTGTTATCCTGCTCAGAAAGCTGCCTTAGTTTACCCTTTGGTTCAAATCAAAATGCTTCAGGAGGATTAATGGAATATTCTTGTACAAAAAAATTAAAAATAAGAAATGTAGAGAGGCATGGGACGTCACATCATCTGACACAAAGTGAAAGAAGAATCAAATGAACGTTATACGCAATGACTATGACAATGTCAATGAAATGATTATTAAAGACAAGTTGAAATCTTGAAACACTGAAAATCAGTGATGGTCTTACAGAATAGAACCTGAAGCATTCTTCCCTTCTCATTGCAACAAGGAAGGGGAATGTTAAGGCAGAAGTCTGTATACATTTTGAGATATAATCAATGCATCAGGTGCTTCTTTTAAACTATTTTTTTAATCCAAGCGAGGTTTCAAGCAGGGGGGGGGGGTAGATTTCTAGAAATGACTATGATGCAATGACAAAAGGCATCAATAAAACACATTAAAAATTTTAAAGTTCTGGAAGCCTCACTTTAGTTCCTTTAATATTTCATGAGTACTAAGACTGCACATGTTCCTCCTAAAATAGAATTTTTTTCTAATGAGTCACAGTGAAATGCACTATCCTGTCCTTCATCTTCCATGCCACCATCAGGTGACCTCTCAATATGTCAATCAGCAGGATTATACTTCAAGCTGAAAACTGGCAGTTATAGTTCTTGACCTCAGGCAGAAGGAAAGTTGAAATATACTCTGCCCATAAAGTTTCAGTGAGTAACTGCTTTGTACATTAGATCAAACCTTAGGGGGAAAAGGAAAAAAAAATTAGAATGATGTCTTTGCTGATCCAGATCACTAACTCTAATCCACCCAATATGGGAGAGATGGGATAGAACAGGATTCAACTTAATTCAATTTAATGAACATTTACTAAGCATCTACCATATAAGGTACCATTCTAGGCTATAGTGAAGTGGAGATAAAAACAAAACAATCCTTTACATCCAGAAAAATTAGAAAAGTCAAGGAAAATAAAGTAAGTGAGACAAATTGGAATTAGGGTTAAAGAATTTAAATCAAAATAAGTCTCAAACTAGCAAAACTTCCTCCACCTCCAGATATGCAAAAGACATCCAAATACTTGAGTATTCTCTTATAAAATAGATATATAATAAATTTATTTGCATTACTGCTTCCTCATAGATGATACAACTCAGTAACATATACTGGTACATCCCTGACCCTACTCCTGTTGTGAATTAATAATCCCAGAATGGAATCATTGGACATCACAAATTTCTTTTTTATTCTAGTTTTGAAGCAATCATCTTAGAGGGTAAGAAAAAGGCAAGAGACTCCAAAATATTCTAAAGACTTTCATTTACATGGAATCACCCACCAACCACACAGTCTCTTTGAAAATGAGACTTTTCTGGTACTATTACGAGATGGATAGATATAATACTCTATAACTTGATTTCTTCTCCCTTCCCAGTAAATCAAGAACAGTTCTGAGAATGAACTAATTAATAGCTTTGTCAGACATTCCTCAAGACAAAGGAAGATTGACCTGGACAGGATCTTGTTATGTCAGTCATGGCTTCTGTGAGTCACTGCACATGGCTCATGGCAATATGTTCCAGCTCAGGACCTTATCAAGGCAGATGTGAAACAATAAGGAAGTGGAAAACTGAATCTTGGTTCCCTTAATTTAAAATGATGGGGGGCTTGGACTAGATCAGGTATTCATAAAGCTGTGTCATGTCCTTTGGCTTTCTGGTGAAGTCTATGGAATCCCTGTAATAATATTCTTTAAATGAATGAAAAAATACATGATTATAAAAATAGACTAATTAAACCAAAATTCAATCATAAAAATATTTTTCTTAAATCATTTATGAACTCCAAGAATTTCATGGACCAGATAGATGATTTCTAAAACCTTTTCTAATTTTAATACTCTATAATATGGATTTTTAAGATTTGCCCAGAAGAGCAGCTGAAAATTCATGCCCTGGTCCTGGTTATAGAATCAATAGTAAGAGTAACCTTTGTATCCCATTGCTTAGTACAATCTCTAGCACTTACTAGGTGTTTATTAATAATGTTTATTGAGAGGCACCTAGAAGGCTCAGTGGATAGAGAGCCAGACCTAGAGGTGAGAGGTTCTGGCGTTCAAATCTAGCCTCAGAAACTTCCTAGTTGTGTGACTCTTAAGTCAGTTAACCCCAATTGCCTAGCCCTTGCCACTCTTTTGCCTTGGAATCAATACTTAGTATTGATTCTAAGATGGAATGTAAGGATCTTAAAATAAATAAATAAAATTTTATTGACTAACTCACATATCTTCATCTTTACTTAGACACTTTGATAAACTTATTAAGTCAATGTAGATGCTCCCTCCAAAGATATATATCATATATTATTCACACCTTATCACCCTAATGACTCTTGTCCATGATATCCCATAAATCCTCCACAAATGTTCAATCTAATACGGCCTTTTTCAAGACTAAGAGTTCTAAACCTAGGGTCCACAAACATTTAGCATTTTTTTCAATTATTTTAAACATCATATCAATAAAGAGTCTTAGGCTTTACAAGACTGCTAAGGAGTCTCTGACACCAAAAAAGGTTAAGAACCTCTCTTCTAAACATTGCAAAATTGTGTGGATACCCAATGAGCATTTAGGCTATCCATAAGACATTAATTATTCTTATTATATGGCCAGCCTCCCTTTTGTTCTGGTTTTCTATCTCTTAAACACACAACTTCTGCAAGTTGTTTCAGTGGTAGGTTACCGTGGCCTATTCATACCCACCCTGAGTCTCTATATTGCTCTTTTTGTGATCTATAACTTTGATTCTTTGAGGAGTATAATGGTTTATAATGTGTATAGTATCAAGAAAGATCTACCACTTTGTTGCCATTTTGGTACAGATGATTTCTGAGCCTTAGTTTCTACTTAAAATGATAAGCAATTTCTGGATTATATGTTCCCCAAAAATTGGAGGCAAAAGGCATAGACCAAAGCCTCAGACCCAGAAATCTTGGGTAAGAATCTGTAGAACCAATGCAGTCAAGGTCCTGATTCTTCCTCAATTCACAAAACAGTTCCTAGTGTTCTTCTTATGAAGATGTATCTCCCATCTAAAACAGACATCACATAAAATGGTTTAAAATGTGAAAAATGATATCTGTATATTCTCAACCAAAAGGGGGAGGAAATTGGAAGAGGATCTGACATGAAATTAACACTGAGACTCCTGAGAAGAACACTCAGTAATCCCAAATATCCCTTCTCTCTGGCTGTATTAATGATGCAATCACAGACATATTGTATTCATTGTGCAAAACTTAGTGAACTTCCTAGTCAGGCATTCTATAGCAGCATCTTTGATTAAATGCCAGTTTTGCTAGCATGAGGTAGTGGTATATTATGACAATCAATTTGAATGCTACTAAATGGATCTAAGTAACCAGCATTCAATAAATATGTTCCAGTCAGATTGAATTGTCCACAGATTACTTAATATTAAAGACAAAAGAAAAACCTGTTAAATATGAGTCTAAAGAAAAATGGAGTCCTTAGAACTCCTGATGGTAAGAGAAACCATGCAATTAGAGGCAATTTTCAGTTTTCTATCAATTGAGACAAGATTAAAACACATTATGGTCATCTTATGGCTAAGGCAAAGCATGTCTGATGAAGGTGATAGAATTATTGTGTCAATTGCAGCATCACATGATGAAAGGTATCAGAGTAAAATTCTATCGGTTATTAGCCATTAAAGAGTAAAACTTACTTAATAGTGGGCAGTGTATGGCAAAGAGAAGAATAATGTAAATGGTGACTGCGCTAGCTTGACAGCTATAGGTTGTATAAATACAGTAAATTTACTAAGATTATTTACCATTTAAGCACTAGTAATTACAATGAGAGTAACACAAAGTAGCTGTGTGAAGCTAGCAAAGTTATTAGCCTCTCAGTGCCTCAATTAATTTTATAAGATTGGTCTGCACAGGTAGAAGAAGTTTCTTTACTAGGAGTCCCCTATGCCCATGAAATTGCAGGTCTAGACCAGTAATGACAATAATGCTATCAGTATACATTACACACTAGAATATTAGCTATCAGAAAACAAGGACGATGTTTATATATATTTGTGTTCCCTTTCCTCAGTATCTACCACAATCATGTTCTTAATAAATGAGTGGATAAAAGGCATCCACAGGAAGTTTCTTCTAAAAGTTCAAAGAACTCCCAATACACAAGAGATTATTATTATAAAAAATAAAAGAAGTTTTTAATAAGCACAACAGAACTCAGATATTCAAATTACTATAAATGATTATCATTCTTCAAAGCAGTCTTCTTGAGAGTCAGACATTTATTGCAATGTTGCTCTCCTTGGTTCAAAACCTTTTCCAAATCAAATAGAATATTGAAATATTCAAATAGAAATCAAAATTGTCTATAGCATCAGTTCATGAGGCATATAAGAAAATTGTATCATCACCTATCATATTATCATACCTAATATTTTAGCAAAGTGCATACATTCCATCCCCACCACTACTTCCTTTTGAACAGATAGAAATAGAAATTGAAAAGTTAAGGGATTTACTCTAGGTCATATCCATTCTGATTTTGAATTGCTAGTTCAGTGCTTCATCCACTATTTAAGGTTTTTAAGATTGTGTTCCACAAAAACCACTGGGCTCCCTAGGGTATCTCTCAGGCTTCTTAAAAGAGAATTCAGTCGATCAACTGTGAATTATTTAACTATTATCAGCAATGCAAGGATCTAGGACAACTCCAAGGGACTCATATGCACTGCAAGAGAAGGAGCTGACAGAGTCTAACTCTAGATTGAAGCATGCCATTTCAAATTTTTCTCTAGTGTAAGTGATATATGTCTTCTTTCATAACATGATGAAAATAGAAATATGAATTATGTAATAACACACACAATATTTATCATATTACCTGATGTCTTTGGGAGGATGAGAAATGGAACATCAGGAGAGAACATGGGTCACAAAATATCAGAAAATGATTATTGAAAATTGAATCAACATGTCATCTGGAAAAAATTAATTAAAAAAACAACATATACATATTTGTAACTTCTGCAATATTTGCAAATGCCACTCAAACACTAATGCAGAATAAGATACAGAAAGGTTTGATGATTTTTAAAATATTTAAAACTCAACATGAAGAATATATTTTTTAAGCTTCTCACTGGAAGTTATTTCAAATTCTGTCCTTTGCCTAAATGAGAATATCTTATATTGTTGCCTGCTTAATGTGAGGAATCTTGTTTCAAATGTAACAGCATACTATCTTCTAAATCTCTATAAAGGGGTAACAAATTATAGTAGATGGAGGACCTGGCTTAGAGTCACAGAGATGTGAATTCAAGCCCTACCTGATATATACAAGCTATGTAACTATGGAGAAGTCACAACTTCTCAATGACTTAGGCAACTCTCTAAGAGAATGAATTGCTGACCATATGCCTATTCACATGGAGGAAGGAGTTTCCTGAATTGATAGAATCACAGATTTATATCTGGGTGGGAGAGAGTCAGGGAAGGAAAGAGGACAATCTTTATATTGACAGAAGAACTTTCTCTATTTTCCTTAGAAAATATGGAGTGTTTATATCCCATGAAACCACTTCATAGTCTTCCAAGCCAAATTAAGGTCAACAAGTCATCAGAAGCAGAAATCCATTTTCTAAGGATCTGTTTTCCAGTTCCTTTTCTTTTGCCTGCAAGTCATACCCTTTGGATTTTATGTGTTTTTTTCCCTCCAAACTAACAGAACAAAAGTATCTCATATCTTCACAAAGGGTTAACAGTAAACCATTGTTACAATTAAAAAATGGTCTTTTTTCTTCAAAATGAGAACACCAAACCAAACCAAAGTAAACTCAAACTATTAACTCCATCTAAAAAATTTAATGAGTCCTGGTTCTATCAGACAGCCTTCTGAAGAAGTTCTAAGAAGCTCATTTATGTACAGTATAAAAGGATCAAGAAATTATTGATATCAGAAATAGATCTTAAAAAAATAACCTTACTCTAGTCATGGTCTTGCGTTCTTGGGCATACTAGCTTGCAGGTGCTACTTTTATGGACTACTCATGGTTATTCTAGAAAATTGCCAAGCAAATGAAGTGCCAAAAATATTAATTTTTTTTTGCTTCTGGAATCAAGAATTTGTTTTTAAAGTGTAACCTCCAACATTAAGGAGTGTATAATGAAGGGAGTAGGATAAAGATTGGACTGTAAAATTCCTGATCTCAATAAAAACATGATTGGAAAGCAAATCCTAATATAAACCCAAACAAGTAGTAACTACTTAGAGTGATAAAAAAGCTTAATGATTGTGTTGGCTTTCTTTCCCCTTTCATAGCAGAAAAAATCCCCAAGAGTTTAATTGAGTCTTAATTCCAAATAAGATTGTTTTATATTATAACCAAAAGGTTTAAAATCATTTAGTTGAGTTTTATCAACTTCTACAATGAGTTCACCTAACAGATGGTAATAATAATGCAATAAATAACCAGAAGTCCAAACATGGAACTGACCACCTAGGCCATATCATGGACACTATCTCAGTGGAAAACATTTAATTCTTATGAGATTCTGTCCCCAGTGCTGTACGAAAAAGGAGAAGGGCATCAAATGTGGACATAAGACCTGAGGAAGAGTGATAAGAACCCACAAACGATCCTGCATAATCTCAGTAGTTAAATAATTGTGAAAACAGAAAGAGTAGCAGTCCCAGACTAATGGGGAAGCAACAAAGAACACTTTTCAGCTAGAGAGGGTAGATGAATGCACTTCAAGGGATAAGGAAAATGTTTAAAGAATAATGGAAGTGGAAGCTAGGCAGCACAATGGATATGATGTCAGGCTTTGAGTTGGTAGAACCTGGGTTCAAATCTGGCCTCAGAACACCTTCTAGCTATTTGACCCTGGGCAGATCACTTAAATTGCCTAGTCCTAACTGTTTTTGTGTCCTGGAATTGATACTAGTATACAAGAAAAGGATTTAAAAAAAGAAGAATGGAACGTTTTCATGGTACAAATACTAATGGGCTTGATCTCAAGGGGAGCAATAGGTCCCAGACAAGGAAGCTTACATCACACAAATGATCAGGCCAACTATTAAGTATTTAATTATTTACAATACCCTTTACCATCATTGATGAGTCCTATGAGAGAAGTCAAAAACATTAGCTACCGCTTAAGTAAAACATGGAGGAGGATAAAAAGACTTACCTCAAAATCAATTTTTTGCCTCCTGGTCCTAACCCTATGGTTAATAAGCCAAAAAACAAACAAATAGAAAGTACTCACAAAATATGTGGCAGCATATAATGTGCTTCAGAAAGACATTATTGTGTAGTTCATGCTCCTGAAATGTTTACAATCAAAATGGAAAAGTAGGAAAAACTCCTAAATGTGTGTCAGTGGAATTATAAAAGCATGCTTGAGTTGGAGTACATGGCTCCTGAGGTTCCCCTCAACTCTAAAATTTTGTGACTGTGACTTATGTGATTCTATAAGAGTTAATAGAGGGCCAAGAACTGAGACTATCAAATTGAAGAATGGGTCAGTTTAATTCTCCTCAGTACTGACAGAAGGTTTGCTTTTAGGCGATAGTTTCAAAAACATTTTAGAGAAAGAAAGGGAGAAGAAACAAATGTGAGTAGAAACAACTAAAAGTCTGGTCTTTTTTCTAGTTCAAAATTTTAAAACATGAGCTTTAATGTTCATTTCTATAACATAGACTCCATACAGCTATTCTATCCATATTGTAAATGTGTTCTATTAGTCTCCATGAAAACTTCTCGTTGCTTTAAAATTTTTTACTACTCACTAGAAAGGTTTGAGATTTTTCTCAACAATAGCAGACTTGTGTTGTTTTTTTTTTTTAATAACTACAAATCAATGAGAATGCTGCACACAGGAACTTCTCGTGACCTAATCTTTTTTTTCCTCACATGGAAGTTCTTTCTTAGAAAAATTAGGCCTTGTTGGTCTTAAACCTAAGCAAAGTCCTTGAATTCTTTCATGGGATTACTCATCTACGCAAAAATAAGAATTTAGCAATCAGGACACAATCTTTTTATTTTAAAATTAAAAACCCTCCACAATTTAAAACCAGCTTTATTAACTACTACTCTGTACTTACTGCATAAGAATAATGGGGATGAAATGTTTAATCTGCAATTTTTGTAGTCCTTCTAGAGACCCAAATGTTGAACCATGGTAGTCTTAGAATAAAAGGCAAGAATCTAACATCACTTTATCTCCTACACTTATCTTCATAGGATTAGCAAGAAAGAAAAGCTGACCTTTCCAAAAAAGTTGTTAGATGATAATTACTTTATCTTTAATCAATGAGCTTTTCCACAGAACTTAAACAGATCCTTACATACCGCGGTCAGAGAATCTCACTGCTAGACTGTACCAGGGGAGGAGTTATTTGCCACAGCTAGTTGGTAGAATAATAGATTTAAAAATCAGTAAACCTTGATTCTAATACTAAGATATTTAAAAGGTTTTTGACAATGGACAAGGAACTTAAACTTTCTGAGTCTCAGTTTCTTCATCTATAAATCGAGGATGAGTGCTGACCTTAGTAGGTTGATAATGTATGCATAGTGTTTTGCAAAATTTGAACCAACATAAATATTATCCATGTTTCATTCAACAAAATTTTATTAAACATATGCTATACTCAATGAACTATGTGGGTACCTTATAGAGATACAAACATAGAGAGCATTATAAAGGAAAGAATAACTAGGTTTGAAATCAGACAAACTGGTTTCAAGTCCTTCCTCTGACAATTATTACCTGTTTGACCTTGGCTAAGTCAATTAATCTCTTTGGACTTCAGTTTCCTAATTTAAGACACTTAATGTCTCTGGTCCTCACATCTAGAATAAGAAAATTGGAATAATGTGGTCTCTAACATTCCTTCTACCTCTAAATTTATGTGGTTCAAAATTAAATACTAAATACTAAATCAAAATTAAATACTAAATACTATAAATACTATTAAATACTAAATACTATTGGGACTTATTACATGAATTTGTGCTTTGTTTTGGGGAGGTTTTGCCACTAATGGACAGTCTTGGTTTAGTATGGCTTTGAAATCAGCAACTTTTATGTGCAATTTTGAGGAAATAATAAAACACTTGCCTACTATCTCCCTCTACAACTTCTGGACCTCAGTATATAGTTTTCAATTTAAAATTGCTTCTCGGTGAAGGGACTCGAGCTTGTTTCTGTGTGCTATGGAGCCCTGATAGTTCAATGAAGCCAATGGAGTCCTTCTTTTCTTTTTTCATGCAATGTATGCACATATAAGAAAAAACTCATGAAGGAAATAAAGTGAAAAATGGGCTGCTTCAATCTACATTCAGACATAATCACTTCCTTCTATGGCAAGGCATAGCATTTTTCATCATGAGCCCCTCAAACTTGTCTTGGATCATTATATTGCTGATAATAGTTGTTATTCACAATTGATTATCAAGCAGTATTGGTATGACTATGTACAATGTCCTCCTGTTTCTACTCACTTCACTTTGCATCAACTCATGTAAGTCTTCCTAGGTTTTTCCAAAACTGTCCTGCTCATCATTTCTTGTAGCATGATAGTATTCCATCATAATCATACACCACAACTTTTTCAGTCATTCCCCAATTAATGGGCATCCTCTCAGTTTCTAATTCTTTGCCACCACAGACAGAACTGCTATAAATATTTTTTAACAAATAGGTTCTTTCCCCTTTTTATCTTTGGGATACAGACCTATGGATACTTCTCAGAATAAAGTTTTTGGTTGTTTTTTTTTTTAACCCTTACCTTCTGTCTTGGAATCTATACAAGTATTGGTTCCAAAACAAAAGAGTGGTAAGGGCTAGGCAATTGGAGTCAAGTGACTGGCCCAGGATCACACAGCTAAGAAGTGTCTGAGGTCAGATTTGAACCCACGTCCTCCCAATTCCAGGGCTAGCACTCTATTGTAAATCTTGAAATCTCTCAGACTTGTGAATGTTAAAAATTTCCCCATTGGGGAATTCTTAATTGGAACAAATTCCCTACTTAGAAACATTCCCCATTTTGATGTGAGAACTCGCCAGGATCAGAAATAGGAGGACCTCTACTCCACCCGTACTTAAGACTGCTTTAGGGGAGAAAACTCCTTGCTAAACAATGAAAGTACTTGGTCCCATGCTTATAATAAAGCAAGGAGTTCTTTGAGCCAGGCCTGTTTTTAGAATTGATACAATGGGATGGTAGGTACCTAAAAGGGTCGGGCAAGTTTTCTCTTGATGAGATTAGTTGACTCAGCTGTGTTTTCTCTAGTTCAGACTTACTGAGGAGATTGGTCGACACAGCAGCATTTTTTCTGATTCAGACTTACTGAGGAGATTGGTCGACTTAGCAGGAATTCAGATGGGCAGTCCTTTGGAAAGCGTCTACAGTGATTGGTAGATGTAGGGACTCAGGGGGAGGTGACATGGGAGAAAAACCCCTATATAAGAAAAAGCAGAATCTCTTGAGGATATATCCTTTTGGAGAAATCCTTTTGGAGGATCTCTGATGAGGATCGCTTGGGAAGAATCTCTTGAGAGAGGCTCTGGAGAAGGGAAGCTCTTGGAGGACAATCTCTAAGGAGGTCTCGCTGGAGCTCCTCTAAGGGGACTCTGTCCCTCTGGAGGCTCTGGAGAGAGGCCCTTTGAAATAGTCTCTGGCTGGAAGGCTCTCTGGTGAAGTCAGCTGAGATGGAGCTGGCCTGGTGTCACTAGAATCCTTGTTTAGGCAGACCTTGTGGTGAGTGTTAAAAGACTGACTGACTGATTCTCTCTCTTAAGACTCAGGTCTAGGCCATGTTGGCTTAAGGCCCTTCATAATTATTCCTTTCCTACTCTTTCTCTCTTTCTCTAATTCCTCATTATATTATTAATTAAAAATCTCTATAAAACCCAGTTGACTTGGGTATTTGAATAATTGGGAATATTTCCCTAGCGACCACCTTATATTTGATTTAAAAACCAAGACACTGTAGTGAAACATATTTTCTGCAGTCAAATTTACTCACCCCCTCTTATATCTATCACAATTTATATCTTCCACTATTTTAATCACTACAGTTTAAGACATCAACCATTTTAAATCTCACACTATCCCCTGAGCCATGTAGCTGCTTCTCTGAATAACATTTTTAAATGAATTAAATAAGATATATGGGATTATAAAGAAGCCAATTATGTTAACATTTAGTTATTAAAATATTTTTAAATAAATTAATAGGCTCCAGGTTCAGAACCTCTGTTCTAGAAGAATGTTTCTGAAAGTCTACAGTAGAGTTTTAGCTATGGGAAAGTAAATGACAAGGCCAATGTTCTCATTTCTTAGAGCATCATCTCTCATAGTATCTTTCTAAAGATGAAGAATTTAGCCAAGGTAAAAGGTTAAGTTATGAATGCTATTTCAATATGCCATGTTCCTAAGGAACTAGTTATCTTGGGGCATCTAGGTAATATAGTCCATAGAGAGACAGGGCTGGAGTTGGAAAGACTTGGGTTCAAATTTGGTCAGACACTTCCAAGCTGTGTAACACTAGGCAAGCCACTTAACCCCAGTTGCCTAGACTTGATTCCTGCCTTAAAATTGATATTTAGTATTCTAAGACAAAAGGTAAGTGTTTTTCGGTAAAAGAGTTAGTTGTCTTAGGCTATGAACAGATCTCTCTTAAAACCAATACTGGGAAGGCAGTACCTGAAGTCTGACTGACTGCCAGGATCCAAACGTGAGTCAATTAAAATTCTCCATTTGAAGTATTGTGCTTTACAATTCAATATTTCAGAACCTTTTCTTTTAATATTATTCTAAAATATCCTAAAGGCTTTACCTTTGGAAAATTGAAAAGCAAGGACCAAGGGCTCTTTCAGGGCTGGAGCTAGAGCTATGTTTCAGGAACCATGGTTCTCTAACACAATAGTTAACCCACAAGAATGTATTAAGCGCTTACTATGTGCTAAGTATTGTGTTATGCACTAGAGGTTTTGTAAAAAGGCAAAAAAGGGCAGGTAGGTGGCTCAGTAGATAGAGAGCCAGGTCTGGAGATGGGAGATCCTGGGTTCATATCTGACCTTAGACACTTCCTAGCTATATGACCCTAGGCAAGTCACTTAACCCCAATTTCTACCCCTTATTGCTCTTCTGCCTTGGAACTGATATTTAGTATTGATTCTAAGTCAAGGTAAGGGTTTAGAAAAAACAGTTCCTGATCTTGAGTTTCTCATAATTTAAAGGCAACATGAGATTTAAGCAATTATGTACAAATAAAATAGACAGGATAAATTGGAGATAATAATTAATGGAGGGAAGGCACTAACAATAGGGGAAACCTAGGGTTTTAAGGAATGAGAGGTATCATGGTATCATGGAAAAACTATAATAGTTTTGTAGTTAGAATACCTGGCTGGGTTTATGCCCTGGTTTTTCTAATTACTACCTGGGTCACATTAAGCAAGAAATTTCTACCTGTCTGGGTCTCTTTTTTTCATCTATATAAAACAAAGGCATTATTTATTTATTTATAATATTTTTCCATGGTTACACGATTTGTGATTCCCACCCTTCTTTCCTTACCCCTCCCAGAGCTGAAACTCTTATGCATGTGTCATTATTCAAAACCTATTTCCATGCTATTCATATTTGCAGTAGATTGATCTTTTAACATCAAAACCCTATCCCCATCAAACCACATGATTGATCTTATATTTTTCTTTTGCATTTCTGCTCCCACAGTTCTTTCTTTGGATGCCGATAGCATTCTTTCTGATAAGTCTCTCAGAATTGTCCTGGATCATTGTATTGCTGCTAATAGAGAAGTTCATTACATTCAATTGTGCCATAATGAAATCAATCTCTGTGTACAATGTTCTCCCGGTTCTGCTCCTCTCACTCTGCATCAATTCCTGGAGGTTGTTCCAGTTCCCATGGAGTTCCTCCACTTTATTATTTCTTTGAACACAATAGTATTCCATCACCATCAGATACCACAATTTGTTCAGCAATTCCCCAATCGATAGGCACCCCCTCATTTTCCAGTATTTTGCCACCACAAAGCACAGCTATAAATATTTCTGTATAAGTCTTTTTCCTTATTATCTCTTTGAGGCACAAACCCAACAGTGGAATGGCTGGATCAAAGGGCAGGCAGTCTTTTAATGCCCTTTAAGCACAATTCCAAATTGCCCTCCAGAATGGTTGGACCAATTCACAACTCCACCAGCACTGTATTAGGGTCCTAACTTTGCCACATCCCTTCCAACATTTATCACTTAAAAGGTATTATGATTAGACAATTTCCTACATCTTTCCATGTTTTATCTCCCTGGATCCTATGATATAACCATGAGTTCCAGATCACAGCTAATGTAAAATGTCCTTTGTTCACATAGCCCCTCAAGTCAACTCACCTTTGAGAGATAAAAATAAATTCTTGGTCCTTTCTTTCTTATCAGCACTTCTTTTTTTTTCTCCCATATTCCATTATTTGAGAAATAATGGCCAGAAAATAAGGAAATGATCTTGTGTGTCAACAACATGAAGCTTCCATAGTCAATGACATTATATGTGTTAATGGAGAGAACATTGAATTTAAGTCAGGATGTGTGGGTTTCAGCTCTTCTGCCCTGTGCTTCTTGTGCTTGCTGACTATGTGTCCCTGGGGAGTCAATTCTCCTTGAGCCTTTTTTCTCATCTCTACAATGAAGGACTGAAATAGAATATTTCTAAGTATCTTGCAGCTCTAAATCCTTTACTCCATGGCACCTAATTGACTATAGCACCATACAGTTAATCCATAGTATGAAGTTTCCATTTGGGATTTTCTGGGCAGCACTATAATATTGAAACAAATTAAGAATTTACCATGGATGGCATAGAAATTTTGAAGCAAATATATTTTTCAGAGGATTATAGACTGAGATAAATAAGGGATATTAAAGAATATCTCCTCAATTCGCCCATTTTAAAGATGAGAACATTGAGTATTGAAAGTTTGAGACTTGCCCAAGCAAGTTCACAAATGTTATAGGTGGAATAAGTAAGATTCCATCCAAGGACCTCCAACTCCAAACCCAGTGCATTTGCACTGTCATATTGCCTACATAATTAAGATCATGACCTGTGTGAAGAGTATTGATGAATGGCTCTTAATTCACACTCTTATTATTTCAGAAATTGATTGCTGTGATGCTTGGCCTGAACAATAATTTTGAAATGATTTTCCGGCCCATTCCAGATGCAATAGCATGTCTGGATGACAATAGCACAGCAACTGAAGCATATCCCACCTTTTCTACTGGCAATGATTAAAAATTGGATTGGGGGTTAATTTAGGAATAAAGCAATTTGAATGTGTAAAATGGTTTCTGCTTTCTTGTTTTCCTGATTCAAAAGTAATTCAAGATATACCCTATTCTTTTTAGCAAGTAACTTTAACTAGAACTTGCTTTTCAACTGAAATATGTAGGTTTAATGCATATTTCTTGTTTCTCTAGACTGAGTCATCACATAGTCTTTCAAATCACACAAAACTTTGAAAGTTTATATCGCAACATAATTTTGCAAATGCTATTCTTTATAACTTTTTAAATTTACTCATAACCTCACACTTATCAGATTAGCTAATATGTCAGTTAAAGAAAATGATAAATATTGGAGGGAGGGTGGCAAAATTGGGAAACTGATCATTGCTAGTGGAGATGTGAACTGATCTAACCATTCTGCCCAAAGGACTACATAATAATGCATATCCTTTGCTCCAGTAATACCTCTACTGAGTCTATATCCCAAAGATATTTTGGTAAAATGGGAAAGGACCTGCTTGTACAAACATATTTATAGCTGCTCTTTTTGTGGTGGCAAAGAATTGGAAATTGAGGAGATGTCCACCAATTGGGGAGTAGTTGAAAAAATTGTGCTATATGATGGTAATAGAATATTTTTGTGCTATAAGGAATGATGAACAGGATAATTTCAGAAAAATCTGAGAAGACTTATTTCATCTGATGCAGAGTGAAGAAAGTAGAACCAGGAAAGCATTGTTCACAGTAACAGCAATATGGTAGAATGATCAATTTAGCTACTCTCAGCAATACAATGATCCAGGACAATTCTAAGGGACTTATGACAAAGAATGCTATCCACTTCCAGAGAAAGAACTGTTGGAGTCAGAATGCAGGTGGAAGCATATTACTTTTCCCTTGATTCTTTAAGTAAATGTTTTGGGGTTTGGGTTTTATAAAATTATTTACTTACAAAAATTAACATATAGAAATATGTTTTGCATGATAATACATGTGTAACCCAGAAAAAAATAACTCATGTCTATACCTACATGACCTTGTAGAACTAGATGTGACCAAAAAAAGAAATGTATTCCCTTAATTCACTGATATTTATTGCTATAGTTCCACAACCATGTACAAACAAACTATATAAAGGTCAAATTGGTGATAATCTTAGAGAGGAGGCACTAACATTAAGGGGGATCAGGAAAGGCTTTTTGCCAAAGAATGAAGGCAAAGAAGTCAGAAGACAAAAAAGGAGAAGGAAGAGAATTTCAGGCATCAGAAGATGGAGTGTCATACAAGTAATAAGAAAGTCAGTGTCACTGGATTGCATAATATATGGATGGGAGTAAGGTATGAGAAGACTGCAAGAGTGGGAACAGTTGCAGAATACAAAGGGTTTAAACAACCAAATAAAACTACACATTTGATAGATAATGAAATTCCTCATGCCTTTTGGGCTGACTTCCTCTGTAGAATTGTAGGTCAAGTCCTCATCCATCTTTTTATTGACCCCTATGTAACTTATTTCTCCTCCCAACCCTCACTCAATAATCTAGGGCAGATGTCAGGTTACATCTGGCATTCCCCTCCTGATTCATCCCAAACTTCAAGACAGGACTTCCCTTCCTTCAAGTTTCCTATTGTTTCTACTTCAACAAACATTTTTCCTTGATGTTCAGAATCAAGTTTAGAACAGGAATTCCTTTCATCTCATCCTCCATTTTTCAAAGAATGAAATAATCATTAACTGATAAGATATTGGTGGGGAGAAAGTACCAGCAGGGATGGAGACATTTGAAGTCACTCCTCATTACTATATTATGACTCTGGATCTGCCAGGTATGTACTATTTCAGCACAAGACAGCTAGATGGTGTGCTATGGATAGTGTTGGACCTGGAGTCAGAAAGAATTGTGTTCTAATCCCACCTCAGACTCTCACTAAGCTATGTAACCCTCAGCAAATCACTTAACCTCTACCTGTCACAGATTTTTCTCATCTGCAAAATTTAAATAATAATGACCACTTTCCAGGGTGGTTGTATTAAATGAAATAACATTTGTAAAGCATTTTGCAAGCCTTAAAACTAAGTATTGTTATTATTTTCTCAGACTTATCATTCATATCCTATCTCTGTTCAAGTGTTCTACAATATACTAACATATCACTCTTAGCTCCTCATCTGTTAATCCTTATCCAAATGCTGTCTGACATACTTATCAACTTTTCCTACTTCTACAGCACCCTGCATTATTGGAGTTATTCACATGACTACCTATTCTTAATATAAACTATTACTCCACCATACTTATATCTAATCTCTTCCTTTTAAATAGAGTATATCCTCCTTTCATACCTATATTCCAATCATTAGCTATTTCCCACAAAACCTATCAGATCAAATTTGCCTCTGTTCCATATTATTTCTAGTTTACCTTGTTTATTTTTATTCATTTGCATTATATTGATTTGTGTATAGGTCTCTAAAGCTATAGCTTTTCTTATTCTTCCTCACCTTGGATTTTGTCTTTTATGAATCACTGGTTCTTTACACTGACAGTTTTCTTCTTATGTCATACCTGCTATTCTCTCTAATATCTATAAATGTACATGAACTCCCTCCTCTATAATTGACCCACTAGCTCATTTTTGATTTAAGCTCCTCTTTATCAACTCTATCTGTTTTTATTAATTCTCATTAGGTATACTCCTTTCCTGTCCAAGACCCTTATTCTTGCATGTAAAGTCATGGTCCAGAAATTCAATTATCATCTTAAATCCTCATTTTCTTAACCAGACATTTGTTCCTCAAATCTATTTTTCTACCTTCAACAAGAAGTGATAGAAACACCACTTGTATGTTTCCAAGATTTTCTGTTTTTTTTTTTCTCATGACTTACCAATCCCTAAAAATGCTTCTTAGGTTACTTCTAGTAATATCACTTGTCTTACATATAACCAAAAGTGAATTCTTTGTTATTAGGTTTCACACATCTTAAGAGGCTCCTTGTCATGCCCCAGATACATGCCTTGGAAAAATAGCATACCTCTATATTGCACATGTCAGGTCAACAAATGGTCACCTTGGTACTCCTAAGCAGATTATTGAAGATTCTAACTATTCTGCTTTTTTCCTACTGATACTTTGAAATCCTCTTCCTTATTTGTCCTCAGAGGGTCCATTCTATCCTCCGTGGAAAGAATAATTTACCTAGCTTTAAATAAAGTGTCATTAATTCTTTTTACCTTTCTTCCACATCACATTTCCTCGCCCTTTAAACTAGTCACAATCTGAGAGGAGCAATTGGTCTTTGCTGCAAGTGTGGTCAAATTGAAAGAATTCCAAATTGGAACTGTGGGAGAGGGAGAAAGCAGTTAAGGATATCAGAGTAAAGTAGAGTAAAGAGGGGAAGCCCTACCAAAACTTTGGATTCTTTGGCTATCAGTCACTGCCCTTCTACTTGTATTTGAAGAAGTTGGAGCCAGGAAAATTTTCTTCATATTGGCAATATTTTACAACTTGCCAAATATTTAAAAAGTTGTTGTGTGGAAGAGAGATTAAGTTTGTTTTTCTTAGCCCCAGGGTCCAGAATCCAGAACAATGTATAGAAGTTGCAAAGAAGTAGATTTAGATTTGCCTTTAGAAATAAATTACTAACAATTAAAACTGTCCAAAAATGGAATGGGCTACCTTGGGAGGTGGTAGGTTCCCCCTTAAGCTGAAATTGGGATGCCACTCTACAGGTATGTTGTAGTAAGAATCTTTTTCAGGTGTGGATACCTCCCAACTCTTTCATTCTATTATTCTGTAATCAGCCATTCAAAACTGAATAGGCTGACAGAGGCAGAATGATTACTTATAAGAAACATGTAAAAGATGCTTTTTCTTGAAGCTCATTACAACTCTGAGACTTGGTCATGTATTTCAGTACATTACCTATAACCCTACAGCCTATATCAAGAACAGAAAGGAAATGTTGTAAAAAAAAAAAAGGATTTAACTGAGCTATCTTTCTTTTTAGTTTTTATGGCTCAATTACTGAAATATACACAAAAAAGACACCTGATTACTTTACTGTGCCCCATAATCTTCCACCTCTCTTAACTTACAAGTTAAGGGGTAAGTCACACAAAAAATGAGAATGGTAGAAGCTCTGAATCAAATTGAGAAAACTGCTTTGTATTGCTGTCATTTAGTGAGGAGTGGGGATTGGCTAAGCAAAAAGGCTGGCTAGAAATGCTGGGCAGCTTTTTAGTTTTTCTGAATATCTATTATTTTGAAGAGAAATTATTTAAATGTTGTGAATTCATATATCAGATACATTTATTCAAAAACAGACTTTTTAAGACCATGGTTTTCATTTGAAAAGAGGATTTTTTCTCCTTTAATTTTTCATAGCACCTTGTTTTATCTTCTCTAATACACTTATAATGTTTTATTAGTGTATAACCCTTGTGATTCTAACCTCCACATTCTGTTTTCTAGGATCCCTAAACTGATTCTTGAACCACCGGCAAGCACACTCAACCCTTCTCCCATAATCAGAACATTCTTCACAATTAATTTATATTGAAATTTCCTATTCTTAATGTTAACTTCCTCCTCTTCCCTCTTCCTAACCAATCACTATAATTTCAGGCACTTTCTGGCAATTCTTCCTTTTGGAAACACAAATAGATATTAAGATTACATAAAAGGCCCATGATGATCCTGGATCTTGTTTGAGAATAAAATATAAACACAGACTTGCTGTTATGTAATGTTTCATGCCTTTACATGCTCTTATTGAAAGTGATAATCTTGTGTTCCTTGTCTAATAATTATTGATTTCATAATTTTCTTTCCTCTCAAAACAACTTAACTAAGACACTCTAGTTTCACCCTCCTATTTATAAAACTTTTCCTTTTTTTCTTTTTATTCTTGGAGTTTCTG
This sequence comes from Monodelphis domestica, assembly GCF_027887165.1. Taxonomy (NCBI): domain Eukaryota; kingdom Metazoa; phylum Chordata; class Mammalia; order Didelphimorphia; family Didelphidae; genus Monodelphis; species Monodelphis domestica. The sequence goes on along the minus strand of NC_077230.1, from coordinate 183,919,849 downwards.
TATAATCATAATTAAATAGGGATTCTTCTGTGAATCATACCCCCAGCACCAACTCAAATTCAAATTGCAAATCCAAGTTATCTTCCTGAAACTGTCATTTTTGCCAACTCTTTTTAAAACTGATAAAATTCATCCAGACTCCTAGACAAAAAAGCAATTCTTAGTTGTCATTAATTCCACCTTTTATCCCTTATAATCTGTCACTGTATTCTATTATTTCAAAATCTTTCATATTTTCTTTTTTCCTTTCTAGTCCCACCACAACTGTCCTACTCATCTCACATCTGATTTACTACAGCAACCTTCTAATTTGTGTCTCTGATGGCAGCATCTCTGCTCTTCAATTTCACTGGAATACTATCTGCTAGTCTAATCCTCTTTAAATGCTACTGGGCAAATTACTTAACTTTTCTGGCCCTCAGCTTCCTCAAAATGAAGGGGTGAACTAGATAACTACTTCTAAGGTCTTTTACAGTTTTAAGCCTATAATCCTATGCTGCAAATCTTTTCTATTATATGTAACTATTTTGCTCTGAAAGTTACGACTCCCTAGAGTCCATTGAATTAAGTGTAAAATCTGGTACCCAGTTTTCAAGATCTTTTATAATTTTTCTCCATCTTGTCAAACGTTTATTCTCTAACACAAATTTTTCAGTCTGACTGGTCTCCTTAATGTTCTCTGAACAGCATGTTAATTAATGCTCACTCTTGTGATTCGTGTAAATTTCCTCCCCATTTCTTAATGTCCATTCCCTTCCACTTTCATGCATACATATAGAAATTTTAAGAACCAATTGAAGTACAATCTCCTATAAACCATTTCTCCAAATACAGTCCTTTTTGGAACTCTGTACATAAATTATATTCCATGGCATATGGCTCTTAACATTGGATTTTTCATTGTCCTGTACTTTTTTTTCATATTTTCTTTGAGTCACTGTAGCTTAAATAATTTTGTTAAAACACCCTTACCATCTCTTCCTGTGTTTTATATATATTAATCATTTCTTATGTGTTCATTATTTTTACCCAAATAAGATCATAATCACCAAGTTGGAAGGACTTTTGTGGGGTCATTTAGTCCAATGGCATCATATCTAACAACCTAACATATACCTGCCCACTATTACTCCAGCTTAATTTTGAAGACCTCTAGTGAGGAATGCTATGCTTCCTGAGGTAGTTCATTCCACTTCAGGATAGCTCTCAATTATTAGGAAGCTTTCCATTACATAGGGATGAAACCTACCTCTCTGAATCTTACACTCCCTGCTCTTAATTCTGTCACCCTAAAGACAATTATGATGACCAAATAACACATCTTCCATTTTTCAGGCTAAACATCATTTTCTTCCATCAGTTTTCCTATGTCACAATGAAATCTCTTTATAATCTCAGTTATTTACTGGATGCATTCGAGTTTCTCACTGCCATTCTCATCGTGTGGCTAGAATGTGTCTTTGGACAGCAGGACCAATATGGTGGGATCACCACTTCCCTTGTCCTAAGGAACAGCCTATGAGTTTTGGTAGCTTTACCCTCACTATCGATATCCATTTTGTTAAACTGTGAGCTCCTTAAAGACAAGAACCACTTGGCATAGTTCATTGGTAACTCCTATTGTACCTTGTATCATAGTAGATGCTTAATAGTCATTTGTGATGGAGAGAATGGAAGAGGATAACTGTCTATTCCCATTTTTCTGGCTGTTATCTAACCCAACTCTTCCTTGGCAGACTAATTTATTCATAGAATACTTCTTAATATAACAAAAGTTCTCCCTGACACCTTGATGACCTAATCCTAAAGGAAATGTAAATAATACCCACAAGAGAATAAAGGAACTGCAATTACCAGGCTTCCTTCCAACCCACAGGCATATTTATTTTTCCCCTAACTGCAATGTAATTACTATTGGTTTTTTAGTGGGATTCTCCATATGTCCTTTAGTTGGAGGCAGTAAGACCCAATGCTTCCTTTTAACTCCTCCTGGTCTTTGGCCAGCTTACCTCATTCTACTGAGTAGTCTCTCCTTTTACAGTTTGTTATTGTTATTTAAACTTTCCATCACTTAATCAATACTGTATTTGGCCACCATTGCTGTTGACTCTACAAAAAAGACTCTCCTCCTCAAAACAGCTTGTTTGGTTTGCAGTAAGCTGAGTCTAAGCACAGTCTGGCTACTTTGGCCATTCCAGGGAATAAGGATAAGTTTAAGGAAATTTAAAGCCAAACTGAGCTAAGGATTGAATGCAGCTGCTGTGCCAGCTGTGTAACCATTCTCAACTTTGTCCATTACTTCAGAAACTCAACTATTCAGCACAGCCATCACCCGACTGGTGCTCCTGTTGGCCTTACGTATTTGGCAGCAAAGATTATTGCAGAAATGAATGCTGGAGGATATTTTTAGCAAATCGCATGCTGCTCTATCAACAATTAAAAAGATTAGGATTCAGCAGACATATGCCTCTAATTATTGCAGGATCGAAGACATACTGATGGAACATAGCTAATTGGTCAATGTTTATTTTTCACTAGCAGGTCTATGATGCCAAAACTTCATCTTTCAGGCAAGATACCTCAAAGTCTCTTGGGCAACATTCCCCTTCCTCACTCTCTACCCTCTTTTACCACTCAATCCACTTGAAGTAAATTTTCCACTGAATTTTCAGGCATAGAGCACTATTGGAGTTGACACTTTAAATCCCAACCACTCTTAACCCCCTCAAAAAACATCATGGCGTGATGTGGGTTATTTAAAGATTAGTTTTGAAATTCCATTTGGGATAGAGCTTGTGGCCAGTTAGTGGGTTAGTTTTAGCCTTCCCTCAGACTATCCTATGCTTAGTCTTCTGCAGATTCCCTTCTAAACAAAAACACTGCCACTGCCTCAGCCATAAAATCCTGGCTTCCCTTCCCCTTGCCCATGCATTATTTAAGCATGTTGCTCTGTGCACTGGCATTAGAATTTTCCTCTGAGTAACAATCAGTAACAGCTTTATACACTGCTCTGACAGGAAATGTGGGATAGCTCAGCGAGTTCCACCCATTCGTTGCTATACTCCAGCCTTGATAATGAGATATGATAATCTAATTTGGTAAAAATAAACTGTGAAATCAGAGATTTGCAGCAAAAAACTTTTAAAATGTAATTCAGACTAGCAATCAATGCTTATTCAGTTTCCTTGCCATCGCAGCCTCCTCTCTTTGCAGATGCTTAAGTGATGCTAAATTAAATAATTGACAAATTTTTAAAACTGCTGGAAATTACCATCTGTGCTTAATTTTGGAATATAAAAAGGTCCATAGAAAACACCCTTTATGATTATTTTGCCTAATAACAGCTATAAAACAATACAAACATCCCAGCAGTAGAAATAGAATGCATTTTTGAGGAGGTTGTACTTGCATATTCAGAGTATTTCAAAATAAAAGACAACACTAGAGAAATGCTGGGTTGCCCTCCCCTGCCAAAAGACAACCCTCATGTATTTTCTTAACATATAGCAAAGGATTTGGACTTCTACTTCAAAATACCATGAAAAAAGAAAACCAAACTTTCAAACACTGACACATGGTCTTAATTAAGTAATGCCAATTTTATATGTTTCATTCCAAGATTTATACAGTACTAAATTATCCTCTATTAAATATTTCACTCCATTACGTTAATGTCAAATATGGACAAAATGAAATCTAATGTTGTAAATACACATTCTCAAACCAGTGAAAACACAGAGAGAAGAGACATAGTCCCTGCTACTCAGAAACATCTACATGAGGTATATGTATATAAAACAAACTGAAACTTACACTGAGGTCTCCTTACAGGTTCAGCCCAGCAAATAACCCTAAGGGCACATTTTAGATTTTTAATCCATGTTCTTCTGTTCTTCTCCCTGATGTGACTACTCAGGCACATGGTCAAGTTGCAATCAGCTTCTCCCTTAGTGATGTATGAGAGCTGTGCTGATTTATCTTGTCTTTCTGCAGCATATTAGCACTAATGTTTCTGCATCCTACCTTAGCCGTAGCCACTGCTTTATCATTGGTAATCCAAATTAAAGAGCCAGTGAATGGAGCAGGGCTTTTTTATTTTCCTTTGCCATGAGACAATTGCCAGGCAGTCCCTCCCAGACAAGGATTCCACTGTTTATTCTACTGAACCTCCCCTTCAATATCCCATTGAGAGGGCGACTCAGGGAAGCAAAAGGATGAGTCCAATGAGACTGTCCTAGTTCAAAGGTCTGTTTATGATTTATTCTACTAAATGGTACAGATGGCCTCAGGAAAGACTGTAGGCAGCTGTCACTTGTGAATTTTGTAGTCAGGATTCCAGAATTAAATCACTTTTATAAAGATAACACTTGATACTCAACTGCCTGAATATCTAACTTGCCTTTCTGTTATCCCTACTTGGCTAATACTGTGAAAAATCTCCCATTTCCTCACCAATAAGTGCTTTATATATTAGATCGTGATTATGAACACTGATACAAATGTTATAATTTAGAGCAAATCATTATACCGGAGAAGCATAAAACGCTATGAAAATTAGAAGAGACTAATCAAACAAATCATTATTACCACTCCTATGCTTTGCTGTCAAGAAGCAATAGCAGCACAGGCCAGTGATTAAAGGCCTTCTTTTATTCATGAGTTTTGGGTTTCATTCCCCAGGAGATACTTAAAGTGCTCCTTAAATATTTGCAAAGGGCCACAGAATCTCAGCATTCTTTACAGGGTAATTTTGAATTGGCTGTCAAAGGTGTACAGAATCATCTGAAATCTCTGGACTCTGGTGAAATAAGACTAGTAAAAGAAGATTGGGTTGGGTCCTCCTTTCAAGAAACAAGCACGATTTCTGAGTGGGAAATTCACATCCTTGTTGCACTTGATAAATTCAGGCAGTCTGGTGGTGTGCATAGAATCCAGGACAGCCTGATGATCCCTGAAACTTCCCTACATTCAGCTCAACATGAATTAAAATTACACAGGGAATTTTAAGCTTAACATGAGAAGACCAAAAAAGAGGCATTGTTGTGTTAATTTACTCTTCTGGAATAAGCCAACAAACAGAGCTATTTCTGTCCCTGAGCTTCTCTTGTGTGGTGATTATAATGGCCACTTCTTATATTACCTCGCAGCTCTTTACAGACTTTGTAATTTTTCTCCAAATGATGGCTGAATACAAACAACTTAGCCTTGCTATGGGCGGGGCTTAAAAATCAGCCTGGTGAAATGCCTTGACAGTTTATTAATATAAATATGTATATACACACACATGCACGTATTATGTATATGCATATGTATATACACATGCATGTTTATATGTACATAATGTATGCTAACAGGAGACAATATAGTGTGACATATTGCCATATTATACATAGACTCAGAAGGAAATCAAAGTGTCAATTTTATCAGCATGTGTGTGTGTCTATATATATATATATACTGTCCCATCTAGCTGCCATATATAAAAATGGCAGCTAGGTGGAATAGTGGATAGAGCACTGTGCCTGGAATCAGGAAGATCTAAATTTAAATCCAATCTCAGACACTCAGGAGATGTGTGACCCTAGGCAAGTCACTCATCTTCTATTTGCCTTACACCACACCACTAGAGAAGAAAATGGCAAAACACTCTAGTATCTTGGCCAAGAAAACCTCACAGATTGTATGGTCCACAAGGTCACAAGAATCAGACACAAATGAACAACTGAATAACAACAACAACAAATGTATGTATCATATGCTTTCCAACAGCTAATAGAATACAATCTAGTACAATATATTACTATATCATACACAGATTCAGAAGAAACCAAATATCAATTAATCCACAAGTATATATACATATAATTTCACACAATCTTTAATAAATATAAAACATATTACCTTATATAATAAAATAAATGTAATGTAATATTGTAGAATAGAATATACCAATTCAGAAGAAAATAATATCTATTAATCAAGCAACAAGTATTTATTAAACACCTACAATGTTCCAGGCTTCCCTTCATATTGGAAGACATGATGATGATGATGATGATGATTAACTATGTATGTTGAATTAAAATGGATAAAAAGTAGTTTAATGGTCTACTTGGAATGCTGAGGTAGTGTCCTTCCTCTTACAAAAAGGATGACTAGAACTTTATTGACAAAACTTAACAAGGTAATATATTTACTCCAGAATTTACAATTGTATATTTTCACTTTTATTGGTCACGTATATTTCTCTTGTCTAATCTAAGATACAAATTCTTCAATGAAAAAATGAATGACAGAATGGGGTGCTAGACTTAACATCAGAGGACTTGATTTGAGTGGTTATAATTATGATGGAGGCAAACTGAGTTCTATTATAGGACACCATTAAGAGAAAGGGCAACTATCAAGCTTCCACCTCACCTCAAAGTCTTCAATTATGAGGCACAATCACTCCCAGGGTCCCATTCTTCCATTACTCCTCTCCTAGATTCTCTCCCTGATTTCAACCTTCACAGTAAAAGAAGATGGATTCTCTTGGAGATGGATCATAAACGTGGAGCTAGAAAATATCTTTGATGTCATTTTTTATTTTACCTCTAAAAGTAACCTCAGAGGTCATCTAGTCTAATTCCATTATTTTACAAATATGGAAACCAAAGCTCTGAGAGGTTTAGAGAATTTCCACAATCAAATAGCTACTAGTTGTCTAAGACAGAAACCAAATTTAAGAGCTCCTGACTTCAGGATTCAGTACTCTATCCATTACACACCCTTTCCTAGACTAACTGTACTCACAGTCAGTCAGTTCTTTGCACCACTACTGTTTCCTCCCCTTTCCCTATTAGATTGTTTTCTATTCCACCATTGCATCATCCTCTCTCATCAGCATTTTTGCACAGGTAAAAAAATCTTAGTTATGGCTCTCATTTCTAAGTCCTAATTTTGTCACCAACTAGTTATTGGGCTATAGTCAAATAAATTCAGCTATGTAATCTCAGACACTTACTGTGTGACCTTGGGCATGTCACTAAACCTGTTTATCTTAGGTTCCTTAGTGGAGATAATGATAGCACCTACCTCCCAGGGTTGTGAAGATCTGATGAGATAATAATTATGAAGTACTTAGCACAGTTCCTGGCACATAGGAAGTACTAAACAAAGTTTAGCTATTATTATATATGTGAGAAAGACAGAGACAGAGAGAATGTCCATTACTGTATTTTTTTTGGTAGATTAGTCATATCCCACTCTCTGTGACCCCATTTTGGGTTTTCTTAGCAAAGATACTGGAGAAGTTTGCCATTTCCTTCTTTAGTTTATTTTTCAGACGAGTAACTAAGGCAAATAGAGTTAAGCAACTTGTCCAGTGTCACACACCTAATTAAGTATCTGGGGCTAGATTTGAACTCCAGTCCTCCTGACTCCAGGGCTTGTACTCCATCCACTGCACCCAACTGCTGGGCTCAATATACAAAAATAAAAGACGCTTTCATAAGAGATACAAAGGATGCAATATTCAAACCAGTAGAATTTAGTAGAGTATAAGTCAGAATGTGTAATTATGGGACGAGGACAAAAGGTAGTCATGATGAGAGTGAGATGGGGTTAATTAGGGAAGGTTTCTTGAAGTGTGTTTCAGTCATTGCTGTGATGTGGAAAAAGAGGAGGAGGAGAGGGAAAAAAGAAAGATGAGAAGGAGGAGTCTAAGGAAGAGAAGGAACAAGCTTTAGATTAGTCCCCCCAAAATCCCCAAACTTGGTCCCACTGCTTTGCTCTGTAGGAAGAGAACTAAAGCAATACCCACAGAGCACAGGATCCTTACTAGCTGTGTGATCCTCCTCATCTATAAAACTGGGCTAATAATACCTTTTCTCAGAGTATTTGTGAGAATCAAAAGAGATAATGTACTTTTAAGTGTTCTGCAAACCTTAAAGCACTATATAACTGTGACCTACATTACTGTAGGTAGGTAGATGGTGCATTGGATAGAATACCAAGCTTTGAGTCAGAAATATCTGAGTTGAAAACTGGCCTCAGACAAACTACTCCAGTATCATCAAGAAAAAACCTATGGACACAGGAAATATTTGGAAATATTTGGAATATAGTTATTTGAAAATAACTAAACAACAATAACAAATATTATAATGGCATCTCCATATCTCACCCATACACATATGCTAAATTAGGGGCAGCTAGTTGGCAGAGTGGATATAGTACTGTGCTCAAAATCAAAAAGACTCCTCTTTATGAGTTCAAATCCAGCTTCAGAAATTTACTTTGTGTGTGATCTGGGGAATTCATTTTACCCTGTTTGCCTTAGTTCCTCATCCATAAAATGAGTTAGAAAAAGAAATAGCAAACTACTCTAGTAGTGAAAATACCATATGGGCTTATGAAGAGTTGGACTCAACTGAACAACTACTGCTAAATTAAGCACTTTTCTTAAAAATTCAATTCTAAAAACCCATGTAATTGCTTTGAATTCCTTTGAAAATATGCATATTAAAAATTATGCCTATTAATTATGCCTGAGTGATTCTAGATTTAAACCTGGACTTAAGTCCTGAACCTGCACCTTATTATTATATGACCAAATGATTTAACTTCTCTAGACTTTAGCATCCTTATTTATAAAATTTGGGATTTGGATATGGTGGCTTTAAAATGTTCTTTCATCCATAAATCTATGTTCCCAAGTCACTGTTGCTGTTGCTGTAGTAAATAATTTTTTAAAAAATTCCCCTTAGGATAAAACTTATCATGGTTCTATAGCATGACATCCGGGTTGCTTCTGCAATTGTACTTGCACTTGTTCATTTGGTCTCCAGAGGGCAACCATTAATTCAGGCTTTAGGGATACCTTATGGATCCTCATTTCTTACACTGTACCTAATGAATTCTCAATGTTATGCTTCCCACTAACAATCATCTCGGAGATACAATTTGTTTTTAGTAAAGGCTTTTACTCAGAGAGCATAGTTAAAAACAGTAGTTACAAAACATTGCTCAACATAAACCTGGGTTGCCACCTCCCACACATGTATACAATACCTAAACTCAATACCTAAAGAAATGTTGTGTGCTGTTATGGGGTCTTTGCACAAGAAAAAGGGAAATACCTGCATCCACACTTGGAGCCAAAGCTAGATGACAAGGCACCAGGTGTTATTCCAAGAGAAATATTCAAATCAGATGTACTAGGTGGCATCTGATGGTTCTAATAAACAATTAATTTACTAAAAATGTACCTGGTGACCTCCTAAGAAGTCTCCAAAAAAGTGACGTGTCCTGTAATAATATTCCTGAGGAGATTGTAAGGTCTCAATCCAAAGAACCAGTCTTCTGTGCTCTTGGTCCAAATGGCCCATTATTGGTTGTAAAATTAACTCAAATTGCCCCACATTTGTTTCACACTTTCCTGGCTCACAATGGCACTAGGTGGAGTGAATCCAAGAGATGCTCTATCCGCTGTAAAATCCACTGTATCCAAACTTGGTGTCTATCCACTGAGCAAGCTGCCCAATCTGAATCCTGGCTTATAACACAGACCCCTGAGGTGGTAGCAATGAGAAGGTGGGAAGGGTACAAGTGAGCCAGATCTGATGGTGAAAGAAAAAGGTGAGGTTTCAAGGCACAAATGAAACTACACACAAACATCATTAACAGAAAGACTTTCCAACTGTCTGGGGACTTTAGAATTACATGTAACTAACACGCTCATTCAAAAACACCCATCTCTTTATTGAGGCAAATCCCTTAAAGACCTCTTTACCAGACAATACTAAGTCACCCCATTTGAGCTGGAATATTCTACATCCCATCCTATATCATGAAAGCCATGAAATGAAGATTCAAGTTTAGTTCTTTACCAAGCTGCTTCTGAAATTGGAAGGAAAAAGTATAGGAAACAAATCTCAAAGTTTTTAAAGACTTGATGCTCACAAGTGACTTTCCACCACCTTGTTGTATTTTGTGGCAGAATTTCTTGAAGGGCATGGAAATGTGATTGGCTCCTAAACCCTCAACTCTAGCAGTGGACAATGTGGAAGATCTTTTTTGTTGTTGTTGTTTTAATGTTTGGTTTGTTTATTTGAAAAACAGTCTCCATGCTCATCTGAGAGTTGTCAACTCTGGTATGCTTTCCATTAAAAGTTAAAGAACTTCCTGATGTAAAGCTTAGCCTGGGATTTCAAGGAATAGAGGAAAAACCATAAGTTTTCAGTTGAACTAAAAACAGAGTTTTTTGATGGTATATAGTTAATTTAGGGGACACTCTCCCTCACATAAGAAGAGTATAAGATTTCCTTTTGCTAGAGCTGCCACCCACTGGGTCTCCATTTTTGTCTGGCTCATAAAAATGAAACCTCACATGTAACTCCCAATAAGTTGGCTCTATGTAAACAGGGCAACCTCTGGTAGAGGCTGTGTAGTTTTGCATTGAGACAGCCAAAGGAACCCAGAGCCACTTACACTTAAGGCAAGAAAACCCTAGGCACCTTTAAATACACCAGCAATTAATAAGGCTGAAATCATGGATTTGGTAGGTAGTCTCTAGAGCAGTTCCAATTAACATTCCCTACTCTCCTCTCCTTCTCCTCTGAGTCCGATTTTCTATCAAATAACCAACCACCAAGCATTTCTTAAGGTCCTACTATGTGCTAGGCACTGTGGTAGGTACAAAGACAGGCAATAATCAAACACCAATCATAGGGCAAGAACTATTCTATATTACTGAATAGGAGAGTTTCTTTTTCTATCTCACTTCGAAGAGGTTACTTGAATTTTTCTGTCTTGCCCTATAAGTCAGCACCACCTCCTCATTAATTCCTTTGCCTATTAGCAAACCCCAAGGGTCCCTCTGAAAACTTCATGCATGGCTTCCACATCTTAGATCTGACAACTATTCAGCTTTCTCAGCCTAGCTCTATTATAATTGGAGGTCTCTAAAAAGACTGATTTTTATAGTCTGACTTTTGTCTGCCCAGACAGGTGTCTTCCATTTATAGTAATGTTGCTATGGAACTAATTACCCCCTGCAATATATTTTCAGCTATAGTCATTTTTTGTGGCACCAATTAACAATGTTAGGTTGAGTATGCCTATGTGTACCTTCAACAAAGAATGGAGAGACCAACATATTAGCCTGTACCACATAAGCGTCATCTGCCATGCTTATAGTCTAGTGTTTCACCAAAGTATTATGCATAAAACAATGCAAATGACATGGTAATACTCTGAACAAGCAGATTATGTGCACTTCTATAGGAAGAGCAATTAAGGCAATTAAGAATGTTAAGTCAAACAAATTATCACAAATTACATGTAAGTTTTAATTAAATATGATCTCTGGTAATGAGGAAAATATTAATGATATTAATGATAAAGATGAGAATATTACAGAATATTTCAGCTGGAAGGAACCTTAGAGATCATCTAGTCCAAGAACTTTCATTGAGCAAAGGAGATGAGGTTCAAAAAAAGTAGAATAATGTGTCCACAATGACACAGCTATTTAGTAACAGAATGAATGAAATCAGAGGTTCCTGCCTTCCAGCCACATGTTCTTTCTATGCTACCATATTAGATCAGGAAGGAAACAAACATTTACCAAGTACCTACTATGTGTCAGGCACTGTACTAAGCACTTTACAAATATTATGTCACCTGATCCCAACATAAATCCTGGGAAATAGGATTTACAATTGAATAAGCTGAGGCAAACAGAGAATAATTGGTTCTCTAAGGTAACACTGCTAGTAAGTGTCCAAGGCTAGATTTGAATTCAATCCTTCCTAACTCCAAACCCCAAACTGTGTCCAGATGCATTAATGACCTGCCTCCAAAAAAAAGTGTATATTTGTAATTACTCTTAATGCCCTTATTCACAATTATTCACAATAAAGTTACTTGAATTATTCTTATCACTCTCAAGGATAGCAAAATAACTGAAATATTGAAGGATAAGTATAATTATTATTGGCAATAATACTTAAAAATCATTTTAAGGTTTATGAACCTTATAATAGACTTGCCTCACCACAATCCTTTGAGATAGCTAAAGTATCCCACTTTTTAGTTTCAGTGAAGTTAAGTGATTTGTTCAAGGTAAAATAGCTCAAAAAGGGTCAGAGTCCCAGATCCCAGGTCCTATTAATACCAGTTCCAATGATCTTTCCTTTTTCCAATTTATTTTTGATATATGTAATAGGAATAAACTATCACTGACTTACTCATAAAATATGAGTTCAGGGGAAAAGTGTTAATTGATTATGAATTTATAAAATTTATTAAGAATGCCTTGAGGTATATGAAAACATAAGGCTCTACACCAGAATTAACCCAAGTCCAAAATAATTCCTCTCTTAGTGGAGTCAGAAACTTTCCTTATGGATAAAGAAAGGAAAAACAACAGGATGTGCCTTGGCCCAAGACATCGTAATCATTAAGATGAAGAAATAGCAAGTTATTATGGGCTCCAAACAATTCCCACTCCAAGATACATGAAATATGTGGACATGAAATGTGTAATGAACCCATGTTTCCAGTGAATCACTACTGACCTAAGGGAAATGAAGAGAGGAAAGACAAAAAAAAATAATCTCCAAGATAATCAAGACCTAAATTAAGTGTCAAGTTTAGAACATGATCCTGTTAAAGCAAAATATCTCCACTTATTTTATGCTAAATAATAGAAACAAAAATACTTTTGGCATCTAATTCCTAAAGCCTTCTCTACTTAAGTACTCTAGTCAGTACATAATTCTAAAGGAAAATTGATTAGATAAAGTAAGTCCTTTTTTATTCATCCACCAAATCTCAAAATTACTACCTGTTTTCTCCTCCACATGTGTCTAGCCGTTCTTGTACAGCCTCTCATCTCCTTATTCTTCTGTTTTCAAGCTAGCACCAAGACAGAGATCACACTGAGTCTTGTCACCTTGTTTACACTTTTGGCTTCCTGGCTAGGCAGGCTGGCCCAGGGCGGGGGAGCCAAGGTAAGAGCTAAGAGAATGGACCAGGGTGGTGGCAGGTCAGCATGGGGCAAGCCTTTAAAAACACAAGATGGAGGAGCTACTCCAGGTCACATACCTCTTGTGTCTAGTCCTATTCACCTTGACATGTAAGAACAAAAAGGAGTTATTTTCCCTGAAAAAAAAAATCTGCCCTTTGGGTGACTCCAAAAATAATAATGAAAATGCTGATGATGATAAATTTACTTCTAGGTGCCTTTGTTCCACAGAACTCAAAGAACCTTATATATCATCTTTCTGCTTTCATACCTACTCTGGTTTCACTTCTATGTTACCACTAACTCTGCAAATAGAAAGGGGGGGGCACAGAAGAGCTCAAGAGATCTGAAGATTCTGATATGTCCCCACACCTATGACTTACTTCTAAATTTATCTAGCAAAGGTCTTAGAGAAGATTGGAGGCTGTTGGAGTCATACTACAGAGAAGAGAAAATAGACATTTTTTAAATAAAGGTCTCTGAAATTACTCAGAGGATGTCCTACAATTGATGAGGTCAAGGAAAAAAAATATTCAAACAATCCTAGCGGATAGGGAATTGGTGGCAGGGTCCTAGCAGGAATTAATTTGCAAAACAGTAAATTGCATACAACTTTTTGCAATCTAATGTCAAAGGATATGGGTTCAAATCTCACCATTGCTACTTATTACCTGCCTCTGGCAAGTTACTCTGGGTTTAGTTTCTTTTGGGGGGAGGGGTAAAACCCTCTCCTTCCATTTTAGAATCAACATTCTGTATTGGTTCTAAAGCAGAAAAACTGTAAGAGTTAGGGAATGGGGGTTAAGTGACTGGTCCAGGATCACTCAGCTAAGAAATGTTTGAGGGAAAATTTGAACCCAGGACATCTTATCCTGGTTCTCAAACCACTGATCCACCTTGCTTTCCCTACTATAGATTTTAGTTTTTTTCATCTGTAAAATTAGTTTTGGACAAGAAGAGATTTAGACCAGAAGAACTTCAAAGTTTCTCCTAGTTTTAAATGTATTTTTTTAAACCCTTACCTGCAGGGAGCCAACAGACCCCCATTGGCTGACATAGCCACAGTGGGAAGCCAGAAAACTGCAAAGCAGCCCCCCAAGAACAAAAGCCCCCTGCTAATCCCTTTCTGTGACTTTTCTCTCTCCAACTTCCCTAATTAATGAACTTGTTATGATTATTATTCTCTCCCCAATACAGGAGAAATAAAATGAGAGCAAATACTTATAGGATATATATATATATATATATATATCCATCCATCCCACTTTAGTCCCCCTAGGTTATTACCCTAAAAGATTACATTTACAGAATTAAAGCCCAAAGATCATTACTCCCCCCTCCTTCCTTAAACACAGAGCTACATTCATTCCTATTACAAGTCAGGCAAGCCAAGAACATCAATCACCTTCAAGACACACTCCACTGAATTCTGATTATGGACAGAAACCAAGCAACATTGCCAGGTGCTTTAAAGTAACACAAGAAAAGTAGAACCTGTAAATTGAGGAAAACTCCAAATCTGGTCTGTCATTAAATTACCCTCTAAACTTATACCTAGCTACAAAATGTTTTGCTACCCATCTCCCAAGTAATTGTGATTGATTGTGAAAGTTAACCAAAAGTAACAATGATTCTCCTAGGTCAGGGAGAACTAACCTCTAGATCACCCTGTTTATGTCATTCATCTATAACAACAATATTTCACTGACTATCTCCTTAAGCTACTCGCCTTGTTAAGTTTCATGGAAATGTGTATGTAGAAAATTGATTGTGTGCCAAAAAAAAGTATGTAATCATCAGCCTATATATAAAATAAATGAACCTTTGTGCTATGGCAGAACACTGTGTGATGCCTATGTATGTAGGCCTGAGCACACAGTGCCTCTCATCTCCATTACTTGACTGGATTGTCACATCTAGATGGAGCAAGCCCGGACCCTCAGGTAGTCTACTGGATGACTCGCAAAGCTTACCTTACATCTTAGAATCAATACTGTGTATTGGTTCTAAGGCAGAAGAGTGGTAAGGGCTAGGCAATGGGAGACTTGCCCAGGGTCACAGAGCTAGGAAATATCAGAGGCCAGTTTTGGATCCAGGAGCTCCTATCTCTGGACCTGGCTCTCAATCCACTGAGCCACCCAGTTGCCCCCCTAGTTCTAAATTTATGATATTGTGACATCTATTGGGAGTCAGTAGTTAAGTTATAACTGGCTCCTTTTTATTTTTAAAGAAAACAGAATAAGATGGAAAATGGTAATTGTCATTAGAATTAAAGCAAGTCAATTCAAGTCCATAAATTACTCCTAATTAATTATTACTCATAATTAAAAAATAAACAAATAACTAGCATTTAAAGATAGCCCTTTGAAGTTTATAAAAGCTTTACATTTATTATCTTATAGGTCCCTGGTAATAGAGATGAAAAATAAGTCAGGTCTAAAGGGGCTGAAAATTTAATCATTAGAGGTAAAGCAATGATAAAAACAAAACATAATGCAAATCTCTTATCTTCCAGATTCAAGCCTCTTTTCACATAGGGACTGAACCTCCCTAAAAAGTGATTATTGGTGAATAGATTCGCAGAAACACTTTTTATATTTTTTTTCCCACAGCAAACTTTGTTCTATAGTTTCATTGGCCACAGCAAGGGTAGTGATCATCATTCCCCTAAAGTGATACACTATATTCTCCTCCATAGAGCATTTGAAGTCCTTCATAAACTCACTCCAATCTATCTTTTATATACTTTTTATATATTACTCTCCTTCACCAGAGCCAGACTTAGAGATGGGAGATCTTGGGTTCAAATGTGGCCTCAGATACTTCCAAGCTGTGTGACCCTGGGCAAGTCACAACTCCCATTGCCTAGCCCTTACTGTTCTTTTGCTTTGGAACCAGTGCACAGTATCAATTCTAAGACACATGGTAAGGGCTTTTATGTAAATAATAAATAAATATTTGCTTGCTTCCTAGAGGCAGCAGAGGTTACATGTTATCTGTACCTTTCATTGGAGTGACAGACACCCAAAACTAATCCTCTAAAAAAAAAAAAGATGGCTTCAATTCCTGGCTTACTCTTTCCCCTTTCTAATTCCTTGGCTTTATTCACCACCATATGAACAGGTGCATGCCTTAGATTGTTTGTCCACCTCATCAGGCATTGCTCACAGAGGCTTCCGGCTCTCCTAAAGTGTAGGAGGATGCGGCTCCTCCCATCACATATTCAATTGCAGCACATTGCAAAATCTTTGATGCTCCTTCAGGATAATTATTGGTCCATAAAGTTCTATGACTCCCCATTCCCCGATTACCCAAAGCAACCCCACCACATAATATAATAATTTCCATGTGAAGCCTATGGAAAATCCCCCAGATTGCTAGTTAAAAGATTATTATCAACAAGCATTCCTTGAATACTTTCATAGTTGCGACATCATTTTCATAAGTAACAAATATTTTAAGGGCTGTGATGTCATCAGCCTAGGGAGCAGGATTTCAAATGGACTCTGACTTATTAACTAGATCAATGCAAGGACATCAGAGATTAGATCTGATGAATTTCTTAAGTCTAGGGGCCATTTTTTTTGCCTTTCTTTGTAACCCCCGAATGTAACACA
Organism: Monodelphis domestica; assembly: GCF_027887165.1. Classification (NCBI taxonomy): domain Eukaryota; kingdom Metazoa; phylum Chordata; class Mammalia; order Didelphimorphia; family Didelphidae; genus Monodelphis; species Monodelphis domestica. The sequence continues at coordinate 183,903,220 of NC_077230.1, read as the reverse complement.
GTCTCTGGCATATAGTAGGCACCTAATTCTAGTGCCTTATCTCTATAGATTATCTCCAATTTATTATATAGCTATACAAATATCATATATATAATTATCATACATATATATAGTTTGTACATAATTGTTTGTTTGTGTCCTCCATTAGACTGTAAACTCCTTGAAAGCCAGAATTGTCTTTTACATTTCATTCCATCTCCAGAGTTTATCACAGTACTTGGCACAAAGTAGACAGACTGGCTTGTTCAAAGTCACATATCTACTAAGTGTCAGAGATGGAAGTGGAAATCAAATATCCCTAACACCAATTCCAGAACTCTTTTTTATTACTCTGTCTTTATATATATTCTATATTACATGCATATCTATTATAATTATAGTTAAAGATATAATTTGTTTAAAGACATAGTAGTAAAAAAGATGTGTATATATACATCTATATACATATATATCTTATGTCTTATCTATGTCTTAGAATCAATACTAAGTATCTGTTCCAAACAGAGGTAAGGGCTAGACAATTGAGGTTAAGTGACTTGCCCAAGATCACACAGCTAGGACGTTTCTGAGGTCAAATTTGAACCCAGGACCTCCTGTCTCCAAGGCTAGCTCTCTACTAAGCAGGACTTTCACTAGACATTTTTAACACCAACACAAAAAGCCTGAAAAGTTATTTCATATTTCTTCCATCCTCTTTATGATAGGGAAACAAAGGGATCCACATTAAGCTAGGAACCAAATCAAAATATTGCTCTCTATTGTCCCCTGATAACTGAGAGTTCTCATAACCAAGATGAAAAACTTTTGCTTCCTTAAGGAACACATTAAATTAGTATTTCAGGCTCAGAATGAATTGGAATATTCCTGGTTCAAAGAATAAGCTTCCATTTGTAAAAAATTCAGAGAGCAAATGTGAAATGTCAAATGCCTGAAAACATAGTCCACATAAGAAATACTTCTCTACAATCAGAAACAAATCAGAGGGAACACTCCTATGTGGCTGGGTTTTTAATTGTGCATTTTGTTTTTTAGATGCTGGATAATTTTCTGACCATTAAGGACAATCATGGCTCAACTTCACAATAAAAGTAATTGAATTGCATGCTTGAGAGGATCCGACTGATTCACAATGGGGTGCATGGAAGGAGAGAGGGAAATGAGAAGCTCAGAGGAATTCAGAAGTAATTTTCTCTAGATGAAAAACAGAGCTAGCCTTTGGAGTTGAAGAACTCTGGATGAAAGAATGCTGTCATTTTCTGAAGGACCATACTTTGCAAAGTGCATCCTTGCCTATGGCAATTAAGAAAACATAAAGAGGACCTGAAAGAGGACCAACTGAACTCACTCAATCCTAAACTATAAGTTTAGATGAGCCTTCCAAACGAAGGTAAGGCTGGGCTACTGATACTGTGTCACAGTGGGTTTGGCTCAGCTCTCCTCCAGTATCCTATAAAATACAAGGCTAGAGGGGAGAATGCATAGATTACCCCCATGAAGGAAAGGATTAGGATGGATTCTTGGCCTGCTAGAAAAAATGGAAGAGCAACACCTGCCAGAGACAAGACTACCAACTGCATGGGCCAGAATATAGCTTGCTTTGGCAAGAACTGAACTTGTTTGGTTTTTATGGTGGTGAAAGAGAGAGAAAGATGTCTAACAGGACATGGAAATGGGAGAAAGCACAAGTAGAAAGTACCCAGAATGCTGGAAATTGTCTCAAGAGGATCTGTTGATCAGTGATTACTGCTTTCAGATTCATGCACAACCCTGCTGGTAAAGCTCACCTGGCTCTTCCCTCACACCTGAACAAACACTGAGAAACCCAGGTAAATCTGAGTTTGTTCTTCAAGAATATCCCAGCACTGTTCCTCACTCTGTCAATGTCTTTTAGGCTATTCTTATTGTATTCCCATATATGGACATGCCAGTTTCATCCATTGACTTTATAGCTTAGAAACTCTGATTGATTATATGACCTCTTTGGGAAATCCCTCCAGGTATCTTTATCTGTGAAGTAAGACATGAGAAGACTGACATCCATCCTACCTTCCTCACTGGGTTATTAGAAAGGCACAATAATACAATGGCTATGAAAACCTTTTGAAACCAGTTAAATCACTTTGCAAAATATTCCATATATCTATATCTCTCTATATTTGTACATATATATATATTATGTAGGAGCAAATATTCTTCAGTATAATGGTTAGAGTGGTAGATTTGATGTAAGGAATGTCTGGGTTCTAATCTCACATCCTACCATCACTATGTGAACTCAAACAAATCCCAAATAGTTTCCTCATCTGTAAAATGGGAATAATAATACTGCCTTCCTCAAGGGGTTGCTTTTAGGACCAGATGTGATGAAATATGTACTTTTTAAACCATAAAGCTCTATATGTCAATTATTATTATTTTATTCTTTTTATAGTTTTCAATGGGCTTCAGAGGGAAAGTATACCAGGAAGAGTTGCTTTCCTACTATATCTTATATTAATTATTCTATGGACTGTTGCCCAGAGGGATATAACTGCTTTTTATAACTAAGTAAAAGTTTTAAGATGTAAGTTATAATTTTTAATTATTACATATTATAATAGATCTGATTATTAATATTATTACTGTTATTATTGACTTACACAGAAATATTCCACAAATACTGTCCAATATTGTTTCTTAATCTGACATGGATTATACTAATTTTCAACTTTCTAGACCACAGGAAATTAAATACTCAAAAGTCTACACAGGGTAGACCAGAATCAAGACCAAGGAGGCTATTAGAGTTATAGATTATTCAGACTTAATCATCTAGAAGCCTTCTAGATCATTAATCAGGAAGGGTGAGCCGAGCTAGCAGAAGACTAGGCTTGCCCTGTACACTGGCCAGCAGCTGATCACTAGAATGTTTCACACTGGCCTTAATCTCCATCTGGGCATGTCCTGCATCACTGTTGGCTGAGCTTCTATGCTTATGTCACTGGAGAGTGTGTCCTACTTAGAGAATCCTACTGATCTCCTTAAAAACAGAGAGCATTTTCTCTACTTCACCCAAAATCTTTGTATAATCTTTGACTCTACCCTCTTTCACATCACTTAGGTTCAGTAAGTTATCAAGTTTTGTCCTTCATGATTTCTCAGAATTGTTCTTTCCATTCTATTTCTGATACAACCCCTCCATAAAAGCTCTTATGAACTCATGCCTTAAATATATGGCAGTGACCTCACTGCTTCTAGTCTGGGTACCAACATTCCCCTAAAGCATCACTCTTTTGTGCAATACTTCCAAAGGCTTTTATTGCCCACTAATATTCAAGTACTTCTACTACCTGGTTTTAATTCACCTTTGTATTCTTATCTCCCACTAATCTCCTACATAAATATATTGACTCCAGCCAAACTGAGAGAACCCTTGGTAAAGAGCCAATTACAGTGCTCTTTGTGACCCTCTTCTCATTGGTGGAGATTATTCAATGTCCTTTATCAGCATGAAGGTGGGTAGAGTTGTTGAAAAGGGAGAGATGGAAATTCTGGGGCTATTCCAGCTTTCAGCTTTTAGAGAGAAGATGGCCATTACAACTTCATTCCAATTCCCAAAGGGAAAGAAAGAAGCTGGGAAGAAGCTCACAAGAGAAGAGTTGGCTATCTTAATAATGTCCATATCCTAGCTCACTACACTAGAGACTTTGGGAAATTTCCCCTTCGGTTAAGATCTGAGACTCTCCTTATTGATTATTCTCTTTAGCTCCCAAGAGGAAAGTTCAATCATTCTGCATATTGTCTGGTACATATTTTCTTACATATTCTTTTTCTGATTTTTGTTTTCCTATTGATTTGGGAAAATGGCTTTTATTTTCTATTTGTGTTCATTATAGAACTGGCCTTTGATGAGAAGGATGCCTTGTCTATAAAGCCAGTGACTCAGCCAATATGTTTATTAAGTATTCATTCTGTGCCAGGCATTGTGTTAAGCACTGGTCAAACAAAGAGACAAAAGATAACCCCTGTCCTCAGGCAGATTATAATCTATTGGGGGGAGGAGGAAAACAAGCAAGTGAACAAATTTGTAACAACAAGCTATATACAGAATACAAGAAGTAATTAAAAGAAAGAAGGCACTAGAATTGAAAGTGATTGGGAAAAGTTTCCTATAAAAGGTGGGATTTTAATTGGAACTTAAAGGAAACCAGTATGCAAAGATAAAAAGGAAGAGAATTCCAGGCTTGGGGGCACAACCAGAGAAAATGCTCAGAAATGAGAGTGTCTTGTTCATGGAACAACCCAGAATCCAGTGTCACTGGTCAAAGAATACATGGTGATGAGTCAAGCATAAGAAAGTATAAAGTAGGAAGAAGCTAGATTATGAAGGACTTTGATCATCAAGTAATTTTAAATTTGGCCCTATAGGCAACAAGAAGTCACTGGAGTTTACTGAACAGAAGGTTGACATAGTTGGACTTGTTATTTAAGAAAATCACTTGGATGAATGGAGGATTGTTTAGAAAGGAGAGATACTTGAGGCCAGGAGCCCTCAACAGGATATGCAGTCATCTAGGCACGAGGTGATGAGGTCCATGTCAGAAGAGTGTGAAAGGACCCTGTTTGAGAGATATTGCAAAGGTGACATCGCCTGACCTAGATGGTAAGCCTAAGGGACTGGGAGGATGTTACTTTTAACAACTTAGGGAAGGCAGAAATGGGGTAAGTGTTTAGGGGGAAACAATGAGTTTAGTTTTGGACATTTTGAGTCTGAGATTTTTATTGGACATCCAGTTAGAGATGTCTAAAAGGCAGCGGGAGAGAGGAGTCTAAAGGTCAGCAGAAAGGCTAGGACTGGAAAAGTCAATATAAGAAAAATTAGTGTAGAAATGATGATTGAATCCATAGTAAATGATATGACCAAATGAAATAGTATAAAGAGAGAAGAGAAGGCACACGAGAGAGCCCTGCAGGACCCCTGAAGTTAGTGAAGATTCTGCAAAGGAAACTGAGATGGAGCAGTCAGATAGGTAGGAAGAGAATGAGGACAGATATGTATCATGAAAGCCTATATATAGCAGGGGTCTCCAAACTATGCCCTGCAGGCCCTCATTTATCCGGCCCCCACCGCACTTCCGGAAGGGGCACCTCTTTCATTGATGGTCGGTGAGGAGAGTACTGTATGTGGCAGTGCCACAAAGTGCAGTGTTGCCCATGTACAGTACTACTTCCGGTGACATAATCCTTTGCGTGGTACCTTGTTCTGAGAGTAACTGAATGAGAACGAGGCGTCATGCAAAGGATTATGTGGCTGCACATTGGAAGACTTCAGCATGGTGAGCTGTGATCTGGGGGACTGCCTGGTATAGTGGTGGTGGTGGTGGTGGTGATGGTGATGGGCCTGTACAAGATGTGACAGGCCCATCATAGCCTCTGCTATCCCAGATGGCGTATAAAATGTGTTCATTGTTTATTTTATAGTCCAGCCCTCCAATGGTCTGAGGGACAGTGAACTGGCTCCCGGTGTAAAAAGTTGGGGGACCCCTGCCCTAGAGAGAAAGGAGTTTTGAGAAAAAGAAGGTAACCAACAGAATCAAAGGCAGCAAAAAGATCAAAAAGTACCAAGATTAGAGGGGGGGAAAGCTACTAGATTAATCAATTAAGACATGTGATTTCTTTATATATGAATATCTTGTTTCTCTAGTTATACTGTAAGGTCCTTGAGGGTAGGAATCACATATTTTGTTCCTTGTGTCCTTTGTAATGCCTAACATAGTATTATGATCCTTATAGACACTCAATAAATATATATTTAAATGTTTATTCAAACAAATAAATAATGACATTCGCTCAAAACAATCCAGGCCAATAGTGGACGTAATAACATAGTTTTAAAAGGAAGCTAACTAACACTCCTCTCAATAAAAGGGAGAAAAAAAAACCCTGAAGAAATGAGAGATAGAATATGATTGAAGAAAAGACTTGGGATTACAGCTTTAGAACTAGAAGGGATCTTTGAGGCTATTTGTTCAAACACCATATTTTAAATTGAAGGAAAATTAAATCCTAAATATACTTCTTCGACCAAAGTCACAAAGGATTGAGTGGTAAAGCCAGGATTTGAACCCAGGTCCAGCTATCACCCAATTCAATGCTCTCTCCATTATACCATGCTGCCTCACTTGTGTCTGCCAAATGATGATTTTTTTCTCTTTCTTATTCTCTCTTTCTTTTCTTTCTTTGAGACTTTATCGTAATTAGGTAATATGATTCTATGTATTAGAGAATTCACAGCAAAAAGAAAGTTATACATTGGTTCCAGGATTCCTATTCTTTCCCTTACCAATCTATCCCCTGTAGAGAAAACCAGAACAAAAATCTTGCAAAAATTTCAGAATTCTTCCAAAATGGAAATCTCTCCACACTGTTTTGCCTTCTCAAAAACTTTCATTAGTTCCCTGTTGTCTCTAAGATACTATTACAGCAAGTCATCATTTAAAAGTCTTTCAAAATTTCATTCCAATCTATCTTTCTAAGCTTATTTCACATACCTCCTCTTCGTGGACATCAAGGTGGCATAGAACACTAAACTTGCAATCAGGAGGATTTGGGGTAAAAGCCCTGCCTTGGACACTTATTAATTGTGGGCCCTGGAAAAGCCACAATCTCCTGATGAAGACATTTCCTTATCTAATAAACAAGTGGGTTGGACTCAAGGACTTTTAAAGCCTATTCCAGCTCTAAACAGATCATGCTGTGTACTCTGACAGCCAACTCTGTTTATTTGCTGTTCCCTGCACTCTGCCTTACTTGGGTTGTCCCTTATACCTGGAAAGCCCTCTCACCTCTACCTCTGCTTTTTAGACTCCCTAGCTACTACCTTGAAGGCTTAGTTTACTTGCTGCTTCCCACAAGAAGCTTCTCCTCATCTCCCATGTCTATCTGCACTCATTCTCTCCTCAAATGATCATGTATAACTTAACTTGTTTATATGTTCTAACATCCCAGTGTAATATGAATGTCTTTCCTCTCTCCTGGGGGCTGGAGGGTAGAGAGTTAAACTCCTCCCCAAGCCTTCCTTTATAGAGGCTTCCTGCTAACCCCAGTTTCCATGAGCAGCTCTGCTTGGCTTCCACGCTTTGGAAAAACATGCCCACATGCTGAGTGCTCCCTGGTGCTCCCCCTACCCACTTTTCAGCTTCATTTTTTTGTATTTCCTTCTCCCACTAGATTGTAAGCTCCTTGAGGGCAGGAACTCTTTCTTATTTGTATATTTAGCACCTAACACAGTGCCTGCCATATAGGAGGTGGCTGATAAAGGTTTGTTGAATTGGATTATTGAGGCTATTTGTTCTGCCTGAATTCCTAGAATCTAACAGTTTCCTGCATATAATAGGTGCTTAATAAATAATTCTTGCTTTTCTTGTCATACATGTCCCAAACCAAATTCTTGCCAGATCACACTGTATATATGAAGTAATCTGGCATTATTTTCAGACCAAGTAAAGCAAACAGATTCAAAAAACAAAGCAATGTTCATGGTAAAATGTACCTAAACTAGAACCTGTCCTCAGTGTTGTGGAAGTATTCTAATGAACTGTGAAGTCAGTGGCAGCTAGGCAGCACCACAGTGAACATAGTGCTAGGACTAGGATCAGGAAGTCCTGACTTCAAATCTAGCCATAGACAGTTATTAATTGTATGACCCTTGACAAGTCGCTTAACCTCTGCTTGACTTAGTTTCCTCATATGTAAAATGGACATAAAACCATCCCCCAGGGTTATTGAGAAGACCAAATGAAATAATATTTGAAAATCATATAGCACAGCCCCTGGCACATAGTAGACCCTTAATAAATGTGTTTTCCTTTTTTTCCTTCATTGGTGTCAATATTTGCTTGATTGGAATTGACCACAATTCTTCCATGCCTTCTCATTCACAGAAATTCTCATCCCCATCTTTCTGGATTTTCCCCAACATGCTAGAGTCAGTCTTCTTTCTTTTCTTTCCTTTTAAACTTTACTTTTTGTCTTAGAATCAGTTCTGTGTATTGGTTCAGAGGCAGAAGAGTGATAAGGGTTAGGCAATGGGGGTAAAATGACTTACCCAAGTTCACACAGTTAGGAAGTGTTTGAAATCAGATTTGAACCCATGACCTCCTCTCTCTAGGGCTGGCTTTCAATCCATTGAGCTATATTGCTGCCTCCAAGTCAGTCCTCTTTCAAAGTATTGTCATATTTTATGCATATAAGTATGGCATTCAAGGTATTCACCCTTGATGTTTCACTCCCCCTAACACCATGATCAGCAGATCTCTTTCTTTTGTCATACATGTGCTTGATGATGTCTTTTATTCTATTTCTAACCCATAGTTCATCATAGGAAATAAGCTGTAACCCATTAATATCTATATAGCAAAAGTCCTTTGGGTCACTCTGTAATCCATGTCTTTGCAGTCATTTAAAATCCCTAGTTGGGGGGGGGGGAAGGGCAGGGGGAAAGTGGTGTCCAAAAGATGAAGGTTTTTGTAGGAAGGATGGGCTAGCTTGGGCACCAGCAGAAGTGCTCTGCAGTTTCCCAGTTTCCTTTTTTTTTTTCTTGATTAACTAACATTTTTATTGATAGAGAAAGGTCTTGAGTTTGTCCTTGTCACTTTGTCCTGGACATGTGATTTCCTCAGACCAAGCTGTCCAAGGTAAGACTATGATCTCTTCTTTCATTTTTGGCTATAAATCAAATATCCAATATCAGAATCAAATGACATTCTCACTGCATCTTCTCTTTATCTGCTACTTAAAAGGGGGGAAATGGGAAGTCACACAGCCCGAAAGGATAAACCAGGACTAAGAAATGCCAAGATCTTGTATTTCCCTAACACATTGCATTGCCCTAAGTCTGTTCTTCTTATAGTGTATTCTGAAGTGGAAATAAAGAAAAGAATTTTGAAGAGGATCAAAATTCTTCACATCTTAGCTCTGCCAGAGGAATCAATGATTCCCAACTGCCGGCTCTGCTGGAGAGGCTCTCCAACAGGGCACCTCTTGTAGGAAAATGAGGTCTAACAGCATGGATTGTTAAACTAAGAACTGGAGCCCTCATAATATGAGGCTGTTTCTTCCTTAAGTGCCTCTTTCTTGATTTTTCACCTCAGTTGATAAATTTCTGCCAGATGGAACACGGGACATGGAATTAACTAAATGTCTAGATTCAATTTTTCTCTTTATGCCCATGAGAATAGAGGTATACTTTTTGTATTAACCCTTTGACTTAAAGTTGTTTTTATTCTAATTAAGAATAATGACAATAAAAATAATAGCTAGCATGTAAATAGTGTTTTGAGCTTTGCAAAACTCCACTTACATTACATAAATTGATCTCACAAAACCCTTTGCTATTATTATTCCCATTTTGCTGATATAGAAGCTGAGGCTGATAGCAGATAACTAACTTGCCTGGGCCCTTTTCTGTCTATATTTCTAGTATAAGGAAATTAAGAAATTGAGGTCCATAATCCAAGAGTAACAAACTACTGAACCTACCTTAGAAAAGTTTGCATCATGTATGTATGTCCTATATCCTCTGTCATCTTCTAAATGTCTTGTGCTTCTTCCAATACACTTTCTGTGCTATACATAGTACATAAAGTATGTTTTAAAATATGTTAAAGAGGTAGTTAGGTGGCTCAGTGGATAGCAAGCCTGGCCTAGAGACAGGAGATCCTAGGTTTAAATCTGCTCTCAGGCGCTTCCTAGCTATATGACCCTGGACAAGTCACTTAACATGCAATGCCTAGTCTTTATCTCTATTCTGCCTTGGAAAAGATACTTAGGATCAATTCTAAGATAGAAATTCAAGTTTTTAAAATATATTAGTGATACTAATGTACATATATATATATATATAATAAACTCAATACTAATTTCAACCAAATCACATTGACAAACACAATACTAACAAAATTAAAATTACACTTAAAATCTATAAGCTATATACCACATAAAGTATGCCCAATTAAAAGTTGATCTTAGTAAATTTTACTACTTTTTTTGGTATTGTATCATATTCTGACTGCTTTTTTTTCATCCGTGTAGTCACTGAATTTTGTTGCTACTATTTTTCTATATATTATTGTTATGAGCATGCATGCTATCTTGATTCTCTTCTCTTTGCTTGGCATTACTTTACATGAGTTGTAATAATTTTATTTTGGTAAAAAGAAAATGATTGTCAGCCCTTTTCCCTAAATTTGTTCTTAAGATTCTTCCTAATTGCCAAAAATCAATCAAAATGGCAAGAAACACCAGGTTGTTTAGACATTGCAATGAAATTTTATTAAGCATGATTTCTTTAATTTGATACCATATCACAAAGTAAAAAAGAGAGGGCCACACAGCTTTGTGCTATTTTCAGCTTTGCCTGTATTTCCTGACTTCACCTAGATGGGATGTATGCTGAGAGCTGATTTGTCATCAATCCCATCAAAATAATTATGGCCTGACTGGTCTCTATGTCGCATCCTGAAGTCTCTTCAAATTACTCATCATTCAGCTGAAAGGCAGGAAGTGCTTCTTTTAGGGGAGGAAGCCAGGAAGGAATATACGCCTCAGGACAACACCATTCTTACCCAAGCAGTGTTATTCTTGTCCACCTGGCAACACCCAAACAGAAGCAAGTATAATCACATCTGATAGGAAGAACAGAGCTCTGACTATGCACTGACATCTCATACCTGTGTTACTCATGTGTTGATTGAGGACAGAAGGACAGCATTCAGGCTTAGAGATTTATCAATATTAAAATCATGGCTGATTTCTAGGATATTTGAGTCAGCTAGCATGTTAGTAACAAAGGCAACCAGGGAATACAATATATACATATTTGTTACAGAATGTATAAAGATATAAAAGGATAAAAGACCCAAGTCTATTAGCAAGGAACAAATTCATGGCTTGGAAGGTACGTGGAGTTGCAGCCTCTTCAGTGATGGTTCTTCTTACTTCTTGCTTATCATTAGTCTTAGCTTCATCTGTATCCATTACCCCATTTCATTTTTCACAGCTTAGCAAGGTTGATACAATGTTCACCAAACCTATTTTAGCACAAGAAATCTGAGAGGCTGGCCCAAACATCAAAATCTGCCCTAATCCACAAATATAACTCTTGGACTTTCCTCTACCAGTTCCCTTGGCACAAGAGAAACCATCTCCTCTGCCCATCATAACCAATATATAACACAACAAAGAGATGTATCAAAGAACTCACCCCCAAACCACCCTATCACCTGCACCACTTTTGATTGTTCTAAAAGAATTAAATTACCAGTCATGACCTCTGAAATTTCACTCCATGCTGCACCTCAGCTTGATTTCTCATCAGCCTGTCTAGCATTTTCCTCTAAAGTGACAATTCTAGGCAAATTTCAATAATTCAGGAATCTGTGATTTCAAAGAGAATACCCTGTTTAGTAATTTTTAATGTATGATTTCAAAATGCTTTCTTGAATGGTTGTAACCATTCATGGGCACACCAACCGTGCCTCACATTTAACCCAGCTAAATCATCACATCTAGGCTAAATATCCCAAAGAAGAAAGGGAGCTGGTAGAGGAAAGTCCAAGAGATAACAGAAACAGAAGAACAACCGATATTTTGACATCATTACTATAAATACGAACAATTTCAAAGACTTTATGAACTGATGAAGAATGAAATGAATAGAAGTATGAGAAAAAATGTATATAACTTTGGTATAAAACAAAGCCATAAACAACTCTGAAAACTATGATCAAGACTATGACCATGATCATACATGATTCCTGAGGACTAATGGCAAAATAGGCCATCCTTTACAATGAGGTGTTAAATTTACATGTAGAATGAGACATATAAATTTTTATATACGGTTATGGAGGAATGTGTTTTTGTTTGATTATGCATATCTGTTATAAGAAATGTATTGTTTTTCTTTTGTTTTCCCCCCAATGGGATGGACAGAATGGGGAAGGGAGGGAAAATAAAGAGATTTACCTTAATATTTTTTTTAAATAGAGATGTGGGAGGGTACTACTGATAGAAAATGTTGCATGAATTTCAGATGATATCACTGTATTATTCTTGTTACTTAACTATTTTATTTTGTTAAAAGAGACCTCTTGCAAAGCCAGAGTAATCTTGTAAATGTATGTAAAAACAAAGCACAGCAATAAAACTGTTATAAAAAAGTGGCAGGACCCATGATTTTAGTATGGTTAAGCCAAGGAGAACCCCCTCTATGCCTTTAGGAAATGTTCTCCAGAAGTTATTGTGATTAAATATACATTAATTACCCTGCAAAAAAATGGTGAGAAGCTTCTCTTTCAAAATACAAATAGGTGTGCCTATATGAGTACATGCATGTATCTGTATAATTAATAACAATGTATTGTGATATAATATGATGTAGCATAATATGTATATCAATACACAAAAATATATAATAATATAATAGTACTAGCTAGCATTTATATAACATTTAGGTTTGCAAAGTTCTATCCACCTAATCTGATCCTCATAATATTCCTGTGTGTATATAAAAGTAGAGAAGTTAATCTGCACGCAAGTAAATCTCTTGTGAAAAAATGTTACCAAGATGATTTGACATATGTGGCCAAATCACATTTACTAAATTAAGGAATCATATTTCTTATTCCACCCCTTGGGTTTGATATCTTTTATGGTCCTAAAGAATTTACTCTCTCAACATAGGTCAATGATTTAGATGGAACTCACCAGTTACATTAGAAGTACAGTGAAAGGGCCAGAAAAATTCCTTCATTCAAGATCAAGTAGAATTACTTGGAAGGGGTCCCCACTCTTCTCTTCTTACTCTTGCCTCTACCTCTACATCTGCCTCCTCTTTTTCTCCCCAATATTGTATTCCAAAACCATATTCAAAAACTGGAGAGTAAACCTGACATAGTTTTTCTCTACCTTCTCTTGCCTCTGGAATAATTTGTTTCATCAAGGAGAAATTGGTTATGGTAATTAAAGAGATTCTATCACCATATATATCATTAAAGACTTAAATAAATAAAATGAAAAATAATTCATTTGCTAATTCTAAAGATATTATCTATATGGGTGAGGGGTGAGAAGATCTACAAGTTGAAAAATGAGTTTCTACTCTAGTTTAGTATCTCTCTTTCTACCCTTATATTTTGACATCCTTAAAGACCTGAGATTTCATCTGAACTGATAGTCTTACTGGCAAAGATTGCACTATTTCCACACCCATTAAATGGTCTTTATAACCTGCCATAGCCAAAAATACTTATCATCTGGTAATGAAATGTGATAATGTGTTTCTCCAAATTTAATTAAGAAAATCCTTATATCAGACCATATTCAAAGCTTTTTGAGTTTGGTAGAAACTTCCTGAAATTGTGGCTCCACCAGAATTATTTTTGAATATTTAAGGTCATCTCCACACCATAATGAGACATAGGAGGATTTTATACCATGATTCTTACCAGGTCCACATTTGTATTTTAAATGTATAATTCTGCTAAATCTTACAAATGGTAACAACTCCTATTGATCTTTGTCTACCTTAAAGATTGACTGCAGAGGCAGCTAAATGGCTCAGCAGATTGAGAGCCAGGCCTAGAGACCCAGATCCTGAGTTCAATTCTGCCCTCAGACATAGTCATATCCTAATGTGACCCTGATGTGTGACCCTGGGCAAGTCACTTAACCTCCATTGCCTAGCCCTTACCACTCTTCTGCCTTGGAACCAATACATAATGTTGATTTTAAGATGGATGGTAAGGGTTAAAAAAAAAAAAGACTAGGTGTGCCTCCTCCCCTCCATCATACATACACCAGTAGATAAGGGCTTTTTTCTTTATTTAGTATGTTTAGTCTCCTGGGAAGACTAGATTCCAGTCACTCTGTCACAATGGTAAATAATGCTGTTACTTGGGTCATATGGCCAAGGTTCTTCAGTTTCAGCTCAACCAGATGGTCACACTAAAAGCATCTAATGTGTAGCTAGAATAAGAGAGAATGGGCAAAACTAATAATACTCAAATCTGTCCAAGAAAAATAACCCTGCTATAACTAAAAATAAAAATACTTCTATTCCTTTAGAATCCTCCGATGGATAGGAATGGATTATTGTAGCAGCAGACCTCAGGGAGGGAATTTAAAGACCTGGGGCTCAAAGTTGTGTCCTATCTAAGACACATGGATGGTCAGAAACCAAGTTCTTTGAGTCTTCTGTCAGAACTCCAGCATCTAGCAGAATTCCTAGCACACAGTAAACACTTGATAAATGTTTGTTGACTGACAAAACTAGAGCTCTTTCCATTGGACCACATTGCCCCTACAAGTAGCCAACTGATGCCAGGGGCATTTCCTATCATAGCATCTCTAACAGCAAATATATGAATGTAAATGTATTCCTGTAGAGACTTTCTAAGAGAAATTAAATAGACCACCCATCCTTTAAAGTACATATTTGCTTTTACAGTTAAGAAGTCCTATTTAATAATCAACTTGTGAATGTGAATGTGGATATAGAAGGGAAGGGAGATAGAAAAAATGGATCACAGGATTTGAATGCTGAAAGAAACCTTGGGGATCATCTAGTTCAGAAGTTCTTAACCTGGGGCCCAAAAAATGTTTTTTTTTTGTTTGTTTGTTTGTTTTTAACATCTTGATAACTGTATTTCAATATATTTGTTTTCTTTTGTGAGACTATGAATTTCATTTTGTACATTTAAAATGTTATTCTGAGAAAGGGACCACATAGACTTACTAGACTGCCAAATGGATGGCAGAAAAAGGCTAAGAATCTCTGATCTAATTTTTCAGGATGCTAGAAAACTCCTCTTTTAGGATCATCAAACTAAATATATGAAAGGTAATCACCCCAAACTTCTCGCTTTTATATTCATTAGTACATATTTCATTGAACCATATCAATAAATAACTCCAATGAAATCATTAGCACTTTCATGTGGCTATAGAGAATCCAACACTCAAGAAGGAAACAAATCATGAGGCCCCAAGAGCCAGTGACAGAAAAGAAGACAGTGCTTGAATAATGAAATGCATTTTAAGGAAATATAGGTCATGTTCGCAAAAAAAAATTCTTTTGCTTTCTGTTTATACCTTTGGTTGATGTTAACCCTAATTTTACAGACCTGAAATCATGGCCAGCTGAGAAAAATTAAGGAAAAATTATGTTGTATGTCACCAGAATACACTCTCTCAACCCAATTTTATGAGCTCAATTCATAACAGCTGCACTGTCAGCATAAAGATTTAATTTCTCCGGGGCTATGGACAGAAGGTGACACACATCATCAGGGATGCTCGCTTTGATAGGTACAAATACATCAACACAGGAAATGTGGAATGTATGTGGAACAAAAATAATTCCAGAGACTACGAGAGCATGAAGTTATGGGTGATATTTAGTCAATAAATGAAAAGGCTATATATCTACTAAAACTCCATATAACAAATATTCATTTATATATTCTTTCGGTTCCTTTATTACTAGTGTCTATGTTAGTACTAATTTATTTTATTACAATGTCCATTTTTATGTTTATGTCAATTATATCTATATATTTATGTTAATATATGTTATATATATTTAAATGAGTTTATTAGGAAGTAAGTAGATAATGAATAATCATTTAAAGTAGTTTGCTGGAAGAATTCTCAATGTGTGAAAAGAAATTTCTATTTAAATCTTAGTTTTAAGTAATATTTTTTAATGTTATAACCACCACTTATTAGGAATATCAGTAGTCTGACCTTGAATCAGGAAATCCTGGACTCAAATCCTATCTCAGACTCTTACTAGCTATGTGACTGTGCATAAGTGATTTAACCTCTGTTCGCCTATTTCCTCATCTGCTAAAATGGGATCATAAAGCACCTACATCATTAAATAGTGGTAAGGAACAAATGTGATAATACTGTAAAATGCTTTGCAAACCTTAATGCATTATATGAGGGACAGGGACTGGACCTGTGATTTCACTGATATAGAGAGCTCCCAAGTGAGGAAACTAACTCCTTCTCTCAATGCAATGTCTACAAGAAAGTCTTTCCTGATCCTCTTTAATTCTAGTTCCTTCCTCTTAACTATTTCAACTTTATCCTGGTTATAGCTTGTCTGTTCATGGTTGTTTATGTGCTGTCTCCCTCAGGAGATTGTGATCTTCTCAAGGTCTGGACCATCTGCTCCCTTTTTTGGTATTCTCAGAGCTTAGCTCAGTGCCTAGCATGTTGTAGACACACTCGATGAACCTCTATTGATTATGAGTTGTTTGGAACACTAAGAAGTTAAGTGATTTGGTAGGATTGCATTGCCAATATGTTGACCTCAATTCATGAGGACAGCAAGACCTAAAGAGATAGAGTGGAATAACTAAGATCAGACAGAAAGTAAAAGGCAAAACTAGAGTTTCAACTGAGGTTCTCTAAATTTGGAGCTTATTGGGACAGAATTCCACATATATTACCAAATATGGTTGCCAGGTTTGTAGAGTTTGCAAAATTCCTTTTCTTTATTATAAAAGAAGTTCTATTAGTCTGTGTTGGGGGCAGAAAATAAAAATCCAACACAAATGCTGGGGTCAACTTATGGAATGGAGCTGAATAAGAGTTGTGAGCATCATAACTAATTTTTTTTAAATTATTGTGGTTTTTATTCAGAAAAAGATGCTGAGGAGATGAATTGGAGAGAAACTGTGACAGAAGAGTATAAACTTTTGTAAATAAAAATATTCTTGGAGTCTAGAATTTTAGTAGGGAGCATCCTTAGAAATGATTTAATTCAAGGGTTCTTAATCCTTTTTTTATGTCATGGATTCCTTTGACAATTCAGTGAATATTATGGACTCCTCAGAATGTAAACTATGTAATTAGTCAGAAGGCAGTTTCATATAGGTGTAGTCATTTATTAAAAAAAAAAATCGCTGTCGGAATTTGCAAATGGCCATTTAGAGACTTTGCTGAGCAGTAATGAAGCAGTGGTCTAACAGCTGTAGTCAGAGATAAGAGGTCATGTCATCTTCTCTGCTTCATCCTGTCAGCTTTGACCTACTCAAGTCTTCTGCAATACCCCGTCATGGTGTGGAGAGGACCTTGTATTTTGGAAGTTTAAATTAATGTATGATCAACTTTGACAGAGCTACCAAGCCAGAAAGGCATCACGTTGTCACTGGTTAATGGATTGCATATGTGCCTACACAAAACAACCTAAATTCAAGGGGGAAGGGGGTCATTGTGGCAAGATGGCAAATTTTTTGATGATAGTACCTCTCAAAAGAAGGCAGCTAGGTGGTACAATGGATAGAGTGCCTGGTCTGGAGTCAGAAAGACTTTTCTCTTCCTGAATTCAAATCTGGCCTTAAACACTTTCTCATTGTGTGACCCTAGACAAGTAACTTATTTCCCTCCGTTTCCTCATCTGTAAAATGAGTTGGAGAAGGAAATGGCAAACCATTCCAGTACCTCTGCCAAGCAAACCTCAAATGGGGTCACAATGAGTTGGACACAACTGAATCAAATGCACAACAAAAATCTCTCAAAAGACCATCTCCCACTAAAAGTAAGATCTTGTATTGCATTAGTGAACGGAGTGCCCACTGTGATGAAATTCCAGGGCTTTTAAGTATTTAGGTGCAGAGTTTGGACCAATGGCTTTAGTCTGTTGAGAATTTTTTGAATGTGATCTTAGTAGCATAACAGGGAAGCTAGGGCAAATAAAAATGTCCAAAAGTGCCAGAAAAATTTTCTGCAGCATTTATTTTTACAGATACTTTGAGAAAGTAGAAGTCTGATGAAGTTTCTTTTCTGTCGTTACATCATAAAAACAACCAAAGAAAATGAAATGAACTCAAAATTTCAACTCTATGATTCCATGGAAAATTCAATCCCTGAAAGAATCTTAACATTGTATGATGTTATAAAATAAATTAGCTTGTTGTCTAAAATGATACATTTTCACTATCATCCATTTACTAAGCATTTATTGAATTTTTAGTAAGGGCAAGGAGCTAGTGAAATATATAATTCTTTTCTACATAGTGTATGAGAGTCATGATGGGATAATGTAAAGAAGAACCACTTTGGAATTAGGAAGATCTGTGTTCAAGTCTTGCCTTTGCCACATAATCTATTTGTATAACTATGATCATTTAACTTTCATATGATTCATATGATTTCAAGATTCATATGATATGGGGCAGCTACATAGCTTAGTGGAATAGAGACAGGAGTATCTGGATTCTCAGATACTTCTGGTCTCAGATACTTCCTAACTGTGTAACCCTGGGCAAGTCACTTATCTCTAATTGCCTAGACTCTACCACCTTTCTGCTTTGAAATGGATACTTATTCTAAGAATGAAGGTAAGGTTTCGGGTTTTTGCCTTTTTAAAAAATATATATGATTACAAAGAAAACCAATTATATGAAAATACAAAATGCAAAATGTTATCTAGTCACATAGCCTTCATTTTATATGCAACAAATGTTATTTCATGCTACATGCACAAGCTATCCTATCCTGGGTCCCAGTCAACTATAGGGGATTTTCAGAATTACTTCTGGACACATGGTGACCCCATCCCTCAGGAAAATTAGTGTTTGTATGACATGGTATGCCCATGAGTGGTTCTTTTGTCAACCTCCCACCTCATGACAACAGTGGATAGAATAGGGTAGTGTATCTATTAAAAAGAGAGAATTTCTGGATGTTATTCTCTGTGAAGGTTACACTATGCGCATAATACTACATCTATCTCCAAGGGGCAGAATAAGGGTCTAATAAGATAAAATGTGCTTGGCACAGGGCTTAATACATAGTAGATCCTTAGTAAATGCTTGTTGCCAGTCTTCCTTCCTTGACATCCCCTCTTGATCTTGTGCACCATAAGTAAAATCATCCCTAGAATGGGTTGGAGGATGTTTGTTGAGTCAATGAATTAAAAATATGAGGAATTGAATTCACTTAAGAAAGCTTCCTTTGTACTGAATCCAGTCCAAACCCCCCTAGTGGGCTCTCTGTTCTAGATATAGATAGTGAAATAAGTCCCAAAGAGAGGAATGACTTCTCCAAAGTCACACAGAAACTTTTAGTGACAGGATCAAGGCTAGAATCCAGTTTTCCTCACTCTAAATGCAATATTCTTTCCACTGTGTTGTGTTGTCTCTACACATGGGAGCCAGGGCAGAAAGAACACTGGATTTGTAATCATTAAGAATTTTGTCTTTGCTGTCAGCACTTACATGATCCCAGGAAGGGCACTCTGCTTTTGCTAGATCGTAATTTCCTAACTCGAGTTTAGGCTATATGAAGTCCTAGCTATAAAGTCTTTTACAGCTCTAAATCTATGATCCAAGTCCACTGCTTCTCTGGTCCAGTTTGCATATGGCAGGGCAAAGCATCTAAGAATGAGGCAAATATTTGAAATCCTCTCATAATGGCACTCTTCTGACTTTGTCTCAACTTGATGGAGCAGTAAGGGTAGCAACAGAGGGCAAGTGAAGGGTTGGGGTTTCATTTTAAACAAATTGTAATAGATTTCAGCTGTTCCTCAATGCCTACACCAGCACCACAACCCACTTAATCTTTCCTCTCAAAGAGGAAAACTGAACTGTGGCGAAACCCAAACCCCAAGATTTAGTCTATGCTTCTTACTTTCCCTCCACTCACTTTACTTTTTTCCTTAAACTTAAACACTGGATCAAAGATTGAGAACTGAAAAGGTATTCAAAGCACATCTAGGGTAATCCTTTCATTTTACAGAAAAAAGAAGCTATTGGAAATTACATGCCTACAGCCAGACAA
This sequence comes from Monodelphis domestica, assembly GCF_027887165.1. Classification (NCBI taxonomy): domain Eukaryota; kingdom Metazoa; phylum Chordata; class Mammalia; order Didelphimorphia; family Didelphidae; genus Monodelphis; species Monodelphis domestica. Next base: position 183,883,387 of record NC_077230.1, on the reverse strand, counting down.
ATAGTATTAGAACAAGAATTCAGGCCCAAGTCTTAAGGCTTCAAATGCAGCATTTTCCCACAGTATCACACTGCTTCTGTCAGTGACAAATATGAGCAAAAGCCATATAGTTATACCATAAATATTTTATAGAGTGCCATGCAACGTGTCTAAAGTTTTCTTTAGAAAACTGTTAAAAAAAAAAAAGGCTTTTCTCCATCATGCCTACCTTCTCACTCACACCCAGTATGTTCTCTCCTTTCGTATGCCACCATATTATACTGCCCCTTACTCAGGATTCAATGCCTTATGGGCAGCTAAGTGCTACCGTGAGTAGAGTATGGTACTTGAACTCAAGAGGGTCTGAGTTCAAATCTAGCCTCAGATACTAATTTGTGATCCTAGGCAGGGCACTTAATCTATGTTTGCCTCAGTTTCCATATCTGTTAAATAAGGATAATAATAGTTCCTATATCCTACAGTTGTTGAGAGACATCATCTGAGATCACAATTGCAAAACACTTAGCACAGAGCCTGGTATAGAAGTGTCATATAAATATTAGCTATGATTATGATAGCCAAACTTAGTTAGAGTCAGTTTCCTTAGGCAAGGCCCCATAATCCAGACCTTGCTTCTCTCCTATCAAAAAAAGCTGATCCTAATTTGGCTTAAGATTTCAAACCAGGTAATTGTGTTTGTTTAACATTTCCCCCTCATTACAGGGAAGGCTCACTGGTAGGGCACAGAGGGGAAAGCTACATATTTGGAAGTGACTTTGATTAAACACAAAAGATATACATGAATTACTTAAGGTCCTTCAAATGTCTCAGAATGGTATAGGAATAATTAGACAATCAGTCAATGATGCAAGAGCATGTAATGCCAGGATATAATTCCACTATTTAATGTAGTTAGAAGCTTTTTCTGTTTAGTATTAAAAGAATATTGGGCAATTACTTATCCTTGAGAAAAATGACTTATGATCTATATTTTATTACTTCTAAGATAGATATAACTACTTAATATTTGTTATTTGTTATAAAACTAGTGCTTGTGTATAGAATATATCCTAGATTATAAGCAAATTATACAAAGATTTGGAAGAGGAAAAAAAATTTTAAAGTCTTTGGCAAAGAAAAAAAGAACAATGAAACAAGACTCATCCCAATCTAGCATTTTATCTCTATAGTCTATAGTCAACTAATATTAGCTAGATAGATTGAATATAATTTATATTATGTAATTTTCATAGTCCACTAATCTCTAATAAACTAATTAATCTAGGCTCCAGTGTCAATGACTAATAATGACAATATATTTCCCCTTCACAGTGGTATTGACACTTTCAAAGCAATTTTTAGAGTCAAATCCAATAAGGAAGATTTTAGTAGGGAGGGGTAATATATTCATCGGTATGCTTCTAATTAAATCATTAGTCACAGACTTTAGATGTAGAAGGTACCTATCTTCAAGATCATGTAATCTAACACTACCATTGTACAGATAAGAAGCTGAGGCCCAGGAAGTGGAATGTCTTGTCTATTGTCGCATAGATAAGTTATCAGTAGAACTGAGAACCAGGTCCTCTGATTCCAAATTCAGGAGGTTTGCCAGGAGGCAGGCAACCATCAATAAAGCACTGAATAAATTCCTCTGTCACAGCTGACAATCAGTGTTATTATCACTAAGATCAGGCAGAAACACCAATTAATAAGTAAAATTTCTGAGTGAGAGAAAAAGAAATTAAGCTGGAGAAATCTATACATGTCTGGCAAATAACAAACACCTTTCATACTCACAATGCCCTGGCAGAGTGCAAAGAATTCCAGGCAATATTTGACAGCTTCAGAATACTTTCCAATAGCATTGAGGATAATCAAACCACATCATTGCAAAGATGAAGAAATTGCTCCAAGTACCTGTCAAACATTCAAATACTTCCATTTGTCACAGTGTCAGCTGCTACACAGATTTCTCAATTTTTTCCTTCTTCATTTATATGCACAGCTTTTGTGGGTATGTGTTCTTCGTGCCCCAAACAAAGAGTGGAAATAGATCTTTGACCTTCTAAAGCATTTACCTCATTAACTCAACACCACAGGTGAATAGGCAGATATTAAGACCATCATTTTGCCATAGGCTGACCAAGAAAGTAAGAGCCTTCAAAAAAAGCCATGAAACAAGATTGGCCCAAGCCAGGAATAGATTTCTGTGTCAGTCCAGACCACCAGACCACATCAATGTCTCTTTTAGATTCTCAGCCTCGCATTTACTGGTTTGGTCTCTATCTTCCCATTCCATTCAAAATGCCTCCTTGGTTTGAGGTCAACAATATACTTTCGGGAGTTCATTCCTAAGGCAATTTGGAAAGAACAAACACTGCAACTATATTTCTTTCTGTTTGTTTCTTGGTATAAGATATTCTAACCCAGGAACAGAACCAGAGTATCTCTTAATGATGGAGTTCCAATGAGTTCCGATGGTCAGAATAGAATGGAGGAGGAGAGGCTGAGAGGAAGAGGGGTGAATGGAGGTGGGGGTAAAGACAGCTGAAGGAAGAAGGCAAAGGGGAGATGGAGGGAGGATAATGGGGGAATAGGAGAGCAGATGGAGACAGAGAGGGAAAGAGAGAGGGAAAAAACAAAGATAAAGAGAGGATGAAGAGGGAGTGAGAAGAGACAAAAAGAAAAACAGAAAACAAGAAAGTCCCATAACCACACTGTTCCCCCAAGGTTATACAACAGTTTCTTCCTGAAAGTCCGATTTGCTTCTTTCTATGAGTTTTCCTGACTGGTAGAGTCTTGGCCTAAAGCAGTTAGAAAATGTTATGATAAATATTTGTGGCTGATTTGTGAAAAAGAAACTGAAAAAAGAGACTGGAGACTTGATCATACATGACCCCCCTTTCTTCTTCAAAGTCTTGTGAATCAGACCCAGTGTGTTACCCACACGTTAATGTATGAGGAAGCAGAGTAAGAATTCCATTGTATCCTATCCATGCAGTTAGCCAGATCACAGATTTAGCAATGCCTGTTTCCTAACTCTGTGGTCACTATTGGGAGGGGGAAAACAATTTTAATACTCTCTAATTTGATTACCTAATATAAAACCTTGGGGGAATGCTCTAAAACAGTTATTAGCCAGATAGATATCCTTTTTGCCTTTGTTTGAAATACATTTCTCTCAGATAAAATACCACAAGTAGCATCAGTTCACATTTACTGAGCAACCATGTAAAAAGGGCAAGTGAAGAATATGCAACCAGCTGAGATAGAAGGGTGAGAGGCTCCTTGGGAAAGAGAGGTCAATGGACAGAGAATATTAGTGCTGGTCAAAAAAGGGTTGAAGGCCAAGTGTATTTTCAGAATCTCTGCTTAGAGGAACTTAAAGACAGCCAGATCATCAGCACACCATCCTATGCTACCCTGGAGGCATTCTCAGGTTTAATTCCAAGGCAAAGAGGCTTGCTACTTCTTACAACACCCCCACTATCAGCCATGCTGTGTGACATCTGGGTTTTCCCTAGAGTCCTGATTTGATCTGGGCTGACTCCCCTGATGATCTTCTGAAAGATGATGAGATCACAGATTGAGAAGGTCCTAGGTCTTCAAACTATAAATAATGTAAAAAACAGAACTCCTAATACATTAAAGGACACAAACTGTTTTAGAGCTACAGGAGAGAGTCCCACTGATATGCAGAAGGTGAAGTATAATAGCATTTAATCTGTTCCTTTGACCAAAGTTCATTTCTAAAATTATATGCCATTCACATGAGTTGCTAAGTGATTAATTGAATATTAATATTTATTAAAAAAAACTATTTGTGGCCACCTCTGTTTTCTCTCCAAAATGGGGTGTCTGGTGTCTGGGAGGTGATTTCATTAAACAACCACATTCCCCATAATAAGGAACAAATAGTACTTTCCAAGATTTGTGAAAACAAGTTATTTCAGAATATCACTGGGACATTAAAAAAAAACAGAAATGTTTTCAAAGGTAATTTCTTAAACAATAGATGTAATTTACTACATGTAGTTCTTTCAGGCTCCCCCAATAAATAAAATAAAAAGATGCATTCTGACCTTGTAGAGCATGCGTCCTCCTTTTGTTGACTCAGTCAGAGACACAATGAAGCCCTAGTCTTGATATGGACAGTGAAATCTATGTCCACAGATAACCCCTGTCAGTGCCTCTAACTCTCAGGTTTATCTCAGTCCATGAAAAGGAAACTGGTGCTTCTGTTTTATCCAGGGAAGCTAGAGTGGTCAGTGGCAATAGGAAGAGACCTCCTCTTTTTTGTTGTTGTTGTTTTGTTTTTTCTTCTTTCAGTTACCTCTCAATAATTTCACTCCCTTCCTTTCTGAATTTGAATCATTTTGTCACTACATGAAAAGGAAGTGGGGTTTGAGGATAGAGCAGTAAGAAACCCTTGGAGTAGACAAACGAGACAAATAATCTGACCAGGCTTCCGCTGGGTTTGAAAGGATCTGAACTCTGAGGGGCGAGGCAAGAGAGCAGCCCCAACAGGATGTGTGTGGCCAAAGTTCCTGGCATGAAATCTTGGCTTTCATGTTTATTTTTGGATATGTTTTTCTTAGCCTTTTGATGCAATTTTCTGGGCTAGGAAATAACCTTAGAGAAGCCCAAAGATGCTATATCTTGTAGGCATTTGCCATAAGAAAGAAGGATTTTCAAAATCTAAATCTCCTTTATCCTTCAGCTTACGTATCATGATACTGAGCCACATGTGAACACTGCAAATGGGCTACCTGTCAGCAATCAAGTTGCCCAGTCCTTCTTTGTATGTAGAAAATTTTCAGGAATTTATTCATTCTTTGTTCTTGTGTTCCAACTATCTAGCACAGTGCCAAATAAACAGTAGATGCTTAATAGTTCTTGACTACTACTGGTGATGTAATTGTGAGGTTATCAGTAATTGTCAAAAACACATTAAATTAAACAAAGCAATGAAAAGCTCAAGTATTTTTGAGAAATTTCATGGTTTAAGAATTTGACTTTGAAAGATGGAGAAATGTAAAAACTAGTCCCTACTTGCTCAAGAACAGATGTTTTTAAGAAATAGTTTCAAGGCATCACAGTGGATACAGTTCCAGATCCAGAATTGGGAGGACTTGGTTTCAAATCTGGCTTCCCATACTTCCTACCTCTGTGACTCTAGGCAAATCATTTGCCTAGCCCTCTGCCACTCTTCTGCCTTGGAACCAATACTTCATATCAATTCCAAGAGAGAAGATACAGTTTTGAAAAAAAGAAAAAAGAGAAATATAGTTCCAAATGGATTGTTAAAGAACATTGTGGGAGACTAGACCCCCTTTCCCTGAAAGTACTTTCATCAACAAAAGTTCATTTTTGTATTGGATATTGCATCAAATTACCTGAGTTCAATTCCTGCCTCAGACACACAATCAATGTGTGACTGGATAACTTGTTTAATATATCAGGGCACAAGGGAACCCAAGACTATAAGTTGCAGAGAAGATGACAACCAGTATTGATAGTGGAAGTTCCTTGCCAGGAACTCACTATACTGACAAAATCATAGATCTGGTGTAAAAAAAATGTGTACATGTGTATTTTCCCCATTAGGAACTATTATCCATTTTTCTTTCTCAATAAATATACTAAAATAAATATTCTCACATTATGCAAATTCTAACTCTTTGCTAATGAAAATTGTTTTTCCTTATCTTTTTCCCTATTCAGCTTCTGATTTATAGTCCTATTTGGATGCATTGGGCAGTCTTACTTTAAGGGTCATGTCACTTTTTCTTAGCTTAAGTGAATTGTGGCCATTTATTCTGAGTTAGTCAATAATATTTTACTCCTTTCACTCATCTTTGATATTAATACTTATTAAAATATATAATGGGGGCAGGAAACATCTCATTTTCCATACTACCATAGAAAAAGCAAGACATAGTAGCCAGGCCTCTGAGTTATATGTAGAAAATTAATATTAAAAGCCACTACATACCATTTTCAGTTCTTGAGACAATAAGAATTTAAACTCAGTGAAATCAGTGGCACTTTACACCATCAGTAAGGAAGTTAAATGACAAAGTGCTGAAGTTAAGTATAGGCTTGGGAGCCTTAAACCAGTTATTAATATTTGATCCAAGATTATGGGTATTTTTGATTAATGGTAGCTCTTGATATATAAATATAAAAGTGATTTATTGTCTAATTCTATAAAATTCTTTCCAATACATGTGGAGCTGGGTGGTTTTTCAATGGACAAGAAATCAGGATTTCTTTGTTCTCTTCCTGACTTACTGCCCAATATTGGACCTTTAAGTAGCCTGAGGGATAAGAAGCTATATTATGGTTTTTAAAGTGTTTTAGGAGATTTACACATAGTATATACACACATATATGTATATATATATACATATATATATATGTATATATATATATATATATATATATATATAAACTGAAAGCAAGAACCAGCAAGCTAAATATAGGATCAAGAAGATATATTGACAAAAACTTATAAAAGGCTGAGTAAGAAAATTATCTCTTATATTGTCTGAGATGTATTTTAATTCAAGTGTTTAGGTTCTGTTCTAATGTGAACAAACTTAAATTGAGAAACTATCAGTGTGCTAATGCTGTACACTGTGATTCTTCTAAAGAACCTTCTTCATGCACCATGAATTTGAAATTCTTGTGAGATCTAAGTATCCTTAGATACCTAAATTTGTTGGGAATAAAAAGCATTAAAAAGGCAACAATGAGGTCTTTAAAAAGAAAGGCAATATTTAAATTTTGATATCTAAGTCAGCATAGCACAAGAGCAGACATTCTATATGTAACTGTCCTGTAAAATCACAGAATGACAGAATTTCAGAGTTGCATGGGGCTTCAGTGGCTGAATCCAACCCATACATGAAAGAGAGCCCTCTCTGGCAAGAAGTCACAGAACCTCCATTTGAGAACCTGTGATAAGGGGGAACCCATCTCCATCTTGTGCCAGTTCATTTTGCTTTTGGACAGGAAAAATTTCCTCACAACAAGCTGTTAGGCTCTTTGTAACTTTCACATGCTGCTCCTAGTTCTGCCCTCTGGGGCTAAACTGATCGAGTCTCTTATTTCTTATAATATTCTTTGAATACAGGAGGCAGTAATCAAACCCTTTCTTATCTTCTTTTGGCTAAACATCTGTAATTCCTTTGATTCACTCTCATATTGTTTGAACTCAAAGCCTCTAAGTCACACTGGTCATATTCCTCTTGGCATTCTATAGTTCAGTCATGTTCTCCTTAAAATGTGTCGCCTGTGATTGGGGCTGTTGTTCTATTGTATCTGACTCATTTAAGATTTTCTTGGCAAAGATACTTGGAGATGTTTGCCATTTCCTTTGCCAGATAATTTGATGGATGAGGAAACTGAGCAAAGAGGGTTAAGTGACTTACCCAGAATCACACAGCTAGAAAGGGTATGAGGTCAGATTTGAATTAAAATCTTCCTAACTCTAGACCTAGTGCTCCATTCAGTGCACTACCTACCTGCTTTTAAAATGTGGTACCTGGGCAGAACCCAGTATTCCAGATGTTGCCTGGCGAGTAATTCCTCTGACATACTGCTTTCATTATATGTTAACCAGGGCATTACCATATAGACCACTATTCAGAGGATATGATGAGAAGACCAAATATTTACACCCTGGATATTTCTCTGCACTCAGAAAATAATGTTGACTGACTAAAAACATGTCTTAGGGTTTATGACATGTAAATCAGAATGGGAAAAGGAAACAATAGCCTTTGGCTTCAATATAGCCTTACAAGAAAAAGTAGTCAGTAAACTAATCACAAAATATCAGAATTAGTAGAGCTCACTCATTTGGCCTAACTCCGCACCCCACCCCCCAAAATCTCTCACTTAACATTCCCAGCAACTGATCAAAGGATTTAAATGAAGAAAAACCCATTGCATCACCTGAGGTCACCCTTTTGGTTAGGAAAAGGCTTGGACTTGATAGAGGAAAACACAATGTAAACTGATTGTGGAGTTGGCTAGGCATGAGTTAAGAGCATACGGTCTTTCTTCATGGCTATCACCACAAAAATAATATGGTTCAATGACCCTCTGGGTATCAGTACTGAGAGTGGTTAAAATGGAATCAGAGAATATTAGAGTTGTCAGTGATTTTGTTTGCCATCTAGTCCATCCAGTACCTGAAAAGAATCCCCATGATCACATACTTGATAAATGGCCATCAAGCCTTTCCTTGAAGACTTGCATTACCAAAGACTCATCACCTATTCGGTATTTGGTAGCCCTAATGGTTAGGAAATTTTTTTTTCTGAAATTAAGCCTAAATTTGCTTCTTTGCAAGTTCTACCCAACACTCCTGACTTTGACCTTGAGGGCCAAACAGAACACATGCATATGATATATATTTACAAATACATATGTATTTATATACTATTTTCTTTTCCCATTTTGATTCACATATTATAAATTATGAAACACATTTCATATAGAGAGATATGAATATATACAAACACATATGCTTGCCAAAGTTGGATGTCCTACACAAAAGTCAAATAGAAGGTGGCAGGGTGAACCTGGATGTGCCTCTTTGTAGATGTCATGGCACTAGTTTCAGGAAATCCTGGAAAGCTATAGGAGAACTGGTTGCAAAAGTAATTTCAAGTATTTTTATCTGATGTGCCATATTATATGTACTTTCTGCATGCAGTGAAGACCATTTTAAACTATAGGAAATTAAGAATCCCAGCTTTAGTTCTAATCCATTTATAACCTCTCCAAACACTTACAAATTAATGTCAAGTCCATGGTAGAGTTATGAAGATATATAGATGTACATAAATATAAATATAAATAATGAGGACCAATGTAGCCCCAGGGGGACCCCAAAATTAAATCTTAAGTGGTAGACAAATAAAAAGACATAATTATGGCATATTCATTTTTAACACAGGATTATTTCAGGAGCATTTTCAACATTTAGCATTTGAATCCTAATAGTCACCAAAAGCTTGTTCAACAAGGGCTCTTTGGTCATCCTAGAGAGAGGAGTTATGATCTGAGGTTATGTGGCTTGTTCCTAATCTTATTGGATCAGATGCAACACAGAGATCAGAAGTCACAGTGCTGATGTTATAGCAGTGTAAGAGTTACATGGCACACCACTGAAAGTTCTATCCAAACACAGCAATGCTGTATGGTACCTCTCTGAAATGCCTACTAACTTTACATAGCATGGTTGCTGTCCATTCATTCAGTAACTTATCAGCCTTCACTGCATGAAGAAATGTTTCACAAAGATCTTGGACACTAATGCATAAACAGTACAGATATAAACTTAAATAACAGGCCTAGTACTTATAGAATATCCCAACATTTCCCCTAAAATATTTTGATGTTAAAGCTCTCAAGGTAAAAAACATGGAGAAAAAATGTTTTTAAAACTTACACAGTTAGTGGTCTTTTGAAAAACTAAAATTCACAACCCTCAGGAGCTCCTAATTAAAAGCCATTTTAAAAAAAATGTTCTGGCAAACACTGTTATATTATCAGTTTCAATCAGTTGCCACATAAGAAATCATTTCTCCAAATGAACAACTCCCAGGCGAGGACCATTTGAGGCTTTAATCACTGTTACAAATTTGGTTTTTAAAAAAGGACATTTAGGTTCACCTTTTAAAATAGGAGATCAAGAAATGGCTTATTTGCCTCTAGTTCAGTCACTTTAATTGACAGAAAACCCACAGTTCATGGAAACCTATTTTAGTTTTTCCTTCCCGAAACTAAGCTTTTGTCTCTGAACTTTACTGATCAGTTGGGGCTTTGTAATAGTTTCCAGGAGAAGCATTTCAAAAAAGTAACCCCACAATTTATACACTACTGCCAAGAATAAAAGGAACAGGTTTCACCACTGAGGTTTTCTAAGGCTTTGTGTGGCCTTTAAAGCAAAGTATCACTTGTTCACCTGCAGGTTTTCTCCGTTAGTGCATTTTGTTTTGCTCTGGGGGAAACTATTTGATTACACGAAATTCTTTTTATATCAAGTTTAAAATCTTAGCAACACTAGGACAAGTAGTGAAGCCTGCCAGCTCAGTGGGTTAACACTTGAACACACTGAGAAGAGGACAAAGGCAAGGACTAACCATGGTTTAAAATCAGAAAGCTGAGAGAACTCACAAGAGTGAGGGGATGGAAGGATTAACTGGGCTTTTACGAGGGCTGGCTTTGCTATGACTGCATATGAGATTAATTTATTACCAATGCAGGCCATAAATGAGTTCAATAACTGAGGGACTTTGGTAAGCAGCAGATAAATGCAAAAACCAGCAGGACCTGTTGTGTCCACTCACTGCTGTGCCACTCTCTACTCTGAAATTGGCAAGAAACCAGGCATTATTATGGTGTAGCCACCTACCATATATTATTATGGGGCACAACAGTTTTTAAAAATAGCTAAATAATACAGGCATTAACCCTAGGTATTCCAAATTACTGAGTAGGCGTAGACAAAAAAAATTAATTCAAAAAGGAATACCAATATTAAGCTTTAATAGCTAAAAACTACACAAATGCTTTGAGAACACTCTAGTCTTCCCTAGTAAAGAATGCATCTCTAGAAAAGCCTCTTAGAAGGGCTGCTGAAGCAACAGAGGGAAACCATATAAAATACTAAGTGGTCATTCAAGAAATAATTACAAGGCATGTCAGACTATAGAAAATGAAGCAGATACTCTAAAACATCGAGGATGTCTATGTCGAAATGGTGTTTACTCATTTTAAAAAAGCGTTTAGAAAATAAAAGTCCATCTGCTGATTCAGAATAGAACATATTAAAGTTTGATTGGAATGTCATTAAATGCATTACAGTTGCCTTTCTTTTTCTAAAACTACATTAATTGAAAGAGAAGCCTTTGAGTTTACCTCCCATAGTGCTTTAAAGTCTTTCTGTTCAATGCGGAGGAGTTCACTGCACTCCCTTGTAACAATGGTAGCATGGCGGGGAGTGTTATCCAAAATCGACTCTCCAAATGCTGTTCCAATTCCCAGAGTACAGATTGTCACTGCATCCTACAAATGGAAAATAAGTAGTCATTAGAGAATTTAAATGCTATCGGGATGTTTTATTTGTAGTTATCTCTTCTCTTATATCTGTTTTAAGGAAGAATCCCAATGAGGAATATTGCTTAATCTATCCTTCCTAACAAATGTGTTTGTTTGGGTTGGAGGAGGTTGAGGGTGGAGGAAAAGTCACTAACAAGTCAATTGGGATAGCAGGAATTGGGAAGCACAAATAAATGAAACCCAGAGATAATCCAGAAACCTCATTTCTAGTCAATAATTTCAACTCAACCCCCTCCCCCTCAGTGTACAGACACAGACACACATGCATAACACACACACACACACACACACACACCCCAACAAGCCTTTGTCCAGAGCAATAACTAAGCAGCAGAAGTAAACAGTACTTGTTTCTTCTTCCTCTGTATGTCAGTTCTGCCAATTATTCACAACTTGAGGCAAAGGTTTGTTAGTTGGGTTGATGTAAAAGTTGAAATTACTGGTTGACCACCTCTAGATTTTAAACCACTTCTAGATTTCACTTTTTGTTGAGACTAGAAAATCAGTCAGTGACCAGCTTTCTAGTGACAAATCCATCTGTGCTTAGCTGGTCTAGTTCTAATGAAACATGGTCTATTGTGAGTCACAAAATCTGTTAAAAGGCAGGCTTTCCATGAAGAGTAGTCCAAAAGAGAATTTCTAAAACATCTACAGACTGAACCATAATTCAAAAAATACTTAGTGAGTATTCACGACAACCTATGCTTATCAATATGGAACTTTCAGGGTTTAAAAAGTGCACACAATATCTCACTTGGATCTCACAACAATCCTTTGAAGTAGGTACAACAGGTATTACTATCTACATTTCACAGATTAACAAAGTGAGGCTCAGAAAGATTAGATTATTTGTTCAAGGTTTTAGATTTAAGTTTTAGAGGTACCACTTTGCACCCATGTCCCTTCTGACTCTAATCAATCAATTAACAAACAGTTATTAAGTGCCTATGAATGCCTGGGACTGTGGTAGGCTTTAGAATTCAAGTTTCAAATGCTTTCCACTCTACTACATCCTGGGGTGTACTCCAAGCTAAGGATGACGCTAGGCAACATGGAATGAAACACAAGCAATTACACCATGCTCTTTTGCATTCCAGGAGTCTACAATCTAGTTGGTGAAACCTAAATGTATGCACATAACAAATTAACTGACAACACTAGTGTAGTATAAAATAAGAAACAAAAGAATAGAACAGGAAGATCCCAGGAGTTTAAATCACAAATGATCATGAATTAGCATAATGCTATAAATGACAACAATATTCTATTTAATATAAGCATAACTGTATCAAGGAAATTTTTACATTCACTCACTCTTTCTCACTGTTCATCAACTGAGGGCATAAATCATTTATTCAAACCTTTAACTGAAAAAATGGAAGTTAACCAGAAGTCAGTTGCTCTCAAAATTAATGTCAAAGAACATTTAGATGAATATGAAATGAACACTTTGTTAAAGGTAGCACAAGGCGACTAAAGAAACTTAGGAGAGAACATTTAACTGAATTTGCCTTTTTACATTGAATATTATTTTATTTTCAGTTATGAATTTTCTCCTTCCCCTCTCCTTCCCATTGAGAAGACCAAAAAAAAAAAGAAGAAGAAGAAGAAAGAAATTTCATTCAAATATGTAAAGTCATGCAAAAAAAAAACATTCCTGTAGTGCTTATGCCCCACCTCCCAAGGAAGAAAATGAATGAGAAGAAAATATTCTTCTATCCATACCCTAAATCCAATAGTTCTCTATCTGAAAGTGGATTGCATATTTCATCATGAGTCCTTTGGAATGGTGGGTCATTGCTTAAAATCTTTTGAGAATATCCTTGTTCTAATGGTAAGTATCAAAAAGAAAATAATTGAGTATTTAAAAGGAAATAGGAACAATAAAAGACAATGATATGTTTTAGAAGTTTGGAAGCAGGGAACAGAGAGAAAAGAGTAATTCCTTTGACTTTAAAATGGAATTAACAATACCTGTATTACTTAACTTAAAGGGCTGTTTTGGAGAAAATAGTTTGTACATCTTAAAACATTGCAGAAATAGCAGCTCTTAAGAAAATATAGTACAGGCCAGCTAGATGGCTCAAAGGATAGAGAGCCAGATTTGGGGACTGGAGATCCTGAGTTCAGATTTGACCTCAGATACTTCCTAACTGTGTGACCCTGGGCAAGTCACTTAACCCCAATCACCTAGCCCTTTCTTTCCTTGGAACCAATATCTTGTTTTGATTTTTAAAAAGAAGGTAAGAGTTTATATATATTTAAAAATCCAGATACTAATACGAACAAATGAATTTGGATGCAGTATTGCTAATAAGGTTTGAAGTTAATCTTATCTGATTTTAGATAATACCAATAAGCAAACATTCTGGAGAGCAATATGTAAATATGTAATGAATGAATCACAAAACTAATCATGCCATTTGACCTGGAGGTTCCATACAAAGACACTATGAAAAGGTAGAAAAAAGAACTAATAATAGGAAAATACCAATAACTATTCTATTTTAAAATAGCAAAAGTACTAGAAACAACTTATATCCAATAACTAGAAAATGGCTGAGTAAAAGCATGGCTTAATAATGTAATAGAATTTTATGGTACCATCATTGTCTTAAACATTCAAATAACTAAAGAATGGCTATTCCATGTTTGAAGAGCTAAGGAAACAAATTAGCAGAACCAGAACTGTTCTGAACTGAACATCCACTAACAATTATAACTGCCCCCCCCAAAAAAAAGAAGGGGAAAGAGAAATGGAAACGGAATCAGAAACAAAAAGGGAAAGGGAAAAAGGGAAATGTCAATAAATGAGGTTGAAGTTGGGGCAGGCCTATGAGGGAGGGAATACAACAAAAAAAATTTTTTTCTTTTTGTTGGCTAGTTAAAGGCTAAATTATCCAAGATTTTATGTGGTTTCCTTATTTTCTTGACTGTATTGATGAAAATTTACAATTTCTAATAATTATAGTTATTTCTTATAAAAAATGACAATGGCTACTCAAAAGTGGTTTGAAACAATGTTTCATTCTATCAGCTACCTTGTTATGGAAGATAAACTATGGGAAATACACAAGGGTAATTCTCTGAGTTAGAAAATACATTGTTTTCCTTTCATGCATCTAATACATGATAATAGGCAAATGTTATTAAGATCAAGTTAGTGACTCTGTAATCACATTACTAAGACAAATGCTCATAATAGTCCAGATCCCTGAACCATGGAAAATTGCCTCTGCACAGATATTACCATATAAAATTGTGTTCAAGAAAATAAAATCAATAATTTCTAAGAAAAGAATTAAAGAGCAGGGAAGAACTAAAGGATGTCTGCCAGGAAACAGAGATGAACATTTTCAGCTTGGAAACTGCCCATGAAAAGAGATCCCAGGTCTAAGGGTATTTTGTAATCTTTCTCAGCTTAGTATGTCCACTTCCTAACATCTTGCAGGTTCTGCGAAGGATAAAGGATGGATTAAGGTTACCTGCAAACATTAAAAACTGTTCAGAATAGCAGGCTTCCCTATATTCCTTAATTCCTAATCAGTTCTTGCCATTTTAAGTATCTGAGTTTCTTAAATTTTTTAGTTGATAAAAATTGAGTTATTGATGAAAATATAGTATAAAAGATTTGTACAGTTCTCAGACATCTTTCACTTTACTCTTTTTGTCCAAGCATGTGAAATTTACATAGGTCAGATTCTTTGCTTAGTAGCATCTCTGGGAGGTTGAAATCAATGAGTAGAAAAAGGATTTTAGATTATTATTTTAAGTTTCCTTTGCAGATATGCCCACATTACCACCAATAATCAAAACCTGGTAGTATGATGCCACCATCTTTACCTTTATGAATCCTTTAACATAATAAAAAACAAAGAACAATAAAGACCTTTCACAAAACCCAAAATGAGTCTTGGCTCTGTTTAAAGAGCATCACAGGTTACTATGAAGGTTCTTACGCTTTCAAGGCGATGCACAATCTTAAATTCCTGGTAATATAAACAGTCTCAAGTCTGCCTCTGAATTCTACCAGTTCCATAGTTATATTTTTATCCTCCAGAGGGTCCATCATAATACCCTGCACAGAGTACTTACCCAATAAGAGTTTACTACATGTGTGGACAGATGGCTAGCTGGATGGATCATGAATTGACACACATGCGATGTATTTTTAAGGGATCTATAGGATCCTCTACCACTAGGTAAAGCCATCCTTTCTAATTCAGTATATACAAATCAAAAGCAAGGCAAATGAGCTAAGCATCATAGAAGCCATCATTTTAATCTACAGCAACATGGAATGCATATATCCATATATCTGTATATATATATATGTATAAAGCGAGAGATTTAGAATTCTGCTACATATGTATATCAAAATTCTTATTTCAAAGACTTCTATATATACATATATATATATATTTAATGAATGTTCATGCCTCTTTCTGAAACTTCTCATTGCTAAATATAGTTTTCTCATTTATTTTTAAGTTTGGACATATCCTAGAACCCTATCACCCCATTAGGAAACTTCTGATTATGTCTCAACTTGATTTTAACTTTAGAGTTCATGTACAACAAAGTAATGGCTGCATTTTTTGTAGATGCAATGAAACTGGGGGAAAGTAGATAGCTTTTGATTGTGAGCATCCAAAATACTTTAATGGAATTTCCTATGCTATGATATGATGAATATGAAGAATACAGAGAAGCATAAGAAGACTTATATGAACATACACAAAGAGCAAGGACAGGAACAATATAATGATTACAACCTAATGTATGAATGAAACATTTTTAAGTTTACTCTATATTATTAATATTTTTTCTACAATACTTTCTTAAGCTCAAATAATCAGCAAAACAATAAATCAAGCCCTGAGTTGTGGCATCTGTCAGTTTCCAAGATGTTAATGCTCACATTGAAAATTTAACAATCAGCTCTCATGAGAAGGTTTAAGCTGGCTCCAGCATATTTCTGCTCCTAACTCTCTATATCATACTTAAAACTTTATTTTGTTTTTTCCAAGTTACATGTAAAAATAATTTCCAACATTTAAAAAAGAATGTTGAGACAAATCTCCTTTTTGACACCTCTGAAATGATAAACAATCTCAAAGAGATTTTACATAAGCCACATAAAACATTTTTTATATTAATCCTTTTGAGGAAGGAAACATGAACAAAAAGAATTAAGACAGAAAGTGAAAAAAGTTTTCCTTGATCTGATTAATATTCCATCAATTCCTTCTCTGGAAGCAGATGTCATTTTTTATCATAAGTCTTCTGGGGTTGTTTTCTGTTACCATATTGCTAAGAATAGTTAAGTTATTCAGAATTGTTTATTGTACAGCATTCCTGTCACTGTGTACAGTGTTCTCCTGGTTCTGCTTATTTTACTCTACTTCAGTTTATGTAAGTCTTTCCAGGCTTTTCTGAGCTTCTCTTGCTTATCATTTCTTTTACCACAATTCAACCATTTCCCAGTTGATAAGTATCCCCTCACTTTCTAGTTCTTTGACCCCACAAAAGAGCTGCTTTAAATATTTTTGTACATATAGGTCTTTCCCTTTTTTTGTTTTTCATTTTTTAATCTTTTTGGGATACAATCTTAGTAATGGTATTACTGGGTCAAAGGGTATATACTATTTTATAGTTCAATATCAGACTTAATCTTATTTTCTTCCATCTACTTAGCCAAGCAGTCATTCTTTCCCTCATCCTGAAAACATAAACTTTCTCACTCATTTACCCAACTGCTTTTTGAGAGTATTTGGAATACATATCTTTCTCTGGCCCTGTCTTTCTCTGTAGATATAGATAGAAAGAGATTGAGATAAGAGAGAGATATCCATGGACACTTTACAGTTAAATGCAGAGAATGCATGTGGTTGGATGAGGAAAATGTTGGCTAAGATACGTAAAGATAGATGGCTATGATTTAAAATATGAGTGAATGAATGAATGAATGAATGAATGAGTGAGTGAGTGAAATAGAAGATATGAAGTTCAGGTACAGTGATAAAGAGTGAAAAAAGATAGTCACTGGCCCTCAAGGAGCTGATATTCTAATAGGAAGATACAATGCATAGAGAAAAGTAGTTGTAAGAGAAGGGTGAAGTCAGAAAGACGGTGTATGAAGTCATAGGGCAATCAAATTGTGTAGCCTTTCCAGAAGTAGTGGGTTGATTTGATTACTATTCTCAGAATAGAAAGTAGAATAGGAAGTGGGAGGAGGAGGGGTACATCTGTGGTAACATGGCAGGGAAAAGACATATTTGAGTGACTGGTTCTGGTGAACTCTTACCAATTAGCAGGGGAACGCATGGACAATCGGCGATTTACAGTTAAAGTGTATAGAATAGGCACATACATGAAATATTAGGAAAAGCGAGCAGGTGAAGCTACATGCAAGTAGTGGGTAGCAACTTGTTTTGATTACAAATGCATAGCAGAAAGAACTTTAGGCATAGCATATATGTGTGTGTGTGTGTGAATACATACACAGAAAGTAGAAATTCCCAATAGTTCATTATATTACAAATTTGAATGTGCTACATAGCCACTGAAACAACCTGTGCACTAAAAGTTTGTTAACAGGGCATTTGGTCTACATGATAATGACTTGTTCTACCTCTGGACACTATAAAATTATGGCTAATGTAAATATTATCCAACTAATGTCTGCAACTTAGAGTAGCTTTGCTTATGATGAATATGAAATTAATATTTCCAACTCACAGAAATTTGTAAGAATTTACAAAATACTAACTTCAAACATTTCTGTATCTCTTTCCCCTATTCATACAGTCCAATATTTAACCTAAATAATTTCTGGACTAAAATTCCAGGAACCATTCCTATTCCAATCTATCTTATTTGTTTATAAAACTCTTAACAAAAGATGTGGAGGGGAAAGAAGAGGTTGCAAAACTTTATTGGTTTTAGCTATTTTCAAGGTTCAGTAGGAAAGACAACTGAAATTCTGAAATGAGGCTTAGGAATTATTTATATGTATCATGTACATATTCCTTCTATTTCAATTAAAATGTTTATTTGTTATTTTCTATGTCCAAGACACTAGAAAGAATAAGAAAATTGGTAAAAAGGGAAATGTTAGCCAAGTTAGAGAATGTTTTTAGTGTGATTAGAACCATGCTTGGCTTATAAAACTTTTTAAAAATAAAGTTCTATTGATCTGTTTTGTTATACTAGCTACATTTCTCAGTGTATCCTTTTCCTCTCCTTAGAAGTCATGTCTTACTAGAGAGATACAAACATGTGATCCAAAATACTTCTGAGTGCAGCTTGAACCAAGATAAAATGAATTTGGGAAATATTTAACAAAAGAAATCAATTGAAAAAGAACAATGTAAATATATATGGTTTTCTAAGTAAATATGCAGTCTATTTACAGAGTAATGCCTTCTGTTTCTATTTGAGATAGAACCATTGAATTATAACAAAGAATGGTAAGGGAGAGAAAAAAAAAACAGTCCAGCACAAGTAACCAACACATCCTTTGAATTGCACTGCATTTAAAGTCCCCAACTCCATGAAGAAGTTGGCTAGACTAGTAAAAAGACAGTTATTCTCTCATTTTAGCTTCTTTGGGGCCAAGAATGTAATTTTTTACAATAGTTTTTGCATACTTCAATTCTATATTAATTCCTTGGGACAACAGTAGAATCTCTGGATCAAAATATATCAACATTTTAGTCATGTTTAGTCACAAAGCATAATTCCATAATACTTTCTAGAATGGCTGGGAATGATTCACAGTTCTAATAAGGTCAGAAAGACCTTTCAACATCCTCTAATTGAACACTTACTTGAAGATGAGGAAACAAGCGTAGAAGGGATCAGTGGATTATCTAAGGTATCAAAGGTAATAAGTAGCAGGACCAGGATTGAATTCACACCCCCTTATTCCAAATCTAGTGCTCTTTAAGAGACATTTGACTCCCTTACAAACTTGCAAGAGGGCCGTGAATAAGCAGAGCTCAAAGTCCCAGATTTTAACACAAATTTTAGGGAATAAAAAATGAGTATCCTAACCCATATTTACACACACACATATCACATGCATACTGATATGGAATATATGTCATGAAGTCACAATAGGGACCAGTCCTGCAATGTGACTGGTATACGAAATGGGGGGGGGGGAGGAGCAAGCATTTAAATCCCCCTTATATTCCAGGCATGTGCTAAACACTCTCCTCAGATTATCCCATTTTGATCTTTCAGTCCTGTGGGGTAGATATTATTAATATTGTTCGGTTCTTCTCAGTCAGGTCTGACTCCTGTTGTCCTCATTTGGAATTTTCTTGGCAAAGACGCTGGAATGACCTGCCATTTCTTTGTCCAGCTCATTTTATAGATGAGGAAACTGAGGCAATCACACAGCTAGTAAGGGTCTGAGGCCAGATTTCAACTCAAGAAGATGAGTCTTCCTGATTCCTTTCTAAGATTTGAGGATACTGAGAAGACTAAGTTGAAGTGATTTGTTCAGGGTCATATAGCAAATATGTGGCTGAGGCTTAATTTGAACTCAGGTCTTCCTGAGTCCAGACTCAGTGCCCTATTCACTCTACTATCCAATTGCCTCATGATCAGGTGATGACAAATACAGATGGGAACATCGTCTACAACTTAGAGTCTTAGAGAGTTGACTAGAGTCACACAGTCAGTATACAACAGAGGCAGAACCTGAACCTGGGTCTTCCTGGCTTTGAAGCCAATTCTCTATCTAATTGTTCTTATTCCCTTTCACAGATACATATGGATACATGTGTATGTGTATATGTATATAACACTGAATGATAATAATTATAATTTCTGAGGTGCTTTAAAGTAATTTCTATTTGATGGTCAATTCAAAGTAGCTTCTATTACTTTAGGTTTCTTGTGTCCCAATCTAGCAGTCAAATGGTCTGTAAACATTCATGCTTGCTTATCAGAGGATACCTTGTTAGCCAATCATGATCTAAACCAATGATTTCTTTTGGACCTTGTTAGAATTCAAATAACCACTCACTCCACAATTACTAATTACAAATATTTATATCATAATTGCTCATTTTATATCACTAATATTTACATCATAAATTGTGTTTTCCTATAGTACTCATACCTATGTAGAGTGCCTAATTATTTTTTATTGTAACCTCCACTAACGATTTACCCTGATATCTAATTGCCACCATGGAAAAGGCCCTTAGTTTTCCAAGTTCTGCTTTATCCAAACAATGGCAGCTCAAGTCTAGCTAGAATGACTTCACCTCCTATGACAAAGCAGAAAACTGTTTAAATTCCAAGAAGCTCACACCAGGAGACTGACTCCAGTAACTTCTAATATTTGTAGATGGAAGGGCTGTGGGACTAGCATAGCTGGCAAGGCTATTCACATGAAAGGAACCATGGATCTTTGATATAGTATGTAAAGTCAGCTTCTGATTAAAAATGGCCTGTTGCTGGGTATGCAATGGTAATATGTCATTATTTTTTTAAAAGATTCTATCCAAGGTAAAGAATTATACTTATAGTGTTGCTTTACAAGTACATATATAGTTGAAATTCAACTCACCAAAATCACAGAGATGTTATTAGGGTGAAAGAAAATGTGAATAATAATGATAATAAATTATCATTTATATGTATAAATAACAAAAAAGGGGCTTTGAGAATTTACACTAACTTGGGAAACAAAAATTTTTTAATATATTCGTGACTTCCAATCAATAATCCTTCTTTTAATCAATGTCAAATACTCATATTCCATAAATAAAATTAACTTAAGTCTAAATGGCTCAAGTACAGATAAATTTCACCCACTGAAAATCCATAGCTTTGTGTATATGTTAGATTAACTTCAAAGACTATATTAATTCTTCAAACATTCAAGGGAGGGGGGAGTCCCTTATTCTTTAGATCTTAGTCTTCTGAGAAGCATTTTCATTAAGTTTTGTAGGTTCTGACTTTACTGCATGAGCTTGATTTTACCACTCACATATATTAAGTGTTCAAAAGTACCACAACTGAATCTTACTGCTTTTTAAAAAAAAACACCTCTTCAATACTGTATTTCATAACAATAGAAACAACGAATTCAACCTGTTGTATTTTATAAAACATTTTGATACTTTACTGAATCTCATAGATATGAGCATTTCCTCACCAATAAAGATTTTAGACCATCCATGATTTCTCATGTTGACTGCTTCTTGCTCATGTCATTCTGTAAATCCTTTACATAAGAGCTACCCTGATTCTTGAATCCTCTATTTAAATATATACATATATAATATTAGAGATATGTTCTATATATACACACATGTTTAAATGTATGTGTATGTGTTTATGTGTGTGTGTGACACTGGTGTTGTTTACTTACTTGTTCCCACTCCATGACTGGCCCAACTCTTTTCCAGTCTTAAATGTAACTTCTGGCACTTCTATCACTAAAATGTTTCAACCTACTTTTACCTGCTACTATCAATTGTTCTTCAGGTCATAAGAAATGGAGATTCTGAGTTTGAGGTGTTCCATAATTAAGATCATGTTGCATCAACAGAAAATTATTTATGGACATTCATTCATCAAATACTTTTTCATTATCTACTATATGCAAGTAACTGTGTGTCAAGAGATTAAAATGACTCAAAATAAATCTTACTTGTCCTCTGAGAAGTCACACCTAATTGTTTAGAAAGATGGAATTTGGTGATAGGGTGCATCTTAGAATTAACAAAAGCATTGTCTATTGCCCAAATACATTTCAGGGTACTCTCTTCCTAATGAATTCTAAGTTGAAGGAATCTTCCATATACATACAGTTCCTCTCCATTATGTATGTACTCAGAGTAACTTAATAGGTTTTTCCTTTTGACATTAAATGTAATCTATTATCCAATTGTATGCCATCATCATCATCATCCTAACAATAATAATAGCTAGCATCAATTATTGCTTCAAGGTTTCTTAACACCTGTACATGTTATTTCATTTGATCCTAATGACTATTCTAAGAGGCATTATTACTTTTATTTTATAGGTGAAGAAACTGAGACTGGGAGAGGTTAAGTGAATTGTCCAAGGTCACACAGCTAGTAAGAGTAAGATCTTCCTGATTCTAATTTCAGTACTCTTACCTTTGGTGCCACCTATCTTGATATTTATGTAATATGGGCAATCCATATTCTTTAACTCCATACTTTTCACCTATTTGCTTCATCTATTTATAGCACCAATATCTTCCAAGTGGCCATGGGTGTTCTAGGATTCAGTGCAATGGAAAGGATTCCATCCACAAAGGGGAACTTCAGGAGAAACTTACCATTTGTGGGGATTTTTTTCCTTAATTTGACTTGTATGCAGGATAACCTGCATGACAGTGCTGAGAATTGTTCCCTGTTTTTAATGCATCACTTGATGGTGATGATAAGGAAATCTTCCAAAGGAATGATCCAGAGTGGTATGTTTCAAGGAATCTTAAAGTAACTTAACATAAATTTAAGGGATTCCTAGAGGGAACAAAGCCCTTGAGGTGGTGTCATTCTGCAAGTCAAATTTTGTGGGTTTCTTTAAAAAGTAATCAATAATGAATATTCCAATAAAAGCAGCAAATTTCTTAGGTTACTTCTCTTCTTTATCTTTGGGAATGTGATCATCTAGTCTACCTTCCAGAATTGTCTAAGAATAGCTTCCTATTCCTTTCTCACATCTTCACCACCATGCATTAGTAAACTATTCCTCCAAAAGTTTTCCAAATTTGAGAAAGTAGAGAGTATACTGACAAGAAAAACCAACCATCAAATTCTTTTGACTTCTCTAAGGATTCAAACATTGACAGATAGTAAGGAATTACAAACCATCTTTAAACTACATGGATACTGCCTACCACAAAGCAAGCCTTCAGCGAGTGTTCTTTTAATTGAGAAAAAGAAAGGTAAGGGGGGGGGGGAGAGAGAAAGAGTCCAGAGACACAGAGAGAGGGGGAGTGAGGGGAGCAGAGTGAGAGAGAGGAAGAGGGAAGGAGGGAGAAAGAAGGAGACATAGGGAGGGGGAGACAGAAAGAAGGAAGGAAGAAATGGGGGAAGGAGGGAGAGAGAGAGGGAAAGAGGCAGAGATGGGGGATAAAGAGGGAGTCAGGGAAAAGGTGAAAAAAGAGGAGAAATATCTGTGTCTAGTATAGCCTAGTATCCACACATACACCACTGGTTAAGACATTTAGAGATAAATTCTTTGTGTGAGAGAAAGGAAGACCCCACAAATTTATGGCGGAGCTAAAATTGGTAAACACATTCGCTTCCTAAATTTCACCAAAATATACCCGTTTTTTATTTTCTGCTTCTCAGAGAAAAACGAAATTGCCAAGCAATTTTCTTAAATATTCAAAGTTAGAATTCCAAGTGTAACAAATACATTTTCTGCCGTTTGACATTCTAGTGCCGCCCTCTTGTGGCTAAACTATAGCTTTGCAGTAACAGCAAAAAACAAATACCATTCCTTGGGATTTCAAATTGGAAAGAGCCTTAGATATTATCTAAACTTAAGTTCTTTATACCGAAGATAAGAAAACTAAAGCCCAGAGCTGAATTAACGTGTCCAAAATCAAACCACTTGTGAACTGCAGATCTGAAACTTGACCCCGGGTCTTTTGATTCCATGTCTTTCTACTAAACCCACAAAGCTGCTTTTTCGGGCTCTTCCTTATCACATTAGATTATTCATACTTAAAATAGACATCTAAGAAATAAAATTGTAATTAATTTAATGGATCATTCTATTTTCTTTTTCTGTTTTGTAACAACTGTATTAGCTGAATTCTAATTAGATTAGATCTTTCAATCCTTGACTTTCAGATAGCCTCCCCATATCACTGATTTCTAAGGCTTATTTGGTACATCTCTAAGCCACTTGCTATTACCCTTACTCTGTCCTTCCCCTCTCATTTCCAGTCTTTCTTCCCCCATAAGATTTGCCAATGTTCTCAATAGGGATGGCAATATAGCCAGGGGCATAGTTTTATTATTTTTTAATGTGAATATGATACAGTAGATGCATACATATCTTCTCTTCCCTTCCATTTGGTATTTTTCTGTAAACACATGAAAATCTCTTGGGCATGTTCTCAAACATGTGAGAAGTGAGGATGTCTACAGGATCATTTTCATTACTCCAACACTCACCTGTAGTTCTGATTTCCTTAAAAATGTAGAGAAAATACATATATACATGCATACATGCAAATAGAGATATGTGTATGTATATATAAACCTTTCACATTTATTTTTACTAAAATTTTGACCTATTAGTTGTCTTCCCACCAAAATTTAATGGAGAACTGAGATTGCATACAGGTATATATATATATATAAGAGGGGAGAAGCAAAAAATCTACTGAAATATTGTAAGGAAGGATGTGTCCTTGTGGCAATATGGCATCCTTAAGCATGTCTCCTGAAAATAGGGTGTTCTACTTGGAAAGAGCATCTTGAAGTAATTAGATGAATTAAGTCCTAGTATGGAATTTCTCCAAATGGAAATTAAATGAACTAGTTCCAAAGTGAGGTACTTTGAAGCTTGGGCTTTTTACTTTAGGTTCTATGAACTATTATAACTGTATTTTAACATTATTGGTTTCCTTTATAATTTTATTTTTATTTTATGTATCTAAAATATTATGCTGAGAAGATATTCATGGGCTTCACCAGTCTTCTAAAGAGATCTAGGATTTAAGAAAGATTAAGAATTCCTGCCCAAGAGTAACATAAGGAAAATATTTCACTGAGACAAAGAAAGTTGTGAAATAAAGACAAGCCAAATTGGAGAAGTTGAGAACAACTGCAGGCACAAAAACAAGAAAAGGTGAAAGCTGACTTTGTGCCTAGGAGAGAGGAAAAACTAATTCAAGGCATTTCTTTCATCTTAGTGAAGAAAACAAGCTACAAGAGAAGAAACTAGGACCTGAAATTGTGGGGCTCAGTTAATGACTTGATTTCCTCACCAATCAAGAAAGTTGATCTATATCTATCTATATATCTATATCTATTATATATATATATATATATATATAACAGTTGTACTGTTGATTGTGGTTTTCTCCAAGTCATCCCATCTCTTGGGGCCTTATTTTTTTTTTTATTATGAGGGAGTTAAACTAGATGGTCTCTAAGATACCACCCAGCTTGAAATCTCATTATCCCAAAGAACAAGGTCCAAAAATGGTAGAAAACAAGGGTGAACTAGAAAAGATTAGTAAAGTGAACTGGATTACAGAATATAGGGGTATCTATGAAGAGAAGAGTATAAAGCAGGAAGGATTTGAAAGAGGCTTATATAAACTAAATAATACAAAAGCTCTTTCTTAAAACCCTCCAACCTAACTGCTACCCCATCCTTCTCCCAGAACTGTCCTCATGGCATTTCCATGGCTTCTATCCCATCTCTTCATTGCCTGCTTTCTCAAATACCCAGTTAGGTCCAACTCCCATAAAGTCTGGGTATAGTTTTCATTTTTTCTCAAATTAGATGGATCTTCCTTCTTCACTTAATACATTCAAAGATCTACGGGTGATTGAGTGTCACTTTGTCTTTCCCTAAAAAGCTTAAGTGACAAAAGGAAAAGGCAGCCAGCCAGAAGGCTGAAGAGGAAATAAATCATTTACTACCATTTCCAGTTAGAAGTAAAAACAAAAGGGATGCTTTTTGCAGAAACAGGAAGGTAAAGATAAACTTATGTTCTCCAGTGTTCCTTAAAGGAGAAAAGGCCTATGTGGAAACAATGGGTTGTAGAAGTGAAAAAGGAAGTAGGCTAGCCAATCCCTTAGCTAGTGTGAGAAAGGAAGGAGCTGGAGGGGGGGAGGATTAGGATAAGTCTGGGGATGAACAAAGGTCTCCAGGCATTTCGACTGGAAGAAAACCCTGGCACCACAGAACATCTTATCCTTGATACCTCCCCTTCTCTTACTTCCCTCAATTATAGTTAAGACACTAACTTCCTTATATCTTGCTTCTTTCCTCTCTAAAAAGGGTCTAAAGTATTTACAGATCTAAATTTAGTGAGCCTATACTCCTCACCTTAGTAGTGTGCTGATAAATGTTTAACAATCAGCTCTATAAATCAAGTCCTAATTTGCAGCATTTGCTAGTTTCTGAGGAGTAAATATTCACATTAAAATTTTAATAATTAACTCTTAGAAAGCATTTGCTCTGAGCTCTAGCAAACCCTTGTATACTTCCTATGTCTATTCTTACTCTTTTGCCACGTCCACCCCCAAACTACTAGACATACCTCTTGGTCCACAGAAGTAATTGGAATCTGGGGAAGCCCTTCTTTCTACCATTGTCTAGCTGGTGGGAGAAAGACAGAGGGAAATGTTTTCTTAGTGATCCATACTAGAATTCTAAATCCATTTTCCAGAGCAATGGATTCTGAATCTATAGAGACACTGTCTCATATAGTATTAAGTTCTAGAAAAGTAAAAGTTCATTACTACCATATTTCTGGTGGATTGCAGATTACATGAGCTTCTGCAGATTTTCCTAGAAAACAATTTACCACAGACAACAGTGCTTCTGTGGAGAATTGTATTCTGAGTTTCAAAATGCCAAATTATTCTAAATGAACTTTTAGAATACAGTTCATTCTTGAGGAGTGACTAGACTAGAAATGGCATTCCCTAAACACTTTCTGGGACTATCACATTAAGGAAAATAGCTTGCTTTCTTTCTTTTTAAATCAGCAGCAAAGGAATCCACAAGTTAGGGTTGGACTAAATGCTGAGAGCAGGCAAGGCACATTTTCAGAAAATTTCTCCAAGAAGAGGGTTTCTTTCTTATAGACTGTCTTTTCTTCTTTCCATTTAGCAAGTCCCTCTCACATCCAGACTCTTTCTCCTAGATGTAGAGAGAATAAAATAGTAGGCAGAGAGGATAGGGGCATTTGACCTAAAATTTTGCTAAATTTCCTAAAAATTTGGAATTTGAGGAAGATAGAAAAGACAGAGCATCTGAATCTGGGCTTGAACCTGAAGGAATCCAAGAAGATGTCAGGTCAGATGTCAGATGTCAGAAGGGTCAAGGTCATGCCAAGAACTCAGCCCTGATATCTTTGGCCACTGTTTCTCAAGGTATTTGTCTTAAAATGCTAATGTATTAAAATTAATATAGGCTGCAGCAAGCCAGTAGGTTGGCAGTCTACTTTATATAGAGTCAGAGGATTTCTGAATGGAAATAACAAGAACTCCCCTCTACAAAATGGCCAACAAGTGGTCAGTAATGCAGTTTTTCCTTAAGAGCCTGTCTTGTGATGGGGAGCCTAGTTCCTGACATTCTAGCCTGAGGTAACGCTAATTGTTAAGATTGTTTGTGTCAAACTGAAATTTGACTCTGAACCTTCTAATAACTGGTCCTAGTTTTGTCTCCTAGAACCCAATTGCTACCGTTCAGTTGTTCAGTCATATCTGACTCTTGGAGACCTCATGGACCATGGTATGCCAATGTTGTCCAGGAAGTTTCTATGGCAAAGATGCAAATGGAGCTCAAGTGACTTGTCCAGGGTCCCACAACTAGTAAGTGTCTGAGGCTGGATTTGAACTTGTCCTCCTATCTCTAGGCATATATCCACTGTGCTACCTAGCTGTCCTTAAACTCAAGAACAAGCCTAATTTTGCTTCCATGTGGTTGCCTATCCAATATTTGAAGACCACCATAAAGATCTGCCCCCCACCCTCAACCCCTAATATTTTTCCAGGCAAAACATCTTGAGTTGCTTGATATGGTTATAAAGTCATTCAGCATTCTGCTTCTCTATTCTGGAAACTCTCCAACTTGCTTGTCATCTAAAATAGGGTATCTAGAACTGAAGATAGTACTTGAGCTATGGTCAAACTGTAGCCCAATGCAATGAAACTATAATACACTTTGTTCTGTATATGAAGCATTTCTTAATGAAGTCCAATATTGTACTGACTTTTTGGTTGAGACATGAAGCAACCGAGTTTGCATTTCATTAAAACTACCCAGATCTTACATACTTTACCTATCTTGTAACTTGAGATTATTCTTAAATCCAAATGCAGAATTAACCTTTATCACTAAGAAATTTGATCTTATTTTATCTGATCATTGTTCCAGTTCATCAAGATCTGTATGGCTCCTGGCTGTAGAATCCAACAGATTAGCTATCCTTCCCAGCTCGGTAATAAGCTCCAAATTAGACAAAGCATTCTTTCATCCAACACATTAATAAAAATGTTGCATGATAAAATAGCTCCCTCTGCTGGCCATCTTCTGTTTCTGAATTTAACACTACAGCCACAAAACAGCCCCACTGATCAGAACAACAACAAAAAAAAAAAAACAAGAAAAAGCAGTGTTTGATGTCATTATAACTATTGTTTGCAAGTTTGGCACCCTCCTCACACTCCAGCCTTCCCTTCATTCGAGGGTTCCTTCCTCTTTGGGCTCTCCTCTCTTTTAGGTGTCCAGTACTATCTTAGTCTCTGCTTCACAATCAAAATGTATTCTCAAAAGCCATTCTATATCTGCTATTTTCATTTTAAGGCTCCTCCCAATTTTGGTAATGAAAGGATTTGTCTAAAGTAATTTCTGTCACCTAGATAAAGGTGGAAGATAATGGGGTCCCTCCCAGCATCACCACACACAAACTCAAAGAATCATGGGATCAAAGGTATAGAATTAGTCAAGATCTCAAAGATTATCCTAGTCCAAACTCCTCATATTTCAGATGAGGAAACTGAGTCCCAAAGAAGTGAAATGACTTCTCTAAATAAGAGAGATGTGAATGGATGAATGAATAGAGGAATGAATGAATCAATGAAAAGATGTTTATTAAATCCTTGCTATGTACAAAGAGTACTGAAGATACAAATCGAAAAATAAGGAAGTACCTAATGACAAAGAGATCATATTCTAACAACACATATAGGTTTCAGCTTCAAATCAGACCAAAAAGTGTTATTTTAAAAAAAGAAAATAAGTGATGTAGATTTGAACCAAGATCCTCTCACTCCAAACCCTGTAGAAAATACTTAAAATATCTATCTCCTTTGCCAAGAATTGTATGCCATTAGCATGGGTGAGGCAATATTATGCTCCTATCTTAGACACAAAATTAGCTAGTGATGGTGCTACTTTCCAGCCCTCCCTAAAACCACACCACCTGTATAAGTCATGGAATGCTGCATCCTCACTGGTATGTGATGAAAGTAACCTTTTGGATGAAGACTGTCACCTCCCCTGCTGCCCTGGCTCACATGGAGCCCAGCCTCCCCATGTGGAAGATGGGTTGATTCCAACCCATGTGGAAGATAGGTTGATTCAAGATGTTGCTATCACTGTTTCTCCCAAAAGCACATCATGGAAAATTTAAGATCTTGTCATGGAATGGGGGAAAAAAAGGTTCTGAAAGCTAAGAGCCCATTGTACTGAGGGCAAGTGCACCATTTGGTCTTAAGCTGTCCTTTTTCATTTCTATCTTCCCAAGTAATCAATCTTCCTCTCTTATATGGAGATAGGAAGGGAGAAAGACAGAGATAGAAATAAAGAAAGAGATTGAGAGAGAAAAAGAGACATTGAAGTATAAATGAGGACAATCAGAATTCTCTTTCATCTCCTAACCCTCCACAGCATAGTAAAAAGTAAAGAGTTATGACTGAACAGAATCCTGAGAGAATGTCACAGAAATGCTAAGAAGGATAAAAAGAAAGAATTTATTTTGATGGTGAGAAACTTAATACAAGGAAAAAATGCAGAATTATCTGGGCCATTTTTAATAAATTTATTTTGGGTACAGTTAAGTGGCTCAGTAGATTGAGAGCCAGGCCTATATCTCTAGGGAGGTTTTGATTCAAATTTGGCCTCAGACACTTCCTAGCTGTATGACCCTGGGCAAGTCACTTAACCCCCATTATCTAGCCCTTATCATCCTTCTACCTTGAAAGTGATACATATTATTGATTTCAAGACAGAAAGTAAGAGTTTTAAAATAACAATAATTTGCTTTTATGTAAAATATTATATTTGCTATTTTTTAAAACAAAGCCTGATTTTAAAATAAAGAAGTTGAACCCTTACCTGGTGACTGCTAGTTTCAGATACTTTAACGTCCAAGGATCCTGCCAATACTGCATACCAATTTGTTCCAATATCACCTTGGCGAAACACTGAAAAGAAGTAGCATAAACAGAATAAGGATAAATGATTTTCATTACTTGATAAGTTTGTTTTTAGATTTTCACCAAATAAATTTTTTTCACAAAAATGGAAAAAATGAATTTTGCTTTTATTAAAAAAGAGCTTTTCCTTTTTAAAAAATATTCCTATCTCTAATCCATTTCTCCAAGTTTATAGTATGTTGCTATACCCCTACATAAACATACAGATCTGTTTTGAGCTGTTATGAAAGACAGTTTGTCCCATACTCTATCAAAGAGAATTATGTAGCAATGGAATCTTCAAAAACCACAGAAAACAGTAATTTATGTTAGCTATGATGGACAATATGATCCTTGAAATTTTTCTAAAGAAAGATTGAACTATGTTCAAAATAGTTTTCATCTTCAGTGTATCTTCTCGTATTTCAATTCTTTGATTTGGTAATCATTTAACTTCTTTAACTCTCAAGTTTTCTCATCTGTAGAATGGAGATAATAATATCTTTAGTACCCCCAGTGGGATGATGCATGTAAGGTACTTTGCTAACCTTAAATAAAACATAATCTAAATGCCAATTAAGTGTTATCTTCCAAAGAATGCATATATTAAAGCAAAATATTTCCCACACATGTAAAAACAAGCAAATGGACAGAATATATCAAAATCTACCTAACTTTAGCATAACTAATAGCTCACATTTATGTTTTATAACTGACTTTTAAAAATCACTTTACAGAAACTCTGGGCAAGAGATATAATAGAGTTGTAAACTCTATCTTACAGATAAGGAAATTGAGGCACAGAGCAGTTAAGTGGTTTCCCCAAATGTATACAACAATTATTTGAGCCTAGAATCAAGTGCAGATCTCCTGACTCCAAGTTCAGTGCTCTTTCTATCATATACTGCCATACATTTAAATCACCATTTATTTATTCGTTCATTCATTGATTCATTCATTCATGTAGAAGTCATTTATTAAAAATCACCTATGATGTGCAACATACTACTGTAGCCTATAAAGGAAATAAAGAAAAATAAGACATGATTTTTGCCTTCAGAGTGTTTATAATCTAGTAATAAGCTCTCCAGACCAGCATGTTACATCATATGCTGTCTAACAAATTATCCTCCTAAAACAGTCAATAGATTCTCCTTGAAAAGATACTGTTATTTATATGTAACTGGGAAAATAAAGTATTATTTTAAAGAAAAGATACTGTTGTACTCAGTCATTCATTTGTTTATTGTTACGGAGTCAACAAGAAAACTTAATAAATGACTATGTAAGGAGCGTCTCAATTTTGAATCTCAGTCTCTCTTTTACTTGGGATGCCATAAAAATTAGGGTTAGAAACTCCACCTCCTATGCATATTTTAGACAGTATTTCTCATCTATTCCATACAAAGAACGGGTCATAGGGACAGGACTATGAAGTACATGGTTCAAAATCTCTATACAAATAAAAGTATCTTTTAAAATAGCTGTCTCCAATAGGGAGATGGGAGAAAAAAGTTGATCTTTTATCCTCAATTCACAGTTTCTGGCAGAGAATTAATGAGGATCATATGACAATTCTTTAGAAAATCTAGTTCTCTTTTTAGTTCATCAATCAAAGTTTCTGAATGACACAGCTACCAAATATCTTAGGCAACTGTATAGAATACATATGCCATTATTTTCATTACATAGATTAAAAAACTGAGGCTCGGAGAGGTTAAATGGATCATACAACTACTGAATGTTTAAAGGGAATTTGAACCTCTGCCTTCTGATTCTAAGTCCAGCACTCTTTCTCTATAGAGAGTAAAGGAAGGAAAAGTTCTTAATATAATATTCATTTTTCAGAAGCAAAGTCTCTTCATGTATCCAAAATTTTCTTGACAATAGCTAACAGGGAAATCAATTTAAGCCTTTTTTAAATTTAAATTTAACTTTAAATTTAAATTTAATTTAATTTAAGCCCTTACCTTCCACCTTAGAATCAGTACTGTATATTGTGTACTTCTTAGTCAGAAGAGAAGAATGGGATAGGCAATGGGGGTAAAGTGACTTGTCCAGGGTCACACAGCTGGGAAGTGTCTGAGGCCAGATTTGAATCTAGAATCTCCTGCCTTTCGGCTTGGCTCTCAAGCTACTAAGCCACTTAGCTGCCCCCATTTTAGGCTATTGTCACTGATACACAGGATTATTATTATTAGTTATCAATTACCCATCAAATATAGTCCCTTATTATTATCTATTACAAGAGTCAGCATTCCTTTTCATCAAATGCATCATTTATGTTACTATTAATTATGTGAAGGCTAGTCAAACCTTTCTGCAAATAGTAAATAAAAATTTTTAAAGCAACTGATAATTTTTTAAGTCTCTCTTCAAGACTGGCCTATTCCCTTTTGCTGGTTGCCATCATTAGCAATTAAGTTTTCTTTTTAAAAGACCCTATATGGGGAAATTCTCAGAAAAATATCATGATAGCTCATCTTTATCCCACCTATCTAGAGTAGGTTGGCATAATCTCACATTTCTAATAAGAGAAAAAGACTAATTGAGCAATTTCTCTCCTAAATCAACATCAAATCACATAACAAAAATACTATATCTAAATAATCATTGTTATACATCTTTGCCATCTATATTTACCAAGTCCAACATTTTACCTAGTTTCAGATGACTACCTTAGAGTAGCTATAATTTTCTTCTTCCCATGTAAAAACTCTTTCTTGTATACTGTTTCATTTAATTTTTAAAACAGTCCTACAAAACATGTAGAACAGTTATTGGTTGACTTTGTCTTAGTGAGAGGAAAACTATACTATGAGGTCAAGTGCCTTGCCTATAGTCATTCAGTTAATTATTACTTGAACTGTAATTAAAACACATAGTCAGAAATTAAGACTCTTGCCATGAGATCCACTTCTTCCAAAGATCTTGTCCATTCTTCAACATGCAGGTGGCATGGATACTTATAAGGGTCACATTAGGAGCCTTTCCTTTGAAGGCTACAAATCATTTTCTCACACTAATGCCTAGTAAGGTAAAGGATAATCTTTTGGAAACTAATTTAGAATCAATTATATACCTTCCAGAATCGATTTGCTTCATAGGAATCACTGGGATCTTGATGAATATGTATCTATCATGAACCAAGCCAAAAAGAATTCACTTCATGAGATATCATGGGTAGGAATTACAATGGGAGCAAAGGATTGTTAGTTTTAAAGCTAGAAGGAAAATCAGCTATTCTCTACTCCAATCTTTTCATTTTACAGATAAGAAAATGGAGATCTATCCAGGAAAGTTGATTAACTTGTCCAAGGTCACTCAGATTATAAGCAACAGAGGGAGGATTTGAAGCCATGTACTAACTACTCTGATTCCAGCATTAGGATTCTTTCTCCTGTATTGGAACTTAAATTGCAAATCAAGTGTTGTTCAACTTGACAGTCATTTAAGGGGTTCACATTTCCTTTAGCTGAATCAAGTTTTCAAAATGGTAGCAACAAATTTACTTTGATGATATTTGTCTAATGATCCACACTAATGTAAGGGTTGATTTGAAACCACTTCACCCCATTTTAGCTCTGATACCTTAACTAAGTGAAGACGTGTCTCAGTAAATCTATAAACACCAAAACTTCACATGAGGTCTTTGAAAACCATTAAATGAAGTGAAATGGTACTAGATAAGAAAACTAATCCAACTGGGAGGGAGATTTCTTTACATCCTATGGGTCCTGCATAGAGAAACTGAGTTAGCTGTAATGAGAGAGACTTCCAGATATTAAAATATGTGGCTTTCCAGCACACCTTTAAGAAACAAAAATAGGACTGAGATGTAGCAGAAAAGAGAGAAAATGAAAAAAAATTCATATATGTAGAACAAAAAAAAAATCTCAGAGCAGAATATCCAAACTGGGGGAAGTCCCAAGAAACAAGTAGCTCTTTCTCTAACTTCCTATAATATCATCTACTATTTCATTACCCAAATTCCAGGACTTTGAATTTCACCTCAATTCCAAAGAGGCCAGGAGTTAACTAGAAGTTATATAAACTTATATCTTTTATGTAATATATATGTAAATATTATATATATAAGTTCAATCTCTGTCTGAAGGTCAGGAATTTTTCTAACCAGGGGCTTCAGATGACTGATTAAGCTCTTAGTTGACTGTCTAAAATACACTCCCTGAAGCCAAAGAGGATGGAATCATGTGGCCTTTAAGTGTCATTGTATTTCTCCTTAGGTTTAAAAATAGACAATCATTGTAACAGGGTATTACATTTAGAAGCATAGAAATTCACCCTGGAGGAATGAGAGGCTCATGAAAGGCAATGCTGTAATATATTAGATGGGGCTATTGAATGAGAACATAGTACTATAATTATCTGGCAATATTTAGTATAACTAAGCAAAATATTTTTGGAAAATGATTTACTAAATTGAGCATCCTACATACAAGCATTAATTGGTCGTTGATTATTTAGGATACCAGAGAATATTCACTCCACATTTTGCCAGGCCCCTACACTTATTCATGAAAAACACACATACTTTGCCTAATTTCCCTCACTTCCTGTGATCTATGGTTATCATTAACACCAGAAGTTGAGTTCCTTAGATTTTATGTTAAGCCTAATATTGGAAGGGCGCCATTAATCTTACAGAGCAAAGTTGTTAAATCCTCAAAATATTGACCATCTCTGTATCCTAAGTGTTTCTCCATTCACTTGTGTGTCATCTGCTCGA
The DNA here is from genome assembly GCF_027887165.1 of Monodelphis domestica. Classification (NCBI taxonomy): domain Eukaryota; kingdom Metazoa; phylum Chordata; class Mammalia; order Didelphimorphia; family Didelphidae; genus Monodelphis; species Monodelphis domestica. The sequence continues at coordinate 183,848,332 of NC_077230.1, read as the reverse complement.
TATAGAAGATTCTCAGGAACCCTTTTTTGAGAGTCAAAGAAAAGAAAAAATATCAACATATTCTTCTAAAAATCTCAGGTTATTTCTATTACGTTTGCAAAAGTTGGTGCTTTTTGGCAGTGGAATGATGTAGAAAATCTATTTCTTTTTCTTCTTGTGAGGTGGGCTGGGAAAACAAAATAATTATTGTTATTAACATCAGCCTTGGAAACATAAATTAATCATAAATCAATTAAAGGAAAGTTGGTGGAAGGAGGGCCAAATTTTCTAGTACAAATGACTAGTGTTAATCTTTAGGGCTGTGGGCTTCACCTGAATAAAGATTGTCCTATAGGATCATGGTAGATAATTGGGACAACAAGGTACTCAGAAGCTATGAAGCTGGAGCCTATGAAACAGAGAGAAAGAAAGGGAACAAGCCTGAGGCTGGCAATATTTATATCTTTCAGGCCACTCATCAAGCAGTATGAAACTAGAACAAAAATTTCTAAATGCATATACACAAATTCAATCCTCTCCATTTACCAAAATAAATTACTCTTAAAAATCTGGCTGATACTCATCACTAAACCTATTTCCTTATAAGAATTTGGGAGTCTTTCCAATTCAGATCTATGATTCTGTGATGTTATAAGCCTTAAAGCAGAGGCAGCCAGTCAGGTGGTGAAGTAGAAAGAACTATGGGCTTGGAGACAGAATGGGTTGAAATCCAGCCCCAGATATTTACTAGCTGTTGACTGCCTACTCTAGTTTTCCCAGCCATAAAATGAAGATAATAATAGCACCTACCTTGCAATGTTGTTATGTGAATTAGGTAAGATCATATTTGTAAATTGCTTAGCACGGTGCCTGGCACATGTTGTTGTTGTTGTCGTTCAGTTGTTTTCAGTCATATCCAAATCTTCATGACCCCATTTGGGGTTTTCATGGCAAAGATACTGGAAAGGCTTACCATTTCCTTCTTCAGTTCCTTTCACAAATGAGGAAATGGAGGCAAGCAGAGTTAAGAGACTTGCCCAGGGTCACATAGCTAGTAAATGTCTGAAGCCAGATTTGAACTCAGGAGGATGAGGTCTTCCTGACACCAGGTCTCGCACATTTTCCACTGTGCCACCTAATTGGCACATAGCAAGTGCTTAACAAATATTTTGTTTCTTCCCATTAAATTTTAAATGACAACCACATGGAGCATCCCATTTAGACAAAAATCTTTATTAGCTTGTATAATCCCACTGAAAGGGATTTGTTCTAAAGCTCAGGATCTTGGATGGCCAGGGAGATCCCTTAAGAGTCCTTAGGGATACACTGGGATTTGCTTCACTTTCTGGGGTCCTTGTTGGCTTTTTCAAGAGAAATGATAGCAATGTCTACTTCCATTCTTTCGATCACAATCATTTCATTGTTCTTGGCACTATCTTCTGTCAAATTGCTTTCTGCTGTCATCAATTTTCATCACAACTCCTCAAACTAGAGAAGTGAGTCCTTGAGAAACATCATCTCCTTAATAAAGTTATGGAGGAATCTGTGGCTGTTGAGAAAGACACCTCAAGAGTCAACAGGATGAAGACAATGAGGGCTTCTCTACTGAGGGTGTAGAACAGAATATTCAGAAAATGAAGAGGGGGTTTCTCCATGTCTGTTCCTTTTCAAGTGAATCTTAAGCCCATCCCAGTACCTTTTGGTGAACATGTTTGTCAAATTGATGCCTGGTAATTAAATATTATGCTTCCTTTATTCACACTCTGACTTTAACATTATACTATAGCTAATATTCACTAACTAAATTATAATGGTGATTTTTTTTCTTTTTTATCTGAATTTTCTTTAAAATGAAATGTTAGGGTTTTTTTTTTTCTTGAACCAAGGAGCACAAAATATGATATTAGTTATTTCTAATGGCCCTGCCCTACCAATACACTAAAATCTAAACCTCTTTTATTCTATTCTGTTCTATCATGCACAAAATATTGGTAGGAAAAGGAAATCTATTTAAACACTCTAAAAGATTCTATAGCAAGAAGGAAATATGAAAAATAAATTTAAGGATCCAAGTTAGCTGTCTGTGTCTCGTGTCTCTGTCTCTCTCTCACTCTCTCTCTGTCTCTCTTGGTCTCTCTCATCACTGTAGGCAACAGCTGCCATACATAGAACTCACATATAAAAGAAAATAAATATATCACCCAAAATAAAATTGTTTTGTTATTTGAACAAATAAAAGTCTTTCATCTTTATTCATTAAAGTTAGTGCTCTGTTAGATAAATATATAAACCATTTAAGTGCTGGCAACGTGCTAATTAGCTTTGCAAATAAGAGAGTAGCATTAGAGGTAATCCAAATAGTAGGCAATTCTAAAGTCATTTGTGTTTGGCATTGAAAAGTATTTTTATTTACATTTTAATATAGATAAGTGACAGAGGCTGACACATAAGAAAAAGTGCCAGGCTGAGGAGTGTGTGGAACTGATCACCTCCACGGAGGAGGGGCTCCAGGAGATTGGAATCTGGAGGAGCAGGAGATTCTGGCTGGAAGAGCAGTTGGTTTCTTTCAGTTGGGAGAAGTCGAAGAGAGAAGGTTGAAAAAGCCTTTCTCCTAAGGGTTACCCATTTTTTCCTGTTTGTGACTGGAAATCCTTTCCCCCCCAATACTTCCCAATTGAAGGGACCCAGAGAAGAGAAATCTGAGCAAAGGCATTTTGAATCTCTGTTAGACTGGGTCCGCCCTGGGTCGGAACTGTGGCCAAGGGGCCAAACCTCAAGGTGACTCAACCTGCTTTTCTCTCAGGGGGCTCTAGCTGCCAAAGCCTGAGTTCCCCTCAAACTCAGGGAGGGAGGGAAAATGTTTTAGATAGAGGCAGGGACACCCTTATTCCCGCTTTGCTTTTCCATTCTTTCCCTGCCAGTTATTCCTTTTTATTACCCTGATTGAGTTGACATTAAAAGTTATCTTTTCCCCAAGCTGTGAATCAAGTGTGAGTGAACAGATCAAGGGAAGACCCTTTGGTCTCTAGTAGTGGGGGGTGGGGGGGACAGAGAGGGACAAAAGAAAATCTAGGAGATTTGCTAAGACATCACTAAGGAGGGAAGGCAGAAGGGGGAAATCTTCAAAACCCCTTTTCTATCTCTGAGCCAACCCTAAACATCAACTGTCTCCCCTGAACCCCACTTTGAAAAGAGAGGTCTCTCCACTCTTCTCCTCTCTCTTAATTCTCAATACTCAACCCCTCAACTTCAGATATTTCTGGATTTCATAACACTTCAAATGAGAACACTGAAGCTTCCTTGACACTTTTAAACTCTTAAATTTTTCTTGATGCAGGGAGTGAACAAAACTATTCTTCAAATTAGTTGAAAGCCATGGCATTAAATGAGCTGCCTCTTTTTTCTAACTAAGTTTCTGTCATATTGGCTCATGTCTTCTTTGTGTCGGGGAAGGCATTATTGTGTTTTGATTTTAAAATATGAATATAAATATGTCATCTTTACCAGTGACCCCAAACTAGAAGCAAAAAGCAAGAGAAAAAAATACTCTCATAAATAAAGGAGTTTCCCAAAGAAAACATAAAAAGACTACACATCAATACAGTAAATGGTGATACTGACCCAGGAGTTCAAAATTCTGTCTCCTAACTTCATCTTCAATGTGCAATTTAATATTTAAGATTAAATCATGAATAGAAACAAGAGAACATTATATACAACTACATAAATATTTGAATAGTTAGTGAATATCCAGCTTCAGAGAAAGAAATAATAAATAGAAATATGAAAGACATAATTTTATATATCCATAACTATAAGCTACAAGTCACCTGAAGATAAAACAAGTTTTATAAGAATTGTTGTTGCTTCTGACATTCTGCCTAGATCCAAAGCTCAGAAATGACCATTTGGGTTTCTTAGATGTTTTTCATCCCCAGAGGGCAATCTGAACTCAAGATAAAGACAATGGAAGCTGAAATTTCTTACATGTTATTCCTTTCTCCAGATTCTCATAATAACCACACAAACAGATCTGATGAAGAAGATTTGGGTGAAATTTCTCAAAAGCTTTAACTTCTTTAAGTCGTGTGAAAATAATATCCACATCTTCACTGGACCGTTCCAGAGGTCTGCAAGAAAAGAAGGCAAACAGATTTCAGGAAGGGGGTAATCCTAAAAGACAGTCAATAGCCTACTACATCAATTACTTCTGATTTTAAATTTGCATTTATCACCAAGTCCTTAAAGCAATAAGAACTTAATTTATTGGGGTCTTAGAAATCAAACTCTTTAATTATCATTCAGTGTAGATTGCCATGATATAGCAATTTCTGAAATGGGCATTAGTGTGACCTCAGAGAATATAAGAACTGTTGGTGTCTAAGAATGAATCTACAAGACAGGAAATTTTTTAAATGTAATAGCAATAATAATGATGCTTTAATTTTTTATTGACATTTTTTGCCAACTTTATGTTCAGTTATTTTAATAAAGAGTTTAATTTATTTAATAGAAAACATATAATTGAATAGAAGAACATACTGACTATGTCTCCTTGACAGTTATTAATGCCTAGGAGAAACTAAGCTGTTCAAGCCTAGTCTAGACCATAGGACTCACATGTGGAAATTTGCTTAAACTGATAGCATAGTATTTAGAAGAAATCAAAATTACTTCTAGAGAACCTATGCTGTCGATATTTCTCCTGTGACCTTTAAATATAGAAACCCAATTATTGTTGAGTATATGTTCAGGGCAGCTAAGTGGCTCAGTGGATTGAGATCTAGGCCTAGACACAGGAGGTCCTGGGTTCAAATATGATCTCAGACACTTCTTAGCTGTGTGAAACTGGACAAATCACTTAACCCTGATTGCTTAGCCAAGGGCTTGATGCTTTTAGAACTGATACTAAGGCAGAAATTAAGGGCTTTGGGGGGAGGTAGGGAGGGAAGGGAAGAAAAAGAAATAGATATATCTGTAGGCCAATTGGTATTTTTCTCCTCCAGGTTTTAACTACTCTTGTTTTAACTTAAATAACCAATAACCTAACTCTCTGTGAACCCTTTCTTAAATATCATTTCAGTTCTTCAGTGAGTTATGGCTCTGGGGCTTTAAGCATCAGGGCAACTTAGGTTCCAAGAGCTCAGAGGTATATTCTATTTAGTCTTTACTTTCTTTCCCAGAAGAAACCTTTGCCTACCTACCTAGAGCTCACAAGGAAAGCACAGAGTTGCCTTTTAAGTTCTTCTAATTAGTTCCCAGGGTGTTTCCATAGACTCCTTTAGTCTTTCCTATCTTAAAGGAAAAAGAGAAAGGGAAAAATCAGAAGCTGACTTTTCCCAAGATTATCTCCTATTTCATGATCACTGCCCCTTTCACTTTTTTACCCCTTTGGTAACTACTGTAGGGTCCCTTAATGTGTTTGCTTTTTACTCCAGCTTGAACCCTAATATCCAATCCACCTTTAAAACAGAATATAATAGTTTTAGGCAAAGCTACAAAGTGATTTCTTCCCAAATGATTATCTTAATGCTTCAGTTCAAATCCAACCTCACTGATGAAATGCCCTTTGACACTGATCTTTACCCCCACCAAAATCCAATAGTATTTTGGATATATTAATTGTCTTTTGGTGTTTACAAGTATTTTGAGGATAGAGACTATTGCAGAATTATAGGATATGAGAGCTGGAGGGACTATATAATAAATGGTATGAGAGAAAGTCTGAAGAGTCAGGAGTGCTGCCTCAAGAGGAATGCCTTCTCCCCTAATTCTGCCCTAAGGAGCCAAATAAAGCCAGGATTTTCCATCCCCCACATGCTAGACCTTAAAATACATGAATATATTTTGTCCCCACAGAGTCTATTCTTCTCTAAGCTGAATATGACTATTATCTTCAACTTATCCTCTTATGACATAGACTCATAATCCTTCCCATCTCTGCTTGCCATCTCTGGACACTAGATCCATGTTGGAGAAACTATGGAATGCATGCCAGAGGGAACTGTTTCCCTCTCCGTCTCCACAGACACTTCAAGACATTTCTCTCATCACTTACCTCTCTGCCAGCAGCCCAATGGAGGACTTCCTCCCTCCCCTGTCTGGGTTAAGGCAGGAGGCTCACATGCAGTGTGAGGGTTGCAGTTTGGGCACTTGGCCTCTAAAAGTTTCTCCAATACTGCTCTACATTATTACAATATCCTCAATTTAGAGTTGAAAGGGACCTTTGAATCCACCAAGCCCAATCCCCTAATTCTGCAGATGAGGAACTAAGGCACAGAGTACTTTAGTGCCAAGTCCACAGTCACATAGCTACTAAGTGCCTGAGGCAAGATTTGAATACAGATCTTCCTGACTTCAAAAATACATCATCATCCCATGTATCATTTCCCACCTGACTTCACTCTTGGTTTTCATCACAACCTTTGAAACTGCATCATCCTACAAGATCACATCAAACATGAAACTCATACCTCCCTTCTCAAGGACAAGGACAATCTTTTGACTTTTTTTATCTGCAGAGTTTAGCATCATGACTGGCACATAGTAAAAACTTGAGTAAGGTTTATTGTCTGATTGGGTTAGCTATATAAGAAGGTGGTGACCAGCATCCTTCTTTAACCTAGAACTTAAATCTTCCTTAGTCCAGAACTGAACACAATATTCCATGAGTCATTACAAAGTACATTGAAACTATCACCTCTTTGTATTCTTGAATGCTGTATAAACAGCCCAAGATAACTTTGTGATTTCTTTGGTCTGAATTCCTTCAGCTGAGGAATTTTTTTATATCAATTTATATCAAATTTAGGTAAATGTTGAAGTCTCTAAAATCTAGTAAAGTAAAACTGTCACTATATGACCTTGGAGAAGCCTCTCACTCACTTTTGCAAACTTTATTCATTTTTAAAGTGAGGAGGCACAGATTACATTATTTCTGGATTCTCTCCAGCTCTGATGGTCACCTAAGGGATAGGGTCAAGAATGTACAAAGAGCCAATATATAAAGGAGAGTGCAAAGAATGATTTTTAAGAGGTCTAATTATAGTTTGTCTTTTTCTAAGTACAAATTCTATTTAACTTGAGGGCCCTTCAACCATTTTAGATAAGTATATATTAACTGAAAGTCCATCTTTTTTATTATAGCTATAGAAAGATATCCTTTGTTTGGGGTTCTCCAAGTTATAAGAAGAAGCAAGAAAGGTTCACTAACCACATCTCTTAAGCAGTGTTTGTTGTGAAGTAGAAAGGGTGTACATCAGAAGACCTGGATGCAAATCCTCCTAAGTCATATATAAGACAGTGCCTGTGGAGCCCTGGATAAATCGTAGAACTCCAAATTACCCTCAGTTTCCATATCTCCAAAAGGAGGAGGTTGATCTGAAGGGTCTTTTCCAGCTCTAATCTATAACACATACCTTTCAAGTTAAAGAAATTCAGGTAGATCTGCTTAAATAAAGACATTCCCAAGTAAGAAACATTATTTAAAGAACATTTCTGTCTTGGTTTATGTGATTTCCCCTTAAATAATAATAACCACTTTAAATGTGAAATATTTAATGTGCTATATGTTGAATATGTCATTATATAGTATATTTTGCTTTTCTAAGGACTTTGACTTCAATTATATGTAATTTGATCCTTGAAAGTATTTTATCCATTGGGATACTCATAATTACAACCATTTTACAGATGAAGAAATGACAATAGTGTTTAAGAATTTAAGAAGCTTGGTAAAATTGATAGATGGTTCAACTTTGTGGAAGAGGCATGAAAGAAGAGAGAATTTCATGCATGCAAAACAAAGTAAAGGACCTCAGCTGTCAATCAAGAAAGAACATTCCAAATAGAACATTCCCAGAAAAGACAGTTGGAGAGTCAAGCCAGGCTAAAGGGGAAAGAAGCTCTGACCTGGACCCCTGTTAGTTTCTGTCCTAGGCTGAAGGACCCTTGGGGGGGGGGGGGCTTCTGGATTTAGGCTGAGAAGAAATTAACTTTTGTTGGCGGCTTAGAGTGTGAAGAGCTGATTGTATATTTGAGATTTGAGTTTGAAGGAAGAAGAAAGAAGAGTAAACAGTTGTCCTTCCATCTCCCTGACAGACTTTTGTGTCAGAGTTGTGACAGGACTGACATTTCCCCAAATCCTCTTAACCCTCCTTATAGATTAGGGATAACCCTATCCCTCTCACCTCAATTTCCATCCTTGTCCTGTTTTTCCCAATAAACCTCTTTACCTGAGAAAGAGGGAAAAAGTATCTTCTCTAAACCGCACAGTTCACCTTTGAGTTACATAGAAAGGTGGCTGACTAACAGGGGGGAGGGGAAGGGTGGCAGGAGGGCATGGGTGGAAAACTGGGAAGTGAAGGGTGGAGGGTAGGAAATATTTTAATTTATTAACCATCAGTAGTGATCAATAGGCAACCCCAGAGTATCCCCTCTAGTAGCATCTCTCTGTCTCTCAGAAATATCTCTATCTCCATTATAACTAGGCACCCTGAGGTTTCCCCTAGTATCTCTCTAGTCAGTCAGAGTATCTCATTTAATACAAATAGAAATATCTCCACAGTATCCTTTCTAATACAACTTGAAGTCAAAACTAACTCTGACACTTACTATCTCTGTGACTGTGAACAATACACTTAACTTATGTGTGCTTTAATCAAGTTGAAAAATTTTCAAGTAGATTATTTGTAGTTGTGCTCTCTATGATTTGGTGGAGTAAATTCACACATTAATACATCACAGAGTCTTCACTATGGATGTGCACCAATTAGGAAAGTAACAATAGTTGTAGATATATAACCTTCTAAATGTCCATGAAAATAAAGGTCCATGGTTTCATATACAATTCTCTTTTCTGTTCCATAATGTACATAGTAGTGCTTACTTTATATGGTGTTTATTAAGATTAGAATAAAAATAAGATTTTGAAAAACCCTGTGAAGTCAGAATTATTTCCATTGATCATGCTATTAATTGTTATAAGAATCAATCACTTGGATTGCTGAGGTGCTTAGCATCTCTTAATGTTTCTAAAATAAAATAATTGCAACACAGTAATTTATGATTTGAATCCATAAAGTGCTAAAAATCTATTATTTCAATCAAACTGGAAAATTAACATTCTGCTACCAACTTTGAGTTGTAAAAAGTTAAAATACCCTAATAACTGAAAGAATCTTGAATTTCATCAATGAAGTTGTTCCATTCCATGATGCAGATCACAACCCATTAATTTCTCCCATTACTGGGTAACTCTTGTCCGTGTTCTTCCATAAGTCCACCATAAGATGTCCAACCAACATTTTGAGGACCCTCTTATTCTCTTGACATTGTGAGAATATCTATGAAACATGAAAACTATACATTGGTTGCCCATCACTCATACAATCTGAGCAGGTCACTCTTTTTTTATCATACATTTATTTGGTAAATTCTGTTAAATCGCTTCTCCTGCATAATTCTTGGTAATCTTTTGAAAATTGCTTAGGCTCAACATGTTCCTTCACAGTGTTCTCTGGGTGTTTCTTCACTTGATATCTTCAGACACTCTACTCTTCCATAAATCACAAATATACAATATCCCCAGAAAAATATTGACATGAAAAAGATGGATATTTATTTTACAGACGAGCTTGGAAATCAAACACAATTTTTTTTTTGCATTTTTCCAAATACAATCCAGTCTGTTCATTGACCTTCAGCTTATTGAGTAACTCACCATTTGAGCACTCATAATTTTCACTCTTACATGAATAGGATTTGTGCACAATATGACATAAATCTAAAAATAACTTGGTTTTTTTTCCACTGCCCTTTCTATCTCTTTTCTTACTGTTATTTCAACTCCTTGGTCTATAACTCAGGCAGATACTACACATTGACATTGAGCTTGGTCAAGAATCAAAAATAGATAGGTGGCACAGTGAATAGAATCCTGGGCCTGAAATCAGAAGGAATCATTTTCTGTCTAGTCTCAGATGCTTACTAATTGTGTGACATTGGGCAAGGTACTTAGCCTTATTTGCCTCAGTTTCTTCACCTGTAATATGAGCCAGAGAAAGAAATGGCAATCCACTCCAGTATCCTTGTCAAGAAAACCTCAAAAGGGGTCATGAAGAATCAGACACAACTGAAAGGACTGAACAAAAACATAGTATTACAGAAACTGGAGAAGAGATAAGATAATAGCTAGCAGGGATGAATAAATCTAATAAGTTTTTTTTTATAATGGGGAGAAATGAACATTTTTGAAACTTATAGAGAATCGTTTTATAAAAAGAGAGAGATTAAAGATGAGTGAAAAAGGAGAGATGATACAGGAGACAATTATTCAGAAAAGATGGAATGGAATGGAATTGTCTGACTCAAGACATTTCCCTTGGCAAGATGGATGCCAAACAAAAGAACTTCAATGTTAATGTGAGAGGAATAGGAACTACTAAAAATTAATGAGCAGAGAGATGATTTTACCTGACCTATATACCTTAATTCCCCATTAGATGTTAGATCCTGAAAAGTCAAGCCCATGCAAAGAGGCTATAAAAGAGCTTGAACTTTCCAGTGAGGGGAATCAGGAGTCACTGAAAATTATTGAGCAGAGAAATGATCTCACCAGATGTATACATAAATTATTTCGGTGCAAAAAAGGGAAAGAATAAGGTGGGAAGACCTATTTGTCTTATTAAAAAGCCACAATAATAATTCAGGCAGAAGTTAGTAAGTTCCTTTGGTAGGGTGGTAGTATACAAGGATATATTTGTTCTGACTTCAAAAATATTGCCCATTATTCTAGGGTTTCTTTTTTTTTAAGCCTTTACCTTCTGTCTTAGAAGCAATACTGTGTATTGGTTCCAAAGCAGATGAGTGGTAAAGACTAGGCAATGAGGGTTAAGTGACTTGTCTAGGATCACTCAGCTAGGAAGTGTCTGAGACCATATTTGAACCCAGGACCTCTGGTCTCAAGCCTGGCTCTCAATACACAGAATGTTAGCAGGAGAATCTCAATCCTAGCTGCCTCCTATCCCAGGGATTCTTAACCTGGATCTACAGGCTTCTAAGGGAAATTACAAGGAGTTTATGAACTTATATAGGAAAAAATTAACTAGCTTTATTTTTTCCCTAACCTTTGGTTTCCTCTGCAATTATATGTTTTAGTTTATGCTTTTAAAAATATCATTCTATAAGAAGTCTATACTTTCCTAGACAGACAAAGTGTCCTTAACATAAAAAAGATTAAGAATCCCTGCAAATACATTGTGAATATTCCCAATAATTTCTCATTTGGGTCTTTGATCACATCTCTTTTGTATGGCATGTGGAAGAGTATCTTTGCTTTAGGTGCCCATTACTCCAAAGAGGAAGTTACCTGAAAGAGAAGTCTTAGCTTTTTTAGCTCTGTCCTGGCTGCTTGTTGCCCCAAAGGGGATAAAAGAAATCTTAGCTATTATAGATCTAGCCTCTCATAGAGGTCTGACTTTCAGGAACATGAAAGATCTGATGGGGATCTAAGGTGAACACTAACTAGGGACCCAGATATTGAAAGAGCTATATACAATGAGAAAGAAAAGGGCTGAGAAAGTGATAACATCCCCAGAGAGATCCAGTCTGTTCATCCATGCTCATCTTCTCAGGGAATTTCTTGGCCTCAAAGAGGTTAACAGTGGTGAAGCAGTGAAGGAATTTCAGCAAGAGGAACCACTCAGTGAAAGTGTTCCTAGAATCTCAGAGAAAAGCAGAGGAGTTCCACTTGAGTTTATAAACTTTAAATAAAAGAGAAACAACTGGAACATCCAGAGCTGAAAAAGCAAGACCTTAAAAGGATCCATAACATTGTGCTGTGGAATCCCTTCCCTCTCCTGAGTAGCCTGACCTGTCCCTCAACATTCCTTACATAACACAATTATGCCAGTTTTGTGTGCATTATGGGCTGTACCTCAATAAAAGGGAGGGGGCAGGTGTTTTGGGGGCTTTTTGCCTTTTTGGACTGATGGGGACTGGAAAGACAGGTGAGGGGAGAGAAAAATAAATGGAGGCTAGGCACACGTGGTTTGAGAACTTGGAGTAAGGCAGCAAGATTTAACTTTAGTCTTATCTACCCCTTCTATTAATAAACTTTATATATTTAATAACTGGGTAGTTGTATTAATTTAATTCTTATAGATGGCAACCACTAGACTTTTTTTTTCAGATCTTTAATTTTCTTCTGAGAGAAGTTTTGAGTAAGTGCTTAGGTAAGCATAGGTGAATAGAAGTGGCTTCAGTTTGCTTGCCTGCCTTCACAAGGGAAACACACCTTGGCTGGGAGAAAAGAAGCAGAGCCATCTAGCACACCTCCCTGGATCTGATTGGTGAGATCACTCCCCCCCCCCCCATTCCTTTGGCATAGATACAAGTGGGACAGTAGAGAAAGAAGTCCCAGCTTTTTGCCCAAATGGAGCTGGGGGTTTTTTATGACCCTGATAGGGAAGTAGCCATCCCCCCCCCCCCAGGGATTCTTAAGGACTCTCCCCACATGGTTCCTAACCCCCAAACCCCCTCCTTTCAGATGATAGTGGGGCAGGGGAGGGGGAAGGGAGCCTTTTTGTACAGGACCTGGCCCTGTTTTCCCCAGCTGGCTTTTAGCTTCCAGGCGGCCTGGCCACTTGGACTCTGATGCAAAGCCCTACCAGCACACCCCCAGCTCCAGCACAGCCCACCAGGGCTCCCAGCACAGCTCAGAGAAGAGTCCCTTGAATTAAATCCTGGGGATAGCTCCATGCTATGGAGGATCAGTGGCCCAGCCCCCCTGCTACTCAGAGACTACCATCCCATTCAACACTGGCACTGATTGAACTGGTTGCTGGCATTTACCTGCAAACCCCCTCCCCCCAACTTTTGAAAGAAACATGTGACTGTTCACTCTGGGGGAAGGAAGAGGACTAAACTCATTTTTTCTTTTTCTTCTCCCTTACCCTCCTCAAATATTCCTTAGGACTGAGTTAAGAGGAAGTGCTTTTTGGAATTATTTTCTTTCCTCTCTTCTCCCCTCTGCACATTCCTTTAGACTGCATTTTTACAAGGAAGTTCTCTTTTGAATTTTCTCTCTCCTTCCTCCATCCTCAAACTTTCCTTGCAGACTGCCTAATATCCTTCAGCATATCAAAAGACACATTTTCTTTCTCTTCATTTATCTACCTAAACCCTCAAGTGTTGGGAGGGGGGGTTGGTCTCTCCCTTCCCCCTCTCAAATATTCCTTTCTCCCTGCTCTTTTTTTGAAGTAAGACCTAACTACAAGTGTGTTCCACTCTACATGCAATTAGAGCACCACCTACTATCAAGAATTAAAGCTGCAGGAAAATTAAAAGAATTCCTTTGCTACTGCTACTAGTGATCTAAAATAATGATATTAAATTGAATACATTTAAATAAAAGGATTATTAATAGTTAAATATTAATAATATTGAACTTAAAACCAAATTTCTAAAATTGAACAAAGTCAACATTAAATCGAATTAATTACATGCAACATTAAGGAATAATTTTAGAACAGAATAGTATCAATAATGCTATCAATAACAATAATTATTAATTTTCAATAACTATCATTAGTCACACCACCTATTATTAACCACTAATAATTATTATTAATAATACTTATTGTTTATTATTATTGATTATTAATGATAATGGTTGTAATAAGTACATGTTATTGTTAATTATTAATAACATTGGCAATAATTATAATAAATGCATATTATTTTTAATAACAATAATTACACTAAATACACTTTAATTATTGATACTATTGCTATGCAACAATTATTGTTTCCTTACATTAGCTATTTGTTTTAAACCTCTTCTCATTGCCTTCCACAATAACATTGAAGAAATTTGTCTCCATTTTTTAAAACTTTTCATTGTTTAAGCTGACCATTTAGCAACACTCATACTAGCTTAAATAGGCAGATTAAGACATACACACTAGACAGTATGGGAAACATTGCAATACATCAAGGGAAATGAGGACATATTCCTTATGATTAAACTCTGGATACACTTTTTACTTCTTGGGGTCATCCTAATTTACCTAAGGAGAATTGGATGACAAAGAAAGAAGTTAGAAAGCTTTGTAAGGCATGGATAGAAAAGTCATTTACCTGGTCAAAATATGGCTCTTTTGACTTCAAGATCTTAAAAGATTTGAAGTTAGCCATTAAAAACAAAGATTCGGAAAATTATAAATACTGGTTCTTGTGGTCATATCATATTCATAAATCAACCATTCCCTCCAGTGAGGAAACCTTTCTTTGGAACCAAACTATTCTAGCTTAATCCTTCAGTGAAATCTAACAAGAAACACATTCTATCATCCCACCTGGCCTGTGAGGTTTCTTCTCATACTGACCCAAACCAGGACTCGAACCCCTCAGTTCCTCTCCCTGTCAGACCTCACTCATCTCCTACTCCTCCCATCCCCTTTCCCCCAATCTACATCTCTACCCTCCCTTACCATCCCACCACTCATACCCTCCTTCTAACTACACAGTGACTGCCAATCTCCCCTATCCCCACCTGCACCATCCCTACTTACCTTATTCTCTTGGACATCCTTTTCCCTACCCTCCTGCTCCTGACCAATCTCACCCACAGTAGTACTATGACTCCTCATCTAAACCTCACTCATCCTACTCTTCTCCACCCCCTACCTATTCCCACCCCACATCCTCTCCACCCTGCCCCCAGCCCCTCCCCTGATCTTTTTGCCCTGCCTCCCCATGCCCTGATCAGCTTCTCCCTCTCCATTTAACCACCCTACCCTCTTCCCCTACTAGCCTCACTACAACCCACTCCATTGAACTCCAGAACACAGGCCAAGTAGCAGTTACCACAGATGATTCAAATAAAGGTCTTTTTCCTCTAAGAGATATCCCTACATATAACAGATGTGGAGATTTAGTAAACATTAGACATCATACACCTTTCTCTACACTGGACATCAAGAGATTCAAAGAAAAACTGCCTTCCTCTGAAGCCGATTCTGTGTTGTTAATATATAGGGTTGAGAACATTTTTCGTACATATAACAACACATGGGTTGATGTGGAAGATTTGCTCTAGGCCTTATTAACGGAAAGGGAAAGGAATAAGATTCTTTCTCTTGTTAATCAGGCCAGGGATAGGGAATAACTTGATGGCCAACTGAAGATCCCAAATGTGATCCAAATTCAGAGCAAAATTACTTACAACTAAGCCAAGCTAGAAATGCATTGCTAAAAGCTACGGGATCCTGTTCAGATGGGCCTGGTACATGGCCTAAATTCGAAAATCTAAAGGAAGAAGATAATGAAAACCCCTCCTCATTTATGGATAGACTTATTGAGCTGGAGAAAGATATGTAGAATTAGATTCTTGTTAGGGAAAGGGATGTTAGACAAATCAGAATACAATTTGTAAGAAACACTTGTAAGGTAGTTAGGAATTATTTTATGACTAGCTGTCCAAACTGGTCTAATATGAACCCTGAAGACTTAAAAAGAGTGGCAGTTTATGCTTTTGAGGGACATAAGTAAAAGGAGAAAAACACTGATTTAGTGGAAGCATTAAGGAAGGAAATAAAGGAATTGACTACTAAAAAAGGAGAGAAGGGTAAAGAAAACACTGCTTTAGTAGAGACATTGAGGAAGGAAATAAAATAATTAACTGAAACAGTTGGAAAGATAAAGCAAGGAATGATCATAGCTAATTTACAAGAATCCACAAAGCAACCACTAACATGTTATTTTTGTGGAAAGGTTGGTAATTTAATTATGAATTGTAAGAAAAGAAACCAGGAAAATAAGAATATAAGTTTCAGGAATAATCATATGAATGGGAGAAATAGCAATTCAAATGAGGCAAATCAAAACTCACACCCAAAAATCTGTACTCACTTTGGGAACTCCCTGCAGTATGGAGGACCCCAGATGTGTGGACAAAGGGATTGGGATTTGTGAGGGTAAGGAACCTTAAAGAGTCTAGAGGTGAATTCTTAAGCCTTTTCAGACTCCATTGCCTTATTGATGTTAACTGTTTCAGTTTGTTCCCCTCCCCAGAATGAAGAAATCTCTGTAACAAAATTCTAAACACAAGATGTATGTAATTTTCTGTTAACCACTTTGTAAGCTATAAAAATTTAAATATTCTGTTATATTATCTTTATTTGTACCTCCCCTATGATTGTACTGAAGAATATCTTTGTAATAGCCCATAAACAACCTTTTGTTCCTTTTTTTACCTTTGTTAATTATCACATATATGATGATAGATGGACTTGATTAAACTGGTTTCAACCTGTATAACGATTTTGGAGAATGTATTTACCTGATAATTTAAATTGATTCTATTGAGTCTTCAAAAGTGATTTTCAGATATCTGGAAGCATCCCTACCTCTGACTCATCATTTGCCTGCCTCTGAATTGTTTGTAACAAGAAATAAGGATCCATTTGTAGTTGAAGTAGAGTTCAATGGCATTGTTGTATTTTCCCATCTCTGCATTTATTGAAAATGTAATGGATAACATATCTGCAGTGGTTTTCACTTTTTAGTCCTCAGCTCCACATGAGTTCTGTTACACTGTTACCCTCTCATACCAAGAGGGAGGGAGGTTCCTAAGTGTCTTAGTTACCCTGTGATGTGTTATAATCTCATCCAGAAGGTGTGAAGCCTAGTAGTTTCGAAATGGATTTCTTATATTTGTTCATCTTCATCAACAACACAGAGGTTTTTTCTAGGTTTCTCTCCCACCAAATTTTGGAATGATAATAATAATAGATTTTGTTTAAAATGTATTTGCCAAAGTTGAAAGATTGGCTAAATCTATAAAACATGTGACAAGTATTCATGTGTTCATAGGTTTTTACATGTCACACAGCAAGTCATATGAATTCTAATAATAGTGGGTTTGTTTGTTATTGTAATTAAGTGGGCTCTTATAATTTTGGGGATTTTGGTACTTCTTAGAATCTGTATTAATTGTTGTACTACTATTTTTTAAAAGGCTTTTACCTGATGAAAGAATTATGTACACTCACACTGTGGATCCTGGACAAGTTAAGAGGGATATAAATCCTATTTTGGGGTGATCACTTTTTTGTTGTGCCTCTGCTGGGTTAACACAATGTCACCTAGAATATGAACTGTGAAATTCTATTTTTTTATTTTTTCTCTTTATGTTTGTAATAGGATATTTGATTTTTTTTCTTTCTTTTTTCCTATCCTTGGTGATACTTGAAGTACATGAAATCAGTATTAATGTTTTTTGCCTTGAAAGATAAAGTTTACAGTATAAATTAGCCCTCATAACTATGTATACCCAAAAGCTTTAGACTATGGAAACATGACATACATTGATAAATGTTATGGGACTTTTTTTAATGATTATGTCTGATTCCAAGAGAAGGGAAAAAAGAGCCCCTACATAGTTCCAAATAGAACAAGGTCAAAACAGACCAAAACCAATACAAGGAAGATTGTTGAACTTCTATGCCAATATGAAAAGACTTGAACCTAGTGTCAGAATCAAGGTCACAGTACTTGACATATGTTAAGATGTAGGACTCCCAAAAAGCTAGTCAAAATAATCAACAACTTTAGCAAAGTTGCAATATACAAAATAAACCCACATTAGTCATCAGCATTTCTTTATATCTCCAACCCATCTCAGCATCAAGAATTAGAAAGAGAAATTCCATTTAAAATCACCCTAGATAATATAAAATACTTGGGAATCTATCTGCTGAGACAAACACAGAAACTATATGAACACAAGTACAAAACACTCTCCACACAATTAAAACTAGATCTAAACAATTGGCAAAACATTGATTGCTCATGGGTAGGACATGCTAACATAATAAAAATTGCAATCCTGCCCAAATTAATTTACTTATTTAGTGTCATACTCATTGAACTACCATAGCAAAGTTCATTTGGAAGAACAAAAGATCAAGGATATCCAGGACAATCATGAAAAAAAAATGCAAAGGAAGGAGGACTTGCAGTCCCAGATCTCAAACTATACTATAAAGCAGTGGTCATCAAAACAATTTGATACTGGCTAAGAGACAGAAAGGAGGATCAGTGGAATAGAGTAGAGGTAAATGACCTCAGCAAGACAGTCCCTTAAGTTAAGCCCAAAGATCCCAGTTTTGGGGATCAAAACCCACTTTTTGATAAAAACTGCTGGGAAAATTGGAAGACAGTATGCGAGAGATTAGGTTTGGATCAACATCTCACACCCTACACCAAGATAAACTCAGAATGGGTGAATGACCTGAATATAAAGAAGGAATCTAAAAGCAAATTAGAACACAGACTAGTATACTTGTCAGATCTTTGGGAAAGGAAAGACCTTAAAACCAAGCAAGAGCTAGAAAGAATCACAAAATGTAAAATCAATAATTTTGATTACATCTAATTAAAAAGATTTGTACAAACAAAACTAATGCATCCAAAATTAGAAGGGAAGCAACAAATTAGGAAACAATCTTCATTACACAAACCTCTGACAAAGGTCTAATTACTCATATTTATAAAGAGCCAAACTAATTGTACAAAAAATCAAGCCATTCTCCAATTGATAAATAGGCAAGGGACATGAATAGGCAATTTTCAGTTAAAGAAATCAAAACTATTAATAAGCACATGAAAAAGTGTTTTAAATCTCTGATAATCAGAGAAATGCAAATCAAAACAACTCTGAGGTATCATCTCATACCTAGCAGATTGGCTAACATAACAGCAAAGGAAAGTAATGAATGTTGGAGGGGGTGTGTCAAAGTTGGGACATTAATGCTTTGCTGGTGGAGTTGTGCATTGATCCAACCATTCTGGAGGGCAATTTGGAACTATGCCCAAAGGTCACTAAAAAACTGTATTCCCTTTGATCCAGTCACAGCACTGATGGGTTTGTATCACAAAGAGATAATAAGGAAAAAGATATGTAAAAAAATATTCATAGCTGTGCTCTTTGTGGTGGCAAAAAAATTGGAAAATGAGGAGATGCCCTTCAATTGGGGAATGGCTGAACAAATTGTGTTATATGTTGGTGATGGAATACTATTGTGCTCAAAGGAATAATAAACTGGAGGAATTCCATGGGAACTGGAACAACCTCCAGGAATTGAAGCAGGGTGAGAGGAGCAGAACCAGGAGAACATTGTATACAGAGACTGATACAGTGTGGTATAATCGAATGTAATGGACTTCTCCATTAATGGCAATGCAGTGATCCTGAACAACTTGGAGGAATCTACGAGAAAAACTACTCTCCACATTCAGAGAAAACACTGTGGAAGTAAAAAACACCAAAGAAAAACAACTGCTTGAATACATGGGTTGCAGGGATATGGTTGGGGATGTAGACTAAATGAACAGCCTAGTGCAAACAACAACATGGAAATAGGTTCTCATCAAGGACACAAGTAATACCCAATGGAATTGTGTGTTGGCTTTAAGAAGGATGGGTAGAGGGGAGGGAGGAAAATAAAGTGATTATTGTAACCAAATTAAAAAAAGATGCAGGACTCCCTTGTACCACACTCCATGTGCAATATTCTGAGTCAAGTACCCTCAGTTTGGCTATCATCCTGGCTCCTCCTATCTCTGACAGTAAAGGTAAAATCAGACCAAATAATGATTTTTCCCATTTGCTGCTGAAACATAGTCCTTTCTCTCTAATAGTTTGGCAATTTCCTGTAGTCCTGGTGGGAAATGGGTAAAGTACTATACTTCTGCTATTGTCTGACAGGCTTGTGGTACACAAGTCACTTTAATAGAGCCTTACTTGATCCAAGAACCTGTTACAGGTTTTTTTTTACTCAGAATTTCATACATGCACGATTTTTATTTTATTTTTTATTATTTCCATACTTATTTTTATACAGAATTTATTTTTTACTCTTTTATTTTGGATTTTTTAGGTGGTTTGTTTTTGTTTTTCTTTTGACAATTTTTTTTATATACCTCATAACTCAGTCATGTATTCCAGTGTGATTCTCGTGTTGGTCAAGACCCTCCTCAGGAGAGATTGTGTTATTATCCAAAAATCTAAGATTTAAAATTTTTTGGAGAAATTTCAAGAAAAGAAACTTGCCAACATCCAGAATCAAGAAAGTGGACCTTTTTGGAGAAGGTGCTGTAAAGATGCCTGAATAATCCACACAATGCATCAAAAGATCCAGAATGAACTTTGGAATATAATGATCTGAACTGAAGGGGGTTGAATATACTTATTCTGAATGTAAACTCTTATGCGAAAGGAAACTGCCCCCTAATTGGCATTTTGTCAATGTGTCTATCAATCAGTTTTTGTATTTTCTTCTCATATTTCCTTCTCATCTCTAAGTATTATAAATTTCTCCTAGAAAAATGCAATGTTGTATGTACTTTTAGCTAGACGGTATTTAGAGGTTTAAAATTATTATGTTTAAATGATCCACTGGGGAGACTGGTCTCCCAAAGGATCACAGGGGGAGTTGTGTTGAAGGGATCTTGTCCCCTTCCCTTCCTGAGTAGCCTGACCTGTCCTTCAACATTCCTCACATCACAGTTATGCCGGGTTTGAGTCCATTATGGGCTGTGGGTCAATAAAAGGGTAGGGGCAGGTCTTTGGGGGGCTTTTTGCCTTCTTAGATGCTTGGGGGCTGGAGAGACAGGTGAGAGGAGAGAAAGACAAATGAAGGCTAGGCACATGTGTAAGGCAGTAATATTCAACTTTATTCTTATCTAGCCCTTCTACTAATAACCTTCATATATTTAATAACTGGGTAGTTATATTAATTTAATTCTTACAACCTATAGGCTATCCCATACTGTGAGTTGGGTGCACTGTGCAGGGTCAATGGGTAGAGAGTTGACTCTAACAATCTAAATACACCTTCATTCCAGGTAACACTCAAGTCAGGGTGGTGCTATAAATCCGAAGGACTATAAAAGATCCTTGGGAAAGGTGAGACAAACCAGAAGGAAAGGAAATTATTTTGATTATTTCATTTACTCTTTACTATTATTCATGTATTCATTATTTTTTTAAACCATTACCTTCCATCTTAGAATCAATAGAGTGGATTAGTTCCAAGGCAGATGAGTGGTAAGGGCTAGGCTATGAGGGTTAAGCAACTTGCCCAGGGTCCCACAACTAGGGAATGTCTGAGACCAGATTTGAACCCAGAATTTCCCTGGACCTGTTGATCTTTATTATTGTTCAAGCCATTCAACAAAGATCTATTAAATCTCTACAATGTGCCAGGCACTATACTAAAGACTGGGGATATGAAGATAAAAATAAAACAGTCTGAGTCTTTTTTTTTTTTTACATTTTCTGTGCGATGAAAAAAGGGCTGTCTGATACCAAACATATATTGTTACCAGAATATGTGGAATCTATAATCAGGGTGTACTGGTAAATGTTTAACAATTGCCTCTCCAAAAGAAAAAAAAAATCATAACAATAGCACTCTTTTCAGTTGAATTTGTATTATTAACACTTTCTCCATCAGTTTCTCATATGTAAATTATCAACAAAACAATAAATCCAATCCTGATCAAAGCTGTGATCATTTGTGAGGTGTGAATGCTCACACTAAAAATTTAACAAGAGCACTCCTAGGCCTAAGGGCTCTTTGGCAAAACTTTTCTGCAGAATCTAGACTTAAACCAAATTCTGAAATCCCCAGAATATTCTAGATAGGTTTATAAGTCAATATTTGTGGTTCATGATATATTAAAAATAGATAATGTAGGAGATATTTCTAGTTGAAATAACTAGATACTCTGGCTTGACTAGGAGATGCTAGGGGACAGGGATATTATCGGTGGGTGCCTATTGATCACTACTGATGACTAATAGACCAAGATATTTCCTACTGTCCACCCTTCACCTCCCAGGTTTCTACCCACTCCCTCCTGCCTCTCTTCCACTCCCCCCTGTTAGTCAGCCACCTTTCTATGTAACTCAAAGGTGAACTGTGCGGTTTAGGGAAGATACTCTTGTTCTCTTTCTCAAGTAAGGAGGTTTATTGGGGAAGATAGGACAGGGTGGAAGATGAGGTGAGAGGGATAGGGTTATCCCTAATCTATAAGGAGGGTTAGGAGGATTTTGGGAAATATCAGTCCTGCCACAACTGTGACACAAAAGTCTGTCAGAGAGATGGGAGGACAACTGTTTAATCTTCTTTCTTCTTCCTTCAAACTCAAGTCTCAGATATACAATCAGTTATTCAGGTTCAACTACCACCATCAGCCACACAAAACTTTCTTCTTGCCTCCCCTCTCTCTAAAGTCAAGAGAGCATTCTTCATCTGTGGGGTTAGCTTCCAACTGCCTCTTCCTGGGAACATTCCACCTGGAATGCCACTTTTTGATTGGCAGATGAGGTCCCTCACTTTCTGTCTTCATGCCTCTTCCACATTCCTCCCTTTTTTCCTTTTAAAAAAAATTTGCACCCATGAATTTCAATGATACTTACCTTTAAAATAACTCTATCTATCTATTCTTAACTCTGTACTATCTGAAATATACCTGTACCTTCCCAAAATAACAAAATCCTAACTAAACTTAGCTATTCTGTCTACCTTGATGCTAAGCTAAGAGTGGGTATAGGAAAATGGTTTAGGTAAGGGGTTTAGATGAACATAGTTCTGACATCACAACAAATCAAGTAACAATTTTCAAATCATGCCAACAATTTCACTAACATTCAGAATATTGCAATTGTCCTATTTCCTAATATCTATAAATTCAACCAAGAAAATTCCTACCACTAACAAATAGTAATTTACAATAACAATGCAATCTAACTTCTATACTTAATAATGTCTATGTCTATATCTACTTTCCTAAGACTTGAACAAATTCACTAGGCTGTCACTATTGTTAGTCATTAGAATATATTAATAAATTATTCTAATATAATTAGTTTGTTAGTCACTTAGTAGTTACATGTGTACATAGGTTGTACTTATTACAGATTTACATATGTACATCATTCTAAATTTCTGTACAAATTCATGCAGATAAGAAATTTCTTAGTCTTTTTGAATTTTCCTCAGAAATTTTTATCAGTGTGTCTCTTATGCAACTATGCATGTTGTGTACTTACCCATTCCATGATATATCTTTCTAAAGTGTAATTCTATGTAGCATGTGCATGCATATGTGGTGTTAACATGTATGATGCATTCTTACATATTCTTATGATCAAAAGTTCCAAAATTTCAAAGTCCTTCCATGTCTTTTGATGTTGCTTGTATAAGCTGTTTCTTCATCTCTGGTCCTCCGTCTGGCCAGCATGCCATAATTCTGTCTTCTTTCACTTTTGAGTGAAGACTTGTGCTCTTCAAATCAGGATCCACTGGAATAATCAGGAACCAGGAACACACGGAAACAAACACAAAAATGTATGCGTGTAAGGTTTTTACATGTGCATGTATGTAAGAGTGAAATTTACATGTGCATGGAAGATGAAATCTTCCTGAATGTTTGTCAGAATTTATCAATCTTCATGTGTGAAAGTAAGGATTACATATGTACATCTTCATGCATGAGAGTAAGATTTGAATATGTACACATTCATGAATGCAAGTAAGCTGTACATGTGTTCTTCATGGGTGGGTGTGATTATTATGCATAGGTTCTCAAGATTTTGTTAAGAATAGTGATTTGAAGTTGTTCCTAATCTTTTGCTGTGTGACTTTTTTACAAGGAGATTTATTATATGGTTATTATAATTATTTCTTGTATGGTTACTGTACTTATTTCTTGGAGATAGACTTTAGAGAATCCTGTATTCATTTGAAATAACATTGCTTCTTTCTGTTCAGTTACTGTGTGGCTGGCAGAGACTTCATATATAATATATATAGAGAGAGGCTTCTATAGTGTTGCTAAACTTTCAAATACATATTTCTTTTTGTTTTGCTGGCTTTTCTTTCTGGAACTGTACTATTTGCTTCAGGGGTGTTTTCCTGTTGTCACCTCAACATGTGCAATGCTCTCTTGTCTTTATTCTGGTGGCAAGTACTCTCATGTGCTTTCCTGTTTTTTCAGTAGAGACTGTTATTGCTTATTGATTATTTTCCTAGGGCTACTCAATATTGTGGGTATGATGCAATTTTACATGTGAAGCATGGAACCATGGATCTCTTTGATCAACCTTTATAGACGTTGGAGTTGTCAGTATGACCATTGTTGGTCCAATCCATATTGGTTCTGTAGGAGATTCTTTATTAAAGTTTTTGACATACACCTTACTTTATTTTATACAATGAAAAATCTAATGGTATTCTCTGCACAAGCAAACCCAGTTTCCTTAGTTCTTCAATTCTACATTGTATCTGTTTTAAGTATTCATGAAGAACACATTCACCTTCCAACATGGACAAGTAAGGTGGCTTTATTGTCCTACCATGCCAAAGTAGCTGACCATATAGCATTTCAAATGGTGATATATGCAAATCAGTCCTAGGCCTGGTTCTTATGTTGAACAAAGCAAGAGGCAAAACATCTGTCCATTTTAAGTGTGTTTCTGAACAGAGTTTACCTATTTGTGTTTTCAATTCTTTGTTCATGCTTTCGACCTGCCCGGAACTTTGGGGCCGATAAGCTGAATGGTAATTGCACTTAATCCCCAAGTTCTTGTAGATTTCTTGTAGAACCTGGGAAGGGAAGTGGGACCCCTTGTCTGAATCTATGGTATTGGGAATGCCATGTCTTGGTATAATCTTCTTTAATAGAAATCTCACTACCGTTGCAGTATCATTTTTCTTGGATGGACATCCTTCAACCCATCTAGTCAGTCTATCCACAATAACCAAAGCATATTTGTATCCCTTGTCTTTAGGCATGTTGATATAATCAATTTGAATACACTGGAATGGCATATAGCTGAGTGGTCTGCCTCCCAATGCTACACTCTTAAAATGTCCTTGATTATATCTTCTGCAGGTTTAACATGCCTGACAAGTTCTAATGGCATTTGTTGTAATTCCTGGGGCTGTCCAATATCTCTGTATAGTATCCAGAATCCCTTGCACTCTGTAATGTCCCTTTGCATGAATTACGGTGCATAGATTTTGATATAACTTTTTAGGGAGAATAGGTTTAGCCCCTTGAGCAATTCAGATGCCTTTGATTAGTTTAGCACCTAGCTGCTCTTTCCATGACTGTATTTCTTCTCCGTCATAGGCTTCAGTGAAATTATGCCTTTCGATCAGAGAGAAATTCAGCACATGGTGGGGACTGAACCTAGCAGCGTTCTTTGATGTTATGTCTGCTCTGTCATTCCCTAGGGATATTCTGTCCTTTCCATGAGTATGTGCCTTACAATGGATTATGGCCGCCTCTTTAGGAAAGACTACATCACTTATAATACGATCTATCAGGTAGCCATATGCAATTGGTTTCCCAGCTGAAGTTTTCTACCCTCTGTTTTTCTATATATATGATGACCAATGTACAGTAGAGAAAGCGTATTGTGAATCCAGAAAAATATTAGCTCTTTTCCCTCTAGCTAATTCTAAGGCCATGAGAAGAGCCTTGAGCTCGGCTCCCTGGGCACTGACATGATTTGGCAATTATGCATGCCAAAGCATTTTGTCATTGTCAATTACCACTGCCACTGTGAATTTTCTCCGATAGCGAACATAGGAGGATCCATCTGTATATAACTCTATTTCTGGATCAATAAGAGGTGTGTCTTTAAGGCATTCATTTGGCCTATGCATAAGTTCTACTATTTGCCCACAATCATGTAATACTTCCCCACCCATAGGCAAATCAGGAATCAGAGTCACTGAGTTCAATGGTGCACATCTATGCATTGTGATGTTATTGTTGCCTAACAAAATTATTTCATACTGGGATATTCTTGCATCAGTGAATGAATGCATATTCTGCGACTGTAACAGTTTTTCAATTTGGTGTGCAGAATGCACATGCAATTTACATTCCAGTACTATATCATATGACTTCTTGACCATTGAAATAGAGAATGTAAACTGAAGGGAAACTGTTTCTAATTGAAATAGAGAATTTAAACTAAGGGAAACTGTTTCTTGTGCAATGACTGCTGTCCTCTGGCTTATGATTAGAGAGAGCTGCTAAGGGAATGTGAAGCTGCTTATTTGTAATGGAGGTAGGAATGAGAAATGCTGAGGGATGCTGGTACAATAATGCTGGTACACAGGGGAACTGCTCTGGGGAATGCTCTGGCATTCTGCCTACTGATCCCTATTGATGCCTGATGGATCAGTATATCTTTCTAATCTCCTCCTCCCTTTCACTCCCTCCCTTCTCCAACTCTCTTCTTCCTGTCACCCTCTCCTCCCAATTCTTCTTGAAGCCTTTGGCTTCTTCTCTCCCCCTGAGTAAACTATAAAAATACTCTTTTCTTTTCCTTTATTGGGATAACAGTATGGGAAACTGAGGTGAGAGGAATGAGGGTGTCCCTAATCTAAAATGAAGGAAAATTGAGGGTTTTAGAAAGTAGTCCAGTCACAAACTGTGACTCTAAGATAATTAGAGAGATGGAGGACAACAGCTTTAAAATCTTCTTTCTTCTTCACAAAATCAGCAAGGTCTCTCAGCTTAACTTCTGAAGTCCCTCCCTCCCCCCCCCCCCCCAGGGTCCTTCAGTCTGAGACAATTCCGCAAGAGAGAAAACAAAGTGCAAAGTCTTTCAGTTTCTCCTGTCCAGCTCAACTCTTAAATAGACCACCAACTCAAAAGCCAAGTTTCTCCCTGGTCAGCTTCAACTGTCCAAAGCCAGAGAGACAGAGACAAAGTCAAGTCCAAAGCCAAGTTTTTTTTTTTTCTTCTCCTCTCTCTGAGTGGCCAAAAAACCCCAACTGCCACTCCTGGGAACATTCCGTTTGGAACCTTCTCCTTGATTGACAGGCAGGTCCCCACCCTGGGTTCTTGCATCTTGGCTTATAAGTCCTCTCTCTCTCCATGTCTCTACCACACCATTAGAGCTGTAGCTACTATGCTCCTGAGGCAATGCACCATTCCTTGTGCAACTGTGTCAAGGATAGAACTGTAAAATGCAATAGCCCCTAGATTTAACCCAAAATACTGTGCTAGCATTCCAAAAGTGATGCCTTTTGCTTCATGGACATACAAGTAGAATTCTTTC
Organism: Monodelphis domestica; assembly: GCF_027887165.1. Lineage (NCBI taxonomy): Eukaryota > Metazoa > Chordata > Mammalia > Didelphimorphia > Didelphidae > Monodelphis > Monodelphis domestica. The sequence goes on along the minus strand of NC_077230.1, from coordinate 183,821,199 downwards.
TTATAATTAGGTATTCCCAAAGCTGGAGCTGATAGAATAGCTCCCTTCAACTGTGACAAAGCATGTAAATGTTCTTTATTCAATTGTAATGGTTCTTTAATGTCCTTCTTTGTCAAATCAGTTAAACATTTGGAAATATGAGAATACCCCCCAATGTACTGCCTCGAGAAACCAGCAACCCCCAGAAAAGCTCTAATTTCTTTCTTAGTTCTAGGGTTGCCTAACTTCTGTATGTCTGCAATCCTTTTATTAGAGATTTTCCTGGTATCCCCCTCCAGGACAAATCCTAAATATTCCACTGTTGGAAGGATCCATTGAATCTTCGTTTTAGAAACTTTATGTCTGCTCTTATAAAGTTCTATCAATAATTTCTTTGAATCTTCCAAACATGTCTTAGGGTGAGGAGATGCTAGCAGCAAATCATCCACATAGTGTATTAATCTGCTACATCTGAAAGTTATGGTGGCTAGATCTCTATGCAACAGTTGACAAAATATTGAAGCAGACTCGCAACATCCTTGCACTAATCTAGTATAGCACAATTGAGTTTGTCCCCATTGGAAAGCAAAAATATTTTGAGAATCAGGGTGCAACAGTATGGTAAAATAAGCATTGCTGAGGTCTAACATTGTGTCCAACCTAGCTTTTTCAGGTATCACGGTTATAATATCATTTGGAGATGGTGTTACAGTGTATCTTTTCCTTATAAAATTATTCACAGCCCTCAAATCCATAACAAATCTCCAGGCAGGAGTGCCATCTTCATTTAGCTTATTCTTTTTCTTTTTTTTTAACATTATTTTATTTGGTCATTTCCAAACATTATTCACTGGAGACAAAGATCATTTTCTTTTCCTCCACTCCCCCCCTCCCACCACCTTTCCCTCTCCCATAGCCGACGCACGATTCCACTGGTTATCACGTGTGTTCCTGTTTCTAACCCATTTCCATGTTGTTGGTATTTGCATTATAGTGTTCATATAGAGTCTCTCCTCAGCCCTATCACCTCCACCCCTGTAGTCAAGCAGTTGATTTTCCTCGTTGTTTTTACTCCCACAGTTTATCCTCTGCTTGTGGATAGTATTTTTTAGATCCCTGCAGATTGTTCAGGGACATTGCATTGACACTAATAGAGAAGTCCATTACCTTCAATTGTACCACAGTGTATCAGTCTCTGTGTATAATAATTTCCTGGTTCTGTTCCATCACTTTTTGGAGGTTGTTCCAGCCACCATGGAATTCCGCTACTTTATTATTCCTTTTAGCATAATAGTATTCCATCACCAACATATACCACAATTTGTTCAGCCATTCCCCAATTGATGGGCATCCCCTCATTTTCCAATTTTTATCCACCACAACGAGTGCAGCTATGAATATTCTTGTACAAGTCTTTTTCCTTATTATCTCTTTGGGGTACAAACCCAGCAGTGCTATGGCTGGATCAAAGGGCAGACAGTCTTTTACCACCCTTTGGGCATAGTTCCAAATTGCCCTCCAGAATGGCTGGATCAATTCACAACTCCACCAGCAATGAATTAGTGTCCACACTTTGCCACATCCCCTCCAGCATTCATTACTTTCCTTTGCTATTATGTTAGCCAATCTGCTAGGTGTGAGGTGATACCTCAGAGTTGTTTTGATTTGCATCAATCTGATTATAAGAGATGTAGAGCACTTTTTCATGTGCTTATTAATAGTTTTGATTTCTTTGGCTGAGAACTGCCTGTTCATGTCCCTTGCCCATTTATCAATTGGAGAATGGCTTGATTTTTTGTACAATTGATTTAGTTCTTTGTAAATTTCAGTAATTAAACCTTTGTCAGAGGTTTTTATGAAGATTGTTTCCCAATTTGTTGCTTCCCTTCTGATTTTCATTACATTGGTTTTGTTTGTACAAAAACTTTTTAATTTGATGTATTCCAGATTATTTATTTTGCATTTTGTAACTCTTTCTAAGTCTTGCTTAGTTTTAAAGTCTTTCCCTTCTGAAAGGTCTGACATGTGTACTATTCTGTGTTCGCCTAATTTTCTTATAGTTTCCTTCTTTATGTTCAAGTCATTCACCCATTTTGAATTTATCTTGGTGTAGGGTGTGAGGTGTTGATCTAAACCTAATCTTTCCCACACTGTCCTCCAATTTTCCCAGCAGTTTTTATGAAATAGTGGATTTTTGTCCCAAAAGCTGGGATCTTTGGGTTTGTCATATACTGTCTTGCTGAGGTTGCTTGCCCCCAGTCTATTCCACTGATCCTCCTTTCTGTTTCTTAGCCAGTACCAGATTGTTTTGGTGACTGCTGCTTTATAATATAGTCTGAGATCTGGGACAGCAAGGCCCCCTTCCTTTGTATTTTTTTTTTTCATTATTTCCCTGGATATCCTTGATCTTTTGTTCTTCCAAATGAACTTTGTTATGATTTTTTCTAAATCAGTAAAAAAAATTTTTGGAGGTTCCATGGGTATGGCACTAAATAGATAGATGAGTTTGGGTAGGATGGTCATTTTTATTATATTGGCTCATCCTACCCATGAGCAGTTAATGTTTTTCCAATTGTTCAAGTCTAGTTTTAGTTGTGTGGAAAGTGTTTTGTAGTTGTGTTCATATACTTCTTGTGTTTGTCTCCGGAGATAGATTCCTAAGTATCTTATTTTGTCTAAGGTAAATTGGAATGGGATTTCTCTTTCTAGTTCTTGCTGCTGAGCTGTGTTGGAAATATATAGAAATGTTGATGACTTATGTGAGTTTATTTTGTATCCTGCAACTTTGCTAAAGTTGTTGATTATTTCGATTAGCTTTTTGGTTGAATCTCTAGGATTCTTTAAGTAGACCATCATGTCATCTGCAAAGAGCGATAACTTGGTCTCCTCCTTGTCTATTTTAATGCCTTCAATTTCTTTTTCTTCTCTAATTGCTACTGCTAGTGTTTCTAATACAATGTCAAATAATAGAGGTGATAATGGGCATCCTTGTTTCACTCCTGATCTTAATGGGAATGGATTTAGTTTATCTCCATTGCAGATGATATTAGTTGATGGTTTTAGATATATACTGTTTATTATTTTTAGGAATGGCCCTTCTATTCCTATGCTTTCCAGTGTTTTTTAATAGGAATGGGTGTTGTATTTTATCAAAGGCTTTTTCTGCATCTATTGAAATAATCATGTGATTTTTGTTGTTTTGCTTGTTGATGTGGTCAATTATGTGGATGGTTTTCCTAATATTGAACCAGCCCTGCATCCCTGGTATGAATCCTACTTGATCATGGTGAATGATTCTTCTGATCACTTGCTGGAGTCTTTTTGCTAGAATCCTATTTAAGATTTTTGCATCTATATTCATTAGGGAGATTGGTCTATAATTTTCTTTCTCTGTTTTTGGCCTGCCTGGCTTTGGAATTAGTACCATGTTTGTGTCATAAAAGGAATTTGGTAGAACTCCCTCTTTGCTTATTATGTCAGATAGTTTGTATAGTATTGGAGTTAGCTGTTCTTTGAATGTTTGATAGAATTCACTGGTGAATCCTTCAGGCCCTGGGGATTTTTTCTTAGGAAGTTCTTTGATGGCCTGTTGGATTTCTTTTTCTGAGATGGGATTATTTAAGAAATCTATTTCTTCTTCTGTTAGTCTAAGCAATTTATATTTTTGTAAATATTCATCCATATCACCTAGGTTGGTATATTGATTGCCATATAGTTGGGCAAAGTAGTTTTTAATGATTGCCTTAATTTCCTCTTCATTGGAGGTGAGATCCCCCTTTTCATCCTTGATGCTGTTAATTTGCCTTTCTTCTTTCCTTTTTTTAATTAGATTGACTGGTACTTTGTCTATTTTGTCTGTTTTTTCAAAGTACCAGCTTCTAGTCTTGTTTATTAACTCAATAGTTCTGTCACTTTTGATTTTATTAATTTCTCCCTTAATTTTTAGGATCTCTAGTTTGGTTTTCATCTGGGGGGTTTTAATTTGTTCGTTCTCAAGTTTTTTGATTTGCATTTCCAATTCCTTGATCTCTGCCCTCCCTAATTTGTTAATATATGCACTCAGGGATATGAATTTTCCTCTAAGTACTGCCTTGGCTGCATCCCATAAGGTTTGAAAGGATGTCTCGCCATTGTCATTTTCCTCAACAAAATTATTAATTGTTTCTATGATTTCTTCTCTAACTAACCGATTATGGAGTATCATATTATTTAATTTCCAAGTAATTTTTGATTTGGCTCTCCATGTACCCTAACAGATCAATATTTTTATTGACTTGTGATCTGAAAAGGCTACATTTATTATTTCTGCTTTTCTGCATTTGAGTGCCATGTTTCTGTGACCTAGTGTATGATCTATTTTTGTGAATGTGCCATGTGGTACTGAAAAGAAGGTGTATTCCTTTTTGTCCCTATTTATTTTTCTCCATATGTCTATTAACTCTAATTTTTCTAAGATTTCATTCACCTCTTTTACCTCTTTCTTGTTTATTTTTTAATTTGATTTATCTAAATTTGATAGTGGTTGGTTCAAGTCTCCCACTAATATGGTTTTACTGTCTATTTCCTCCTTCAATTCTCCTAGTTTCTCTATTAAAAATTTGGATGCTATACCATTTGGTGCATACATGTTGATTATTGATATTTCCTCATTGCCTATACTCCCTTTTAGCAGAATATATTTACCTTCCCTATCCCTTTTGATCAGGTCTATTTTTGCTTTGGCTTTGTCAGATATCACAATTGCAACTCCTGCCTTCTTTCTATCAGTTGAGGCCCAAAAGGTCTTACTCCAACCTTTAATTCTAACCTTGTGAGCATCAACCCACCTCATATGTGCTTCTTGAAGACAACAAATGGTAGGGTTTTGGGTTCTAATCCAATCTGCTATTTGTCTACGTTTTATGAGTGAGTTCATCCCATTCACGTTCAAAGTTATGATTGTCACTTGTGGATTCTCTGGCATTTTGATATCTTCCCCTAGTTCTGATCTTTCTTCTTTAGCTTTCTCCTTTTGAACCACTGATTTACTTTAGGTCAGTCCCCCTAGTCCCCTCCCTTGAGATGCTTCCCTTTCTAGCCCCTCCCTTTTTATGCTCCCTTCCCCTCCCCCCTCTCCTTCCCTCCCTTTTTATACTCCCTCAGCCACCCCCTCCTTAATTTTCCTTTCTTTCTTGCCCTGTTGGATAAGATAGAATTCAGGATCCCACTGGATCTAGATGTTCTTCCCTCTCAAATTTGATTTCACTGAGAGTAAGGTTTAAGTAATTCCACTTCACGCTCTCTTCCTCTCCTTCTCATATGAGAGTTCTTCCCCTCCCCTTCCCATGTGTATCTTTATATGGGAAAGATTATTCTATTAAGTCCCCCCCTATTTCTTGAAGTAAATCTTAGTGTTATCGATGGTTCCCCCCCTCCCTTTTCCTTTCTTTGCCCCCACTTTCCCCAAATCTTCTTAATGCCCCAATCTTTCCCTATGCATTTTTCTTCTAACTACTCTTATGATGCATACAATTTTTGTGAGTTACACAAAACATTTTCCCCACATATTAATATATATAATTTGATGTAAATGTAGTCCTTATAGAAAAGAGTTTGACTTAAAGAAAAAGATAAGATTTATCTCCTTTTCCCTTTCTTTCATATTTACCTTTTCATGTTTCTCTTGTTTTCTGTGCTTGGATATCAAATTTTCCACTAAGTTCTGGTCTTTTCTTAGCAAATGCTTGGAAATCTTCTATTTCGTTGAATGCCCATACTTTCCCCTGGAAGTATATAGTCAGTTTTGCTGGGTAGTTGATTCTTGGTTGGAGACCCAGCTCTCTTGCCTTTCTAAATATCTTGTTCCATGCTTTGCGGTCTCTTAGTGTGTTAGCTGCTAAGTCATGTGTGATCCTTATGGGAGTCCCCCTATATCTGAAGCTCCTCTTCTTGGCTTCTTATAGGATTTTCTCCTTTTCTTGGAAGCTCTTTAATTTGGCAATTACATTCCTTGGGGTTGTCTTTCGGGGATTTAGTATAGAGGTGTTCTATGAACCCTTTCTATTTCTAATTTGCCCCCTTGCTCCAGAACGTGTAGGCAATTTTCTTCTATAATCTCCTGTAGAATAACATTTATGTCATTGTTTATCTCTGGTTTTTCTGGGAGACCGATAATTTGGAGGTTGTCTCTTCTTCCTCTATTTTCCAAGTCTGTGACCTTTTCAATGAGATATTTTATGTTTTCTTCTAATTCATTAATTTTTTGGCTTTGCTTTATTGCTTCTTGCTGTTTTATGATCTCATTTTCTTCGAGTTGCTTAATTCTGGTCGTTAGGGATTGGTTTTGCTTTTCAGCTTTGTCTGCCCTTCTATTGGATGCTTCCAGTTCTTTTTCCAATTGAGCAGTCTTATCTGTCAGACTGCTGATGTCTTTCTCCCATTTTTCTTTCCAGGTTTCCATCTTTTGGGTAAGTTCCAGTTTGAGATCTTCTAGAGCTTGTTGATAGTTTCCATTTTGGGGGCATGTTCTGATTTTTTTTGGATTTCATCCTCATTCTCTTCTTTTCCTTGGGTACTCCCACCATAAAAGTTTTCAAAAGTCACCTTTTTTCCTTTCTTCCTGGAGGCTTGATTGTGGGCCATATGAGCCATCCCTTTGGTGGTTTTATTCCCCTTTCCTTTTTGGTCTGGGGTCTAGGTGACATGGGCAGATTTTCTGTGAATTTAGGTTGCCTCAGACTAGTTCTTCCCAGCCTCCGAGGTTTCTTAGAGAGTGGGGCCCTTGATCACAGCCCAACTGCCCAGGTGTTCAGCTCCGCCCAGATAATCAGTGTGTGGTCCACCCCTGGTGTTTTGTTCCGCCCAGATGCTCAGCACAACCGCCCCGAGTATGGCTCCCTGGGCCCCCTATGCTCAGTGCAGGATTCTCCCATGAAACCGCCCTGATAAGTTGTTTCCTGGCAGGCCCCAGGTCCCAAGGACCCTGGAGTGCCCCCCCCCGACAGAGAAATTCCCCACTCACTTGCTGTTCCAGTGAGTGCTCTAGTAGTTCACTCTGGTTTGGTGGTGGAGGTCGGGGGTTGGGGGGGGGGGGAAGGGAGGCTCAGTTCACGTTTCTATGCAAGCTTTTCCTCCTTCTTATTATAGTGTGGAAATGTTCAAACCCCATGTACCTTCACCTCTGTGGGGTGCTGGGGAGTCCTTCTGTTCCTCCAAAGGTGATTTTTATGCTCCTTTGATGTAGTCTATTTTGTTCGGTGCCTGGGAGAGGAAGAGTGTGGTGTCTAGATTGCAGCCATGTTTACCTGGAAGTGCTTATTCTTTTTAATAGCTAAAATTGGGCTATTGTATTCAGATACCATAGGTCTCAATATACCTTGCTCAAGCAAACTATTTATGATGGGTGTAAACAATTTGTATTGTGGTATCTTAGGTAGTATTCCTTCCCTTACCTCATTACTGACAGTAGTAATAGATTTGATCCGACCCACATCATTCTGATGTTTTGGAAACACCCCTTGTGGTATATTTGTTGGTATGTCATACATAGATGTTACAACTTGAATCTTTTCAGTTTCTTCTTCTAGTTGTTCTAAGTACAACAATGGGTAGTGCTTCAGTGAATTCTTGGGTAAATACAAATAAATTTCCCCAGATTTTTCACATTATAATGTTGCTTGAATCTTACACAAAAAATCTCAACCTAAAAGGTTGTCTGGGCATGATGGAATCAACAAAAAGGTATGCTCTATGGTGAGAGGACCCAATTTAACCATAGTGCTTTTGAGTTCAGGGACCTGTTGTATTTGTCCCATTGCTACAGCTACAGAAACCATATCCCCTATGTCTGTATCCCCTGGACATGTCTTTAGGACAGATTTTGAAGCACCAGTATCTAAGAGAGCCTTGTAATTTTTCTTTCCCACCTTAATCCATACATATGGTTCTGGCCTGTGGGTAGCTAAAGTATTTATAGTTGTCACCAAATCACTGTTCATATCTTTGCTACTCTCTGCCAGCTATATATGTGGCTCAGCTAATTCTCTTTGATTATGTGGAAGAGGCATGAAGGAAGAGAGAATTTCATGCATGCAAGACAGAAAGTGAGGGACCTCATCTGCCAATCAAAAAGTGGCATTCCAGGTGGAATGTTCCCAGGAAGAGGTAGTTGGAAGCTAACTCCACAGTGGAACTGAACTAAGTCTCTTGGTTTTGGAGAGGGGAGGCAAGAAGGTTTTATGTGGCTGATGGTGGTAATTGAACCTGAAGAACTGATTATATATTTGAGACTTGAGTTTGAAGGAAGAAGAAAGAAGATTAAACAGTTGTCCTCCCATCTCTCTGACAGACTTTTGTGTCATAGTTGTGACTGACATTTCCCAAAATACTCCTAATCCTCATTATAGATTAGGGAAAACCTCATCCCTCTCACCTCATCTTCCATCCTTGTCCTCCCCAATAAACCTCCTTACTTGAGAAAAAGAACAAGAATATCTTCTCTAAACCTCACAGTTCATCTTTGAATTACTTAGAAGGGTGGTTGACTAACAACAGGAGGGTGTGGAGAACTGGGAAGTGAAGGGTGGAGGGTAGGAAATATCTTGAGGTATTAGCCATCAGTAGTGATCAATAGGCAACCCCATAATGTCTCCTCTAGTAGTATCTCTCTGGTCACTCGAGAATATTTCTCTCTATTACAACTAGGCACCTTGAGGTTTCCCCTAGTAGTAGTATCACCATTACAACTAGGTACCCTCAGGTTTCCCTTAGTATCTCTCTAGTCAAGCCAGAGTATCTCAGTTATTACAACTAGTAATATCTCCAAGATTATCTCTTTATTACAATGAGAAAGCCCTCAGACTGAACCTAGTCAATGAGAACCCAGAGCTAAGGTACTGTGGCACAAGTTATAAATAATACACAAGGAAGAATGTAGTGTAATGAGGATATAGGGAAAATGAAGGCAAAGTATTCTGGGAAAATCCAAGGAGATTATTTTCATCTTGGAGCTTGTATTGGAGAATAAGGTTTATTTCATTTGGTGAAGGAAACATAGATTAATACCTTTCCCTTTCATCTTCACTGAAAGTGATAATTTACAGATATTCAAAATTTCTGAAAATGTTGAACCCATGTCAAAATAGAATAAATGTAAAATAAATACATTGGACAGCTAGGTGGCATGAAGTGAATAGAGCATTGGTCCTGGAGTCAGACCTGCTATATGACCCTGGGCAGTCATTTAACCCTATTTCCACTTCATTATCTGTAAAATGAGATGGAGAAGAAAATGGCAAACCAATCCAATGTCTTCAACAAGAAAACTCCAAATGGAATCATGATAGAATTGGAAACGACTAAATGACTAAACAAGAACAAAATGAATATTAGGTATTTTTCCTATAAGGAAAGCACTATCTCAGGGTGTGGCATGCAGATTGGGTGAGGGGAGAAGGAAAAACTCATAGAAAATGAAACATAAGCTGTCTTAAAGAAAATATAAGATTTTACAAGCCAAACAAAGAAGGAAGAACATTCCAAGAATGAGGGATAGCTAGTGCCAAGGCACGAGATGGGAAATGGAACATCCTATGTGATGAACAGCAGGAAACGCAGTTGGACTGGACCATGGGGAGGAGGAAGGAGAATAATGTATAATCAGGCTAGAGAGGGAGGCTGGATTCTTTGAAGTGCTTAGCTTTTCATGGATGTTAATTAGATGACAAGGCACACAAAGCACAGCACAAAAAAAATGGGAATGTTGGGTAGAGGGAGTCAGGAATATTGAGTGCTATTCTTGCCTCTTCCTCTAAATCACCATGGGTCCTTAAATAAGTCTCTTACCAAGACTCAAGCATGCTCATCTATAATATCTAGATAATAACACTGATCACTTGATCAGGGTGTTATGAAGAGTTAAGAATTTTTAAAGAACTTTGAAACCACAAAGCACAGTGAATTATTGAAAATATGTCAAAATATTAATGGCTTAGAACACATCATTAAGTAATCAGTCTTCTAACCTCATTGTTCTGAATGGCTTTGATAATTAGGTGAATTCACATTATAATTAAGTAGGTTTTAAATATCCATAGATGTCATGAATATGTGGTAAATTCAATTACAGGTTTATCAAGGATTTTGCTGTCTTAAAGATCTCCTTTGAAAGTTTAGAGCTGCCTCAGAGTTAAGTAAAAATCAGTAAAAATCAGTCCAATTTTCACTGGCCTTTCCCCCTACTTAATAACAATGAACCTTAAGGCTATCCATGCTTACTATACTAAAATTGTACTATATCAAAAATACAGGTTGTTTTCAATCTTTAATAGAGTGCTTTCTTTTAGATTTGCCTTAATTTCTTCCCCACAACTGGGTACTATTGTACTATGCTAATTTACATGAAGGTTTAGAGCTCCTAAATGTTTTTTTTTTTTCATATATATCTTCTATCTCTTACTTAAACCCCCAAATGAAATGGTTCTATTATTCACCTTTTTGCTATACTAGAGAGCCCATAGGAGCTAAGAGGACTTTCTTGTAAACCTTAAGAAAATACTGTGTCCTTCTAAAGCTCCACTTAAAAGGGCTTTTTCTAGTCAGCAAGTATCCTTAATAAGTCAAATGGTGATTAATGTGAATATCCTAAGCATAATAGTTACCTAATAGTCACATGGTGCCAAAAGAGAAGGAATAAGGTAACACTCGCCTGTGGAGAGTTTGGTTGGAAAATAAAAAACTCAAAGGGAGAAAACAATTTGTGTATTATTTTTGTTGTTCAATTGTTTCAGTCATGTCCAACTCTTCATGACCTTTTTTTGAGTTTTCTTGGCAAAGATACTGGATTGGTTTGTCATTTCCTTCTGCAATGGTTTAAGGCAAATAGAAATTAAATGATTTGCTCAGGATCACACACCTAGAATATGAGGCTATATTTGAACTCAGTCCAGCACTTTATTCACTGAGCCATGCAGCTGCCTCAAGAAGAGGGAACAGGGAAAGCTTAATATACTTATACATCCCTATATGAGCACACTCTCAGGAGACAGAAACAAATATCCTAGGCTTCATGAGGACCCAGAGAGGATTTAAAATAGAAGAGATGGGGCCAGCTAGGTGGCTCAGTGAATTGAGAGCTGGGAGGGTCCTAGGTTCAAATCTGCCCTCAGATACCCCTAGCCTAGTTAAGTGATCCTGGGAAAGTCACTAAACCCCTCTCAATGCTCAGTGCTCTTCTGCCAAACCATTTGATTCTAAGATGGAAGCTGAGGATTAAAAAAAAATAGAAGAGATCTCCAAGTCCAGCTGGTTCAGACCTCCCTATCCCTAATCTATCTCTCTTGCAACACATATTTCTTTTTATGAATGAAGTGAGATTAATCTAGGTTAAGGGGTTTATCCAAAGTCATAGATGTTTTAAGTAGAAGGATCTGAACCCAAGTTCTCTGACTACAAATCCACTATCTCCACAGTGCAACATTGCCTTGCAATTGCCAGAGGGAACTTCTTGCCTCTAGGTGCCATGGTAGATGGTTATATGAAAGGAGAGAATGAGTCTCAGGGGAGAGAGAAAGTAGAATCAGCCCAGCAAGGAGGCAAGTTCACTGAGAATTAACATGAACCTATTTCTTTAATAATAGAATATATCATAAGAACTGTGTCAGTTCTAACAAAATGTGGAAGCCATAAGACTTTTGCTGCCCTCTGAAAAGTAGAGGAGAATCTCCTCGACTATTGGAGAGTTTGGGTATAAGCTGATTCTTTTGCAAAGTTTCCCTCGTTCTTAGCCCAGGATGGATTGGAATGAGGAAAGCCTTGTGGCAAACAGACCCACCAGTAATTTACTGCAATAACCCAAAATTGAGGAGATGAGAGCTTGTGCCAGAGTGGTGGCTGTATCAGAGGGAAAGAGTGTAACTGAGAGATGTTAAAAAAAATCCCCAGGACTTGGCAACATATTGGATGTAGTGGGGTAGAGGAGGTGAGAGATAATGAGGGATTGAAGAGGACTCCCCTGAGTTTGGAACGTGAGGAATTGGAAGGGTTATGGTATCCTCAAAAATAATGAAGAACTTTTTAAAGAAGGGAAGTCTGGATGGAAAGACAATGAGTTCTGTTTAGAATATGCTAAGTTTAAGATGTTCACTGTACAGTGGTTTTAGTAGAATGAGATCAGAACTAGACTACAGAGAATCTAAAAAAAGAGTGAAAAGAGAGGAAAAGGAGGCATCTATTGCAAATAGTTTTCTCGAGGATTTTAGCAAGAAAGTGGAGAATAGAAATGGGATGATAGCAGAGATAGAAGGAACAAGTAAAGATTTTTTAAGGATGGGAGATTCATGGAAATGTACTTGTGGGCAAATAGGGAAGCATCAAATTAAAAGGGGAAGTTTAAATAATGTGAGAGAATGTGGATGAGAGGGGAGGCTGGGGGAGATGGGAAAAATATGTAGAGGAGTTTTCCTTAGCAAGAAGTAGGGTCACTTTTTTATGTGAGAAACAGGAAAGGGAGGAGATAGTGACAAAAGGCATTTGAGGATAATATGGAGAGTTGCAAGAAGTAATTATTCTAAGGATAAATAGAAAAGTTTCATAATCATAGCATTTATATAGTGCTTTAAAGTTTTCCAAGTACTCTACACATATTGTCTCTTTTGAATCCCAGAAAAACCCTATGAAATAGGTGCTATTATTATAATATCCATTTTTCAGACAAGGAAACAAAGAGAGTTTAAGTCACCTACCTAGAGGCAAATAGCCAGCAAGAGATTGACTCAGGATTTGAACTTGTATATTCCTAACTCCCAGTCCAACACTTTATCCACTGTACTACCTAGCTGCCTTTGAAATATACAAAGAGAGCTGCTCAGAGTAAGAAAAAACCAGAGTTCAAATTCTGCCCCTTATAAGGTGGTTGTGTGTTAACCTCTCAATGCCCTTGAGATAACTTTCTAGGTTGCAGAGCATGTGCTGACCTAGATTGGAAACAGAAGCTCTCTCACCTGGTAGAAGTTCTCTGTATCAATGAAGTCATAGATTCATTTTTTAAAATCCAATTATTGTTTGAGACCATGGACTTTGAATCAGCATCTTAGACAGAGTTTAAAGAATATGCAGTATTAGCCTGGGGCATTCTGCTTGCTTCTTTTTCCTATTTAGTAGGGTGGTACCGTATAACCCTTGGCTGCCCAGTTGAAGAGTTGTGGCTCAACCTGCCAGGAAGAGGATTTCTAGCAACTGCTCACCATGAGATGGCTGCAAGGACATCTGTTGGCTCTGAAGAGTCTAAATGGGGTAACCAAAAGGTCTCAAACCCATCGATGAGGTGGGGGCATGTCTACCCCAAGTCTGGTTAGACTTTCCCCAGTGGGATAGGTGGATGAGAATAGTTTGTTTCTGTGGCCATGAATGTGACTCAAGAAGGCACTGCAGAGTGCTTAGAGGTTGGTCAGACATCAAAAATGACGAGGTCACGCAATGCATCCCATGCCATCACCAATCATCCTGACTTCTACCTTGCTACTAGACTAAGATGACTCTAAAAGAAAGAGTAAGGCTGACAACTTTGGGAAACTCCACCTTACTTAAATCCAACTCATGTATAAGTCAAGATATCACCTACATAGTGTCATTGGTCCTCTTTAAAAATGAAGGACAAACAAGAGCAGATAGCCAATGTATAGCAGACAGTAGGGCAGCTCAGTGGAAAAGTAGTTAGAGTGCTGGGCCTGGAGTCAAGAAGACTCATCTTTATAAGTTTAAATCTGGCCTCAAACACTTACTAGCTATGTGACTCTAAGAAGGTCACTTAACACTGCCTCAGTTTCCTCATTTGTAAAATGAGCTGGAAAAGGAAATAGCAACCGGCTTCAGAATCTTTGCCCAAAACCCCAAGTTGAGTCACAAAAAGTTGGACATGACAGAACAAAAGTCCCTAGCATAGTATTTTTAGAGCAAAGGGGTCAAACCCACAGCCATAACACTCCTGAGTGCAGCCCAAAACAGCTTGAAAAGACTTTCTCAAAATAAATAAAAATACAAGAGAATATAGGTAATGTTAATACATACTTTTTAAAATGATATTTTGTCTCTGTTGCATGTAAAAACAACTTTAACATTCTTTTTTTTTAATTTTGAGTTCTAGATTCTCTCCCCCATTCCCAGACTCCCTTATTCCCATCTTACTCCCTTCCTAAGAGAGTAAGCAGTCTGATATAGATTTTACAAGTGCAATCATGTAAGCCATTTTTCCATAGTAGTTATTTTGTAGAAGAGATCTCAAACAAAAAAAAAAAGGAAGAGAAGAAAAAAGTGAAATAGAGTATATTTTGGTCTGCATTCAGACCGCATCAGTTCTTTCTCTGAAAGCAGATGGCATTTTTCATTATGAGTCTCTGGGATTGTCTTAGATCACTGTATTTCTGGGAATAACTAGGTCATTCACTGTTGTTCATATAAGTGATCTTTCAAACAAATATACAGTCTGCAGGGAACCCTACATATAATTAAGTGGTTCCCAATTATATATGAATTTTGCCCTATTGTTATTGAGAACCATATTTTTGGGGTGGTCAAGTAGCTCATATAAAACACCAACATACCCTAATATATCATATATATATATATATATATATATATATATATATATATATATTTAAGCATTTGGCAAAGTCTTTTACAAAAGCCATGTGGTCAGAATGCCTGGAATTCCTTCCCTCCCTATGCCCTCATCCTTGCTTCCTTGGCTTCATTCAAATCCAAGCTAAAATTGCATATTCTACAGGAATTATTTCTCATTTTGCCTTAATATTAGTGCCTTCACTCTGTTGATTATTTCTAATTTGCCTTGGATATACTTTGTTGGAATGTTGTCTCCCCAACAAACTGAGCTCCTTGAGACTGTCTTTTGCCTTTCTTTTTATACTGTAAAATTTAAAATTAAACTCTCAATAATAGAAATATTATATTTTAAGAGATTTATTAATGATCACTAGAAATCAAAGAATAAAGAGGATACAAAATAAAGACCACGTGCCCATGGCTGATTAGCCAGTTTAAACATCCACCTTACCATCAACAACCTTGGAACAGGAAGTAAAGACATGGGACCCTCCATGTCCCCACCTAATATCCCCTGTCTACAGGAAGTACATAATGACAGAAAGTCAGTAGGCTCCCGGGAAATGTAGGTTTTTTTTAAGGTATAATTTTCAATTATACAATACATAGCACCTTGTATATTTATATATGCTTTGTATGTGTGAAGTATGCCCTCGCATACATTAGGTGTTTAATATATGTTTATTCATTGAGGATGTAGACATGTGTTTAGCAAACAGTATTTGAAAAAGACCTTATGATTTTTGCTGTACATGATAAGCACTGAGTAAAATTGCAGAAAAATTAAATTAATTACAGCTTAACAACCAGAAAATATTATTGATATTGGAGTAATTCCTAAGTTTGTAGTGTTCAGGAAGATAACACATTAACGCAAAGGTCAGACTTTTTAGAGCTAGAAGAAATATGATATGAAATATGAAATATGAAAATATAAGATATTCAAGAAAAATTCCATCCTGACTTATTCAAACAATTTATAAGTAATGAAAAATGGGATATGTACAAAAGAAAAGACATTGGTGCAAATCATAATAACTTGATATGAAAATTTAATCATTAAGTAAACTGCTGTAACAGGGAATCAATCACAAGAATCTAAAAAGTACCTTAGTCAGAATATGACTCACTTGGCAAAAAGAGAGATATGATAGCCAAGGCATTACCAGATTAGAAGATAAACTTATTTGCAAAATCTTATGGGGGCAAAAAATAACCCTAAAAATTAGGTAAAATATCCAAAAATCAATCTGCTAAGATATACTCAAGACATAAAAAGGGATAAAATATTATTTAAAGAAAAAAGGTGAACTAAATAATCAGAAGGATATTAATTGGTTATGATTGATCTGTGCTTGTGTTGGTGAACCCATGGCAGACATGCCAGGGGGATGTTCACTCCTCCTCTCCACCATGCCAGAGGGCAAAGATAAACAGGAATTCAAATTGTAGAACTCAATAACCCAGCTTTCTATAAAGTCTGAGAACATAAACTATATGGGTAAGAATTCCCTATTTGAAAAGAATTGTTAAGAAAGAAAGAAAAAAATGTGGCAAAAATATTTTGAGACCAGCATTTTATACCATCTAAAACAATAAGTTCCAAAAAAACATTGACTTAAATGTAAAACAATATACCATTTTTAAAGGAGCATAAAATGGATAAAGGTATCTTTGCAACTATAGAAAGGGAGAGAATTCATTACCAAACAAGGGACAGACAAGATCATGATAGATTGGGTGATTAGGAAAAAAAAAGATAATTTTTATTGAAGAAAATAAATGCAGCTAAGGTAACAAGAAAAACTTCTATTTGGAAGAAAAGTCTTTTTATAAAAAATGAAACACATCTGATAAGGATATGATATACATATGAGGATTTAATAAAAAATATGTTGTATTAATTGAGTCATTCCCCAAAGGCCAAAGGATACATGAACAAATAGTTCACAGAATAATCATTTTAGAATTGTGTGCAAATTAATTTGGGCAAGATAAAATAATTAAATTTATTGACAAAACAATAAACCTAACCTCCAAATAAAAACTTCCAGGAACATCGCCAACAAAATACAAGGCATCTAGGTCAAAAAATATATATTCTGCAGTCAGCCAGAAAAAGAATTTCAGGACTGAGAAATTACAATAGGGATCACAAATAACTTAGCATCCACCACTATAAAGAATCAGAGACCTTAAAATATTATATTCCAGTCAGCAAAGGATAAAGAATTCTGAAAAAGAATAACTTACTCAGCAAAACTGAGCAGACTACTACAGGGGGAGGAAATGGATCTTTGATGAAATAGAGGACTTCCAAACTTCCCTGATAGAAAGACCAGAGTTGCACAAAAACTTTGAAGTAAAGACAGAGGGAATCAAGACAAATATAGAAAGGTAAACATGAATGAATAATCATAAGGGCTAAATAAGGAAAAAAATGCTTATATTATATTATGAAAAGATGATATATGTATCCCCTCTGAACACTATGATAATGAAGTGTCAGAGAGTTTGGAAATGGTTCTTATTAATCTTAAAAAGAAGAATGAAAAGAGAAAGAAAGAAGACTATATTGGGTGGGAAAAGAAGAGGAAATTAGGGGAAATTATATAATAATCTGATAAATTAAGCAAGTAAATGTCTATCCAGACAATGAGGAAGAAGTAGAAGAGAGTGGCTAACATATGAACAACTTCACTCTCATTTGAACTGAATAAAGGAGAGAAGAATACAAACACAGAAAAGTTGGGTATGGGGATATATTTCAGCCAGTAGGGAAAAATAGAAGGCAAAGAAGAGGAAGGAGAAGAGGAATTAGATAGGGAGGAGGAAGGTAAATCAAGGGAGGGATTAGTCCTAAGCAACAACAAAAAAAATCACTAAATAAGGATGTACAAAAATATAGCTCTTTTTACTAAGGCAAAGAATTGCAAAATGAAGAAGTGTTCATCAATTAGGGGAATGACTGAACAAGTTACAGTACATAAATGTGATGAAATACTATGGTGTGATAAAAGATGATGAAGGGAATGGTTTCAGAGAAACTTGGGAAGATTTGTATGATGATATGGAATGACACCAGAAGAATTTCCACAATGACAATACCATAAGGACAAATAACTCAAAACTTAGAAACTCTGATCAGTATAATGGCCAACCATGATTCTAGTGTAGTAATGATGAAACAATGTTACACATATTTCCTGATAGGTAAAACAATTCAGAATATAGAATGTAACATGTTTTTAGCATGATAAACAAAATTTGTTTTGCTTGACTACACATGACAGTAACAGGGAATTTGTTTTTCTTTCTTTTTTGGTTGACAGGGTTGTAGAATGTTAGAAAGAGATCAGATTTTGCTCATTAATAAAAATAAAATTTAATTTAAAAAAGGATACTTGTATAGGAGGTTTCACTAAAAGTTCTACACATAGTTAACTCTAGAAATTATTTCCTTTCATTTTGAATAAAGAGTCCTAAATAAGTTTAGTGAAACCCAAGGTGTACAGTGACTAAAAATGAAAGAGAACTACTGGCTTAAGGAATTACTAGCTTCCTAAGTATTTCCCTTCTAAAATAAGTTTCTGGAAGTCCCCAAAATTTTCAAGAATCAAAGGAATTCACCTTTAATAACTGAATTTCAAGTACTAGGAGAGGAGCTATTTATGATTAAGAATGTCTTTCCAAAGTTTTTCAAATCATAGCCTTTTCCTTTTTACTCTGGGAAGAATAAACTATATTGACTATTTGAGGAAAATCCCATGTTCTTGACAGTAAGCAGATATGTTTTCCCTATATTAGTGGTTCCCAAAGTATGGTCTGAAGACCCCCAAAAGGCAGCCTAAGGTACTTTGGAGGATCCACAAAGTCAAAAGTATTATCATAATAATTTGTTCTTTTCGGTGAGTTGTTTCTCAATCATTTTTTTTTCTTCACGACCCTATTTGGTGTTTCCTTGGCAAATACTGGATACTGGAGTAGTTTCTCCTTTATTTCTCTAGCTCATTTTACAGATGAGGAAACTAACAGTAGCTTGCCCAGGGTCATAGCTGGTATGTATCTAAGGCCATATTTGAACTAAAAAAGATGAGTCTCTTTGACTATGGATGTGTTACTCTATCTACTGCATCACCTAGCTGTCCATTATAATAATATCAAGAGTTTATTTACCTACCAAAATGCTCCTTCATTTCTCAACTACAAATCTGTCTGAGGCCAGATTTTCTTCATACACTTCAATAAAAACAACAGATTAACAACAGATTGTAACAGATTGACTGCAACAGCAAATATGAGGATCTAGCTGTCTTCTATTTAACCAGACATTAAAAAGACTTACAGAAATGCCTAAACAATGCCATTCTTCTCACTAATTATTTTTTGTAATTTTAATATGTAGTAAGTTTATTTTTAATAATGTTAAATGAATAAGTATTTTAAACATTATAATTTTTATTTCTAATATGATATTGGTACATAGAACCCACTTAAACAAAAGGTAATTGGGGCCCTAAATAATTTCTGAGGGTGAAAAGGAATCCAGAAACCAAAAATTTTGAGAAATGTCACCTGATATGTTACAAGATTTTGACAAGTATAAGATTCATTATAACTATATTCAATTAACTGAAATGATCAAAATTGATTCTGTATCAGATCCTATTTATAATTAATTTATTTTTGTCCTATAACTGTTTGTCCTGATTCTTTGTCTCTAAACTTAGTTTAGAAATTCAATGAATTAAGTTTAGAAATTCAGTTTTCCTGCTAATAATTGTTCTATTCTTGCCTCAAGGAAATCTACTATCCTTGAAGAATGACTCTAGAGGGTCCGAGCAGTATCTATACCAGCATGGGTGAACTTTTTCTGAATTTGAGTGCTCAGAGGAAAATTCAAGCTGTCTCTGAGCCCCCACATTACTGAAGAGAGCTGAGAGAGGAAGTACTTACTTTGGGCAGCTGAACAGAGGATGGGGCATGCAAAAATGTCCTCAGGCACTGAGAAGAAGGCAAATGGAGCAGCTCCCTGAGTGCTGCCTCTACAAGGGTGCCACAAAGCTTATCTGTACAATACCAAGTTATCCTTAAATAAAGTCTGGTTCACTATCTCTGACTTTGTAGGTAGACTCAAACAATGAACATTTTTTAGACATATTGGCATGGGCACTGTACCCCCAGAAACCCAGGTGAACTATTATCAGGGAAACTCCCTTTTTCCCTTGCATCCTGGTGACTCCGAACCTAGAAACACCCAATGACCCCACCCAGGGTCCTGAGATGTTTATCCTCTTTGATCATCCTCTAGATTTAAGATAGACAAAGAGATGGATCTTTATGCCTCCATGCAGACCCCAGTCAGATGACCACCCCACCCCACCAAATGCCTGAGTGACCAGCACTTTAAGTCACGTCCACACCATGACACAGCATCTGTTGTAAAGAGTGTAAAATCCCAAGAACTGATGTCATCTGGAGGACAGCTTTTCCATCCATGCCAAGGATACCAAAAGGTATCCTTCCCAAACCCCAGGGATACATATCTGAACCCCATAACAATATGAGGGAAAGTGGGGGTTGTTCCTAGCCCTTCATTAAGGATAGGGACATTTGATATTTGTCATTCTTGTCAAACCAATCATAACTTGTTCCCTGCCTTCAAAAGTCTTGTTCTTTGCTCTGCACTCTCCAAAACCTATTAAAGAGAACTAACTGTCCCCCACATTCAGGGTCATTTGAAAGGACTGGTAAAAACCAACTGAATGTAGTGTGTGAAGAATGGTATCTAGGATATTATAACTTATCCTATGGAGTATTTGTAGTAGGTGTTCAGGGTGGAGGGGTAGTAATGTGTAAGGAGGTTATAAAGATAGGAAAGGACAGTGAGGTGATATAGTGGATATAATGCCATATTTGGAGTCAGAAAGATTCCTTTTTCCGAGCTCAAATCTAGCCTCAGATACTTACTAATTGTGTGATCCTAGACAAGTCACTTAACTCTGTTTGCATCAGTTTCCTCATCTGTAAAATGGGTCAGAGAAGGAAATGGCAAATCACTCCAGTAACTTTGGCAAGAAAATTCCAAATAGGGTCATGAAGTTAGATACAACTGTAAGGACTGAATGACAACAAAAATAGGAAGGAACCAGGATAGGACAAGTAGAAGAGTTTATATTTAATTTTAGGGATAATAAGTTTCCTCTGGAATTTATTGGTAGTGATGGGGCTGGAGGTATTATAATATGAGAATGATTTTTTTTCTTTTTTAATATAATTTTTACTTTATTTTTAAAAATATTTTTCTTTTTTTGCAAAGCATTTTAAATTTTTATTTGGTCAATTTCAAACATTATTCCTTGGTTACAAAAATCATATTCTATTCCTCCCTCCCCTCTCCCCACCCCTCCCGTAGCGGACGGGCAATTCCACTGGGTATTACATGTGTCCTTGATCAGAACCTATTTCCAAGTTGTTGGTGTTTGCACTAGGGTGATCATTTAGAGTCTACCTCCTGTTTAAAAATAAATAAAAGAAAATAGAGGGAAGGGAAGAATGGGAAAAAGGAAAGTGGGAAAGACAGGGACCATCTCTATCTAAACCCTTTTCCTCTCTCCTCAAGTTTGGGGGGAACTCGGGCCTTGGCACCCTGAGTCCCCTGAGAAAGTCAGGTTGACTCATTCGTGGGCAACAGGAGCTGAGGTAAATTCTGCTCGGGTTTCTCTTCAGAAAGTCCCTTCAATTGAGAAGTGTTGGGGGAAAAGATTTTCAGTCACCAGAAGGAAAAATGGGTAACCCTCAGGAGAAAGTCTTTTTCCACCTTTTCTCTTCGATGTTTCAAGATGGAGAGAACCCTCATTGTTCTCTCAGCCAGTCTTCTCTCCTCAGGAAATTCACTCCTGGGGCCCTTCCCCCGTCGAGGTGATCAATTTCACATATTCTTCAGTCTGGCACTTTTTCTTTAGTGCCAGCCTCTATCCCACTCCCCAATCATATCCCCTCGACCCATGAAATCAAGCAGTTGTTTTTCTTCTGTGTTTCTACTCCCACAGTTTTTCCTCTGAATATGGATAGTGTTCTTTCTCATAGATCCCTCCAGGTTGTTCATGATCACTCCATTGCCACTAATGGAGAAGTCCATTACATTCGATTGTACTATGAAAATGATTTTGACAGCTATACAAAGGACAGATGTAGACCCAAAGCAGGGAAACCAATCAAGAAGCTATTTTAGTAGTGTAGGCAAGAGGAGATAATGCTCTGAACTTCTGAACATATGAAACAAATATGGAAAGATAAGTGAGTCAGATTATAGGTGGCTTCAAAGGCCAACCTATTTTATTTTATCCTAGAAATATTAGTTACTAATAACTTTTGAGTAGATTAATAATATGATTGTAACAGTTTTATGAACTATTAATTCAGTAGCTGTATAAAAATGGATTGAAGAGTGGTAATACTAGAAGTATGAGGAAAGATTAAGAAATTATTGTAATTGTTTAAGTGAGAGGTGATGAGCGCATGAATTAAGTTAGCAGATAGAAGGACTCTTATGGAATAAATGTTATGGAAATAGATTTGGCAACATTTAGGAACTGAATGGGTATTGGAACAGGTGGCATGATGAGGAAGGGTAAAAGATGATTTTAAGATTATTTGGGAAAATAGAAGGATAAATGTGTTCTGAACAGCAATAAGGAAGTTCAGAGGAATAATGACTTCAATGGGAAAAATAACAAGTGCTATATTGTTCTTGTTGAGTTTGAGATGCTATCAGTATACCCAACAGATTGCAGGTAGATTAAATACACTGTGAACCTCAAGAATCACATGATACTTAGAGTAGTCTTGGCTTTATTAATTCTAAGTTACCTAATAATTATAACAGTAAGTACATAACACATACTTAGTCCTTTAAGATTTATGAAGCACTTTACAAATATCATCTCACTTTTCCTCTCAGTATTACAAGTGGATAGGTGCTATTATTTTTACTATTTTACAAATGAGGAAACTTAGAGAGAAGTTGAGTGATTTGCCTAGTCACAAAGCTAGTAAATGTATTATTGCAGGTTCAAAATTCTCGCCCCTGTGCCATCTAGCTGCCTAATATTAAGATCACTGAGGGGGAAATGAGGTGACATTAGGTGAGAAGAGACAATAACCCTAACCCTTCTCTTCCTTCCTTACCCTCACCCCAGACATTGCTATATCCTAGAGATCCTGAGACCATTCTCAACATTCTCCTCACTCACCAAATTGTGGTATAATGATCATATTTGTTCTCTCTTTGATTTTCTATTCCACACACTGGAGACCCAGAGCTTCAAGCACTCTAGTACCCTAAGATTAAATGTTACAAAAGTGAGGAACAACTATAGCTCTTTAAAGGCTCCCACAAATGGGGACTGGGAAAAGCATAGTACTGTGTTGGCAAACCGATGGTACATGTGGTGGAGGGTGCCGCTCCTCTTCCTCTCTACACATACCTGAGGACATTTCTCACATGTTCCACCCCTCTACTCAGCAGCCAATGGAAGCACTTCCTACCTCCCATCTGGGGCAAAGGGGCAGCTCACATGTGGTGTGAGGGTACAGTTTGGGTACTTGGTCACTAAAAGGTTTGCCATTGTTAACCTAGTAGCTGATTAGAATGATGGGAAAAAAGGAAGTCTAATCTAAATCTAGATCTAAGGCCATGGATGAATGGTGAAAGGAATGAGTGCAAAGAAACTTTACCTTTTGGGAACTAAGATCCGAGTTTTTTATCTTTGGACATGTGTCAATATCTATGATCGGGGATGGGGGGTGTATACATATATATATGTATATATAATATACATGTATATTATATAAATATCTTTATTTGTCTTATCAAAGTCACATAATGCAAGTCCAGAATAAATTGAAAAGAAGCTTAATGAGGCCATTAGAGCAAGATGAAAGTGACAGAGAAGTATCTGGGAGATCATGTATTAACTGATGAACTAGGGTAAATAATCCAATCAGTATTGATGAATATCCACATCATCAATTGTAATTCTAGAAAGGAATATAGGAGACATTATTAACTGTTGTCCAAAGATATCCATATAGAAGAAAAGACCAACAAAATATATTAGGTTTGATCAGGAAGGTTATGACACCTTGGAAACACTTTAAGTAGAAGATTATAAATGTTGTACTGGAAAGAATCTTCAAAATCATCTAATCCAATTTCCTCATTTCACAGATGGGGAATCTGAGCCCCAGAGTGGAGCATTGAGTGGTTTACCCAAGGTTACCCAAGTGGTAGAGTCTGGATTTGAACTCAGTTTTCTCTGACAACAAATCCATAATTCTTTCCACTGAAGCCACTAATTTTCCATTGAGACCTATTATGAGTATTTTTTTTAAGAGGAAGGAATAGATTTAATAAGAAAATAAGAAAACAATTCATCACTTCCCAAAGAATTATGATTACTCATTACCAATGGGACATGCTGAATTCCACAGTCCTACTGAATGTGTGAACAAAAATACAGGTGTGACAACCCTTAAAGTTTGTATTTTTATATGCCAAATTTTTTTAAGCAACCAATTGTATATATGGGTACACATACCTGAACTAAAGAATAACCAGAATTGTAAATGAGAAAATGAACATTTTAAAATGTGTATCCTGAGCACAAACCGAGGACTTTCACAGTGGCATTCCTTCTCCTCAGTATGCATTCCCACTGACATAAGACAAGTGAGACATATGCTGTTTATTTGTTGATCATTTCTCACTCTGGCTTTAATGATAATACCATTTGAGAGTTTCACAGGATCTCAGCTGTAATAGTTTGCTCCTTTGCTATATGGTATTTATCAGTTTGTCCTTGATTCCTTGTTCCTTTCTCTCATACAGACAAATAGCACCCCATGTTTTCATACTTTCTTCTATGTCACCTGTACGCCATACCCTCTGCACTTTTTCTACCTTGTTTTCTATTATCTTTTTTTTTAAACCTCTTACATTCCATCTTAGAATCAATACTGTGTTTTGTAAAAAGTAAGGGCTAGGCAATGAGAGTTAAGTGACTTGCCCATGCATAGTTAGGAAGTATCTGAGACCAAATGGGAACCCCATCTCTAAGTCTGACTCTCAATCCACTGAGCCATCCAGCTGCCCTTGTTTTCTGTTATCTTACACATCCTGATGTCATTGCTCTAATTTCACTCTTTGGCAACATGCCTAGTTCACAATCCTCAAATAAGCCTCTAATCAATTGATTTTATTTACTGACCAGTTGCTGAAGGTTAGATATTTCATTTTTCATTAGATATCTAACCTACATTCTACATCAGTTCCTGGTCTGGTAATGAGATTGGAAGACTTTTTCTAAAAATTTCTCTGTTTGCAAAACACAATGGCAACTTTGCTGTCAAAAAGAGTGGGAAGAATTACAACGCTAGATGACTAAAGGAGAACTGAAGAATTCCGTACTTCCTGCACATTTTATCTACACAATGCAAAATATTTGTATGCTTTAACTAAATGCTCGAATATCTCACATATTCAGATCATCAAGTAACTTCAACAACAAAGACCATAGCTGTGAGAACAAAATGAAAACAAGCAAAAAATGTTCTGAGAGGCTATAATAAATACAAAAACTTAGAGTCACTAAAGCACATGGCTTTACCAAGATAAAAACCTCCAGATCTATTTACTGTGGTATCTTGATACATGAGCACCTTAATTCATGAGCCATTTGAGATATGAGCAGTCACGATCAGGATTTTTTGTATTAAGTCATGAGTGGACATTTGAATCACAAGCTTCTGCCACCCTCCACTAGACAGCCTGCTGAACATTCAGGCTGTCTTACTTAGTTCAGTGTTTATCTGGCCATGCGAGCATCTGTATTTAATTCTCTTGCTTTCTTCTTTATTTTTGTCTTTATTATCAGTTTTTTTGGCAAATTTCTTAAATTTTAACCATGGGTCCTGACAATGGAGGAATTGAAGGAGTTACAGCAGCAGCAGCATACAGAGGTTTTGCAGGAAATAAGTGGTGAGTAGCCCCAGGTAGATAAGGCAATCAGTGCAAGTGAGATTAAAGAAATGTTGAGGATTTGGGAAAAATTAAACAGTTTATTGAAAATACACACCCAGAAAAAGTTGCAACAGGTTGTGTGTTGGAGCTGTGTAACAACACTTGTTTCACACGTTTTCCAACATTCTGAAAGGGAGGAAGAAAAAACTTCCATGGGAAGTTTTTGTTGAAATGGCCTCTAAGTAAAATCAAGGAAAGTATAGTAAAACAGTCAAAATTCAGTGAAGAAAGTGATGATAATTAAGCAAAGTAAAAAAATAGCAATTAAGTTTAGCAACAGTTATGTATCATAAATAATGTGTTAAGTCAATTTTGCATTTAAATGTAGCCTTACGTGTGTACAGAATAAGTTATGTTAAGTGATAGCATACAAAATGAAAACCTTCTCTGCCAGCATCTTCTCCTGACCTTGAAGGTAAATAACTTTTCATAAGCAAGTTTATTTCTTTATATTCTTATTATTATCTATAAATATATTTATTTGTTATTTATAAAGTACATTTCCATATTCATATAAAACAAAAATTTTCTGTGGTTTTTGGGGACCAGAACAGATTAATTGCATTTCCATTCATTTAAATGGAGAAATTCAATTGACATACTAGCAAACTGAGTTATGAGTTTGGCCATGGAACAAATTGAACTTGTGTGTCAAGGTACCACTGTACTCTTAATTGGCACAGTTTTACTAAATTTATATTGCTTCACTATAATAGGTCACAAGAACCCCAGTGAACTGGGCAACAGTTTATATGTCTATTGTCCGAGGACCAGCCCAATCAAGTAAATGTAGAGATTCGTCACTAAAAGGTTGGTCACTGAGCAATGATTGTTTTTGAGGGAAGAAAAGGAAGTAGGGGAAGTATATCCATGGTAACATGATACAAACAAAGCTCAGAAAAATCATTATGAACATTTGGCATCATTATTCAGTGATACTCATATATTGAAGAGGGAGATATGTCTGAACTGGTCCCAAAACATATTCTAGAAGTTTGTGGGTTAAAAAAGCAACTACAAATTAGTTTTCTGTGTACACTTGTTTAAAAATCTAATGAAGAAAGTCTAATAAATTGAAGATAGAGAATTGTGGAATAAATTATAGTATAGTTAGGCAGATTAGTAGCTGGTTAAATAGTTGGGTCCACGGAACAAATTTTAGTGACTTTATATGCAGATAAATTAAAACTGTATAATTGGATCCAAAAAGTTCAGATTCTTACATACAAGATGAGGCAGGCTTGGTTAGATAGGAATTCATCAGGAAAGGAGCTTGGAGTTTCAATCAATTAATGTTCCAGGCAATATCCTAAGTACTTGGGTTACAAAAAGAGGCAAAAGTTAATCTCTACCTTCAAGGAACTTAAGCCTAATGAGGGAGACAATATGCAAACAAATACACACAGAGTGAAATATATATAAGATAAATGAGAAATACTAAACAGAGGTAAGACACTAGAATTAAGAAGCCTGAAAAAGATAATATTCCTACTGGAAATCAAAGGAAGCCAGGAAAGTCAGTGGGTGAAGCTGAGGAAAGAAAGCATTTCAGACATTTGAGACAGTCAGAGAAAATGCCTGAAGCTGAAAGATGTCCATGAAACAGCCAGAAAGTGAGTGTCACTGGACTGAGAAATATATGGCAGGGAGTAAAGTATGAGATGACTAGATAGGTAGAAGAAGGCAAGCTTATTAAGGGTTTTGAATCACAAACAAAGCCATTTGTATTTGATTCTGGAGGCAATAGAGAGACACTGGAGTTTACTTAGCAGGAGAGTGACATGGATTGACCTGCATTTTAGGAAAATCACTTTGGTAGCTAAATAGAGGATGGATTGAAGTAGGAGAGATTTGACTCAGGCAGACCCACCACCAGGCTATTGCAATAACTCAGGAATAAGGTAATGAGGGATTACACTAGGGCAATGGTAATATCTGAGGAGAGGAGGTTGAATATATGAGAGATTTTACAGACCTAAAATCTATAGGCCTTGGCAACAGCTCAGCTATGGAGTAGTGAGAGATCATGAGAAGCTGAGGATAATCCTAGATGGTGAGCCTGAGGGACTGGGAGGATAATGTTGCCCTCTACAGTAATAGGGAAGGAAGGAGAAGGGAAGGCTGTAAGGGAAAAGATAACAAATTCTATTTTGGAAGTGTTTAGTTAAAGATGTCTAGTTTGAGATGTTTGAAAGATGGATGGAAGTATGAAAAGTGGAAGTCACCAGAGATACTGGGCAAGAAAGGTAGATCTGAGAAGCAAGCATCTGCATAGAGATAGCAATTAAATCCACAGAAGCTAATGAAATCCCCAAGTAGAGTACTATAGAGGGAAAAGAGAAGGACAAGGACAAATCCTATGTGACACTTCTAGCCAGATGATATTATATGGAAAAGGATCCAGAAAAGTAGATTGAGAAGAACTAGGCAGATATATAGGAAGAAAATTAAGAGAGAATGGTGTCCTGAAAATCTAGAGAGAAGACATCAAGAAGAGAGGATTATTAACAGTATTACAGACTGAAGAGAGGTCAATGAGAATGAGGATTGGGAAAAGGTCATTGGATTTGGCAAATAAGAGATCATGGTAACTTTGGAGAAAGCAGTTTTAGTATTATGATAAAATTGGAAGCCAGGTTGAAAGGGGTTAGGAACATACAAAACACTTTTCTCACAAATAGTCAGATCTAAACAATTGGGAAAACATTATGTGACACATGTAAACCCCAGTGGAATTGCTTGTAGGCTATGTGAGGGGGGTTGGAGCAGGGAAGGGGAAGATCATGATTCATGCAACTATGGAAAAATATTCTAAATTAATTAAATAAATACTTTTTAAAAATTATGCTCATGGGTGGGCCAGGCTAATATAGTAAAAATGACAATTCTACCTGAACTAATTTACTTATTCAGTACCATACTGATCAAACTACCAACAATTATTTTATAGAACCAGAAAAAATAATAATACAATTCTTCTGGAAGACCAAAA
Source organism: Monodelphis domestica (assembly GCF_027887165.1). Taxonomy (NCBI): domain Eukaryota; kingdom Metazoa; phylum Chordata; class Mammalia; order Didelphimorphia; family Didelphidae; genus Monodelphis; species Monodelphis domestica. Next base: position 183,792,550 of record NC_077230.1, on the reverse strand, counting down.
GATTTGAAAAAAAATGTGAACTTTGGCCTAGTACCAGATCTCAAACTATACTACAAAGCAGTAATCATCAAAACAATCTGGTACTGGCTAAGAAAAAGAATGATGAATCATTGGAATAATTCGATAAGAGATAAATGACTTCAGCAAACTAGTGTTTGATAATCCCAAAGATCCAAGTTTGGGGGATAAGAGCTCACTATTTGACAAAACCTGCTGAGAAAACTGGAAAAAAATATTTTTTTCAGAAAAACCAAGCATTCTTTTATTTTTTATTTTTTATATTTAATTTTATTTAATTAATTTAAAATATTTTTCTATGGTTACAAGATTCATGTTCTTTCCTCCCCTCCCCTCATACCCCACCCATAGCCAACAGGCAATTCCATTGGGTTTTACATGTGTCATTGAACAAGACCCATTTCCATATTATTGATAATAATTGCACTAGGGTGATCATTTGGAGTCAACATTCCCAATCATATCCCCATTGACTCATGTGATCAAGCAGTTGTTTTTCTTCTGTGTTTCTACTCCCACAGTTCTTCCTCTGGATGTGGATAGTGTTCTTTCTCATATGTCCCTCAGAATTGTCCTGCATCATTGCATTGCTGCTAGTAGCAAAGTCGATTACATTCCATTGTACCACAGTGTATCAGTCTCTGTGTGTGGTTCTGCTCCTTTCACTCTGCATCAATTCCTGGAGGTCATTCCAGTTCACATGGAATTCCTCCAGCTAATTATTCCTTTGAGCACAATAGTATTCCATCACCAACATATACCACAATTTGTTCAGCTATTCCCCAATTGAAGGGCATCCCCTCATTTTCCAATTCTTTTCCACCACAAAGAGTGCAGCTATGAATATTCTTGTACGTGTCTTTTTCCTTATTATCTCTTTGGGTTATAAACCCAGCAGTGCTTATGGCTGGATCAAAGGGGAGACAGTCTTTTAGTGCATAGTTCTAAATTACCTTACTGGAAAACAATATGGCAGAAACTAGATATAGACAAATAAGCCATACCCTATACCATGATAAAGTCAAAATGGGAATAATATTTAGATATAAAGGGTGATACTATACGTAAATTAGAGAGAACATCTATGAAGAAGGGAAGAATTCATGACCAAACAAGATATACTGAACATTACAAGATGTAAAATGAATAATTTTGACTATGTTAAATTTAAAAGGTTTTGTACAAACAAAACAAGTTTAACCAAGATTAGAAGAGAAACAACAAACAGAAAAAATGCTTTACAAAATTCTCTGACAAAGGTCTTATTTCTTAAATGAATAAGAAACTAAGTCAAATTTATAAGAATATAAGCCTTTCTGCTGACTGAAAAATGGTCAAAGGATATAAACCAGCAATTTTCAGATTAAGAAATCAAGGCTAGCAATACTCATAAGAAAAGTGTTCCAAATTGCCCTTTTTTAGAGAAATGCAAATTAAAACAACTCTGAGGTACTACCTCATACCTATCAGATTGGAAAGTGATAAATGTTAGAGAAATGGCAAAATCTGGACACTAATATTATTGGAGTTGTGAACTAATTTACCTTTTCTGGAGGACAATTTGGAACTCTGCCCAAAGGGCTATAAAAGAGTACATACCTTTTGATCCAATAATCTGATCTGTATTCCTAGGTATATACTCCAAAGAGATTTTTTAAAATGGGGCAGAGAAAGACCTTCCTGTATGGAAATATTGATAGTAGCTTTTTTTGTGCTGGTAACAAATTGTAAACTGAGGGGATATCTATCAATTGGGGAATGTCTGAAAAAAACTGTGGCATACAGTAGTGATGGAATATTATTGTGCTATAAGAAATGATGAACAGGATAATTTCAGAAAGAACTGAAAAGAACTACATGAACTAATGCAGAGTAAAATATGCAGAAGAGGGAGAACATTGTACACAATGATAGCAATATTGGGGAATGATCAAATGTGAAAGACTTAGCTAATCTCAGCAATAAAATTATCCAGGACAATTCTGAGGAATTTAAGACAAAGAATGCTATCCACTTTCAGAGAAAGAACTGTTGGAATCAGAAAGCAAATCAAAACATATGATTTATTTGGATTTTTATTTGGGGGTTCTGGTTTTATATGAGCACTCTCTTACTAAATGAACAATATGGAAATGTTTTGCATGATAATACAAGTACAACCCAGATCAACTTGCTTTCCAGCTCTGGGAAGGAGGAGAGAGGGGAGGAAAGGAGACAGTTGGGATCATATAACTTCAGAAAACTCATGGAAAATCATTACCTATAATTGGTAAAATAAAATATTTTTACAACTTAAAAAATAATTTAAAAAGAAAATGATTAGGAAGAGAATGAGAGGAGAGAATGTAGAGACACTTATTGTGCCCCTTTTTGAGGAATTTAGCTACAAAGAGAAGAAAAAATATTTGAAAATAGTAGGGATTGATTCATTAAGTTAGGATTGTTTAAGATGGAGGAGACACAGGCATGTTTGAAGAGAGAGAGGTTGAAAGTGATAGAACAGGGATTACAGAGGGGACAATCAGTTGGAGAAAATAGGATTGAATTGGATTACTTGGAAAAGGTAGAGATATTAGCCTTGGTAAAGAATAAGACCACTTCACTATATGAGAGAAGAGTAAAGGAGGACATAGTGTCAGAAGGAATCATATAATAGGAGATAAAGAAGAAGAGAGAAGATGAATCTCATGATGAATGACCTCAAATTTTTCTGTAAAATATGAGACAAAGGTCTCAGCTGAGAGAGTGGAGGTAGAGGGAACCATGATGATTTCGAAGAGTCACTATGGAGAATGACATAATGAGTTGATAAAGGAGGTATAGTAAGATTGCCTAGCAGCAGTGAGGGCTTATTTAAGATTGTATAGCATATGTTTGTAGTAAACCCAATCAGAACAGTCTTGTGGTTTTTCACCACCTTTTTTTTTTCAGCAGTACAGATATAAAAGTGAAGATAGCATATGGTGGGAATGATCCAAGGTTGAAGCTAGGTGCAATATCATAAAGGGGTTAGATATTCTAAAGAAGATTAAGTTGAATTGGTTCACCAAGAGGGCAAGATGGAGAAAAGAAGAGAGAGTAGCTAGTGCAAGATGTTCTGGGAGATAACTGAGAGGTGAAGGGATTGGAGGTCACCATGTGGATGAAGAGTAGGGTTTTATAAGGAAACCAGAAGGGGAGATGAAAAGCCAGTGGATTGTGGTTGAATAAGGAGTCTTTAGAATTTTTTAACTTGGAAGTGTTATATTTGTGGGTCATGTCAAGATCAAAGGCATGACGATCGTTATATGTGACTAAGGTGAGGTGGAGGAATGGTTCATGGCTAGTGAGTAAACTAAGAAACTAAGTGGTTAAGGAAGAATCAATATGTATATTGAAGTCCTCTAGCATTGAGGGCAAGAGTTGCTGAGGAGAGAAAAATTATGAGTCGTGTTGAACTCATTGAGGAGTTAAGAGGAGTGACTTGTGGTCTGTAGGCAATAGTTACCAATCTTTTGATTGGTTGGTTGATACACATCTTGAACCTTAAGAGAACCAAGATTACTGAGTGATGGAGGATGAGGAAGAACCTAGAAAGTGGCATTGGAGGGCAAGAAGTATTCCAATTTCCCCTGCTCAACTAGTGAATCAAAAAGGATAAGTGGAAGTGCAACCTGTACAAAAGAGTGGCCAGGACTTGTCATCAGGGAGGGTCCAGGGTCCAATACCAATCAGTAGACAGGAGTGGGAGAGGAAACAATTTAGGATGAAGGGAAGTTTGTTGCCTATGGCATTCCAGGGGACATAGTTAGGAGTGCTGAATGTTTGATTAAAACTTTGGGGTGGGAGGGTTGAGGAGAATTGCAATAAGGAATTAAGTAATAGAGGTGGGGAATGAAGTTTAGAATATGATCTACAGTGGTTCAGAATCACTCGTATGTGAATGGTATGAGCAGAATAACAGTGTTCATCATTAGATGGAGGACACAACTTGGAGAGTGGGTTGGAGTCAATGAGATGGGCAGGGGCATGGTCAAATGGTCAGATGAAAGACCTTGTTTCACTGCTTCTCTTCCCTCCAAAGAGTAGAGATTAGGTAGGAAAAGGTCATGTCAGGGGAGGGAAGTTCAATCTGCACAGCAAGAGAATGAAGTCCTGTCCCCCAACAACTTTCTTCTTCCTCTTCTCTCAAAGAATAGGCACAGCAGGAAAGGGAAAATCTGAAAACATACAGCACATTACTTCTCTTTGCAATAGAGGTCTTCCACATTCCATTTAGGAAACTGGTCCTGCAGCAGGAGATGGAAGTTACCTAGTGCTGGCACAGATAAAATGGTTGCTTTGGGGCAGGGGAAAGTGCTTTAAGCCAAATGGAAGATGCCTGGACCAGCTCCTTGCTACTTACTCTCGGGGTTACACAGTGTCTAGTAGAAGGAGATGGAAGGCACAAAGCACATGGTCACAGGAACTCTTGGTGCTTTTTCTTACCAGAGGAACCTGGCCAGAGGTAGTAGCAGAAGTGGTAAACTCTCCATGCAAGGAGCTGTTTTCATATTTCATTACTCAGCATATAAATCAACAGTGAGTTGGCAGCCAAAAAGTCTGTTGTGTTCCCTGGAAGCATTAATAGAGACTCCGTATCTAGGACTATGGGATGAAGTTTCCCTTGACTGTACAATATTTCAGAGTGCATGTGAACAACATATTTTAAGACGCACATTGAAAAGTCGGATGTTATCAAAAAGAAGGTAGCTGTGACAGTAAAAACCCTCAAATTCAATCCATGTGAGGGTTGAGAGATGAAAGAATTGGTGATATTCAGTCCAATTAAGAGAATGTTATAATAGGGGGGAAATTATGAAACTGGTCATAAAGCTAATAATTTTATTTAATCAAAAATAAGTAGGGGAATAGGATAGAAGAGAGAGAGAGAGAGACTACTTTCCTTGCTGCTCCATTTAGGTTGCTATTCTGTAGCCGCCATCTGGGCCCCCTAGCCATGCTCACAACAGAAGTCCAGCCAGCATCAAACACATACGAGAAGACACCAAAATATGCTCTTGCCTCAGTTTATAAAATTTTTTCTCCACCCACTGACTTTCATACATCCCATCTCAGGAGCCAACTGTGGCTTTCTATTTTGCCTGGGCCACCTAAGGAGGTAGTCCAGGAGGCAGTCCAGTGGACATCCCGCCTGCCCCCTGTCTCATGATCTCTTATCTCCTTTGTCTATTGCTGCCTTTTTTCCCACTAACTACAGGGGACACAAAAACTGCCAGTCTATCCTTATGAACCAAATCCTCTCAATGATTTCCCTCATACAAGATATAGATTGTCATGTGGAAGAGGGTTTAGACTCATTTGATTTGGTGCCAAAGAGCAGCCCTAGAAGCAACAGGAGCTCTTAGTGCTTTTTCTCACTGGAGGATCTTGGTCAGAGGTAGTAGCAGACATGGTAGACTCTCCATTCATGATCTGTGTCTAAGCACCAATGAGGCTATTTTATAAATTCTTTATAATTTATTCTATTATTTCTTTTTTCCTTTCTTCCTTACCTTTCTTTTGCCAATTTCTTCTTTCAGTTTCTTTTTAAATGTATATAAATGAAGATTATTTTAGCACTGTGATCAGCAATCTTTTTTGCTAAGGTTTCAAATTATTTCCTTCTGGAATGCTATGAGAAAAGATATGAAAGACACTAATTCTTGTAACTTTTGAGTAGAATAAAATCAAGAGTAGGGAAGTGGATGATAGCTCTGAAAAGCAGCATGCAGGGCTTTTATCAAGGCACCCAGGCTTTGTGCTGCTGAAAATTTTGGGGGGGAAAAGAGGGAATTAATAGTATGCCTTAAAAATTTGAAAGACCATTGAAGGAATAATTCCTCCTTACTAAAAATAAGTGAATGAATTTTGGATATGAAACTCTTCATATATTTATTGATTGATTGATTTATAGAAAAATAGGTAAAACTAACTGAGTAAAAGATGAGTTCATCAATTCCCACAATTGCCAGAATATCTGATTTCCTATCAATGACAAAATTTTGGAGGTATTCTTGAAGACTTATATCCCATTCTTTCTAAACATGTTCACAAGTCTTTTAATTCCCTTTATACTTCTCTGTCAAACAAACTTCTCTCAATCCTGCTCTCAATTAAATCTGAAGGAAGAAATAAATTAATATATAGGTATCTTTTTCAAGAACAAGAATGAGAACCAAACTGGACTGACAAATAGAATCAAGGTGATCTCTAAATTATATTTTTTTCTGAAATTTTTGTCTTTTATTATAATGAACTTTACAAACATCAACACACATGAATATCTTTCCACATTAAAAAAAATAAAGAGGATTTAATATGAAACTGTGAATTTTTACTAAGAATACACTTCTTGGGTTTTTTCAAGTATTTTAAAAACCTAACAGGGTGGTTTCAACACTGTCTGTGTTTGTCTTTTCTGAACTTTCTTCTGCTCTCATCCATATACTTTTTTTTTGCATTTTCTTTTCCTTTTATTTTTTCAATTACATGTAGACACAATTTTTAACAGTGCTTTCTGACCTTTTACAATCTAAATTCTCTCCTTTCTTCCTTCCTCAACCCCATCCCCAAGTAGCAAACAATCTGACATAGGTCCTTCCTGTGTTGTCACTCAGTACAAATTGCCTTATTCCTCATGTTTTGAAAGATGTTTATTATGCATGTAAGAAAAAAACTAATGAATGAAATAAAGGAAAAATGATATAGTTCAAACTGCATTCATACTCTGATGGCTCCTTCTGTGTCTATGGAAAACAAAATTATTCTTTTTTTTTTTTGCTGTTACAGACTTGTCTACTTTCTTTATTCTTTTTTTTTTTAATTTTAAACATTATTTTATTTGGTCATTTCCAAACATTATTCACTGGAAACAAAGATCATTTTCTTTTCCTACCCGCCCCACCTCACACCACCTTTCCCTCTCCCATAGCCGACGCACGATTCCACTGGTTATCACATGTGTTCCTGTTTCTAACCCATTTCCATGTTGTTGGCATTTGCACTAGAGTCTTCATTTAGAGTCTATCCTCAGTCCTATCACCTCCACCCCTGTAGTCAGGCAGTTGCGTTTCCTCGTTGTTTTTACTCCCACAGTTTATCCTCTGCTTGTGGATCGTATTTTTTAGATCCCTGCAGATTGTTCAGGGACATTGCATTGACACTAATGGAGAAGTCCATTACCTTCGATTGTACCACAGTGCATCAGTCTCTGTGTACAATGTTTTCCTGGTACTGCTCCTTTCGCTCTGCATCACTTCCTGGAGGTGTTCCAGTCTCCATGGAACTCCTCCACTTTATTATTCCTTTTAGCACAATAGTAGTATTCCATCACCAACATATACCACAATTTGTTCAGCCATTCCCCAATTGATGGGCATCCCCTCGTTTTCCAATTTTTGGCCACCACAAAGAGTGCAGCTATGAATATTCTTGTACAAGTCTTTTTCCTTATTATCTCTTTGGGGTACAAACCCAGCAGTGCTATAGCTGGATCAAAGGGCAGACAGTCTTTTATCACCCTTTGGGCATAGTTCCAAATTGCCCTCCAGAATGGCTGGATCAATTCACAACTCCACCAGCAATGAATTAGTGTCCACACTTTGCCACATCCCCTCCAGCATTCATTACTTTCCATAGCTGTCATGTTAGCCAATCTGCTAGGTGTGAGGTGATACCTCAGAGTTGTTTTGATTTGCATCAATCTGATTATAAGAGATATAGAACACTTTTTCATGTGCTTATTAATAGTTTTGATTTCTTTGGCTGCAAACTGCCTGTTCATGTCCCTTGCCCATTTATCAATTGGAGAATGGCTTGATTTTTTTGTACAATTGATTTAGTTCTTTGTAAATTTGAGTAATTAAACCTTTGTCAGAGGTTTTTATGAAGATTGTTTCCCAATTTGTTGCTTCCCTTCTGATTTTCGTTACATTGGTTTTGTTTGTACAAAAAAACTTTTTAATTTGATGTATTCCAGATTATTTATTTTGCATTTTGTAACTCTTTCTAAGTCTTGCTTTGTTTTGAAGTCTTTCCCTTCCCAAAGGTTTGAAATGTATGCTATTCTGTGTTCACCTAATTTTCTTATAGTTTTCTTCTTTATGTTCAAGTCATTCACCCATTTTGACTTTATCTTGGTGTAGGGTATGAGGTGTTGATCTAAACCTAATCTTTCCCACACTGTCCTCCAATTTTCCCAGCAGTTTTTATGAAATAGTGGATTTTTGTCCCAAAAGCTGGGATCTTTGGGTTTGTCATATACTGTCTTGCTGAGGTCACTTGCCCCCAGTCTATTCCACTGATCCTCCTTTCTGTCTCTTAGCCAGTACCAGATTGTTTTGGTGACCGCTGCTTTATAATATAGTCTGAGATCTGGGACTTCAAGGGCCCCTTCCTTTGTATTTTTTTTTCATTATTTCCCTGGATATCCTTGATCTTTTGTTCTTCCAAATGAACTTTGTTATGATTTTTTCTAAATCAGTAAAAAAATTTTTTTGGAAGTTCCATGGGTATGGCACTAAATAGATAGATGAGTTTGGGTAGAATGGTCATTTTTATTATATTGGCTCGTCCTACCCATAAGCAGTTAATGTTCTTCCAATTGTTCAAGTCTAGTTTTAGTTGTGTGGAAAGTGTTTTGTAGTTGTGTTCATGTAGTTCCTGTGTTTGTTTTGGCAGATAGATTCCTAAGTATTTTATTTTGTCTAAGGTAATTTTGAATGGGATTTCTCTTTCTAGTTTTTGCTGCTGAGCTGTGTTGGAGATATATAGAAATGCTAATGACTTCTGTGAGTTTATTTTGTATCCTGCAACTTTGCTAAAGTTGTTGATTATTTAGATTAGCTTTCTGGTTGAATCTCTAGGATTCTTTAAGTAGACCATCATGTCATCTGCAAAGAGCGATAATTTGGTCTCCTCCTTGCCTATTTTAATGCCTTCAATTTCTTTTTCTTCTCTAATTGCTACTGCTAGTGTTTCTAATACAATGTCAAATAATAGAGGTGATAATGGGCATCTTTGTTTCACTCCTGATCTTAATGGGAATAGATTTAGTTTATCCCCATGATGGTTTTAGATATATACTATTTATTATTTTTAGGAATGACCCTTCTATTCCTATGCTTTCTAGTGTTTTTAGTAGGAATGGGTGTTGTATTTTATCAAAAGCTTTTTCTGCATCTATTGAGATAATCATGTGGTTCTTGTTGGTTTGCTTGTTGATGTGGTCAATTATGTGGATAGTTTTCCTAATATTGAACCAGCCCTGCATCCCTGGTATAAATCCTACTTGATCATGGTGGATGACCCTTCTGATCACTTGCTGGAGTCTTTTTGCTAGTATCCTATTTAAGATTTTTGCATCTATATTCATTAGGGAGATTGGTCTATAATTTTCTTTCTCTGTTTTTGGCCTGCCTGGCTTTGGAATTTGTACCATGTTTGTGTCATAAAAGGAATTTGGTAGAACTCCCTCTTTGCTTATTATGTCAGATAGTTTGTATAGTATTGGAGTTAGCTGTTCTTTGAATGTTTGATAGAATTCACTGGTGAATCCTTCAGGCCCTGGGGATTATTTCTTAGGAAGTTCATTGATGGCCTGTTGGATTTCTTTTTCTGAGATGGGATTATTTAAGAAACCTATTTCTTCTTCTGTTAGTCTAGGCAATTTATATTTTTGTAAATATTCATCCATATCACCTAGGTTGGTATATTTATTGCCATATAGTTGGGCAAAATAGTTTTTAATGATTGCCTTAATTTCCTCTTCATTGGAGCTGAGATCCCCCTTTTCATCCTTGATGCTGTTAATTTGCCTTTCTTCTTTCCTTTTTTTAATTAGATTGACCAGTAATTTGTCTATTTTGTCTGTTTTTTCAAAGTACCAGCTTCTAGTCTTGTTTATTAGCTCAATAGTTCTGTCACTTTCGATTTTATTAATTTCTCCCTTAATTTTTAGGATATCTAGTTTGGTTTTCCTCTGGGGGTTTTTAATTTGCTTGTTCTCAAGTTTTTTGATTTGCATTTCTAATTCCTTGATCTCTGTCCTCTCTAATTTGTTAATATATGCACTCAGGGATATGAATTTTCCTCTAAGTACTGCCTTGGCTGCATCCCATAAGGTTTGAAAGGATGTCTCGCCGTTGTCATTTTCCTCAACAAAATTATTAATTGTTTCTAAGATTTCTTCTCTAACTAACTGATTTTGGAGTATCATATTATTTAATTTCCAATTAATTTTTGATTTGGCTCTCCATGTACCCTTACCGATCAATATTTTTATTGCCTTGTGATCTGAAAAGGCTGCATTTATTATTTCTGCTTTTCTGCATTTGAGTGCCATGTTTCTGTGACCTAGTGTATGATCTATTTTTGTGAATGTGCCATGTGGTGCTGAGAAGGTGTATTCCTTTTTGTCCCTATTTATTTTTCTCCATATGTCTATTAACTCTAATTTTTCTAAGATTTCATTCACCTCTTTTACCTCTTTCTTGTTAGTTTTTTGGTTTGATTTATCTAAATTTGATAGTGGTTGGTTCAAGTCTCCCACTAATATGGTTTTACTCTCTATTTCCTCCTTCAATTCTCCTAGTTTCTCCATTAAAAAATTTGGATGCTATACCATTTGGTGCATACATGTTGATTAGTGATATTTCCTCATTGTCTATACTCCCTTTTAACAGAATATATTTACCTTCCCTATCCCTTTTGATCAGGTCTATTTTTGCTTTGGCTTTGTCAGATATCATGATTGCAACTCCTGCCTTCTTTCTATCAGTTGAGGCCCAAAAGGTCTTACTCCAACCTTTAATTCTAAACTTGTGAATGTCAACCCGCCTCATATGTGTTTCTTGAAGACAACAAATGGTAGGGTTTTGGGTTCTAATCCAATCTGCTATTTGTCTACATTTTATGGGTGAGTTCATCCCATTCACGTTCAAAGTTATGATTGTCATTTGTGGATTTTCTGGCATTTTGATATCTTCCCCTAGTTCTGATCTTTCTTCTTTAGCTTTCTCCTTTTGAACCACTGATTTACTTTAGGTCAGTCCCCCTAGTCCCCTCCCTTGAGATGCTTCCCTTTCTAGCCCCTCCCTTTTTATGCTCCCTTCCCCTCCCCCCTCTCCTTCCCTCCCTTTTTATACTCCCTCAGCCACCCCCTCCTTAATTTTCCTTTCTTTCTTGCCCTGTTGGATAAGATAGAATTCAGGATCCCACTGGATCTAGATGTTCTTCCCTCTCAAATTTGATTTCACTGAGAGTAAGGTTTAAGTAATTCCACTTCACGCTCTCTTCCTCTCCTTCTCATATGAGAGTTCTTTCCGTCCCCTTCCCATGTGTATCTTTATATGGGAAAGATTATTCTATTAAGTCCCCCCCTATTTCTTGAAGTAAATCTTAGTGTTATCGACGGTTCTCCCCCTCCCTTTTCCTTTCTTTTCCCCAACTTTCCCCAAATCTTCTTAATGCCCCAATCTTTCTCTATGCATGTTTTTTCTAACTACTCTTATGATGCATACAATTTTTGAGAGTTACACAAAACATTTTCCCCACATATTAATATATATAATTTGATGTAAATGTAGTCCTTATAGAAGAGAGTTTGACTTAAAGAAAAAGATAAGATTTATCTCCTTTTCCCTTTCTTTCATATTTACCTTTTCATGTTTCTCTTGTTTTCTGTGCTTGGATATCAAATTTTCCACTAAGTTCTGGTCTTTTCTTAGCAAATGCTTGGAAATCTTCTATTTTGTTGAATGCCCATACTTTCCCCTGGAAGTATATAGTCAGTTTTGCTGGGTAGTTGATTCTTGGTTGGAGACCCAGCTCTCTTGCCTTTCTAAATATCTTGTTCCATGCTTTGCGGTCTCAGTGTGTTAGCTGCTAATTCATGTGTGATCCTTATGGGAGCCCCCCTATATCTGAAGCTCCTCTTCTTGGCTTCTTGTAGGATTTTCTCCTTTTCTTGGAAGCTCTTGAATTTGGCAATTACATTCCTAGGGGTTGTCTTTTGGGGATTTAGTATAGAGGGTGATCTATGAATCCTTTCCATTTCTGTTTTGCCCCCTTGCTCCAGAACGTGGGGGCAATTTTCTTTTATAATCTCCTGTAGAATAACATCAAGTTTATTGTTTATCTCTGGTTTTTCTGGGAGACCAACAATTCGGAGGTTGTCTCTTCTTCCTCTGTTTTCCAAGTCTGTGAGCTTTTCAGTGAGATATTTTATGTTTTCTTCTAATTTATTAATTTTTTGGCTTTGCTTTATTGCTTCTTGCTGTTTTATGATCTCATTTTCTTCGAGTTGCTTAATTCTGGTCGTTAGGGATTGGTTTTGCTTTTCAGCTTTGTCATCCCTTCTATTGGATGCTTCCAGCTCTTTTTCCAATTGAGCAGTCTTATCTGTCAGACTGCTGATCTCTTTCTCCCATTTTTCTTTCCAGGTTTCCATCTTTTGGGTAAGTTCCAGTTTGAGATCTTCCAGAGCTTGTTGATAGTTTCCATTTTGGGAAGCATGTTCTGATTTTTTTTTTGGATTTCATCCTCATTCTCTTCTTTTCCTTGGGTACTTCCACCATAAAAGTTTTCAATACTCACCTTTTTCCCTTTCTTCCTGGAGGCTTGATTTTGGGCCATGTGAGCCATCCCTTTGGTGGTTTTATTCCCCTTTCCTTTTTGGTCTGGGGTCTGGGTGATATGGGCGGGTTTTCTGTGAATTTAGATTGCCTCTGACTAGTTCTTCCCAGTCTCTGAGGTTCCTTAGAGCTTGGGGCCCCTGATCACAGCCACACTGCCCAGGTGTTCAGCTCCACCCAGATAATCAGGGTATGGTCTGCCCCTGGTGTTTAGCTCTGCCCAGATGCTCACTGCAACCGCCCTGAGTACAGGACCCCCTGTGCTCAGCGCAGGATTCTCCCGTGAAACCACCCTGATACATTATTTCCTGGCAGTCCCCAGATCCCAAGGACCCTGGAGTGCCCCCTCAGACAGAGGCGTTCCCCACTCACTCGCTGTCCCAGTGAGCTCTACAGTAGCTCACTCTGGTTTGGTGGGGGAGGTGGGGGGGAAGGGCAGCTCAGTTCACGCTTTTGTGCAAGCTTTTCCTCCTTATTATAGTGTGGAAATGTTCAAACCCCAAGTACCTTCGCCTCTGTGGGGTACCGGGGAGTACTGGGGCATCCTTCTGTTCCTCCAAAGGTGATTTTTATGCTCCTTTGATGTAGTCTATTTCATTCGGTGCCAGGGAGAGGAATCGTGTGGCGTCTAGATTACAGCCATGATTACCGGAAGTCCCGAAATTATTCTAATAAATATTTAATGACTTAATGTTTCTAAAAATTTATGTATCTAATAAAGTCCTCTCCATGAAAACTAAATATATGTACCTAATAAAGTTTTCTTCATGAAAACTAATCTCTTATTTTAATTCTTCAATATATATACTCTGTAGATTCTAGAATATATTTCCTTTCATAGGGAATATGGGAAGAGTCACTGAAAACCCAGGAGAGGTAGCAATGAAGAAGGATGGGATCTCCTACTCACAGTCTAATATTTTGTGATAAATTGACTGTCCATAAATTATGCTTTATTCTCCTCATAGGATCAGATGCAATCATAAATTTCCTTGGCACTATCCCTTAGACTTCTTCATGTTTTCTACATATCTCTTCATTGTCCTTCAGACCATTCACAAATTTTTTTCAGTATTTTAAGATTCAAACACATAGCATATCACATAGAAAACGTTTATAGATTATATATTTAAACTGGAAAGGACCTTAGATGTCATCTACTCCCAACTCCTCTGTCTATATATAAGAAATCCAGAAAAAATGAGGGACATAGCCAAAGTCACAAAGAAATTAAGTATATTTATGCTTAATGCATAAGAATTTATGATGCTTCTAATGCCCAATCCAGAATTTATCTCAGCTCTACTATCTACTGAGCAATTATAATCCCAACCAGTTTTGTCCAACCTTTAGATTTTAAATTTAGTGAGGCCAAGCAATGCTCTCTTTAATGTGTAAACTTATTTACCTCTGTAAATTCCCTTTTAGAATGCTTCCAGGAGCAAAGTGTTATTCATTGGTGCTTGTCTAATGTAGCCTTACCTTAAATATTAATTAATCCCTTTTTAAATCTTTTACTAAGGCAAGAGTCTAAAGTACTTCACAGTATTCTTTTAAATCTAATTTCCTTTCCTACTAAGGATGCACTGATTAGCTAACAGTGGTATTTTGCTGTTTTTCAAAGTTCAATTAAATGTCTAATATAACCAAGGAACTTCCTGGGAGTGAAGAAAAAGAAATCTATTTATTTCTTTTATTTAGACATCCTCATACATTTCTCCATTTATCCTAGACATGAGATCTTCAAAAGCCATCCTCTATTAGGCAAATGGTCAAAGGATATAGATAAATATTTCTCAAAAGAATTCTAGCCTATTAATAGCCATATAAAAAAAATGCTCCAAATCACTAATAGTATAATAGTAGTCTCTCGGTAACCGAGAATGATGATTGTCTTTGTGCGCTTTCATCGGGGTTAGGATAGATGAGTGTGCACAAAAACACTTGTGTATGAAGGAGATTTAAGTGGAAAAGCCAATGCACAGAGACAGTCCCACTCTCTCAGTGTTGGAAGCCTGGATCCAGTGGCATGAAAAGTCATTACACCTGGAGACTTCCTCAGCTGCATTGGATGGCCATGTTGTCTTTTGTGCTCCAACAAACCCTAAGCACTCCACAGTGCTTTGCTGCATCGCCATCTCAGCCATTGAATCTTCTTATTGGTTTCTTCTGCCTGTTCTGCCGAAGCAGTCTTCACATGCTGGGTGAGCAAAGCCCTGGTTCACCAGGGGTCTACAACCCCCTGGCTACACTCACAAGGTTTAGCCGGCCTGTTGAAGCCGTTGCCCGGGGTGTGACCTCTGCCGCATGCTAGCAGCTACTGGGAGCCACAAGTGAAAGCTGGGTGTCAGGTGAGGGTCAGAGGCTGGAGAGCTGCCCTAGAAGGGCACTAATAACAAAACAAAAAAAGACAAACCAAAAGAACCCTTATGTTTTACCTCACAGGCAACAACTGAGCAAAAACGAAAAAAGATGGGGCTAGTCAAGGAGGGTTTATGGAAACATGGGAACATTAATGCATTGTTGGTGGAATGACAAATTAGCAAAATTCTGTGAAGCAAATTGGAATTATGTAAGTAAATTGGCTACAATGTTCATATTCTTTGACCCAGAGATTCCACTGCTAGACACAGACCCAAGTGAGATCATTGATTTAAAAAAAAGGGTTCTACATACTCCAAAATATGTATAGCAACCTTTCTTACAGTTGCAAAGAATTGGAAACAAAGTAGATGGTCAATTAATTGATTAATGATTAAACAAACTGTGGTATATGAATGTAATAGAATAATATTATGGTGTAAGAAGGGGTGAAAATGGCCAATACAGAGAAGTATAGAAAGACTAAGATGAATTAATGAGGAGTGACATAAAGCCAAGAAAAAAATACAAAGACTATAATAATGAAAGAAAGCATAACAAAAATAAAAAATGAAAATTTCAAAATAAAGGACAAGGTTAGCTCCATAGAGATATGACATTCCTTCCTATTCCTTTGAAGAGGTATATGATGGTGGGGATTGGGGTCATCTATGAGTATAAAACTAGACAGAGACAGAAACACAGAGAAACAGAGGGTTGGGGAGGAAGAATCAGGTTTGGGGCTTTGTTTTGGTTTGATTTTGATGGATTGGTTGATTTGCTGATATTTTCCTATTTCCTGCTTTTTTTTTCTTTTAAAAAATTCTGTTTTTTAATTGTCACAACAACTCTCTGGCATTCCACTATCTGAAGGCCAAATTCATTACATTTCACCCCATCTGAGCATTCTCCAGTATTTACTGATTATGTTTTCCCAATGTTAGAGGTCCAAGTACCTCAGGTCCATTTAGCCACTAAATAGACTCTCTTTTATAAAGGAATGTTTACTACAAAAGTATAGCAAGAAAAAAACATACAAACATTTGTCCACAACACATGTGGGCATAATTCCCCTTATAGTTAGTACCTCAGTCACTGGCAAGGATAAAGGATTAAGCATTTAAGTCAGTGGTTATACAGCATTAGTCCTATCAATTTCTGAGTCCTTTTCCACTTCCATCTGAAAACATTATCTTCTCATGGCTTCCTACTCAGGCTCAAGACAAATAGCCAGCCAGGATTCTTGACCCCCTTGTTGACCAGGGCTTGAGCTACCACATCTCAGCACACTAATCTCTGCACTTATAACTAAAAAGGAAAATCAAAAACAGGAACAAAATCTCATGCTCATTTCTTGGGCTCATAGAATCTAAAGGTAGGAGATGGAGCTCCAAGGACTTTTCTCCATTACTGTACATTACTATTCCATGGTTGAACAGATTCTTCACCTTTGGGCACTACTAGAAGAGAGAGAGAAGATGTACCAATGTGGTCATTTTAAAGATACAGAACGTTCTGTCTGGGAAGCCAAGGGAAGAGGCTATTTTTACTCATGTAAGAGGCCAATGCAGATAGATGTCTTCTCACAAAAGCAAGCCACTATTATTTCCCACATAAGTGCCTCCATCTGTGATGATGGTGATCTGGGCATGCACCAAAGTTCATTAACAGAAGGTATGATCTCTGGGATGGCATAATGGGGGAAATACAGGAGGAAATTAAGGCAATATAAAAACAATGGATATCAAGTGTATTTATATAAGTAGTCTTTAATAATATAAAATTGCATGAGGTACTATGAAACACTTAAAAATATAATATGAGCAAATGAATATGACATTTATTAAGTATTTACTATGTGCAAATTGGTGAAGATACAAATAGAAAATACAGCCTCTATTCTCGAGCTCCCATTCTGAAGGGAAAGACAACATATGTGGACAGATTAAAAGCAAGTCAGATAGAAAAGTCCCAAGGTCCTCAGGGTGCAGTTGGCAAAATGTATTAGTTCTTCCTTAATGTCATTATTAACTCCACATAGATACCCTTTCATAGATGGGGTTTTCTTTTAATATAATCAGATTTGCTAAGAAAATGACTGTGCGGTGGAGTTGGGTAGCACAGTGGATATAACACAAGACCTGGAGTCAAGAAGACTTGGCTTCAAACCTGGCCTCAGACATTTCCTAGCTATATGATCCTGAACAAGTATTTTAATTCCAGTTGCCTACCCCTTACTGTCCTTCTACCATAGAATCAATAATCAATTCTAAGACAGAAAGTACAGGCTTTTTAAAAAGAAAATTATTGTGACAGAACAATAAAAGTATTTTACTTACAATCAGTTCTCATTGTTTTCTTTGTAAGATTTTCCTTAGAATTAAAATCAAGATCTAGTTACTAATTTAAGCAAAAATACTCACATATCAATCAACAAACATTTATTAAATTCTTACAGTGTGTCAAGCACCCTACTGAAAAGTAAAAACAGGTCTGGCATAACTACATTTTCAAGGACAAAAAATATTGTTATGTAACAGTGGAGTTCCAACATTAACATTTTGAGTATAAATCTTATGATTTATATGAATATGAGAATTCCCTGATCTCATCCTGTCCCTTCCTCCATATTTTTACACACTGTCCCCTATGCCTGAAATATACTCCTTCCTTCCTCACCTCTTTTTTGTTGTAATTTATTCCAACTATTAATCTCTAAAGCAAGATCTGCATTCATCAAGAAACCTTTCAGGATTTCCCCAATTGAAAGCGATCTTTCCTTTACCCTTATCATGCTATATTTTGTATTATGTGTAATAATGGGTTTATGTCCTCATTTCTTCGAAGTCTACTTGAAAACATAGACTACATTATTTTCTATTTTCTACTATGGAAAAGTACAGTGGCTTTCACAGAATTAATACATTCTAAAAGTTAGCTGAGCTTAATTTAATCCATTAAAATAGTCAAACAATTTGTATAATTATGCAAAAGGAGGCAACTTTTCATCAAAATTCTTGTGAGAAACCACAAATCCCATGTTAATTTAGTTATAGGCAGCCTGACCTAGATTCAGGATAGAGAATGAAGCAGATGAAGTACTCAAGGAAGATCTTTATGACAGGTTTTCATTACAATGAAACTCTTTAATGATGGTTGAGTCTGAGACCTAGGAGTAGTTTGTAGCACACTCTTACATACATATAGAACTTCCCCAGGAAGGGAAATATAATCATGTGGACATATGGGGAAAGTTATCCAAGACTACTGTGCCCTGCACATTTTTACTGCTCTGCCACTTAAAAGATCTTCTCTGGTGTCATCTTCTCTACTGTCCTTTCCTCTCTTTCCTTCTCTTTTCATTTTTTCTTTTCTCCTATTCTCTCTTTTCTCCTTTCCATCTCTCTCTCGTTCTCATTGTACCCTCATCCTGGAAAATAATCTTGATATTACATACAATGAGATTAGAGATTCTTTGAGAAATTCTTGAGTCTAATAATATTTCCCCTCTCAAATATTAAATACTGAAGTAATTATAGGTTATGGTTGGGAAAGTAGATCTGATTTCCCATATTTTGCTCTATATTTTGCCTTGATCATCTCTGCTAATCTCTGAATGGTTTCATAAGATCAGCATTTGTGACTTTTATCAATACAGATCAAACCCAAAAGGGTTCATGAACAAAGAAGTTTGGCAGAGCACAACTCTACAGTCATTAAAAATGAAGCTGTTGAAAGCAGTAAGAATGAAAGCAAACCAGATAATATGAAATTCAATTGTGAGAATGATAAGAGAGTAATCACAAAGTGACAAGCTATAATGTCAATGTGAAAGCTTCTAAAAACGAGAAAGAATAAAAGCTTATTTTATCCTAATTTTTACATTAGAGTACATAAATGTCCTTGAAGGCCTTTCTGATAGGTATGACTATCTTATAAAAATATTCTGTTGGCATTCTTGTAATGAAATCTTGATGCACTGAATTATATTTTCTATAGAAAACAGTATTATCAAGCAAGGTTCCATTGGGATAGGGGAGAGGTAGGAATGATTTGGACAATTTAACAGTAACTGCTGCTCTGAATAATAATTTATGTTGAGCTGCTAAATATAAGACCTAAAGTCCTTTTTAATAAATTATCTTTAGAAAGCCTTCACAAAACATTTATCAAATGTCTGCACAGTATTATAATTGGGACTCCTTAAAGTTGGTGGGACAGGTTTGTATCATGTCTCATCTAATAGCATCAATGAAAGGAAGGCTCTATTATCAAAGATTTGACTAATACCAAAAGATTGGCTCCTTGTCCACTAATAGCACACATTGCATACAGGGAATAGGAAAACCAATAACAACATAGCTCTCCTAGCCAACCATCCCAAGAAGTCAGCATCTCAGGGGAATCATGCAACGATGTGCCCACCTCGAGACTTTGGGGAGGTGCAGGGTTGGGAGGTTACTCTTGTCTAAGCTACTTTCCAAATTGCAACAAAACACAATGGAGCAGCTATTGGTTTCCTTAGCTAGATTGCCATCACTATTTTGTCATAACACTAACCCGGACAACAACAAAAAAGATGCCATCCATGATCTCAAGTCAGTTGTCATCTTAGGTATCAAAACAAGCAATATTTACAAACATCATTCATAATTTTATTAAAATGATGAATTTAGCACAGGAACGTTTCTTAAAATATAGAATAAGTTACTGTTTCAAGCCATCAATGCCAGCAAATAAATGCTCAAAATGTCAAGGAAGCTAATTCTTCTGGGTATATCGGAGGAGCCAGGTTTTTTGTTTAAGTAGAACATTTTTCTCAGAATTGTACAGTAAACACTTTACAAAAAATTCATCACTGTCAAAAAATTGGCTAAAACAAAAATTCTTTGGGTTCAGGATGAGAATCCAATACATATATGTCCACCAGAAATATAAGAAATTCAAAAGCCAGTGAAAACTATACAAATGTATACAAATGCATTTTTAGAAACTGATTTAAAGATATGTACAACCCAGATGGAATTACTTGCCAGCTCCGTGAGGGGGAATGAAAGGGACAGAAAGATGCAATTTGGATCATATTACTTCAGAAAACTTATGTAGAAATTTAATACATGTAATTGGTAACATAAAATACCTTCATAATAGAAATTGACTTATAGAATAGAAAATTTGCCTTCCTCTTAATGCACTTGTTAAAAAAAAAAAAACCTTTACCTTCTGTCTAAGAATCAATACTATGCATTGGTTCTAAGACAGAAAAGAGGTAAGGTCTAGGAAAATGAAGTTAAGAGATTTGCCCAGGATCACACAGCTAGGAAGTGTCTGAGGTCAAATTTGAACTCAGAGCCTCCTGTCTCTAGGCCTGGCTCTCCATTTACTGAGCCACTTAGCTATTCCAATCCCTTAATGTATTCTTCAAATTCAATGGCCACCTACCATTTTTCTAGAAAAGTATTATAAACATTGAAATGATTTTCATTTATTTTTATTTTGTGAGATAAATACATACAAAAGTGATAACCTGAATATGCAAAGGGCTTTTGCTTATTTCCATTGGTGTGATTCCTTTAGAGGTCAAGATTTAGCCAGGTGTGGTGGTGCATGCACACCTATAATCCCTTCTGCTAAAGATGCTAATGCTAGTCACTCCCTTGCATTCAGAGGTTCTGAACTGCAGCAGGGTTAAAGCCAGTCATAAGCCTGGCACTTAGATGGCAGGCCCCAAGATGTCTAGAAAAGGGTAAACTGGCCAAGGTCAGAAACAGAGAAGCACAAAGCTTCCAAGAAGATCAGGAATGGAGTCAGGGCTGTGAGTGGAAGGGAGAAAGAGAAGGGAAAAGGAGAAGAGAGAAAGGAGGGGATATGGGAGAGAAGGAAAGAGTGAGAGAGAGAGAAATAAGAGAAAGAGAGAGGAGAGAAATACAGATAGAGAGAGGCAGAAAGCAATGTTCTTCTACATAAATTGAGAGCAAGTAGGAAGTAACAGTATTTTCTCAAAATAAAGCCTTCAAGTTAACTTATAGGAGCAGCAGCATCCTTCCCAAGTCTCAGGGGTTGTAATCTCAAAAGATCACACTGATGGCACTGTAGCCAACATGCTATTTTCATCTTGCTTTCTAGGTATGTTATTTTTTTTTGGTTTTAATTGTTTTTAATATTTTTGATGTTGTTAAATATTTCCCAATTACATGTAAAATAATTTTAACTTCCATTTTGTAAAATTTTGAATTCCAAATTCTCTTTCCCCCTCAACCATTTTGGTATTGATGATATACAGGTAAAGTCACACAAAACATAGTTACATATTAGTCATATTACAAAAGAAAACAGACTAAAAAAGGAAAAAGAAGAGGTTTTTTTTTTTTCAAATAGTTCAAAAGGTGCTGAGAGTTTATTAGTTCTTTCTGTGGAAGTTATGACATTTTTTTCGTCATAGTTCCTTTATAATTGTCTTGGATCATTCATTATCTTAATCTGAATTGCTAAGTCCTTCACAGTTGATCATCCTTATAATTTTCTGGATACTGTATAATATTCTGGTTCTACTCACTTTATTTTACATGAGTTCATATAAATCTTCCCAAGTTTTTCTGAAACCATTCTTCTTGTCATCTCTCACAGCACAATAATATTCCATCACCATCATATGCTATATCTTATTCAGTCATTCCCCAATGGCTGTGTGTCACTTCCATTTCCAATTCTTTGACACCACAAAAAGAGCTACTATATATATATATATATATATATATATATATATATATTTATAAATGAGTCCATTCCCCTTTTCTTTTATCTCTTTAGGATACAGACCCAGAAGTGGTTTGTGGATCAAAAGGTATACATAGTGTTATGACCCTTTAAACATGGTTCCAATTACTCTCCAGAATGGTTGCAACAGTGTATTAATGTTCCAATTTTTCCACATCCCCTCCAACATTTATCATTTTTCTTTACTCTCATGTTAGCCAATCTGATAGGTGTAAGGGAGTACCTCAGAAATGTTTTAATTTTCATTTCTCTAATTGATAGTGACTTAGGGCAGATTGGGAAAAGCTATTGATAGCTTTGATTTCTTCTGAAAAGTACCTGTTCACATCCTTTGTCCTTTTATCAATTGAAGAATATCTTTTATTTAGCTCAGTTTCCCATTTTCTTAGAAGTGACTTTTATCAAAGAAACTTGCTGCAAAAATATTTTCCCAGTTTCTAATTTTCTTTCTAATTTTGGCTACAATCATTTTGTTTGTGCAAAAGCTTCTTAACTTACCATTATCAAAAGTATCCATTTTACTTCCTGAGACCCTACCTCTTGTTTGGTCACAAACTCTTCCTGTATCTAAAGATCTGATTAGTATGCTTCCATGCTCTCCTAATTTATTGATGATATCCTTTAAGTCTAAATTATGTACCCACTTTATTCTTGTTTTGGTATACAGTGGGAAAAGTTGGTCTATAGGTCTATAGGTAGTTCCTGCCAAATTGCTCTCCAGTTTCCCCAGTAATTTCTGTGAAACATTGAGTTCTTTCCCCAAAAGCTTGGATCTTGGATTTATCAAACACTAGATAGCTATGACCATTTATTACTGTTTAATGTGTACCTAATCTATTCCATTGATCCAACATTCTAATTCACAGCTTTGTAAAAGTTTTAAATCTGGTGTTGCTTCCTTAGGTACCCTAAATTTCATGAAAGGGGATATTATTTGTACACAATTAGAGATGAAGGAAAAAGTAAGTTGTCACTAATGTGCAAGCATTTTAGAGGGGCAGAGTTATGTATGTAATGGACAAAGCACTACATGTAAAGTCATGAAGACCTGAATTCAAATTTGAATTTAGCACTTAATAGGTAATAATTGGCAAATCATTTACCCTTTGAGTTTCAGTTTCCTCATTTGTAAAGTACAGTAATGATACCTGTAGGTCTGGCTTAGCATAGCAATTTTCTTTAAGCATGAAATTAGATTGGGAAACTGAAGAAAAATAGAAAGAAATCTCCTCCATGTAAATCTCCTCCATAAAAACTGCACAAGAAGATAGCTAGACAACAGCCAAGGCTGATAGAAGGGTAATGAGGGAAAGTCAGTGTGAACTCTGCTAAATATGTTGAAAAACAGAGTCTTGGAGAGGAACTACGCCAGAGATGCCATGGAAGTTCCCAGAAATGGTCTAAGATCCCATCAGCTCTCTGAACAGGAGTGGATTGCAACCTCTCATGCTCTCCAATCATAAGAGATTTGAAGTTGTGCTATAGTTAGGATTATGTGAAGATAGGATTGATTCTCCTCTCACCTACTTTTAAATTTACTTTTAAAAATAGAAGTAGGGGAAAGAATCAGGAGGTCATTGTGAAAGAAAATAGGATACATCTGTAAGATTAAAAATGAATGAATACTATGAGTATTTAAATTTATAGGATTTAATAACAACAAAGGGAGAGAGAAAAAGGGTTCTTTCAGTCAAGTGAGCAGAGCAAAGAACCAGAGACCCCACAAGCCCGCCATGCTTGAGCTAAAGCCAAAAGCCCCCTTAGTGTGGGTTTTAGCAAATTTATAAACAAACCCACGCCAGGGTGCAAGACAGGGATGCAAGTCAAGAGAACCCCAGGAAGAGTAAAGAATGTTGGGAAATGAAGTCCCCAGGGTGCATATTTTAAAACACACACACCCTAAACAATGGAAGATACATCAGTAGGCAGGAATAAGTCAGAACCAGAGTGCCAATGGGGAGAAGAGGGTCTTTACAGCCGGTCTAAGAACAGGATGATCTCCAACATAAAGCTAGAGTCTATAAGTCTCCAACAAGAGATATAATCAACTCTTTTCTGGGTATTATACTTGAAGCCAGATCTGATGAGGTTCACAGTGCCCCATCAGGAAGAAGCGTGAGACAAGACAGAGTTTGAGATAGAAGATTGGGGGCAAATAACAGCCAATCAATTTTGATTAGTAGTAGTTAGTGGCTAGAGAGAGAACAGGTTCAAACAAGACCAACCTAACCCATCAAGAGTGCTATAGGGGAATGAACCAAGCACCAAATCTGATTTTGTTTTTTAAGAATCTGGAAGGGGCAGATAGGTGGCTCAGTGGACTGATAGACAAGGCTAGAGATAGGAGGTCCTGATTTCAAATGTGGCCTCTGACAGTTCCCAGCTGTGACACGGAGCAAGTCATTTAACCCCACCCCACCCCCCATTGCCTAGCCCTTGCCCCTTTTCTGCCTTGGAACCAACACACAGTATTGATTCTAAGACAAAAGTATGGGGTTTGTTTTTTTTTAAGTCTGTAAATATGAGTAAACAGATGAAAACACAGGACCAAGTGAAGAAATATTATGGGTTAAGATACACAAAAGGTAACACTGGAAGAGAATAATACCCAAATAACTATAAGCAAAAATTCAGAGTAGGGGAATGGTTTGACAACAAAGAGTACAAGGACGGCTGAAACAAATGAAGCAAAGGATAAAAACTAAATTATACATCAGAAGGAAAAATTGGAAATGGAAATAAACAGCTTAGAACAGAAGGAAGGAAATATTAGTCAAGAAGTTGACTCTGAAAAAATATGATTTAGCAAATGAGTTCAATGACTTCACAAGACAAAAAGAAATGCTAGAACAGTCAAAAATTGAAAAGAAAAAGAAAATATAATGCATCTACCATTAAAAACAACTGACCAGGAAAAGTTTCCTATTCCAAGATGATAATCTTTGATAAAAAAAATATAGAAGCAAGCTAAAAGTTGAAAAGTTACTCTTTCTCCCCATCATCCTAACAATTCTAATCTACTTCAAGTTCATTCCCTGACACAAAAGTCCATTCTTTCAACCCTAATATCTGGTGATGCTACATGGTTCAGAATTATAAAATATGACCATTTCCAAAGAATCAAAATTACAAGTGACCCAAGGGCACCAGAAAACTTACAATAGAATAGGGCACAAATAAGTTACAGTAAATATCAATGATGATTGATGGTATAAAGTTATATAAAAGGTATTACCAAATTCTTGTAAATAGTTAAAGCAAGTGATAGCATATTGACATTCTAAATATTGCAATAGTATCTATTAAATAATAAAAGATTTGGAGGAGGTTTCTAGCATTTTGGATAGAACCCATAGATTGCTGAAAAGATACAGATGAGAATTATGCAAAAGGGTAAAACATGAATACGTTAAAATCTGTGCCAAAAAATGGAATATTGAACTGAGTAAGATCAAGAATCTATAAATGTATTGATGTATTTATATTAGATCTATATTGTAGCTCAGGTAATGATTTTTTAAGTTATCATGAGTTCTAGTCATACATGTGTGACATTGTTGCAAAAGTAATTTCACAGCTTAAGAAATCTTACATACTGAAGATAGAAATGTTTATATTAGATAGCACATACACACCCATACCTGAAGTGGTATGGAAACAGTATAGTAAAGAGGATTAACTTTGTAGTCCAAGGACTTTGATTCAAATTGAAACCTGATATTTAGTACCTGTGTGACCATAGGCAAGTCACTTATCCTTCATGAGTTTCAGTTTCATATTTTGTAAAAATCAGGATGTTGGAGTAGGCATGCCAGATTAAATGAGATAATGTATGCAATTCATTCAGCAAATCTTAAAGTGCTATGTAAATGCTAGTTTTTATCACAATTATCATAATTGTTTTTTTTAACTTACTTTTTGTCTTAGAATCAATACTATGTAAGTAAGCAGTAAGGTCTAGACAATGGGGGTAAGTGTCTTGCTCAGGATCACACAGCTAGGAAGTGTCTGAGGTCAGATTTGCATCCAGGACCTCCCATCTCTGGGCTTGGCTCTCAATCCACTAAGCCACCGCTGCCCCCCTAATTGTTGTGGCTGACTTAAGTTCCTCTTTGCTCTAAGATCTGCCATCCAATTCCACATAACAATAATAAACAAAACTAAACAGTAACATCTACTTCACAAGGTTATTTTGAGTATCAGTTGAGAAACAGAGACATAACATTTTGCAAGCCTAGAATTGCTACAGAAATATTGACTGTGTACATAATATGTATATGTATATATATACATATATATGGAGAGAGAAAAACTTTTGTTTGGTTATTATAATCCGGAATTTTGTCTCCTTCCCCTGGAGAAGAACCCTATCAAATAGTGCCAAGGATATATATGATAATGGACCTATCCAAAGCCATGTAAGCCTCAGTCTTCCATATATGTGCTGTATATGATAACTTGCAAGTCCAAAGACTCCCTCCCCCAAGCCAAAGATTTTGAAGTAAAAGGCAACAATAATATCCCATAAACAAGGTCAGAACACATCAGGATTTATGTTGCTGTTAGAGGACACAGAACTGGGAGAAAGGGTGTTGCTAGGCAACTAGGACAAACAAACAACAGAAGCAATTCTATCTCACTCTAATTTGGACAGGTTGGGTATGGAATATCTAACTTAGGTACAAACTGAAAAAGAGTAATATGAAAGATATAAATAGATGTATTACTTTATTTTCACATAGAGAGAAGCCCAGTGTTTTCCCTGCTGTGAAATCATCAGAAGGGGGAGTGACTAACCCACCAGGTACAAGCTGAGAAAAATGCCTCCTTCCTCCATGATGGTGCAATCACCACTTTCAACCCCCAACACTATGTGCTAGATAGATATTATGGGTGATCAAATGAAGCACAAGGAAATGTCCTCGACCTCAAGAAGTTAATAATTTAGTGAGTGACATTATGGGATAGAATATAAAGCATATGACTTATGAAGGTCTAAAAAGGGAAGCAATAATCACTGTGTTCATCAGGAGCAAGTTCTGTAAAACTGACCTCATTTCTTTGTCTAATAGAGTTCCCAGACTACTATCTGGGATAGATAGATCTGGGAAATGACACAAACATGCAACAGTATGTGTGCATTTTAGCTAAACAGGAAACCTTGAACAATAAAATGAAGAAATATATACTAGGTGACAGCAATTAGATTTGGTCTCTAAACAACTGAAAACAAAAAGTATTTATTAATAACAACCTAAAAGTATCTGAAATGAGATGCTGCCAATTTGTTTGCTTGTTCTTCTACTTTTCTATATCTTTGTCAGTGACTTGGTGGAACACACAGGTAGCATAATTACAAAATTTGTGGTTGAAGCCTAGTTAAAAGGAATAGCCCATAATTTTATAGGAGGCAATCAGGATCCAAAAAAATTACAACAGGTTAAAAATGTTAAATTTAATAGGGATTTAATTAAATTCATCAAACAATTACTAAGTCTATACTATGTCAAAGTGTTGTTTTTGGCACTGATGAATCAATGATAAAAAAAATTACAGTCTTTACCCTTGAAGAACTTAACATTAATAGATAAATATGAAGTTATCCACTTAGATTTTTACAAATCAACTGCACAAATAAGGATGAGAGATATAGTTTAATAGTTTTACACTCAACTTCTGATTAATTATTCCTGAAGCCCTGCATGTTTGATATTGGGCACCATATTTTAAGTGGGTACATTGATAAAATGGAGGAAAGCTAAGTGTCACATTAGATAGAGCACTTAGCTTGGAATCTTCCTAAACTCTTCCTGTGTTCAAATCTGATCTCAGACACTTACTAGCTATGTGACCCTGACCAAATCATTTAACCCTTATTTGTCCCTCATATGAAAATGAGCTGGAGAAGAAAATGACAGATTTCTCCAGTATCTTTGCCAATAAAATCTCAAATGGGGTGAGTTGGACATGTCTGAAAATGACTCAAAATTGATTTAAAAAAAACAGCATGGATAGTTGTAGAAAGGCAATCAGGCTGGTGGTGGGACTTAAAACTATATCTGATAAGAAACAGATGAAGGAACTTGGAATGTCAGAAAATGGAGTCAGGGAAGTCAGGGAGATAAGGTAGGATAGGAAAACTATCTTCAAATATTTGGAGGGTTATAACTTGGAAGAGAGATTAGATTTAGTTTGAATGTGTACATCAGGGAGAACTAAAGTCAGTGGGTAGAAGATATAGGGATGCAGATTTTGGCTAAAAATAAGGCATGATTTTCTAACAATTAAGACTGTCCAGGGGGCAGCTGGATGGCTCAGTAGATTGAGAGTCATACCCAGAGACAGGAGGTCCTGGGTTCAAATTTGATCTCAGACACTTTCTAGCTGTGTGACCCTGGGCAAGTTACTTAACCCAAATTGCCTAGCCCTTACCACTCTTCTGCCTTAGAACCAATACCCAGCATTGATTCTAAGACAGAAGGTAAAAGTTAAAAAAGACTGTCCATTATAAGCATTATAAGGTAGAGATTTCCCAAAACATTGATCATGCTCAAAGAGAAGGCTGCCAAAAATGTTAAGAATACTAGGTTTGGAGCATTGAGTTCAAATCTATATTTTGTCATTTAATATTTATGTAACCTAGGGCAAGTCACCTAATGTTTCTGGATATCAGTTCTTTATCCATAAAATGAGACGACATCCTTCCCAGCTCTAAATCTGTGATGATATGATGCTATCTTAAGGTAGAATGGGGATACAGTTGGTGCATTGGATAGAAAGTGCAATTACATGAACTTTCAGGTTGTCTCAGACTTCGGAATATTAGAACTCAAAAGAACCTTAGGAGTGATCTATTACATCTCATTCTTTTTATACCTGGGTTAACTAGGATTCAGTGAAGTAAAGCAACTAGTCCTAAATCTCACTAGTATTAAGTAGTAGAGTCAGGACTTGAAACCAGGTCTTCTGACTTCAAAGCCAATAATTCAGGAGTGTGCTAGTAAATGTTTAGTATCTGAGCCTCTCGGGAAAAGATGCATGCATAACACACTTTAAATTTAATTCATATTATTATTATTTTCTCCTCCACTTTCTTAAACCTAGACAATATATCTAGTCATGATTTGTAGAGTTTACTGATTTCTGAGGTGAAATGAAAATTGACCTCTGCAATTTCACTCTGAAAATGTATCAATTAGCTGTCTTTAAAAAAGAAAATAAAAAGACCTTACCTTCCTTGGCATCCAAGATTCTAAGTCAGAAGAGTGGTAAGGGCCAGACAATGGGGGTTAGGTGATTTGCCAGGGCCATATAGCTAGGAAGAGTCTAAGACTACATTTGGACCCAGCATCTCCTGTCTCTAGGTCTGGCTCTCATCCACTGTTACCTAGCTGCCCCAAACAATTAGCTTTCCCAAACTGGTATGAGCTAGCTCCAGTATGCCCTAATGCCTCTTCCTTCCAGGGATAAATTTTATAATTACATATTGTGTTTTCAACTAGAAACATTAAATGGAGTTAAATGTATAAAATATATCCCAAGATACAAAATAACAGTATAACAATAGGCAATAATTGCCAGAAGTATTCAAAGAAAAGGTGTTCACTTTGGGCTGGAATGGTCAGGAAAGGTTTTTCAATGGTGATAGAGTTTAAACTGTGTCTTTATTGATGATTAGGATTAGAGCTGTTGGGGTTAAAAGTCAGTAACTATTGCTACAGGTCAGTCATGAGGTGCTAAGAGCTTGATCTAGATCAGAGGCAATGGGAATGTAAGGACAAGGATGGAGAGAAATAAGTGTGAGGGAAAAAATTAAATTAGTAGGATTTGGTGACTAACTGAATATTGTAGGTGAGGTAGAGGAACATTGAGGTTGGAAGAATGAAGTTCAGGTCATGTCAGAATCAAGCAAAGGTCATAGTAGAAAATGAGAGTGTTTGAGGTATCTAAGTAATGGAAGAATAGAGGAGCTTTGAGGCTTCCCTAATACTATATCATGTTTTTGTTTGGTTATTTCATTTATGTGTAAACATGATCTTCCCAACTAAAACATAGCATCTTAAGAACAAGAGAACTTCCCTAGGGGAAATTGAGTCAAAGAGTTGTGGTTTGCCCTCCAAACCACTGAGTTAGTAAACACATGAATCAAGTATTCTTGGTAAAGATACGAGTGGTTTGCCATTACCTTCTCCAATTCATTTTACAGATGGGGACACTGAGGCATCTGGATTAAGTGACTTGCCCAGGGTCATACAGATTACATCTAAAGATGTATTTGAACTCTGTAAGATAAGACTTCCTGACTCCAGGCATGGCACTCTATCTACTGTACCACTTACCTGCCCATCCTTTATTTAAGACACATCTAAAAAGCTTTTTAAAGTAAATCAACACTAAAAAAGACCCTGACATCTACTTAGGTAAGATAGATGCAAAGTAACTACATATAAAGTGTCTTTTAAAATGAAAACATTAATATTTAAAGAATTCATCAGCTGGCTAGAAAAGATCACAGCATCCTTGACACACCAGGATAGCTAAGTTGTCTGGTTTAGCCTGTGATCTCTCTTGACATTTAAACATGCCAATCAACTGAGACACTGCAGGTTATGTGTCTACAACCAAGCACAAGAAAGACAGCTATAAACTCCTTTGTGGATACTAGATTCTGTATCAGTAGTCATATGTATTATTCATCACTTACTATATACCCACACCAAGACACAGTATGTTTTAGAAAATATTGAGAGATATGCAAAGTTGTCATTTCTATCATAAACAAATATGTTGAGCTTATATATTATATCAGGCTTTACAAAGTAATTTCATGTGAATTGGCTCCTTTGAACCTTCAGCATCCCTGGGGGAAAAACAGGACAGGCATTATTATCCCCATTTTACAGATACTACTAATAATAATTGGTGGTGATGTTTATACATGGCTTCAAGGTATGCCAAGCACTTTCCATACATTATTTCATTTGCTCATGACCACAACTCTCTAAGGTTTTTCTCATCTCTAAAATGGGGATAATACCTGTAGTACTTACCTCATCATTATATTCTCCCGGGGAGGTAAGTACTACAGGTATTATTATCCCCATTTTACAGATGAGGAAACTGAGGCGCTGAGATTTTAAGTGACTTGCCCATGGTCACACAGCTAGGAAGTGTCAGAGGTGGGATTCAAACCCAGGTCTCTCCTGACTCCGAGTCCAGCACTCTATCCACTACACCACGCTGCCTCTCAGGAAGCTTAGGCAGACAGTGGTGAACTGACTTGCCCAAAATCACATCCTGCGTTATTACCAGTACTGGTGCTAGAACCCTGGTCTCCAGCTTTATATACAGTCTATTGCTCTTTTCACTATACCCCAAAGAGAAACTCTTTGACATTGTTTAAGTAATTAAACACTGAGGGTTTCTTTAACTTGCAGGGTTTTAGCCATTATGACTGATGACAGACTGGTTAATAATAGCTCTATATTTTAAAAATCAAATTTCAAACCGTTTAAGTAGGAAAGAAACATTATGAAAAGAATCAGTTCAGAAATATAACCAGTTAAGTGCTTACTTTTCTATATGATTTTATCATAGAGAAATGCTGGCTAAAAGGTTTCCGGTGAATTATTAGCCTTGATAAACATGCAAAGAGATCATATATTAAACTTTAGAATAAATGGGAAAATAAAGTCTATTATTTTAAAAAATATTTCATTAGAAAGCATTCATAACTAAATAATTTATAGATATATTAAGTATAGGAGCCTGGTTTTCTATATTTATAACCATTTTTCATAAACAAATTTAGACTACTCACCACATTAACAGACTATTCATTTTAAAATGCTCCTAATTCCAGGAAATAATTTGTATGATTTAAATGTCACTGAAATTTTCTTAACATTTATATTGTATACAACTTCTCTGATATTACTACATATCGTTTTAGAGATAAATAGTGGCACCTCTTGCCAAAAATCTTGCTAGTACATGGCAAATGAAAGTCAGATTTTTCCTAACTGTCAGCTATATTAAATCTAATAAAAATGAAAAAATACAGCATTCATCTTTCTCTAAACTGCTTAAATCTTCTACAGAATTCTATCATTTTGAGGCAAACAACGTATAAGTCAGATTTCTAATTAGTTACAAATCTGATCATTGTAAAGGTTTCAATATGGCAGAGCGCAATATTTCACACAACTATAAATAGAGATGTTATGCAGATAGCAGCATGACATTGAAATATTCTCCACTAGCACCATCTCAAACTCTAAAATTCGAAATGGTTTACTGTGTTTATTCCTTACTCAGATTTTAATTCTGAGCACAGTTCAGATGCAGCACCTTTTAATCAGGGTAATAAACTATGATGTCTTACATACTGTGTAATGTTTACTGTTAAACCTACAATCTGGTCAAACACAAAATTATCTTGTCATACCCTGGGAAAATTATACCCCCATCCCTAATACACACACAGAATCCTTCTTAATGGAACTCTACTTAGAAGTTAAAATGATATGCTTGTTTTCCTGTTTATCTGGGGAAAGGAAGGGTGTCTTTTCCAGATGGCCAAAAAACCCCAAAACAAACAAACAAAAAAAAAAAACCAAAGTAGTCAGGCCACCTCATGACCTAGCTAAGGTACAGACCTTGAGCAGAGAACTGTGAATAAATATGCCAAGGTGTTTGAAATTTTCAACTGGGCCCCAATACTTTCACAGAACAAGAAAAGAACCAAAATGCTGCCCTTATCTTTTACCCCAAACCATAAGTTATTAAAAAAAATACACCCTCCCCATAATAACCCAAACTGCCAGGCAAATATCAGTTTTTCTCCACTGCCTTCCTGCAATAACAGAAGTATAATCCCCCAAAGAGGCAGCTAGTGAAGGACAGAGAGGGGCTACATAGAGGATTGGGGGGGTGTTAGAGTGGTTTAACGGTACCCACATTTCAATTTCCTTCACCACGTGTATTATTACTCCACCGGGGTAGGTGAAGGAGTATCTCTCCTATCATCCATCCCCTAGGGAGATGCTGGGCCCCGGCCCCTCCCCTTGCACTCCCCCCAATTCCTCCCCGACATCCCCCTTTCTTCCTGGGTTCTTTGCAGGCTCTGATTGCTCTTCATCTCCAAAGAAGCAGGTGCTGGTGCTGGCGAGGAAGGCGCGGGATGCAGAGATGCCCAGCGCCGCAATGTAACCAATAGTTCCTTGCTGCAGAGAGAGAAGCCCGGGATGGAGAGGGGGAGGGGTAGACGGAGGAGATGTTAGGGAAAACGGGGCGTTGGGGGGGGTGGGGTAGGAAGAGTTCTTGTGATACCTTTTATCCAGGCAGGCGATCCACTCAGCGGAGGAGGAAGAATGGGCAGCGTGCGCAGCGACCATGTTGGGCTGTCAGAGGGAGTCAGGCAGCCACCTCCCTTGTGTCTCCTTTCCTTTCCCTCTCCAGCTGGCTTTTCTCTCTACCCTCTGCACCACCACCACCACCACCTCCTTCCTTTCGCTCAGAGAGCAGCAAGCAGTAGGTTCCTCTACATCCCCCTCCCTTCCTACTCCCCCCCCACACACCCAGTTCCTCCCTCTCTGCTTGGTTCCTGCGGCCTTCAGGGAGAGGAGGGGGAGATAGCCGGATGGGGGCTGGCGGAGCGGGAGCAGCTCAGTGGTCTGATTTCGAAACCCCCGCCCTGCCTCCCTGGACTCCCCGGACTGGGGCTGAGCAGCTGTGGGAGGTGGCGGCTGCAGAGCAGAGCACACCGCACTGCGGGTCCCAGGTGTATCTCCTCGCCTGGAGAAGGCAGGGAGTGAGGAGCTCCGCCGTCCCCCCGGGGTAGGTGGCAGCTTCTGTGCGACAGGTGGCTGGGGCCAGGGGAGACGGCTCACTCCCTAGCTCGCTCGCTCTTCTCCCACCTGGCTCTCACTGGCGCCAGCCCGGCCAGCAGCTCGGTTCATTGGTTTGAGGGGGATGTGGGAGGGGAGGCGAGGGAGGCGGGGGGAGAGAGAGATGTGTTGTCAGTGTCATTATTTTTCATACGGCATCTGCCACTAAAATGGCTGCTGCCTCTGTGTTTCCTTAGAAACCGATTAGTCTTCCTCAGCAGCTGTCAAAACTTGCTGGCGTTTCCTCCTCACCTTTCTTTCATTTCTCTCCTTTAGAAAAGATGGAGAAAAGAGGGGAGGGGACAGGGAAGAGTCTCCACTAGAACAGCTCCAATGGCAACAAGTTCCCAGTCAGCTGGGTCCTGGAAAGACACCAATTAGAGGGCATGGGGGAGAAATGGGGTGAATTGCTTGGTATTTTAGGTACAGATCAAGGCCTAATCCCCAAGTTAAAGCCTGGGAGAATGGTCATTGAAACTGGAGGAAGAGGGGGGAAATGGATTTTGCTGTCTCATTTGACTGGGGCAAACCTTGAATTCAGATGAAGAAGTACAAAGTTCTATTGGAGAAGTAAAAAGGAGGACTATAATCAGAACCAAGGTGTGGGTACTTCTGTTAAAAAAAAAAAAAACTGCTCTGAAGATAACTGTACCTGTCTACCCACTTCCAGCTCCTACTCCCTTATCTGTAAACCAAACCAAAAAGCTAACTAATAATCTAGTGGACTGTGTCATGAAGGCTTGTTCATTTTAGCAGCCCCCATGTAGAAATTATCTAGTCAGGTGGGGGGGGGAACCCCTTCTCTGACTTGTTCAGGAAATCCAAAACTGAGTAAATCATTTAGTTATCATTATAGCTCTAAGAATGAGTCGCTCAAATAACAGTATAGCAACTAGTTGGCTCAGTGGATTGAGAGCCAGGTCTAGAGACAGGAGATCCTGGGTTCAAATATGACCCCAGACACTTCCTAAGCTTAACCTATGTTTTCTAACCCTTATATGCTCTTCTGCCTTGGAACTAACAGATAATATTGATTCTAAAATAGAAGTTAAGAGATTAAAAAAATAGTTTGGGAACAGGAATCACAGCCACTGTCTCTCTTCTCTTGAGGAAACAAAGAGAGGATGCACTTGGAATGTTTTTACTCCCTCAAAATTAGTGGAATATTAAAGCACTCCAAAGAATATTGTTTGTCCTCAAGCCACCATGTCTCAGGACATGATTACAAGACTACCAAGTGGACTTCCCTATTCATAATTTAGCCCTTTAACTCCTGTTGAAAATTTTCTGTTAAATTCTCTAAGTTTTTCAAGATAATAATAGAGACCACTGATGACATTATGGCCTAGAAATTATTGTGCCAAAATATTTGCATTGGTCACTTTTTTTTATATAACATGTATAAGGAGAAAATTGACTCATATCATATTTCACAAAGCCTGGTTTATCTAGTATTCTGAAGGTTTGTGAAAAATACAGAGAAGACTACCAAATGCCTGCCCAGGATGCCTTCCACAAAAGATATGGTGTTAATGAAAGTCACAAGAAGAATAGCCTTCTCTTTAATTATAAATATAATTTGTATCAGTATTACCTCTCATCATCTATATAAAAAAGGAGTACTTTCAGCCTGAGGTAAAATAAGGGGTGGGAAAGCAGAAGGTTTTGTGAATGTGAGAGTTTGTGTGTGCACACACATGTGTGCGAATGCACATCCTTATTTGGACATGAGAACAGCATACATCCAACTTACTGAAAATTAGGATAATCATATACACTGTTAGTTTTATTAGTTTTGCTGGTTCACTCTACTTAGGGTTTTAATAATTAAGTATTTATCCTCCCCCAATTACTACTGAAATAATAAAGTCAAAACACCATATTCATAGACTCTCAGAGTTGGTATCAATATCAGAAGCCATCTAGTCCATCTCATACATGAACAAGAATCTCTTCTTAATGCCAAGGCAATCTGCCCTTTGTTTGAACACTTCCTATATAGGAAACCCACTCTCAATGATGGTAATCTATTAGATTTTCATTTAGCTAGAAACATTAAGAAATGTTTCTTTGCTATCAACCGTAAATCTACCTCTTTGTTACTTCCCCTCACTCTTGCTCTTAATTCAGCCCTCTGGAATTAGAGTCTAATGCCTTTTCATATGACAAATGGAAATATATGAAGATAGGTATCATATTTAAGTCTTCTCTTTCAATAAACATACTCAGTTTATTAAATGGCTCTGCACATGGCCTGAAGGAACTTCCTGGCACCATTCAGGCTGCCCTTCTCTGGATGTTCTCTAACTTAAGTCAAACAAGTAATTTGTAGCAGGCTTCAGAAAAAAATATGGAACACCAGATTGATCTTGCAGGATCTGGACACTTTCACTTAATAAATAGATTTGAGTCATGAGTGATAATGAAGGTTTCTTCCTAAATGTGGTAATAATGACTGAACATAATACTATAGATATGGTCAAACCATGATTTGTGGAACAAACCTCTTCTAGTCTTGGATGATTTCCATCCATACAGTCTAAGTTCACATTTGATTTTTTTTGGTGGGGGGTGAGGAGGGAGGGAGGAGGATTTATCTGTCATATAATATTGTTGACTCATCTTCTACTAGCAATTCACCAAAGTTCCTAGCTATTTTTACAGATAAATTACTTCCTAGCCTTATCCCATCCATTTTCTCTTTATCAAGTTTATTTAAGAAATCACATAATGATTTCAATAATCCCACACTACTCTTTGCTCCCCAAAAATATTTTAACATCAATATTTTCCCCATAATGCTCATGAATTCAAATCATGGAGCACCATAATTTCAAAAGAAAAACTGCATCAGACCCAAAAGCCAATGGAGATATACAACATAGGTATTAAGAAGATTGCATGATGATTTGTGCACACTTGTGAGAGAAATAAGATTATTGGTATAGAGATAGTAGGGACCTTAGAAGTCATTGATTCCAAATTTTTTATTTTACAGATGAGGAAACTGAAGCCCAGAGAGTTTGATGAGCTTCTCAATGTCAGAAAGACAGTAGTAAATAGCAGAATCACATTCCTGGTCCTCTGACTCCAAAACTGGAATTTTGATCTATTAAACAAATGAGTTTATATGAATATATAAAGTTAGTCTTACAATGGACATTGGAACATAGAATATTATAGCTGAGAAAGGTCTTAAAACATTAGCAAAATCTGTTAAAGTTAGAAGAATCTAGGAACAGAGGAAATCCAAACCAAAACAGCCTGGAGACCATTTAATTCAATCCCTTCATCCCACAGAGAGAGAAATTAAGGCTCAAATCAGGGAAGTGTTATGGCCAAAGTCACAAAAGTAGTGAATAGAACCAAGACAAAAACCATCTCTCCTAATTCCCAGTCCTTCACTTTTTCTAACTAACCAATCTGTCTCAACTCAGATGTGAATGAAATCAATTATTCAGTGAGTATTAAATTCAGTGAGTAGTAAATAAGCATTTCCTCATGAAGAGGTATTACTTTCTGGGTTTAGAGTTATTCATGCCAGGTACTAGGGATACAATGGCAAAAATAATAAATTCCTTGACCACAAGGACCTTCTTACATACTATTAAAGGAGACAATGTAGACATAAATTAGTACAAAATAAGTACTAAGCAATTTAGAGAAAAAGAATCAAGAAAGACCTCATGTAGAAGACAGTGTTTGGACTGAACATTGATTGAACTAGACTTGGTAGGAGTAAATTCTGAGCACAAAGAACAAAGACATTAAGCTAAAATAACAACAAAAACTAAAATGAACCCCTCCCCCTGCTAACAAGCAGTTTTCTAGAGTCCTTCAGTGGCTTACTTCAAAGAGGCATCTAATGGCTGAATTATAGACTCTCAGGCAGAAACATTTGTGGCTAGAGACACCTTTTAGCTTGTATTAGGCAGGTGGAAAAACTGGAATTATAAATCGTAGACTTAGAAACAGTAGGAAATTTAGAGACCATCTGGCCCAACTGCTTCATTTTATAGTTAAGGAAGCTGAGACCCAGAAAGGTTAAGTGACTAACCCAAGATCGTACAAGTTAAAAAAAAAAAAGAATAGCTAAGATGGTATGAATCTCAATTATCTAAGCCATAACATGTTTCCTAGAATCCACCCCTGGTCAACCAACAGATATTTGCATTACAATAGAGAAAAAGGGTAGCTAGGATGGATGGCAATGGATAGAATGCCAGGACTGAAGTCTGAAAGCCTCATCTTCATGGATTTGTATCTGGTTTCAGACACTTACTAGCTATATGACTCTGGGCAAGTCATTTAACCCTCAGTTTCCTTATCTGCAAGATAATCTGATGAATAAAATGGCAAATTACTCAATCTTTGCCAACACAACCCCAAATGAGGTTATTAAGAGTTGGATGTGACTGAAACAACTGCACAACAACAATAGGGAAGGGTAGTATAGTAGAAAGAGGACTTGACATGGAATTAGAAGACCTGAGTTCTATCCACTAATATCTTAGGAATTCAAGTCACCCTTCTCCTTCCCCCAATCAAACCCCATTCTTCTGTTATTAAAATGCAGATGATATTACTAGGTAATACTGTGGATAGAAAGTATTGGGTTTGTAGTTCAAATCCGGCCTCAGAAACTGGCTATATGACCAGGACAAGTAAGTCACTTAACCTCACTTCAACTAAAAAATGAGAGGAATAATAGCACCAGGAGTGTTGTGTGGCCCAAATAAGCTAATATTTATTAAAGCACTTTGCAAACCTTAATACATAAATATTTGCGAGACTTCCGGTCAAGATGGCAGCTTAGAGAAAGCTAAAGTTCAGATCTCCGGAAACCCTTCCCTACCGATCTCAAACTATATGCTCCTAGGGCACCAAAATTCAAAACGATCAACAGCATAGACCCTGGGAATCCTCCTCCTGAACCTGGACCTGGATCAAAAGGTACAGCCCCCCTCAAAAGCCAGAACCCGAGAACACTCAGACCTAAGGGGTAGGAGCACAGAGTCCAAGGCTCAGGGAAGCCGCGGCTCCTCCCCCTTCAGAGAGCAGGGTCTTTTGA
Organism: Monodelphis domestica; assembly: GCF_027887165.1. NCBI lineage: Eukaryota > Metazoa > Chordata > Mammalia > Didelphimorphia > Didelphidae > Monodelphis > Monodelphis domestica. The sequence goes on along the minus strand of NC_077230.1, from coordinate 183,753,782 downwards.
AACAACAACAACCCTCAGGTTCGGCAAGACAGCCTCATGGCCAGCTATTCTGAAGGCAACTTCTGGAAAGCAACCCGACCCAGTCAAAGGGGCACCCAAACAGCAGGGAAACAGAGAGAGCCGGGGGCGAATGTAACCCCTTGGCCGGATCCTTCCATTCCAGTTCCAGTGAAAGTCACTGCCTTAAGGCATACTCAGTTCAACTCAGGGAAAGCTCATAGAACGGACAATCTTCCGAAGACTAAAGCCTCTGAACACCAGACAGAGATAAGAAAAGCTAATCCTCCACCTTCAGAGATGGCAAACTCCACAGAAGCACAAAAGCCCCCAAATCCCAAGAAAAATAAGAAGAAAGAGGCGACTTTGGACACATTCTATGGAGCCAAAATACAAAATACAGAGGAGATAGAAGACGATACACAAGAAAATGCTCCGAAACCTTCCAAAGGAAATGGAAACTCTCCACAAACCCATGAAGAATTTGAATCAGAAATGACCAAAAAGATGGAAGCCTTCTGGGAGGAAAAGTTGGAAATAATGCAAAAGAAATTCACGCATCTACAAAACCGGTGTGACCAAACTGAAAAGGAAAACCAGGCTTTAAAGGCCAGAATCAAGCTACTGGAAGACAACGATCGTGTAAAAGAGCAAGAATTAATAAAGCAAAGCCAAAATACCAGGACATTAGAAGAGAACATAAAATATCTCACCGACAAGGTGACAGATCTGGAAAATAGAGGGAGAAGAGATAATTTAAGAATAATTGGACTTCCAGAAAAGCCAGAAATAAACACCAAACTTGACATCGTGATACAAGATATAATCAAAGAAAATTGCCCAGAGATTCTAGAACAAGGGGGTAATACAGCCATTGACAGAGCTCACAGAATACCTTCTACACTAAACCCCCAAAAGACAACTCCCAGAAATGTAATTGCCAAATTCCAAAGCTCTCAAACAAAAGAAAAAATCCTACAGGAAGCCAGAAAAAGACAATTTAGATATAAAGGAATGCCAATCAGGGTCACACAAGACCTTGCAAGTTCTACTCTGAATGATTGTAAGGCATGGAACATGATCTTCAGAAAGGCAAGAGAGCTGGATCTCCAACCAAGAATCAGCTACCCAGCAAAACTGACTATATACTTCCAAGGGAAAGTATGGGCATTCAACAAAATAGAAGACTTCCAACTTTTTGCAAAGAAAAGACCAGAGTTCTGTGGAAAGTTTGATACCGAAAAATAAAGACCAAGGAATACCTGAAAAGGTAAATATTAAGGAAAGGGGAAAGGAGAAAAAATGTTATCTTCTTCTTTTATTCAAACTCTCTTTTATAAGGACTGCATTTCTATCAATCTATGTATACTAACATGTGGGGGAAATGTAATGTATAAATAGGGGGTAAAGAAAGACCAAATAGAATAATCTTTCTCACACAAAGATTCACATGGGAAGGGGAGGGGAAGAAAACTCCTATAAGAAGGAGGGGTAGAGAGGGTTTTTTACTTAAACCTTAATATCAGGGAAATCAACTCTGAGAGGGAAAAACATCCAGATCCATTGGGATCTTGAATTCTATCTTACCCAACAAGGGTAGGGAGAAGGGAAAACCAAGGGGGGGAGGAGGAGAGGGAAAACAAAAAGGGAGGGAAAGAGAGGGGGAGGGGGAGGGAAAAAAGGAGGGACTAAAAAGGGAAACATCAAGGGAGGGGACAAGGGGGACTGATTCAAAGTAAATCACTGGACTAAAAGGTAGAGCCGAAGAATAAAAGGTTAGAATTAGGGAAGGCTATCAAAATGCCAGGGAGTCCACAAATGACAATCATAACTTTGAACATGAATGGGATGAACTCACCCCAAAAATGTAGACGAATAGCAGAATGGATTAGAATCCAAAACCCTACCATATGTTGTCTTCAAGAAACACACATGAGGTGGGTTGACACCCACAAGGTCAGAATTAAAGGATGGAGTAAGACCTTCTGGGCCTCAACTGACAGAAAGAAGGCAGGAGTGGTAATCATGATATCTGATAAAGCCAAAGCAAAAATAGACCTGATCAAAAGGGACAGCGAAGGTAAATATATTTTGTTAAAAGGGAGTATAGACAATGAGGAAATATCATTAATCAACATGTGTGCACCAAATAATATAGCACCCAAATTTCTAATGGAGAAACTAGGAGAATTGAAGGAAGAAATAGACAGCAAAACCATATTAGTGGGAGACTTAAACCAACCATTATCAAATTTAGATAAATCAAATCAAAAAATAAATAAGAAAGAGGTAAAAGAAGTGAATGAAATCTTAGAAAAATTAGAATTAATAGACATATGGAGAAAAATAAATAGGGATAAAAAGGAATACACCTTCTTCTCAACACCACATGGCACATTCACAAAAATTGACCATACATTAGGTCACAGAAACATAGCACACAAATGCAGAAAAGCAGAAATAATGAATGCAGCCTTCTCAGATCACAAGGCAATAAAAATAATTATTAGTAATGGTACATGGAGAGCCAAATCAAAAACCAATTGGAAATTAAACATTATGATACTCCAAAATAATTTAGTTAAAGAAGAAATCATAGAAACAATTAATAATTTCATCTAGGAAAATGACAATGGCGAGACATCCTTTCAAACCTTATGGGATGCAGCCAAAGCAGTACTTAGAGGAAAATTCATATCCCTGAATGCTTATATTAACAAACTAGGGAGAGCAGAGATCAATCAATTGGAAATGCAAATGAAAAAACTCAAAATTGATCAAATTAAAACCCCCCAGCAGAAAACCAAACTAGAAATCCTAAAAATTAAGGGAGAAATTAATAAAATCGAAAGTGATAGAACTATTGATTTAATAAATAAGACAAGAAGCTGGTACTTTGAAAAAGCAAACAAAATAGACAAAGTACTGGTCAATCTAATTAAAAAAAGGAAGGAAGAAAAGCAAATTAACAGCATCAAAGATGAAAAGGGGGACAGCACCTCTGATGAAGAAGAAATTAAGGCAATCATTAAAAATTACTTTGCCCAATTATATGGCAATAAATACACCAATTTAGGTGACATGGATGAATATATACAAAAATACAAACTGCCTAGACTAACAGAAGAAGAAATAGAATTCTTAAATAATCCCATATCAGAAAATGAAATCCAACAAGCCATCAAAGAACTCCCTAAGAAAAAATCCCCAGGGCCTGATGGATTCACCAGTGAATTCTATCAAACATTCAGAGAACAGTTATCCCAATACTATACAAACTGTTTGACATAATAAGCAAAGAGGGAGTTCTACCAAACTCCTTTTACGACACAAACATGGTACTGATTCCAAAACCAGGCAGGTCAAAAACAGAGAAAGAAAACTATAGACCAATCTCCCTAGTGAATATAGATGCAAAAATCTTAAATAGGATACTAGCAAAAAGACTCCAGCAAGTGATCAGAAGGATCATCCACCATGATCAAGTAGGATTTATACCAGGGATGCAGGGTTGGTTCAATATTAAGAAAACCATCCACATAATTGACCACATCAACAAGCAAACCAACAAGAACCACATGATTATCTCAATAGAAGCAGAAAAAGCATTTGATAAAATACAACACCCATTCCTTTTAAAAACACTAGAAAGCATAGGAATAGAAGGGTCATTCCTAAAAATAATAAACAGTATATATCTAAAACCATAAACTAATATCATCTGCAATGGGGATAAACTAAATCCATTCCAATTAAGATCAGGAGTGAAACAAGGATGCCCATTATCACCTCTACTATTTGACATTGTACTAGAAACACTAGCAGTAGCAATTAGAGAAGAAAAAGAAATTGAAGGCATCAAAATAGGCAAGGAGGAGACCAAGTTATCACTCTTTGCAGATGACATGATGGTCTACTTAAAGAATCCTAGAGATTCAACCAAAAAGCTAATTGAAATAATCAACAACTTTAGCAAAGTTGCAGGATACAAAATAAACCCACATAAATCATCAGCTTTTCTATATATCTCCAACACAGCTCAGCAGCAAAAACTAGAAAGAGAAATTTCATTCAAAATCACCTTAGACAAAATACCATTATAATAAAAATGACCATCCTACCCAAACTTATTTATCTATTTAGTGCCATACCCATTGAACTACCAAAATACTTCTTCACTGATTTAGAAAAAACCATAACAAAATTCATTTGGAACAACAAAAGATCAAGGATATCCAGGGAAATAATGAAAAAAAAAACACATATGATGGGGGCCTTGCAGTCCCTGACCTTAAACTATATTACAAAGCAGCAGTCATCAAAACAATTTGGTACTGGCTAAGAAACAGAAAGGAAGATCAGTGGAATAGACTGGGGAAAATCGACCTCAGCAAGACAGTATACGATAAACCCAAAGATCCCAGCTTTTGGAACAAAAATCCACTATTCGATAAAAACTGCTGGGAAAATTGGAAGACAGTGTGGGAGAGACTAGGAATAGATCAACACCTCACACCCTACACCAAGATAAATTCAAAATGGGTGAGTGACTTAAACATAAAGAAGGAAACCATAAGTAAATTGCGTAAATACAGAATAGTATACATGTCAGACCTTTGGGATGGGATAGACTTTAAAACCAATCAAGACATAGAAAGAATCACAAAATGTAAAATAAATAATTTTGACTACATCAAATTAAAAAGCTTTTGCACAAACAAAACCAATGTAACTAAAATCAGAAGGGAAACAACAAACTGGGAAAAAATCTTCATAGAAACCTCTGACAAAGGTTTAATTACTCAAATTTATAAAGAGCTAAATCAACTGTACAAAAAATCAAGCCATTCTCCAATTGATAAATGGGCAAGGGACATGGATAGGCAGTTCTCAGATAAAGAAATCAAAACTATTAACAAGCACATGAAGAAGTGTTCTACATCTCTTATAATCAGAGAGATGCAAATCAAAACAACTCTGAGGTATCACCTCACACCTAGCAGATTGGCTAACATAACAGCAAAGGAAAGTAATGAATGCTGGAGGGGATGTGGCAAAGTAGGGACATTAATTCATTGCTGGTGGAGTTGTGAACTGATCCAACCATTCTGGAGGGCAATTTGGAACTATGCCCAAAGGGCAACAAAAGAATATCTACCCTTTGATCCAGCCATAGCACTGCTGGGTCTGTACCCCAAAGAGATAATGGACAAAAAGACTTATACAAAAATATTCATAGCTGTGCTCTTTGTGGTGGCCAAAAACTGGAAAACGAGGGGATGCCCATCAATTGGGGAATGGCTGAGCAAATTGTGGTATATGTTGGTGATGGAATACTATTGTGCTAAAAGGAATAATAAAGTCAGGAGCTCCATGGAGACTGGAACAACCTCCAGGAAGTGATGCAGAGTGAGAGGAGCAGAACCAGGAGAACATTGTACACAGAGACTAATGCACTGTAGTATAATCGAACGTAATGGACTTCTCCATTAGTGGTGGTGTAATGTCCCTGAACAATTTGCAGGGATCTAGGAGAAAAAAAAACACTATTCATAAGCAAAGGATAAACTATGGGAGTGGAAACACCGAGGAAAAGCAACTGCCTGAATACAGCGGTTGAGGGGACATGACAGAGGAGAGACTCTAAATGAACACTCTAATGCAAATATTATCAACATAGCAATGGGTTCAAATCAAGAAAACATGTAATGCCCAGTGGATTTACGTGTCGGCTATGGGGGAGGGGAGGGAGGAAAAGAAAATGATCTCTGTCTTTAATGAATAATGCTTGGAAATGATCAAATAAAATATTAAAAAATACATAAATATTTGCTAACATAAACTATACAAATATTAATGTTAATATACAAATGCTGGTTATTAAAATGATGAGGATTACTCCTGATGTCAGAGGGTCACCAAGAGGAAAGTACTCTGGAAGCTAAAAAATATTATATAAGTACAAACTATTATCATTATTGATCTCAATTTTCTAACCTTTTTTTTTTTTGGAAATTAAATACTTCAGTTGGTGTGGTAATCTAGTGGGAGAAACATTTGTGGCTAGAGCCACCATTCAGCTTTTATTAGGCAGGTGGCAAAACTAGATAGAAAATATCCTCAAACAATTCAGCATTCTGATATCATTCTTTTATATTTAATGTCTTATGGAATGTTTCAAAAGTCAATAAATAATTTTTAAGTAATAAAATTATTGGGATATAAACTCATTGAGTCTTTGGGATCATTAAAAGCATTCTCAATTCAATTCCAGGAACAGCCAAGATGACAGTAATGATAGGCACCTCATACTGTTCCCACATGATTTGGATTTTTTTCTGTAAGATCTCTATACAGAGTGTCCCAAAAAATCCTAGTGCAGTTTCTAGCTTGCTTGAAGCTGTGCTAAGATTTTTGGGATACCCTATATTTTCAAAGTTTTTCCTTCCAGAGAAAATTTTACAAGTCAAGTGGAGTCGAGATAATCAAGTGAGAAGAAGCAGTTTTACCTAACTTGCCTAATGTCCTTCTGCCTCAACAAGGTAGAAAATACATTAATCCAAATTCTGATCAGGAAAGCCAAGAAAAAGTTGTTGTGAGTCATTTTCCCAGTCAAAGGTGGCATAGGGAGACTGATAAAAAGGTATATGAACACTGGACTTGGAGTCTGTCAAGGAGCAAAGTTTGAGTAGTATTACCAGGAGGGATTATCCCAGTGCTCAGGGACAGAAACAGGGTCAAGACAATATAGTATGGTAGGAAAAGATCCCCAGGAATCTCCGAACTTGCTCTGAGAATAGGAAGAGGTGCCATCTGGTAGCTCTGTCACCCATTATCCAGTTCCAGGTTCAGGTTTGAAAGGACATATAGAGAACACAGGCCCTAGCTGCATACTGAGCAACAAACTTAATTCTGGAAAATGTATCTGTGAGACTCTAAGTCAACAAACAGAACTGCAACTCAGTTCTAGTCTTTATCCTAGTGCATAAATAGAATAACCAGGGCAGAAATCTGAGACCAAAGGGGACACAGTAGTTCAGTCAGTCTGAACTTGCAGATCACCCAACAGGCCAACAGTGACTGACTCCATCAATTCTCAACCACATTAAAGTCAACAAATCAAAAAAGGCACTCATGCCAAGAAGGCAATGAACACACCTCTCCCCAGATTACACACAATTTTGGGAGAACTGAAAATGTGAAGGTCCCTGAAATGAGCTTTAAATGCAGAAGTGATGTAAAAGGATAGAAATTCAGGCAAGATCCCTCTTCCCCATAGAATTGGTAAGAGACTGGCACTAACATAAAATTCAAATTCAAGAAAAGGTTGGAAGAATGAAAAAAAAATAACCTACCACCCCACCAGAAAGAGTTACTATAGTGAGAAGGGAATTGAAGACACAAAAAAGAAGACACAAGCAAAGCATCAAAGAAAAATGCAGATTAGATAGAAACTCAACTAGAAGAGTTTAAAAAAGTTAAAAAGAGCAAGAAAGATTTTAAAACTCAAATGAAATCTTTCTTTGGAAGAAAGATATACAAAGAGAATTAGCTTCTCTGATAAAAGAGATACAAATTCTTTCTGAAGAAAAGAACTATTTGAAAAATGAGAATTGACCAAATGGAAGCTAAAGACTTCATGAAATATCAAGAAATAAAAAATAAGGGGGAAAGGCTGAAAAAATATAATAAAATGTTAAATCTCATAGAAAAAAATTGATCTAGAAAATAGGTCAAGGAGATACAATTTAATGATCATTGACTATCTGAATGAAAGACACGAACAAAAAAGAGTCTAGGTAGCATATTTTTAAAAATCATAAAAGAAAACTACCCAGATATCTTAGAAACAGAAGTCAAAGTAGAAATTGAAAGAATGTATTGGTCACCTCCTAAAAAAAACTGAAATAAAAACTCCCAGGAAATTTATATATATGGAGAGAGAGAGAGAGAGAGAGAGAGAGAGAGAGAGAGAGAGAGAGAGAGAGAGAGAGAGAGAGAGAGAGAGAGAGAGAGAGAGAGAGAGAGAGAATATAGATCTCTCAACTTAAGGGAAAACATACTTCAAGCAATTAAAAATAAAGAATTCAAATGCTATGGTGCCACAGTTATGATCACACAAAATTTAGTAACCACTATTAGAAAGGAATAGATAGCTCAGAATATATTCCAGAAAGCAAATGATCCTTACAATCAAGAATAACTTACCCAGCAAAACTGAATATCATCTTACTGGGACTGTGGAAGGGTTGGGGTGGGAGGAGAGAGGAAATAGACTTTTAATGAAATAGAGTACCTCTAAATATTCCTGATGAAATGATCAAAGCCGCATTAAAAATTTGGCATACAAACACAGGACACTTGAAGCATAAAACAGTAAGCATGAGTAAAAAATTATGAGACTAAATGAGGTTAAACTATTAACATTTTTATATAAGGAAATTATAATGTAACTGCTTATAAATTTATCATCACCAGGAGGCCTACATACCGTCTAATTAGTCAGAGACCTCAGTATGATTCTACTATATTTGGATGATCTTAAAAGAAGAATGAGGATGAATGGGAAGAGGAATATATTGGGAGGGGGGAAGGGAGAAGAAAAATGAGAAAAATTATTTTATATAAATAGCAGGTGCAGGGAGTCAAGATGGCAGCATAGATAAGGACAGCAAAAGTTCAGACCTCTGAAGGTGCTTCCTTACCAATTAAAAACTAAATGCTCCTTAGGGGACTGAAAACCAGACCTAACAACAGGACAAAGCCAAGGAACCTTCCTGCTGGACTCAACTTAAAAGGTAAGCACCCCCAAAAGCCTGAATTTGAGAACACTTGGGTTTAAGGAGAAGGGAGAAGGAAGGTCCCAGGGCCCCTCCCCCACCCATAGCACTGAGCCTCCAGCAGTGGCTGGAACCTCTGGGCCAGCCAGGGTGCTGGTATGGAGGGAGTACCTTGTGGGCAAAGTTATGCAAGGCTCAGAGTATAGAACACAGGAGGTGGGAAGCAGTTGAAGAAGCACTGAGTGGGCAGCCTAGTTGAAGCAGCGGAGACACTCCATGTTGCCCCCGCTTCCTGATGTTTTGGCCTCAGGGCATAGCCAGCTCTACCCAAAGGGTGCTAAAAGTCTGTCTGCCCTTTGATCCAGCCAAAGCAGTGCTGGGTTTATATCCCAAAGAGATAAGGAAAAAGACTTGTACAAGAATATCCATAGCTGCGCTCTTTGTGGTGGCAAAAAAATTGGAAAATGAGGGGATGCCCTTCAATTGGGGAGTGGCTGAACAAATTGTGGTCTGTGTTGGTGATGGAATACTATTGTGCTCAAAGGAATAATGAAGTGGAGGAATTCCATGGAGACTGGAACAACCTCCAGGAAGTGATGCAGAGTGAGAGGAACAGAACCAGGAGAACATTGTACACAGAGACTAATACACTGTGGTATAATCGAATGTAATGGACTTCTCCATTACTGGCAATGCAGTGATCCTGAACAATCTGGAGGGATCTATGAGAAAGAACACTATCCACATCCAGAGAAAGAACTGTGGGAGTAGAAAAACAGAAGAAAAACAACTGCTTGATTACATGGGTCTATGGGATATGGCTGGGGATGTAGACTCTAAATGAACATCCTAGTGTAAACATAAACAGCATGGAATAAGTTCTGGACATGGAATAAGATCAAGGACACATGTAATACCCACTGGAATTGCACGTCCTCTATGGGAAGTGTGGAGGGAGGGAAGAGAGGGAAAGACTATGATTCTTCTAACCAAGGAATAATGTTCTAAATTGACTAAAAAAAAAATATATATATATATATATATATATATATATATATATATATATATATATATATATATAAATAGCAGGTGCAGGAAGGAATTTATACAATGGGAGAAATAGTTAAGGGAGGAACTGGTGACATGATCCTCACTCTCATCTCAATGGGTTAAATGCAGGAAGAATATGCATACTCACACAGTTAGGTACAGAAATATATCTTACCCAACAAGGAAATCGTAGATAAATGGGTTAAAGAAAAGGGGGGGAGGAAGAAGTAAAGTAGATTGAAGGAGGCAATAGTTAGAAGCAAATTAGATTCTTACTAAAGATATTTGTAATGGTTGTGTTTTTCTTGTCTTTTCAGTGGGTAGAAGATGAGAAGGGAAATAATTTGAAACTAAAAAATATACTTTTTAAAGTTAAAAATAAAATTTTTAGTTCCCCATAGTTTGGAATTATGAGTATTTTGCTTTGGTTGGCAAATTCTATTAAAAAAATTCTTCTTAAAATTTCTATGATCAATCTTATTCATTCAATGCATTCAATGATATTGCTCCAGTTCTAATAGACTTTATTTATGGAGTTTTCTAGGGAATTTTAAGGTCTTTATTTGTAATGTCTTCATTTGTCATTCAATCCATGAAAGATGAACTGTGCCTCTAGTCACTGTGTCTTCTTGTCTTATTCAGTACTTGATAGGGGCTAAATTTTTGAATCTTGCAGTATTGTGCTACAGTTTCTACAGCTTCCTTGCATATTCTATATTCATAACTATGGCCCAGCTTCTTGAGGATAACTCTTCTGTAATTTCTTTTGAAGATTATCTGGTCCTGAATTGTCATCATAAACATGTAAATTCGATAAACAAATTGATATGACTCAGCTGTTTGTTCCGTGTTTGTTTTTCAACATATTGTTGGCTGAATAGATGTGATTGTTGCTCTTGTAGGACCTCCTAATTCCACTCCTGGATCTTAGGCATTTCAGAAGCTTAATCCAGAGATAAGCCACTTTCACTTACATCGAACAAATCCACTGGTAGATTTTGTCAGCCTTTGTTGTTGCTAGGTAAAGTGATGAACACATCCCAAAAATATTTAAGTTTTTAATATAGTTATCATGTGTTTTGAGAACATAAATCAACTTCTGTCCTTTATTATGAGGATATGTTCATCTTTTTAGAGTAACCTTGGGGTAATGGGCTCCTTATTTCTTTAATATTGTTTGGGGATTTTTTTTTTAGAATTTGTTCCAGATTTATTATGGTTCATTTTACATTCCTGAGTGTGTATATTGAGACTGATATTGCATAGGTGCTGCTTGCTTTAGATGTGTTTTTCCCACTAAGCTCTGATTTCAGAAAGGTAGTAAGCCTTTTTACACACACAGTTGCAATTTTCTCCTTGATAGATTTATAATGATGTGTCCTGCCTACAAGAGATCAGGGTATTTTTCAGTATCACCATCATCTTTTAGTTCATTTGGACCTTCTAATTCAAATTGAACACCTTCAGCCTCTCTTTTCTTAACATTCATTAAGAGTCTTACCCAGTGGAGCTTAAAACACATTGCATCTATCTCTTAATCAGGACAATGCAATTGGCTATAAAATTGCCTCAAGTTTCATTTGAAAGCCAGAGAGGCAAAAATTCCTCCACTTTTCTTGTAGATTTTGTCTACTCAGCTCCAATGATGTCTTCATGAGTTCAGGGACAAACTCTGTCTACTTTGGGAAAGAAGAGGATGGGGAGGAAAATTAGTAAAACCATAAATCATTAGGAGATAGTGGAGGGAAGGAAATAAGAGCTATGCAAAAGTTTGTGTCAATATGGCATAAGTGGATTGTATGCTGGAGTTTGAATTAAGAAGATCTGAATTTGAATTCCAGCTCAGACTCTTACTAGCTAGCTGTATGTCAGATAATAATGTAATAATAATAATTTTCCCTTGAGTATGTTCATGTATAGAACAAGTATATTGACCTTAGTTGAAAAGATTTAAACGCCACCTTCTCCATGAAGCCGCTCCTGTTTTTCTCAATAAAGTACTTTGGGGAAAAAAAGAATATTACCTTTATCAAGACCAAATAGATATCATTGCCAAGATATCTCACAAAATGAAGGTCATATGGATTTTTCAGGAGAGCCATATAACCTGATCTTATCCATGTAAATCAAGTGATTAATAAAATGTTTTGTTCTGGTTGCCTCTAACTTAGAAGCCATACTTTGTTCCATTTAGGAGAAACAATAATGCATTTAAGGATAGACTGGATCATCATGTGGTTAAATTGCCTTCCTGAAAGATGCCACATTCTTATCAATTGTTACTGATGTTATTGTGTTAATGGCATGTTTAGATAGAAATTTTCAATGTGGAAATCAAATATTCTAATATTCTCACTATGCTTACCTCTTTTTTTATAGACTTGTAATACATTATATACCAGGGCTATTGGACTAAGGGACAGGGTTTATGAAAATCAATACAGGAAGTATAAATGTTCTGTTACTTTGCCACAGTCTGTTCAATCATTTAGAAATAAATAAGTTGCTCTTTACTTCCTTAGGACTTTCTGTCAACCTCTTTTTTGCACCTAACAAATATGTTGCTTTCTTATGTTTATGATTTTTTTTAGTGATAGAAACATTCAATTAGTTTTACAAATTATATAAACATGTAACTGACTATGTCATTAATATTCAATCTATATCTCATCTTCTCTTTGCATCTTTTATCTCATCTTTTGAATATATATATATATGATGACTTCTGTTAAAAAATAAAAAGTGAAAATAGGCATATATGAAAAGAAGCTGGTGAAGTGTTTTACCAGCAATTTAGGAATCACTGTGAAGGGATTGAGCCAATAATTATATATCTAATCTTCCCCAAAACATCCCAGCTTTATGGACAAACTAGAATTTCAGTTGCCTTCCCTACTGTGACTGCTTTGTGAACCATTACATTCCCATACACATAATTTCAGCTTTGCTCTAGCTCATTATTTTTATTGTGTTGTAACCTCTTGTGACTTTAAAGATGTCCAGAAGTTTTGCAAATTATCTTATTTCAGGAAAACTCACTTCCCTCTGATTTCTTTGCCTTTTAAGTCTGTCTAGAAAATGTTTTGGATTGATATTGTTTGTGTCAAACTTACTGAATAAAAGTAGAGCTGGAAAAAATCTTTGCTAATTATAACATAGTGAATACAAAGGCAATAATTCGCCAAAATATGCAACTTGTTGAATCATGTGGTATCAGACTTCTAAGGAAAATTGTTGTTGTTCAGTTCAACTCTTCATGACATAGCACACCAATGCTGTCTATGGGGTTTTCTTGGCAAAAATACTGGAGTGGATTGTCATTTCCTTTTCCAGTGGATCACCTTTTGTCAGAGCTCTCCACTATAATCTGTCCATTGTGGGTAACCCTCCCCAGCATAGTCCATACTTTCAATGAGTCATTCAAGCCCTCTGCCATGATAAGGCTTTGATCCAGAAGGGTCATAAGAGACTTTAGGGGTCTTCAAATGCACCCATTCATTCTATAAATATGAGCAAGCAACCTCTGCTAAGTAACACACCTCAAAAGAAGTAAGGCACATGGAATTCAGATAGGAAATATGAAACACCAAATGAATCTGGAAGGACCTAGACATCATAAATACATTGACTTACATGATTAGTCCCCAGTATCTGTTATCTAAATGCTGAATTTTGTACTGGGCAGAAATTGTGATCTAGGCCAGACTTTTGGTTGCTGAATCCTGTGTAGGGACATGCACCTTCTATTTCTTCTGCCACCAGACTGGCTCCTTTTCAGAGTTCATAGGACAGCAGAATCCAAATTGTAGTCAATATTTCCTTTAGCCAAAATTTAAAAGGTTTTACACTAACAAAATCAATGCAAGTAGGATTAAAAAGCAAAGAACATAGTGGGAAGAAAAATCTGACATAGGCCTCATTTCTCAAATATATTGATAGTGAGTCAAATTTATAAGAATACAAAGCATTCCTCAATTGACAAATGAACAGGAAATTCTAATACGAAAGAATTAAAACTATCTTTAGTTATGTGAAAAAATATTCCAAATCATTATTAATTAGAGAAATGCACATTGAAACAGCTCTAAGGTGCCACTTCATACCTATCAGACTTGCTAATGTGACAGAAAGGAAAAATTATACATTTTGAAGGAAATTGGGGAAAATTGGAACATTACACTATTGGTGAGGCTGTGGCTTGATCCAACCATTCTGGAGAGCAATCCGGAAACATGCCCCAAGGGTCACAAAATTGTACATGCCTCTTGATCCAACAATACCACTACTAGACCAGTATTGCAAAGAGATTAAAGTTGGGGAAAGGACCCCCTTGTATAAAAATATTCATAGCAGTCCTTTTTGTGGTGACAAAGAACTAGAAGCTGAAAGGATATCCATCAATTAGGGAATAGCAGAACAATTTGAAGTATGTGGTTATAATGAAATACCATGTTACCATAAGAAATTACCAGCAAGGAGATCACAAAAATATAATCTGGAAATATTTATAGGAAGTAGGGCAATGTGAAGTGAGCAGAACTAGGAGAATGTTGTACACAGTATTAACAAGAGCATACCATGATCAATTGTGAGTGACTTAACTGTTATCAACAATACAGTGGTCCAGGACAACAAAAAGGGACTCATGATGTAAAAGGTTACCCATTTCCATAGAAGGAACTGATGGAGTCCAAATGCAAATTAAAGCTTGCAGTTTTTCACTTCATTTCCTCCATGAATTTTTCTCTAGTGTAAGTAATATGTCTTTTTTCTCAACATGATGAACATGGAAGTATGTATTGTATGATAACATATTTGTGCTCCAACACGCCCTGAGCACTCCACAGTGCTTGATCATATTACCTGCCTTCTGGGGTTGTGGGAAGGAGTGAAAGGGAGAGAGTGAATATGTCTTGAAAAATGTCAGAAAACAATTATTAAAACTTATATTGACATGTAATCTGAAAAAATAAATTAATTTTAAAAAAAAGTGTTTGGCTAGTTTTTCCTTCTGACCTGGTTGATCCTTCTCAGTCACAGAATCATTGTCTATGGCTTGCCCCTTTTCCATACACATACTCAGGATCATGATAAAACCAATTTGGACTGGTTTGGATTACTGAGTGTTAAATTTTCAGTGTGAGGCATTTAAACTTTAGAATCCCCAAATGACAGACAAAATTTGAGTCATACAGATTAAACTAAACTTTTACCCTTGAGAATATCTCAGACCTCTGTTCTGAGACCTCTCTATACTCAGTGATCTTATCAATTCACATGAATACAAATCATCTTATATAGTAGTAGTCTCTCGGTAACCGAGGATGACAATTGTTTTTGTGCGCTTTCATCTGTGATGTAGATGAGTGTGCACAAAAACACTTGTGCGTGAAGGAGATTTAAGTGGAAAAGTCGATGCACAGAAACAGTCCCACTCTCTAGGCGCTGGAAGCCTGGGTCCAGTAGCACGAAAAGTCGTTACACCTGGAGACTTCCTCAGCTGCATTGGATGGCCGTGTTGTCTTTTGTGCTCCAACATGCCCTGAGCACTCCACAGTGCTTTGCTGCGTTGCCATCTCAGCCGTTGAACCTTCTTGCTGGTTGCTTCCATCTGTTCAGCCGAAGCAGTCTTCACATGCTGGGTGAGCAAAGCCCTGGTTCACCAGGGGTCAATGACCCGATGGCTACCCTCACAAAGTTTAGCTGGCCTGTCGAAGCTGTTGCCCAGGGTGTGGCCGCTGCCGCATGCTAGTAGCTACCGGGAGCCACAAGTGAGAGCTGGGTGTCAGGTGAGGGTCAGAGGCTGGAGAGCTGCCCTAGGAGGGCACGACGAGCCCTCCATACCAGAGATACTACTCCTCCCTGAGCACCCCATACACGCCCATCTTATGTAGATAGTTCCAAAATATATGTTGTCAGTCCATATCTCTCTCTCCTTAGTGCTGCCAGCTGGAGATTTCTACCTGAATGTTATTTTGCTATATTTGCTATATCAAACTTAAAATATCCCAAACAGAGTTCATCATAGTAAGTTTACTTGGAAACTCACCTTCTTCCTAAATTTTTGTCTAGGGCCCCTGCATTTTTCTAGCTTATCAACCTAGAAATTATATTTGACTTCTCACTCCTCCATAGCTAATCAGTAACCAAACTATTTTTTCTCAGTAAATGCCAGCTGCACTTTGAATTTAATATTTTATTTTTTCCAATTACATGTGAAAACAATTTTTAACCTTTTTGCTCACAACTTTGAATTTCAAATCCTCTCCTACCCTCCTTTTCCTCCTCACTCATTAGGAAGGCAAGCAATTTGATAAAGATTATGCATATGTAGTCACGCAGAACAGATTTCCATATTAGTCATAAGTAACTGAACTTGTAAATTCCACCCACCTCCTCAAAATCTCTCTTTCCCTATTATTATTTCACAATCACTTTTGCAGAGTCTTATGACTTCTGAACTAAACTATCATAATCTCCTAGTTGTCTCTTTGC
The DNA here is from genome assembly GCF_027887165.1 of Monodelphis domestica. Lineage (NCBI taxonomy): Eukaryota > Metazoa > Chordata > Mammalia > Didelphimorphia > Didelphidae > Monodelphis > Monodelphis domestica. Next base: position 183,737,460 of record NC_077230.1, on the reverse strand, counting down.
ATCTACTCTCCCCAATTCATTCTACACATAACCACTAAACAATTATTCCTGAAGGTCTGGTTACTCCTTGGCTCTTCAGAAACTTCAGGCAGTGGTTCCGTACTGTTATTGTTCACCCATCTAAGTTGAGCCCAACTCTTCATGACCCCATTTGGGGTTTTCTTGGAAAAGATCCTGTGGTGATTTGCCTTTCCATCCCCAGCACATTTGACAGAGGAGGAAATGGAAAGAAACAGGGTTAAGTGACTTGCCCAGGGTTGCAGGGGGAGTAAATGTCTGAAGCTGGATTTGAACTCAAGTCTTCCTGTCTCTTGGCCTGGAGTTCTTGCTACTTCGCCACCTAGGTTCCCTTTTACTGCTAGCAAAAAGCACAAATTCCTCTGTCTGGCCTCTAAAGCCCTTCACCCTTCTAGCTTCAGTCTCCATGTAGGCTAATTATGTGTTACAGTCCTCCTAGCACTCTATATTCTAGTCAGACTGGCAGGGTTGCAATTCCCCTTGTGAGATATTCTACCTTTTTTTTTTTTTCCTAAGCTGTTCCCAATGACTGGAATGCTCTTGTTCCTTACCTCTAGCTTCCTCCTCAGGGGCAACTGGATGGTACAACGGATAGAACACTGGAGTCAGGAGGACCTGAGTTAAAATATGAACTCAGACACTAGTTATATGATCCTACACAAGTGACATAACCCTGTTTGCCTCAGTTTCTTCATCTGTCAAGTGAGCTGGAGAAGGAAATGACACAACATTCCAGTATCCTGGCCAAAATAATTCCAAATAGGGACACAAAGAATCTGTCATGACTAAACACTTAATAACAATGACTGCAAGCTTTCTTCTAAGATCAAGTCACTTAGCTCTTAAAAGATACCTTTGCTGATTCCTCTAACTGTTAGTGTTGCCATTACCCCATCATTACTTTGTATTTATTTTCCTGCATATTTATCGCATCTCCTGGTAAAATATAGGCTCCTCAAAGGCAGGGACTATTCTGTTTTTATCTTTGTATCTTCAGTTCCTGGCACATGTGTTTTTAAATGCTCCTGGATTCACTATAGTCTAAGAATATCATTAAAAAGAAGAATAACATCTGTACAAAAATAACAATAGCTACCTTATTCGCAAAGGAAAAAAAAATAGAAGCAATCCTTATGTCCAATGGTTGAGGAGTTGCTGAACAAATTATGTTATGTCAACATAATGGGGTATTATTGTACCATAGTGACAAATATGAATATAAATATGGAAAACCCCATATGAAGTGACAGAGTGAAAAAGCAGATGCAGAATGCACATCTTGACTACAACACTGTAAAGAATTATAATGATGGCACCAGCAGCAACTTAACGGTGTGACAGATTGTATACAGGGGCAGCAAGTTGGGCCCAGAATTAAGCAGGAAGAGAGCAATCTGGATTTCCTTTAGAAAACTGCAAAACTCCTTTACTGACTCAAAATTTCTCCCAGAATCAGAGGCCTATCCATTGAATACCATTATTTTATAGGCATTGATATTACAACTTTAAGACATGACACTACATTCTTCAAAGAATGAAAAATTAGGGCAACCTAGAAGTCAGTAATGAGTGTAAATAGGGGAGTGTATGTAACGAAGAAGGAACTCCATTAAAATCTGGAGTAAGGAATGTCACCAGAAAATGCCCAAATGCAAAAGAGGGCATGTGGCAAGTACAAGGGATGGCAAGTAGACAGTTTGCATGAATTGACTATAGCTTAAGAATATTATTAAAAGGAGGAAAACATCTTTACAAAATGAATCATAGCCTCTTTATTCTCAAAAGAAAAAAATTGGAAACAGTTTGAGGAGTTGCTAAACAAATTGTTATGTCAACATGATGGGATGCTATTATAGCAGTGACAGATATGAATACAGATATGCAAAAAACAATTTGAAGTGACTCAAGTCACTTTTTCATAAAACTTGTGATATAATGAGAAAGTGGAAGTCCCCCAGCAGTGTCCCTATTGAAGGACCTGGGCAAGACTAAGCTGATAAATGCATTGTGATATGTATTGTTGAAAGGAACACCCATCAAGTCAGTGAGATCACAAATCCATTGGAGTAAATTAACTATATCAGCATCTGAAAAAAACATTTGCGCTAAATAAAAATTGATCAAATGAGAATATCAAAGCCAATAGGCTTCTATAACAAAACAAAACAAACATTGGATCTTTATTTTGTTACAGTTATGGTATAAATAATAGGCAAATTATTAATCATTAGAATATATGCATGTATGAAGATTATTAGCCATCTATATTAATAAAGTTAGAATAAGTTTTTAAATATGATTTTTCAGACCCAGTATGGACTTTATTCATGTTAGATTATGCCTTTTGGCTTGTATGATACCATTGTGTTTTTTTTTTTCAAATTCAGTTTCTTAGGATTTCAAGATCTAGCAGACTTGATAGGTGAGAAGAGTGATAGACTGTTTAAATGATATTCTTGTCCTCTCTAGGGACCCTGCCTACCACACTGAAATAGTAAAGGCTACTTTATGACACATATTCTAGAACTCCACAATTTATAAGCCAATGTAGTATCATAAAAACCAAATTTAGACCCTCATTGGATCCACCAACCCAAAAGACCTTCCTATAAACCATACAATTTTGTTGCCTCTCAAGTGTTCCTGATTCCAAGACCTGCACTCTATGTACTAAGACAAGTTCTCTCCTCCAATCTGAATTTATGTTAGCCCTAATAATATTAGGTTACTAATAGATGATATATGATGGAGTTTATTTTTTTAAATCCACTGGGCAGCATTGTACTTGTGTTTATTTGTACTTTTAAAATTAGGATTATGTACAAGAAGATAAGTACATATACTTCTGGGTTTTTTTTTTTCAAGATTTCTTTGCTGCTCTCAGATTTCCAGTGCAAACTCTTTCATCTGAAGGATAAAAGCAAAGAAACAGTAGACCTTATAGAACAGGTAACAAGCCTTTCCAATTATCCTAATCATGTTATGGCTCATGTTCATCTGAAACCCAGTCAAATGAGTTCCTTGGTCTATTGAAAAACAGATCCCCTATTCATTTTGGTTCTCAACATGTGTTAAGTTTCTTATAGCTTCTGAGAAGGCTCAGGGAAGAATGGAAAGTTCCTACAAAGATTCCTGCCAATGAATAGCTGTGCTATATAAAGGCTTTACTCAGAGGGTTGATTTGCAAAAGAACCAAATGCTGAAAGTTGTCGGGAACCTTCTGTACTTCTCTCTTTGGTATTCAATCTAAGTTGTAGTATCTATACTTGGAGTAAAGTGTGATAGTCAAATTTATTTGAAAGTTACATGGTAATCACTGTCATCATTAGGAGACAAGAATAATACTTTATATTTACAGCAGTTTTTCTCTTCTTTTCCCTTTGAGATTGGATATCTCTATCTCACCCCAGCCAAGAGTAACAGCATTCAGTCACAAGCTTGCTCCCACTACTCATCAGCATGGAAACTTTACACTGTTCAGTTCCCAACCTAACATGTACTAGTTCGCCCTCCCATAGGCACCCTAGTGTTTTTTGCTCTTGGGAGTTCACCATAGTGGTGGAGCCCAAAGGTAGCTCAGAATTCTCAAGTTGACTTGCTACCAACCTTAGAAGAAGGATTTACAGGCTTACACCACCCTTATGATCAATTAACATAATTTTCATTGGGCTTTCATGTACATTAGCTCATGTGATCGTCATTACACTCCTATGTCTAGGAAGGAGTTGACTGTTGCTAATAAGTGAGAGTACATCCAGAGGATGATGACAGGAAATATCATATGAGTTATTAATTGAAGAAATTAGAGCTTTTTAGCCTGGAGAGGAAAAAAGTGAGGAGAGACATTATAGCAGAGACAGAAAAAAAGATGACCTATACAGCTGGAAGGAGTCTTGGACTTCAGAGTCAGATAATACCTAATGAGGCTCTACCCCTGGCTCTCTTTGACCTAGACAAGTCATTTGACTTCTTTGGGCCATATCCTAATTAATAAATTGGGGATAATAAAAGGTATAATAGAAACCTCAGGAGATATTGTGTTAGAGTGGTTAGAGGATTGGCTTTGGAATTAGGAAGAGCTGAGTACAATTCTTGACTCTGGCACATACTGCTGTGACCATGGGCAAATCACTTAACCTTTCAGTGCCTATAGGAACATTCTGAGGTAGGCACAAAGGTGGGTTTTGGATCCTGGTCTCTGATTCCCAAGCCTGACCCTCTAACTCACTATTCCATACTATCTTTAAAAAGCATAAAAAGCTATTGCAAATATTATTCCCAGTTTATGTATTAGGAATCTGAAGCTCAAAATAGATCAAATGGCATATCTGTGGTTAAACAGTTAGCCCAATGCAGAGGACACAGGGAGGGTCAAACCAGTAAATTTTTATTAAGTACGCAATAGAGATAACTAGAGGCAGCCAGGTGGTTCAGTGACTAGAGTGGTGGGCCTAGAATCAGGAAGACTTGAATTAACTACCCCAAGTATCTTTGCCAAGAAAATCCCAAATGCCGTCATGAAGAGTTGGACACCAGTGAAAAATGACTGAATATAACAACAACATATTAGTGTGCTCATCTTTCCTTTTTCAACATTGAAATATATTCCCAACATGCAAGTTTGAACACAACACTCCTCTATTTAAACTGCTGTGGTTCCAAATAACCTATAGAATCAAATGCAAACTAGTGTTTGGTATTTAAAGCCCCCTCCCCCAATTCTGGTTTTAATCTGAACCTTGAATTCTTCATTTATAAAATAAAAGAGTTGGACTAAAATAAAGGAGTTGAACTTTCTCTGTTCTTGATAAATGAGATAGATATCATTTTTTTAATTAACCCCATCTGCTAAAATTTTAGTTCATTTAAAATTCATTGTAGTTGTTGAATGATAGAAACTATTTCACATTGCTTGACAGCACATTTACCATGTTTCTTGTCCAGATAACAAGCTAAAGATTATATTTATAAATATACTATATATCTCTTCAGCACTATTGATTCATTGCTTCATTATGTAAAAACAAAAGGCCGTTAGATAAATTCCTATGCCTGTGGCAATATATTTATCTGTTTTCCCCAAGTTACATGGGTCATTGTTATAATAATAGAAACTTAAAGTGGTAGGTTTTATTAAAAAAATCTTTTTGGAGAATGCAAAATAATTAGATTTGGAACTAATTGAATGTTTGGACCCAAAGAATAGTCATTAATAAGTCACTCATCTTGAAGGGGATATCTACAGGGAAAGTCTTAAAGATCTGTCCTTGATCCCTTGCTGTTTATGTTGTAAACCTCAAAATTCCTTAGACTTATAAATGTTGGAAATTTCACCATTGGGATATTTCATACTTGGAAAATTTCTTGCTGATAGTCTATTGGAATGGGAACCCCATTGGCATGGGAGGTTCCTTCTCTTCCCTTCTTTAGATTACTTTAGGACAGAAACCTTTTGCTGAACAATGGAAAGGACTTTGACCTATGCTTAAGCATAGAACAGGAATTTCTTTGAATCATGATTGATTTTAGAATTGATACAATGGAGATACTTGGAATAAATCTCCACCCTATTCAGTCCTAACAGGATTGAGTAAGGGCTGCAGCCTAGATCAAAGATTTAATCATTTGAAAATATGACCTTCAACAGACATGTGCAAAAGCCAGAAACCTCTGGGCGGTCCTGGGTTAAGCTAGAGCCTCCATTGGCACAGGGAAATTGATGAACAGTGATTGGTAGATGGGAGAACTGAGAGGAGGAACTTGGATGGTTTTCTTAAAGGGAGGAGGGTCTGGAGACTTGGGGGTTGTTGAGGAGTTTGGTCGGGGTGATTGCGGTGGACTCGGAGAAGCTGGCGCTGAAGGAAGCTGAAGGTGGGGGCCTCTGAGACTGTTTCTCCATTTTGGTCACGTGAGTGATAGGGACTGATCTCTTTTCTTTGCCCCAGCTATCTAAGGGCTTGGGCCTTTTGGCCCAGCCTAAACAGAAGGGGTATTTAAGTCCTATTCCCTTCTCTCCCTTTTTCTTTCTCTCTATCTCTAATTCCTTTCTTGCTCCTAGTGTAATTAAACTCCAAAAAAGGCTGACGGCTGACTTGAGTTTTTCATTTAGGAATTACATAGCTGAATTCCTTGGCGACCTTAAATTAATATATATCAGTCTTTTAAAGTGATTCCCTTGTCACAATGTCCTCAAGGAAAAATACATGAATTAACATTGTTTGCTATAGAATATATGCATATACATGTAAATAAATAGATATTACCTTTATTCTCTTGTGACAGTCTTTATTGCATATTAAATTTATTCCTCTTCCTCTATGGAATCTAAACTAGCAGTATAATCCCAACGGATATTGAGTCAGAACTCAAAAGTAACTTTATAAAGGCTCTGCTTCCTCATTGGAGACAGCAACCCCAAAATAATTTTCTTAGATCTTGATTTATTAATTGGTATTTAAGTGGGGAAAGGAAGGAAATAAGCATTTTATGGCACCTATAATGTGTTAGAAATTAAGGAAGGTTTAAACAATTGGAGAAACATTAATTACCTGTGGTCATGTTATATAATCTGATACTACATAAATTTAAAGATCTAGTGCTGTATCAAACTACCAAGGGATACTTTTATAAAACCAGGCAAAAAAGCATTTGTTTGAAGGAATAAGATATGGACCTCTCCTTTCCTCCTCACTCACCTTCCCACCTCTCTTCCCAATACCTTCTCTTTCCCCCTCTTTTTTCCTTCTAACATCTCTCTCTCTCTCTTCCTTTTTCTTCTCCCTTCCCTTCTTCCTCCAACCCTGACTCCCCTCTCACTTCATCTCTCCCTTCCTCCTTCCCTTCCTCCCTCTCTCTTGAGAGGATTTATTTCTGATATATTGGATTATTTCTATTTCTGGGTTTTAAATTGAGGTTCATATCAATTCCTCAGAATTTCCTACACATTCTTTTGCCCTTAGGCCATATCCTAGAATATCTTCCATTTTAGAGTGATAGAAAGGCAAGTAAATAGGAACTAACTTAAGCCAGGTATCTCTGCTAGCAGCAGAACCAAATCTTTTGATCTCCCATTGAGAAACATTGAATAAAGTCACTCCTAACTGAGCAGAATGTGATTTCTCCTTTCAGACATTTGGGACATGGGATCAGTCATGTAGTTGCCAACAATAACTCAAAGAACTGGGGTGAACTGAGAGTTTGATGAACTACCTTGTCATTGACTAGTCATCAAGTAAAGTTGTCTTGGGATGTCCAGGACAAGGATAAATAATGAAATTCCAATATTGTATTTATGGATAATATTGCAGGATTTCAGAGTCTTTGATCACTGCATCACTGATTTATTGATTATTTCTAGTCTGATCAACAAATTTATTTTCTTACCCTGAAGCCAGTCTCAGAATTTTATTAATTGTCAAACTCCCCTCCAAAAAAGAATGAGATGTCACAAATCTCAAAAGAAAAAAATCATAAAATATTAGGAATGAAGTGGGGCTAATAGTACCATATCTCAAACTATGTAATAAAGAAATAATTATCAAAGCTATTTGGTGATGATTTCTTTAAAAGTGAAGAATTAATTAGATTAGGTAAATAAACATTAGAAGGAATTATATACATTATCAAGTTCAGTGAACCCAAGGAAATCAACTACTGGAATAAACACTGCTTATTTGACAGAAATGACAATGCAATTTGGCAGAAAGTGGTTTTAGACTACCATTCCTTGTCATATCTCACATGGATAAATGACCAAATATTTTAAAAATCATTAAAAAATTAAAGAAGAGGAAATGTCTTTCTCAGTTCTGGCGGGGGGGGGGGGCGGTTCTTTACTATTTAAGATACAGAGGTGATCATAGAAAGTCACAGAAGTGAATGATTTTGATTACATAAATTGGAAAAGCTTTTGCACAATCAAAATTTAGGTGTAAATAGTTACCTGAAGGGCGAAACATTAGGAATATGTTTCTTTATCAAGGGTCGATATCCAGAATCTATAAAGAATTGATTATATGATTTTAAAAGAGCTTACTATCTAATAGATTTGGTTAAAGATTATGATCATAAGAGGCAACATTCATATGACTCTTTAAAGTTCATAAAGTGCTTTTTGTATGTTGTTTAACTTAAATCTCACCAAAATCTGTGAAGCAAGTGCTATTATAATTCCATTTTATAAAGAAGGAAATTAAACCTGAGAGAGATTAAGTGACTTGCCCAGAGTCACATGACTAAGTATCTAAAGCAGTTTTAAAATTCACTTCTTTCTGATTCTAGGTCTTATATTCTATTCTCTAGATCTCAAAAGAAACACAGTTGTTAACAAACAACATGCTTAATGCTCAATCACCAATAAGAACTACTACATATGTTGAAGTGACAAATAGAATTATTTCAGAGAAACTTGGAGATTTGTGTATCTGTGAATAATCAAGGTTAAAGGGAGAACCTAAGGTCACATCTCTCAAAATACCCAATTTGCAAGGAAGTTTCACATCTTGAGACTCTTTCCTTTCCAGAGCAAAGTCCTAGTTTGTTTTGTTTTGTTTTTAGAGGATTTAAGTAATTAGGCTTTTATACCTACATAGACAGTTCCCAGGGGAAAAGTGTTCTACAGTAGGGTAATGCAGTTCAGATTCAAGGCAATACTTGGGCACATCACTACTTTAGGAATTCAGGCTATTTATCAGACTAGGCTCTTAAAGACCCAGATTTTAGTTTCAAATGCAACATCAATACTACAAACTTCTTCATCTCTAAAAATAAATGTTCAGATTCTGAAAAGTAACTAATAACATTTCTATTTAGAGCTGTTGATTGCGATCTTTTGAGAGCTCTCTTTTTTATTGATCATATAAACAAGACTGTTTCACTAATTTTAGGAAGCTTTTCCATATATTCTATTGAAATCAGGGTAATCTCTTTCAAGAAACCCTCTTGAGAAACAAATTAACATATTGTAGTCTTACTATGTATAACACTCTTCTTCATATTGCAAAGAATTTGGGCATCACTTGTCTTATGCTAATCTCAAAATTATTCCAAGAGTATTTACTTGGATAACTACAAAAATCTAACTTTTTGAAAAGTGTAATTAGGTAATTTAAAAATTTTATTTAAGCTTGAGTCTTTTCATTAGTAAGATTCATTTTCAGTCATTCATTTTATACTATCAAAAAGAATTCAGTTTAGTTTGAATAATTTGTGGTCAAGATGACTTTCATCGTATCATTTGCTCTCTGTTACTATTAATTCTTGCTCCTGACTGTAGAAGCCAAGTACTTGTTTCGGAATTAAGGTTCTTGTTTTTTATCTATTGACAAGAAATTTGAATCTATTAACAGGAAATCCTTTCCCTCTGGAGTTCAAAATAGTAAGAAAGATTTGTAAAACAGCACAAAGTTTTAAAAAATAATAAAACAGAGGAAAACCCCACAAAAGGAAAAATAAATCCCACCATAGGCAAGAGCATGGAATCCCAGGAAAAATTCTGGACATGGATTCAAGAAAATCGGGGTTCAAATTTATGCTATGTATTGGAGCTCTGTGACCCTGGGCAACTCACTTTCCACCTCTGAGCCTCAGTTTCCTTATCTATAAAGTAAGAGTAAAATCCTAAAACTGTTTCACTTTTTTGAGGAAATAATTGGTAAATCTTTTAGAATTATATAAATGTTTATAAGTTTATGATACTTTCCAACTCATAAAAATAGATGAATTTTTTGTTATTAATAAATTATTATACTAGTTCCTTCCTCCCCTTTCTGATTTATAAGAAACTAAAAATTATTTAAAAGCCTATCACATTCTTATGTACTTACACTGTGATGTATTTGGTTAATATGCACATTATACCCAAATGATCTGAACTTATCATGTATATTCAGAAGGTTGCCAAGCAAGAGATGAATAGAAACTCATGGAGATTCCCTAAGGGACAGAAAAATTTGTAGAAAGCCAACACAAATAAAATCATGGATCTTTTGAAGTATTGAAGTGCTCATCTTTATACTACCAAAATCATTACAATCCATTTCCTTAGCTAAAAATAAAAGTTCTGTTTCCTTAATGACTATGGACATTCACTAACAACCTTAACAACAGAAAGTTCAAATGAACTTGAAGAAAATCTTTGAATGGCTGAGAAGAATTACTACTCATGATAAGCTTGTAAAAGCAAGATTGGGTGTTTATGTTAGTGCAATTTAATATATTTTTATAGCAACTCCAAACTTGTTCAAAAAGGACATTATTAGTCTTCATGGTCAAAGGATTGAGGAGATATATTGTATATAAAGTGATGGTGGATTAGACATTTTCTCTAGATCCCCCAATCTCTCAAATCTCTCTGAAACAGAAATTAGACCCCAAAGATAAAGCAATTTCAATTATGTTTATGGTCTAGGACAACCAGAAGTGAAAAGAAGAAAGACAAGTAAGAAACTTCCTTCTGGTGGTGAAAAGGTAGAGTAAGGTCAAATAACTATAGGGGTTATGAATCAAAAAATGAAGGTCTAAAGTAAACAGAAAGAGAAGATGGGTAATGAAAAGAATGAGATAAATCCTTTTTGGGAAGGGATGCAAAAAATAATAATTTTTAAAACTAAGGAATAAGATCATTCCTTAGATGAAGGGGAAGAGAAAAATAAGGAATGTCAAATGAGAAGAGTGAGTCAAGGATTAGGGAAGAAGAACCAGTGGGAACAGGCTACCTTAAGAAAATTAACCAAAGAAACATAATATTACATCTACAGCAGAAGATGGAACTTGCAACTGAAAAGTATCTGCACAAACCATTATTAATGCATCTAGGGTAAGAGTGGAATTGACTGAATGGGAAAATATTTTTGCATTAAATTTCTCTGAAAAGTGTTTGGTATCCAAGTTTTATAAACAACTAAATATACATAAGACTAATAGCTATTCCAATAAATAAATGATCAAAGGATATGAACAAATAGTTCTCAAAAGAACTACAAAGAATTTATAGCCAATTGAAAAAGCACTCCAAATCACTAACACATCAAAACAACCCTGAGGTTTCACCTCATGCCTTGCAAATTGGCAAAAATGATGCCCAAATGGCAATAGTAGACATGGCAGGGCTCTGGAAAGATAGGCATACTGTTACATTGTGGGCAGAGGTATGAAATGAATAACTATTTTGAAAAGCAATTTGAAATCATTCAAATAAAGTAACTAAAATGTTTATATCCTTTAAACAAGAGGCTTGTGGGAGATCAGGTTAGCAGCTTAGCTGAATCTGAGAGATGGAAGAGTATTTCAAAAGATGGAGTTAGGGAAAGGAAGCATTTTGGACAAAGAAATAACACAAAAAAGAGGAGCAGAAGTCATGACATGGGAAAAAAATAATCAATAGCTAACATTTATATAGTGCTTAGTACATTCTAGGCAATGTCCTAAGCATTTTACAATTGATTCTCACAACAACCCTGGAAGGCAGGTGCTATTATTATCCCCTTTTTATAGATGAGGAAACTGAGAAAAATAGAGGTTGAGTGACTTGTTCAGAGTCACACAGCTAGTAATGTCCTAGGTTCATATAGTAGTGAAAAATAAATCTATAAGATAGGAGTGAAACAAGGATTCCCATGATCACCAATATAATTTAATATTGAATCAGAAATGCTAGCAATAACAATAATTGAATAATTGAAAAATTGAAAAAGTTTGAATTGGCAAAGTTATAACTATCTCTTTTCACAGATGATATGATGACATATATATATATATATATATATAAATCCTAGAGAGCCAACTAAAAATTAGTTGAAACCATCAGTAATTTTAGCATAGTAGCAGGATATAAGATAAATATATAAATTACCAGCATTTCTATATATCACTAATAGCCCTGCCAGAAGATATAGTAAGAGATAAGTAGTTTAAAATAACCATAGATAAAAAACCCTGAGCATACCTGAGAAAAGAAATCTAGAAATGAAATGAACATAATTATATACTTTTATAAAGTCATATTTAAATAATTGGAAAAATATTCATTGTTCATGGGTGAGCAGAGCCAATTAAATTTAAATTACAATCCTATCTAAACTAATTTATTTATTCAATTCTATCCCAATTAAATTTAAAAATATTATTTTATTGAACTAGAAAAAATAATAATAAAATTCATTTGGAAAAACAAAAGGTCAGAAATTCAAAAGAATTAATTTTTAAAATGTAAAGGAAAGAGGTCTAGAAATACCCTTTAATAGAAATAGCTTTTAAACTATATTATAAAGCATTAATGATCAGAACTACCTGGTATTGTTTAAGGAATAGAAGGGTAGATCAATGAAACAGAATAGACATACAACAAATAGTTGTAAAAGATTATAGTAACCTTGTATTTGACAAAAGTAAAGGTCCAACTTTGGGGGATAAGAATTCACTATTTGGAAAAAATTGTTGGGAAAACTGAAAAGCATTCAGGCAGAAATCAGTTATAAACCATTATCTTACACTATTTGCCAAGATAAAAATCAAACTAGATGCATGACCTAGGCATAAAAAGAGATATAAGCAAATTAGAACAGGAAAATTATGAGGAGTGAAATGAACAAAACCAAGAGAACATTATATACAACAACAGAGATACTGTTTTGAATGGAATATACTTGTTTATTTCCACCTCCAGAGAAGGAACTGATAAATCGAAATAAGTAAAACATAGCTTTATAGTTCATAAAACTTTTTGTCGAATGCCTTCTTTAATGGGGAAAGGGAAGGGATGGAGCGAGTTTACTGGGTATTTTAATGTAACAAGCAAACAACTCAATAAATTTAAATTAGAAAAAAAGATAGGTCTGGAAAAAAGTTAGGGTCAGACTACTGAGGGCCTTTGAATCGGTGTATAAATAGGTTAGATTCTATTTTATCATAAGTAGCAAACTATGGAAAATTCTTTAAAAGTCAAAAGGAGTAGGCATACAAAGGTCAAAAGAAATGGCCATGAGGAGGGATGTTGCTCTAATGGTTTATGTTTATCTGTTCCAAATTAATGGATTTTGATTATTTTCTTTCTCTTCCCAATGAATGGATGTGTGGATAGGAAATCAGTATATGTGGAAGTAGTCACTTTCATATAGTGATTTAAAATTTTAAGTTCATTTAAAATATGAAACATTTGGATCCTAATGGACATTCCTAGAAACAGCACACCAGCAAAATATTTGTTTTAGGAGACATGAAGCAGCTGCAGGGTGCTGTTGTTTGTGTAAGCCACGAGGTGGCAATCTAACCTTGAATTACAACATCTTTTTATAACCTAAGCATGGACAAATGCAACGTGCAGCTTCCAGGATCTCCCAAGTTCTGCAGATTTAGATTGAAAGAAAGCCTATGAATACAAATCAGTTTCCTAAAACATAATTTCAAGAGTCTCAGTCCTTCTCATTTCTGGGCCCTTGCTTTATTCTTCAGTAGAGAGAGAGCCAAAGAATTCACTCATTTTCCAGGTAGACTAAAAAGCATTTAATAAAGTAAAATTAAAAGTTAAATGTAACCTTGTTAAGATATAAAATGTCTTAAATGTGCATAACGACTTCATGTAAAGTCTAAGTTTTCAGTCCTTTACTATGTCTTCTGGATCCTGTCCCATCCTCTTCAGCAGGTACGTGTTTACCAAAAGTTCTTTTGGTAGTTGAGTTACTACAAAGAATTTTTGGTCTGATATTATCAGGTGTTGGAGGGATACCTGAAACTCACCACATTTCATCCCAATAACTTCTCCTACTATCATAAACATCAATAACCAATTTTAATTGATGCTGGTATTGTTCAGATGTCATAGCTAAACTCCTGGCTGCCCACCAGTACAACATTCCAGGAGCTCTGGGAAACACTGAAGAACTGTTTCTCTTGCTAAGATGAAAACCAGAGCAAGCCAGATGTAAAAAAATGTGTTGTCTTTTTAAAAGTCCTGCCAGATGATGTTTCTGACAATTGCTCTTAATAGTAAGTGTCAACAGGTACTTGCAGAAGCTACTCCAGCTTCACGCATTCATATTTCTTTGACTTATTTCGAACGTGAAAGAAGATAGATAAGTGCTAAGCAACTGTAAGTTGCTTTTGCAAGGAGCTATACATCTATTATCTCATCTGAATATTACAAAAACCCTACAGGGCAGGTCAAAACAATCTTAAAAAACGTTTTGAACTTGACAAAACCCAAATAAAATGATAATTTCCTCATATAAAATAGAAGAAAAAAGGAGTGTACATAAAATTGCATGTCACTATTATGCAAATTTTGTTTATAGTATAATAAATTTAATATGTAACTTTCAAAATGTTCTGGCTAACCGTGCTTCTTTCTAGTTTTCCATTTTCTTCTCTTCAGGGCATTTAGAAAGAATGCTTCAAAAGTCCAATACAACTTAAATCAAAATCATAGTGGTTTCAGTCCATAATAAAAAGAGATGTTAGCTAGACACCTTTGAATTGGATTCAGGTGGGAGCAGTCACAAAGTCTGGTAGTGGTTTTAAGGAACAGAAGCAAAGAAGAGCAGTCAGCAAAGAGTGTCAGTCTGTGAACTCAATAGTCTAAAGTTAAACCTACTTTACTACTTTACCTACTAAACTACTAGGCATTGACCTAAGAATTCCAGCTAAATGATCCTCCCAGCAGAGATGATATACCCAAGGGGAAGCTTCTTTGAAGGACTCCATAAAAAGAGAAGGGATATTGACATCCTACAGTTCCAAAATTGTAAGTTGCCTTAATCAAATGTAAGCTCGTCCAGGATAGTTTGTTACCATTGTTTTCTAAGTTTGTGCCTACTCTTCCCATAGATTCTTTGTGTATTTGTGGAAGAATGTGTTCCATATTCATGGGGAGAGTTAAAGAAGAAAATTTCTAGCTCTTGGTCTTACTCTGGTATCTTAGTAAACACCTTTGCTAAGAGTAAATTGTCTCCTACTGACTGTGGAGAAGTATAACAAGGAGGGCTTGTGAGTTTTATGAGTAAAAACATAAAGGATATCCCAGAACCTCTGAGGGTTATCTAACCTGAAACCTGTGAAGGCCAAGGTGAGAAGGTAGTCCAAGAGTTAACTACATTATTATGCCCATTTTACAGGTAAGAAAACTTTAGCTCAGAGAAGTTATGATTTGTTATGTGTGCAAAGCAACATTCCAAACTCCATATCTACCACTCAATCCACTATACCACACTTCCTAAAGAGAGTGTCAGATCAAGAAAGGTCCTTAGGGATCACCTGGTCTAAACTCATAATGTTATGGATAATGAAATTCACCTAAGGTTGCTAAGTAATCTGATTGCAAAGCTGAATTTTAAACTTGATTTTCAGACTTTCTGTCTTTCCACATGACTTACTTTGACTTTCAAATAATTTTTGGCAAAGGATTTTTCAAAAATCATTCCTGGGGAAGAAGGGATGATCTGCTATAGAAAAGAACTAGAGGTTTCAAGATTTCTTGAGACTGGGCCTGGCTTGACCCAGCTTTCCTGAGCAGATTCCCCTGGACTTGCCCACTGAACATTATGTCAGGCTGTGATTGGTCCAGTAGGCAAGTGGTGAGAATTATGAGACAGAAGTGTTGTTGAGGCATAAGGGCCTTAGTGAAAATATTGTGATGGTTTGAGCAGAGACATAGATACTAAACTAAGCTGGAACTTTATGCAACTCTGCCTTGCTTAAGTCCACTTCAATGCAAGCCATGATATCACTCTGTGAAGTCACTGATCTTCTTCAAAAATTAAAGATGAACAATAGCAATCTTTACAGATTTTGGTTGATTGTCTCATTGTCATCATTATATTTAATGAAACTATTGATCAACTCCATGATTTATTCTTTGACCCACTCATTCTTTAGGATTATATTATTTAGTTTTCAAACAATATTTAATCTAGACTTATTGAATGTAGGACCTTTATTTATTTTTAATATAGTTTTATTGCATTCAAAAGCAAGCATTTAATATTTCCTCTTTTCCATATTTATGAAGTATTTATTCCTTATTACATAATTAATTTTGTGAAGGTGCCTTAAACAGCATAGAAATAGTTATATTCCTAGCTCTTAACTTCTTTTTATTTCATCATTAGATTTATCTAAGTTTAAGAGGGATAAAATTAAGTCCCCTACTAATAGTTTTGCTGAAATTTCCTTCTGCAAATAATTTAAATGTTCTTTTAAGAATTTGGATATTCTGCCATTTGATATATATTTTAAAGTCATATTTATATTAATTCATTATGATACCTTGTAGTAAAATGTAATTTCCTTGACTATCTCTTAATTAGGTAAATTTTTGCTTTTGTTTTGTTTGCAATCATGATTGCTACTTCTGCCTTTTTTTTTACTTCAGATGAAGCATAATAAATTCTGCACTGGCCTTTAAAAAAAATCTCTATTTGTACCTTCTTTTTTCAAGTGTATTTTCTGTAAACAACCTATTGTTGGATTCTGTTTTTAACTCATTCTGTTCTCCTTTTCCATTTTATAAGTGAGTTCATGCCATTCATATTCACAGTTATGATTGCTAACTGTGTATTTCCTTCCATATTATTCTTTTATACTTCTATTTTTATATCTTCTTCAAGAATCTATTTTTTGACTCCATTAATATGCCTTTATCCTATCTTTCCTATCTTCCTTCTATTAACCCCTTTCCCATATTTTTTGTTGAATAAGATGGATTCCTGTATCCAAATGTTTAGGTATGTGTATTTTCCTGTCCTCAAACAAGTTCAGAAGAGAGTGAGGTTCAAATCTTAACTGTCCCACTCCTACTATTCCCTCCATCAGATAAATTCTTCCTTGTTTAAGAGATCTAGTAAAGAAATTTTGAGAGGTTAAATATATCCTCTCTTTGTATAAGAATGTAAATCATTTAATGTTGTTTAGTCCATTATGGTTTCTTCATCATGTTTAGATTTTTATGCTCCTCTTGAATCCTGTGTTTGAATATCAAAATTTCTATTCAGCTCTGATGTTTTCATCAGGAATATTTAAGTCTTCCATTTAATTAAATATTCATTTTTCTCCTACAGGATTATACTAACTTGTGGATGAAAGGTTATTTTTGACTATAATCCTAAATCCTTTGTCTCTTGTAATATTATATTCCAAGCCATCTATTTCTTCCTAGTGGTAACTGCTAAGTCTTGCCTGATCCTAACTGTGATGCCATGGTACTTAGATTTTTTCTTTCTTGCTACCTCCATTATGTTCTACTTGACCTAAGAGTTCTGAATATTAACTATAATATTCATGGGGAATTTTTATTTTTTAGTCTCTTTCAGGAGGTGATCAGTGGATTCTTTTCATTTCTACTTTATCTAGTTCTAAGCTATTTATGTTATTTTCCTTTATCATTTCTTGAAATATAATTTATAGGCTTTTTTACCATAGTTTTCAGGTAATCTAATGCTTCTTATATTATCTATCTTTAGTCTATTCTCCAGGTTAGCTTTTTTCCTATGAGATAATTCACATTTTCTCATAATTTTTCAGTCTTTTGACATTGTTTTATTATTTATTAATGTCTCATGGAGTCATTAGTTCCCAATTGTACAGTTTAAATTTTTAGGAAGATATTTTCTTCAGCATTGTTTTGTACCTCTTTTACAAAGCTAATTCTCCTTTCATAATTTTCTTTCATAACTTTCATTTTTTTTTCATTTTCCCCTATTCTCTGATGTTCTTTTAAAAATCCTTTTAAAAAATTTCTTTAACTCTTCTAAGATTCTTCTTAAGCTCATATCTAATCTTCATTTTATTAATGCTTATTTGTAGATGTTTTTGTTACCTACTGTGAAAAAAATGTTCTAAATTCCTCTTGATTAGAGAAATGCAAATTAAAACACCTCTCAGGTACCACCTCACACCTATCAGATTGGCCAAACTGACAGTAAAGAAAAATGATGAATGTTGGAGGGGCTATGGCTAAATTGAGACAATAATGCATTGTTGGTGGAGCTGTGAACTGATCTAACCCTTCTTGAGGGCAATTTGGAATTATGCCCCAAGAGCTTTAAAACCATACCCTTTGATCCAGTAATACTACTACAAGGCTGATATCCTAGAGAGATAAAAAGGAGTGGAGGACCTACTTGTACCAAAAAAAAATATTTATGACTGCTCTTTTTGTCATGACAAAGAATTGGAAGTTAAATGGATGTCTATTAATTAGGGAATGACTGAACAAACTGTGATATATGATAGTGATGGAAATACTATTGTGCTGTAAGAAATGACGAACAGGGTAATTTCAGGCAGAACTGGAAAGACCTTCATGGAATAATACAAAGGGAAATAAGCAGAACCAGGAAAACATTGGACACAGTAACAGCAATATTGTGGATTGATCAGCTATGATAGACTTGGTTATTGTCAGCAACACAATGATCCAGGACAATTCAGAGGGACTTATGACAAAGAACGCTATCCACCTCCAGAGGAAGAACTGTTGGAGTCACAATGTAGATGAAAGCATACAGTTTTCCAATTGTTTATATGAATTTAAGTTTTATAAGATTACTCACTTACAAAAATGAATATGGAAATATGTTTTACATGATAATGCATGTATAACCCAGATTCATTTGCCTACCAGCACTTGGGTGGGGAAAGGAAAGCAAGAAGGGAGATAAATTTGATTATATAACTTGGGAAAACTTGTGTGGAAATTTGTTATTATATGTAATTGGTTAAAAAATAATTAAGATTAGAACTGAATCTCTCTTACCCCTGTCCTTGGTCTCAGTCACATACCTAAGATTTTAGAACTTATTCCTTGCTCTTCATACATCTAGGAACTCTCACTTAAGACTTTAATCATTCTTCTCCATTCTGGAATTATGTAAGTTATGGGTGACAGAGATGCCAGCTGACAGCATTCCTGTTCCCAGTGTTAGCTCAAGGCCTTATAGCTCATTCTGGAGCAAGGGAAGGTAGAAGTTGCAAGAATGATTGACAGGTCTTAAGAATCTTTCATGAGCTGGTTGGGTCAGATTTCCAAGGAGCAGTTTCCAACTGACTCAGTCTGGAGCTAAAAGTGAAGAAGGAAGGCATATAGCTGAGACTCCCTGAACAAACCACCTATCAAGTAACTGGCCTTTGAGGATCAACTGGCTGAGGGTGAGAGGAAAACCTCCAGTCTTCCTGGTGGAAAGATTGACTGGGGGAAAAGACTTCTACCTTGCTGGGGCCATCTGAGGATACCACAACTGTGATTCCTGATACCTAATCAACTATTTGCTCTGTGTGAGTGAGATTCTGGGTTTACTGTGGTATTTATTCTTAATAGACTTTAGTTAAAATAGTTAGACAGTGTAAGCTTAGATAATCAAATATAGTGGGTAAATAGTCAGATGCTACCCTTCCTCTTATTCCTTCCCCAACATCTTCCCCCTTTCTGTTAACAAACTCAAGTTATTTAAATGTGATTTTTTCCCCTTGTGTATAAACCCTTTCTCCTTTCCTAAAATCTCCATAACAATTCTGTCCCTGGAATTCCTGTCCTCCAAATTATTCACAGCCTTTTTACCATCCCTGGACACTAAAATACCTCCCAGCATTGCAGCTAATGCCACTGCTGCTGCTGCTGCTGCTGAATCCAGTGCCTCTACACTGTGGCTCCTGAACAGCCCCAAACATCAGAGTCTGCAGACCTTCCTAAGCCTCCCTGAATTGGAAAAAAATTACTCACTATGACTTTTTTCTTGGTTTTCTTGAACAGAATTTCATTTGGAGTTTTTCTAGATTGATGTGGTTTACTGGATGAAACTGGGCAAAATGCTGACTCTCAAACATTTTGACTCCATCTCCTCCTTATCTGACTTTTTAATCTGTTTTACTATTGTATATGTTTTTCTCTAAATCCTCCATAGAGGATCATGCCTGAAAATTCTTCCTCTTTTAGGTTTGTTGTTGTTCTGTTGTTTTTCAATCATGTCTAACTCTTCATAATGTTATTTGGGTTTTTTTTTTTTTGGCAAAATGACTGGATTGGTTTGCCATTTCCTCCTCCAGCTCATTTTACAGATGAGGAAACTGAGGCAAACAGAGTTAAATGACTTGTCCAGGGTCAAATAGCTAGTAAGTGATTGAGGTCACATTTGAACTCAGGAAGACACATTTTTCTGGCTCTAGGCCCAATGCTTTATCCACTGAGACACCTTGCTGCCCCTCTTCTTCTATTAATATCATATTAATATCAGTACAACAAAGTAGACATTAATTTGTTATCTTCTGAACTTTTGAAGGACAGGCACATTTTATTGTGACACTGTGTCCCATTAAATAACCACCCAATGATACTTTCCCATTAATATTATGAAAAAGTGTAAATGTCTATTACAATTGACAGTATGTACTACTGATTTTACTTTCTATTTCTTAACTTCAATCACTTACAACAACTTTCTCAGATTATACTTTTTAAAAGGGCTGATAGATTGTGAAAACTGAAAAGCTGGGAGTGGGAACATGGGAGAATGATTCATTATGCTGGAACTTCTAAGTCACATGTTCTGTTTGGAAGCAAGAACTAAGAAGGCAAAGCTAATTCTTATGAAATACATGGACTGATGAAAACAGATGGTGCAAATGACCAATAATAATGGGCATAAGCTGAAACAGGAATAATCACAAAAATAAGGAAGAGGCATCTCTGGTAAATAACACCTCAGGATCATTGCAATGAGTCAAAGCAAAATCAAGGCAGACTGGTGCAATGGATAAAATAACAATATCTTATTATTTATGAGAAGATTAGAAAATAAGCAGGATCCCTATAGATGACATGCTTGCCCCTTATTTATATATGAGCATCTTGGCCCCATACACTCTGACATAAAACAGCCATTTTTCCAACCCTTAAAAATTAATCTATTTCTTAAGAATGCTTTGCAATAGTGGCAGCAAGATTTAGCATATCCCTTAAAGAAAAGCAGAGAATCTATTTTAATTTATTGACATGATGACTTAGAGGAAACTAAGTGTGTCCTGGGGAAGAAAAGGAATTACTGATTTGTATTAAAAAAGCACTTGCAGTAAGATGTTGATTTTAGGCTTAATAAAATTGTCTTTTGTCATAGGTTATAAAATTGAAATTAATGGTGACATGAATTTCAAATAAAGAGCCAATGTGTTTTTTTTAACTTTTTTATTTTTTTAATTTAAATTAATTTATTTAGTCAATTTATAACATTATATCTTGGTTAAAAGAATCATATTATTTCCATTCCTCCCCTGCCCCCACTCTTCCCGTAGCTGACACACGATTTCACTGGGTATTACATGTGTCCTTGATCAGAACTTATTCCATGTTGTTGATGTTTGCATTAGGATGTTCATTTGGAGTCAACATCCCCAATCATATCCCCTAGACCTATGTATTCAAGCAGTTGTTTTTCTTCTGTGTTTCTACTCCCACAGTTTTTCCTCTGAATGTGGATAGGGTTTTTTTCTCGTAGATCCCTCCAAGTTGTTCAGAATCACTGCATTGCCACTAATGGAGAAGTCCATTATATTCAATTGTACCTCAGTGTATTGGTCTCTGTGTACAATGTCTTCATGGTTCTGCTCCTTTCACTCTGCATTAATTCCTGGAGGTCATCCCAGTTCACATGGAATTCCTCCAGTTCATTATTCCTTTGAGCACAATAGCATTCCATCACCAACATATACCACAATTTGTTCAGCCATTCCACAATTGAAGGGCATCCCCTAAATTTCCAATTTTTTTGCCACCATAAAGAGAGCAGCTATGAATATTCTTGTACAAGTCTTTTTCCTTATTATTTCTTTGGGGTACAAGCCCAGCAGTGCTATGGCTGGATCAAAGGGCAGAAAGATTTTAGCACCCTTTTCACATAGTTCCAAATTGCCCTCCAGAATGGTTGGATCAATTTACAACTCCATCAGCAATGCATTAATGTCTCAACTTTGTTACATCCCCTCCAGCATTCATTACTTTCCATTGCTGTCATGTTAGCCAATCTGCTAGGTGTGAGGTGATATCTAAGAGTAGTTTTTATTTGCATCTCTCTGATTATAAAAGATTTAAAACACTTTTTCACGTGCTTATTAATAGTTTTGATTTTTTAACTGAAAATTACCTATTCATGTCCCTTGCCTATTTATCAATTGGAGAATGGCTTGATTTTTTTGTACAATTGATTTAGCTCTTTATAAATTTGAGTAATTGGACCTTTGTCAGAGGTTTTTGTTATGAAGATTGTTTCCCAATTTGTTGCTTCCCTTCTAATTTTGGTAGTATTGGTTTTGTTTGTACAGATTTTTTTTTAATTTGATGTAATCAAAATTATTGATTTTACATTTTGTGATTTTTTTCTAGCTCTTGCTTAATTTTAAAGTTTTTCCTTTCCCAAAGATCTGACAAGTATACTATTCTGTGTTCACCTAATTTGCTTATAATTTCCTTCAAGTATTCAAGTAATTCACCCATTCTGAGTTAAACTTGGTATAGGGTTTGAGATGTCAATTCAAAGCTAATTTCTCCCATACTGTCTTCCAATTTTCCCAGCAGTTTTGTTTTTTTTTAACCAAATAGTGGATTTTGGTCCCAAACGCTGGGATCTTTGAGCTTATCATAGACTGTCTTGCTGAGGTCACTTACCCAAGTCTATTCCACTGATCCTCCTTTCTGTCTCTTTAGCCAGGACAAAGTTGTTTTGATGACCATTGCTTTATAGTATAGTTTGATATCTGGGACTGCAAGGCCTCCATCCTTCATATTTTTTTCATGATTTCCCTGGATATCCTTGATCTTTTGTTCTTCCAAATGAACTTTGTTATGGTTTTTTCTAATTCAGTAAAAAAGTTTTTTGGTAGTTCAATGGATATGGCACTAAATAAGTAAATAAGTTTGGGTAGAATGGTCATTTTTATTATGTTAGCTCATCCTACCCTTGAGCAATCAATGTTTTTCCAATTGTTTAGATCTAGTTTTAATTGTGTGGAGAGTGTTTTGTAGTTGTGTTCATATAATTCCTGTGTTTGTCTCGGCAGATAGATTCCTAAGTATTTTATTTTGTCTAGGGTGATTTTAAATGGAATTTCTCTTTCTAATTCTTGCTGCTGAGATGTAGTGGAGATATATGGAAATGCTGATGACTTATGTAGGTTTATTTTCTATCCTGCAACTTTGCTAAAGGTGTTGGTTATTTCTACTAGCTTTTTGGTTGATTCTCTAGGATTCTTTAAGTAAACCATCATATCATCTGCAAAGAATTATAGCTTGGTCTCCTCATTGCCTATTTTAATACCTGCAATTTCTTTTTCTTCTCTAATTGCTACAGCTAGTGCTTCTAATACAGTGTTAAATAATAGAGGCAATAATGGGCATCCTTGTTTCACTCCTAATCTTATTGGGAAGGCTTCTAGTTTATTCCCATTGCAGATGATGTTTTCTGATGGTTTTAGATATATACTGTTTATTATTTTTAGGAAAGGCCCTTTTATTCCTGTACTTTCTAGTGTTTTCAATAGGAATGAGTGTTGTATTTTGTCAAAGGCTTTTTCTGCATCTATTGAGACAATCGTGATTTTTTTTGGTTTGCTTGTTAATATGTTCAATCATGTGGATGGTTTTCCTAATATCGAATTATCCTTGCATTCCTGGTATGAATCCTACCTGGCCATAGTGGATAACCCTCATGATCACTTGCTAGAGTCTTTTTGCTAGTATTCTATTTAAGATTTTTGCATTTATGTTCATTAAGGAGATTGGTCTGTATGTTTCTTTCTCTGTTTTTGACCTGCCTGGCTTTGGAATCAGTACCCTATTTGTGTCATAAAAGGAATTTGGAAGAACTTCTTCTTTGCTTATTCTGTGAAATAGTTTGTATAATATTGGGATTAGTTGTTCTTTGAATGTTTGATAGAATTCATTTGTTAATCCATCAGGCCCTTGGGATTTTTTCTTAGGGAGTTCTTTGATAGCTTGTTGAATTTCTTTTTCTGATATGAAATTGTTTAGGTATTCTATTTCTTCCTCTATTAGTCTAGGCAATTTATACTTTGGTAAATTTTCATCCATATCACCTACATTGCAATATTTATTACCATATAATTGGGCATAATAGTTTTCAATGATTGCCTTAATTTACTCTTCATTAGAGGTGAGGTCTCTCAAATTGGATACTGCCAATTTGGTTTTCTTCTTTCCTTTTTTAAATTAGATTGACTAATACTTTGTCTATTTTATTTGTTTTTTCAAAGTACCAGCTTCTAGTATTATTTATTAAATCAATAGTTCTTTGACCTTCAATTTTATTAATTTCTCCTTTGATTTTTAGGATCTCTAATTTAGTTTTCAGCCAGGATTTATAATTTCTTCACTTTCTAGTTTTTTAATTTGCATGCCCAATTCATTGACCTTTGCCCTCTCCAATTTGTTAATATATTAACTCAACGATATAAATTTCCCCCTGAGTACTTCTTTGGCTGCAATCAATAGATTTTGAAAGGTTGTCTCATCATTGTCATTTTCTTCAGTGAAATTATTAGTTGTTTCTATGATTTGTTCTTTAATGAACCAATTTTAGATAATCGTATTGTTTAATTTCCAATTAATTTTTGGTTTGCCTCTCCATGTACCATTACCAATTATTATTTTCATTGCATTGTGGGCTGAGAAGGTTTCATTTATTATTTCTGCTCTTTTGCACTTGTTTGCAATGTTTTTGTGCCCTAGTACATGGTTGATCTTTGTGAATGTATATGTGCTGCTGAAAAGTAGGTGTATTCCTTTTTGTCCCTATTTATTATTCTCCACATATCTACTAAATCTAATTTTTCTGAGATTTTATTCACTTCTATTATATCTTTCTTATTTATTTTTTGGTTTGATTTAATCTAGTTCTGATAGAGGAAGGTTCAGGTCCCTGACTAATATAGTTTTTTCTATCTATTGCATCCTTGAGCTCCACTAGTTTCTCCTTTAGAAATTTGGATGCTATGCCATTTAGTGCATATATGTTGAGTACTGATATTTCCTCATTGCCTGTACTGCCTTTTATCAGGATATAATGATCTTCCCTATCTCTTTTAACTAGATTTATTTTTACTTTGGCTTTGTCAGATATCATGATTGAGATTCCTGCCTTCTTTTTATCAGTTGATGCCCAATAGATTATGCTCCATCCTCTTACTTTTACCGTATATGTGTCTACCTTCCTCATGTGTGTTTCTTGTAGACAGCATATGGTAGAGTTTTGGTTTCTAATCCACTCTACTATTCACTTTTGTTCTATGGGCGAGTTCATTCCATTCACTTTCAGAGTTATTATTACCAGCTGTGTATTTCCCAGTATATTTATTTCCACCGCTAGTCCTTCCTTTTCTTTTACTATTTCCTTCTACATGAATGTTTTGTTTTTAATCAGTCCCCCTAATTCCCACCCTTATTTTATTTCCCTTTTTACCCCCCTTCTTATTCTCCTCTTATTTTCTTTAGAGTCTTTTAATACTACCCCCCAACCTCTCCCTCCTTTGTACTGCTTCCCACCCCACCAGTCCATTTGTTACCCTTCTACTTTCCTATAGGGCACAAATCAATTCTCTGCCCCAATAGATTGGATTGTTCTTCCCCCTTTGAGTGAATTTCAATGCAGGTAAGAGTCAATATTTCCTTTCTCCAACCTCTTTACCCTTTCAGTGTATTGATGTTCTCCCCCCTCCTGCCATGAGCTTCTTTGTGACATATAAATTTATCCCCTTTTGTTTCTTTTCACATTTCTTTTAGTATTAATCTCTTTTTAGCTCTAGTTATATATGTATATGTATATATACATATATGTATGTATTTATGCATACATATATCTGTTTACATATTTATACCTTGTCAATTCATCCTATACAGTTTGTCACTCTTCCCTCTAAGTGTAATTCTTCTAGTATCCCAGGTGATAATAACATTTTTAAGAGGTACCAAAGACCTCTTTTTTTTATAGGAATACATATCATTTTAACTTATTGAGTCTCTTTAAAAAGTGGGATTTTTTATTTTTGTTTTTCTTTTTTCCCTCTTTCTTAATTACCTTTTGATGATTCTCTTGAATTCTGTGTTTGGGCATCAGATTTTCTCTTCAGGTCTGGTCTTTTCTGTAAGAATGCTTGGAATTCTTCTATTTTGTTAATTGTCTGTACTTTGCCCTATAAGAATGTGGTCAGTTTTGCTGGGTAATTGATTCTTGGTTGTAGACCTAGTTCTCTTACTTTCCAGAATATTGTATTCCATGCCTTTGGTCTTTCAGTATAGATGCAGCCAGATCCCGTGTTATCCTCACTGTAGTTCCATGGTATTTGAATGACTTTTTCTTAGCAGCTTGTAATATTTTTTCCTTGGTCTTATAGTTTTTGAATTTGACTATAACATTCTTGGGTTTTGTCAGTTGGGGATTAAGTACAGGAGGTAATCTGTGGATTCTTTCAATCTCTCTTTTTGCTCTTTTTCTAGTGTATCAGGGCAGTTTTCTTGGATAATTTCTTGTAGGGTGATGTGTAGGCTTTTTCTTTTGTCATGGTCTTCTGGTAGACCAATGATTCTTAAGTTGTCTCTCCTGGAATGATTTTCTAAACCTTCTGTTTTGTGAATGAGGTGCTTCATATTTTCTTCAATTTTTTCATTCTTTTGATTTTGTTTTATAGTGTCCTGCTGCCTTGTGAAGTCTCTTGCTTCTAGTTGTATTCTGGATAGTAATCATCCCTGCCTTTTGGTCATCCTTCTCCTTCTGTTCTGATTTTCTTTGGAGGTCATCTTTCATCCTCTCTGCCTCAGCTTTCATTTTCTTTGTCTCATATTTCATCTCCTTTGCCTCATCTTTCTTCTTCTCTGCCTCATTTTTCATTTTCTCTGCCTCATCTTTCATTTTCTTTGCCTCGTTTCAAGCTGATTAATTTTAGCTTTCAAGGCACTGTTTTCTGTTTCCAGATGACTTATCTTAATTTTTAAGTTCCTTTCCCAGTTGTCTTCAGTCTCTCTTAATTGTGCTTTGAATTGTATTTTGAGTTCTTCCAAAGCCTGTATCCAATTCGCTGGAGTTTCTGTGTTTTTGCTTGGTGTTCCTTCATCCTTCTCTGGTCCATTTGCTCTTTGTTAATTGCCTGTATAGAAGCTGTTGATTGTAATTTATTTTTTCTTTTTCTGTTGTTTGCTCATATTTACCCCCTTTCTTTACTCCCTGCAGTTGCCTGCACTTTTGCTCCTCTCATTTTTTTTTGTGGGTTTGGATTTTTCTGTCACCTTCACCCTTGGAGTTATGTCAGCAAATCTCTCAGTGCAGTCTCTCGGGGAGGGGTGTTGAAACTTGAGCTTCCCTGTGCTCTGGAAGCTTTGATGGGATTAAGTCCAGCAGTTTGTGGGGGGAGGGGTGTTGGAGCTTGAGCTTTCCTGCCCTCTGAAAGCTTTGATGAGATTAAGCCCAGCTGAGTTGCAGAGCTGGATGTGCCCTGAGTCCAAAACCTCAGGAGGGGGCACAATATGAAGTGTCTTCACTGCTGCAACTAGGCTGCCTGCTCTGGGCTCTACACTTCTTCTCTAACTGTTTTCCCACTGCCTGTTTGACACTTTAAGCCTGGCACAGCTTTGCCCACAAGGTTCTCCCTCCAGACCAGCTCCTTTGCCCACCCAGAAGTTCCATTTGCCACTGGAGGCTTAGCACTCTGGGTGGGGGAGGGGTCCTGAAACCTTCCTTCTTCCTTCCTCTTAGACCCAAGTGTTCTCGAATCCAGGCTTTTGGGGGAGTATCTTTTAAGTTCAGTCCAGCAGGAGGGTTCCCAGCTCTGTCTTGTTGTTAGGTTTGATTTTCAGTCCCCTAGGAGCATTTAGTTTATAATCGATAAGGGAGGGTTTTCAGGTGTCCGAACATTCACTGCCTCTATGCTGCCATCTTGACTCCACCTCCCAATGTGTTTTGTCATGCTCCTTTGAGGTGATAGAGTCCCCTTCATTTAATAATAGTATATGGTTTGGAAATAGCCTTTTTAAATATATATATTTCATATTCTCTTCATGTGTTATTTCTTTTGACAAATCTCAGACTTACCATATCCAAAACAGCACTTATTATGTCTTCTCTTCCTCTACACTCCCAAACTCTCCTCTCTCCCCAGCTTTTCTACTGTTGTCAAGACCACCATCAACTTCCAAGTTACTCATGCATACAATCTCAGAGTCATCCTTCACTCCTCACTTATATTCACCCCACAGACTCCTAGAGCAGGAAAAGACTTCAGAAACCATTGAATACAATCCACTTGACAAAGAATCCTATCTAAGACATCACAAATAAGTTGTCATCCAACCTTCACTTGAAAACTTCTAGTAACATTGGGCTTACCTCCTAAATTACTCATTCCACTCTTGTATCCCTTTAATTTTGAGAAAGTTTTCCTTATTTTGAATCAAAGGATCTTCAATTTCAAAGGGACCTTGGAGTAGTGGTATAACAGTGAATTTTTAACTAGCTCTCAGGGGGTAGGGAGAAATGTATATGATGCATTGTTAATTTTAATTTATATTATTAAGATTTTCCCCATAACTAATTAATCAACAAAAAAATAAATCAAGCCCTATATCATTTCCAATTTCTAAGTTGTAAATATTTGTGCTGAAATTTTAACAATAAGAGTTGTTTCCAGCATGCTATTGTAGGGGGCTACCTAATTCAATCTGTACCTCAATAAAAACTTTCTACATAGGGGCCAACCTGCCTGAATGATTTATTATTTGCATATTTTGCTCTCAAATGAAGGGAAAACGTCTAGGATGGGCTATGTACATGCTTTCTGAAAGCTTTATGTCTAAATGCTATCTATCTACCATTATTTGTCTAGGCCCAACAAGTTTGTAGCAAAGCAAGGGCCTAATGAATATATTACTGCAATTGAAGATTCTGCAATCTGTCACATTATTTTTCTACTTACAGGTTCAATGACAAGAAAAATACTATGAAGCAACTCTATGGCATTAATCCAAAAAAGTCCTTTGTCTAACTGAAACTCAAGGTCTGAAGCTATATTCCCATACATACATATATATATATATATATATATATATATATATATATATGCATTCTATGTCTAAATTTCTCATAATCCAAGGGAATATCCCCTAAGCTGTCATAATACAGTGTTTCTCGTACTCCTTTTGCCTAGACTAGTGTTAGATTTAAAATGGTTGAGGTCTTAAACTGTAGTGATTAAAATAGTGGAAGATATAAATTGTGATAGATATAAGAGAGGGTGAGTAAATTTGACCGCAGAAATATGTTTCACTACAGTGTCTTGGTTTTTAAATCAAATATAAGGTGGTCGCCAGGGAAATATTCCCAATTATTCAATTACCCAAGTCAACTGGGTTTATACAGATTTTAATTAATACAAATGTGGAATTAAAGAAAGAGAGAAAGAGAGAAAAAGGAAATAAGTATGAAGGGCCTTAAGCCAACATGGCCTAGACCTGAGTCTTAAGAGAGAGAGAGATCAGTCAGTCTTTTAACACTCACCACAAGGTCTGTCTAAGCAAGGATTCTAGTGACAGCAGGCCAGCTCCATCTCAGCTGACTTCACCAGAGAGAGTTCCAAAGGGCCTCTCTCCAGAGCCTCCAGAGGGACAGAGTCCCCTCAGAGAAGCTCCAGCAAGATCTCCTTAGAGATTGTCCTCCACGAGCTTCCCTTCTCCAGAGTCTCTCTCAAGAGATTCTTCCCAAGTGATCCTCATCAGAGATCCTCCAAAAGGATTACCTTTCCTCAAGAGATTCTGCTTCTTATATAGGAGGTTTTTCTCCTATGTCGCCTCCCCTAAGTCCTTACATCTACCAATCACTGTAGACATTTTCCAAAGGACTGCCCATCTGAATTCTTGCTAAGTCGACAAATCTCCTCAGTAAGTCTGAACCAGAAAAAATGCTGCTGTGTCGACTAATCTCCTCAGTAAGTCTGAACCAGTGAAAACACAGCTGAGTCAACTAATCTCATTAAGAGAAAACTTGCCCAACCATTTTAGGTACCTAGCATCTCATTGTATCAATTCTAAAAAACAGGCATGGCTCAAAGAACTCCTTGCCTTATTATAAGCATGGGTCCAAGTACTTTCTTTGTTTAGCAAGGATTTTTCTCCCCTAAAGCAGTCTTAAGTACGGGTGGAGTAGAGGTCCTTCCCATAGCAAGGAGTTTTCTCATCAAAATGGGGAATGTTCCCAGTCCAATGGGGAAATTTTTTAACATTCACAAGTCTGAGAAATTTCAAGGTTTCCAATAGCTAAAAATAAATGCCAACTTTACAATGACTGTTTGAGTAGTAAAGTCATCAACAAGTGGTTAAGGTTGTAGACAGAGACCAAATATTTATAGCTATGGAAGAAAGTTGGATGTCAGCAATCAATAGGAACTATAACTAAAAGAGGATGATTAAAATATAAATGAGTGACTTCTTATGCCTCAAGAGAAAATATTTTCAACCCTTGAGACTTTTTCCAGAGTAAAAGATCTGCTATTGCTTTAATCAATGAATTCTCCCATAAAAAATACCCAATGTACTCAGCTCGTTCTAGCTTAAGGTACATTTGTGCTATTATCCTGCTATATGCAGTGTATATTTTTTATCACCAAGTTTTTTGACCCTCATTATTTTCTTATAAAATGGTGAAATGTTCTCCAGTCTCCTAGGAATCTTACTCATATTCCAGATTTCCAGAACTAAGAAGTTATTTATTTCCCAAAGGTCACTATTCCTTAGGTGTGCCTGGTGTTTTTATAAATGTAAAGTAAATGACTCCAAATCTTCACAGAAATTAGTGTGAATTTCAAAACTACTCCACCCTAGTCAGAACTTTCTTTAGAAGATCAGATTTAGCTATTTCCTGATCAATAACAATAGAGATACTTGGAATAACAGAATCAGGTCTTGGAAACTACATTCTCTACCCTACTCAGTGTAACAAGATTAGGAAGGGCTGCAGCAAACTCAAGATTTAATTATTTGAGAATATGGCCTTCAACAAACATGTGCAAAAAAAGTACAGACCTCTGGGCTGTCCTAGGTCAAGCTAGAGCCACCATTGGCACATATGAGATACAGGAAGTGAGGTAGAGAACAGCCTCTGGAGTTCTCGGGACTTCCTGTGAGGAGGGCTCTAGGCAGTTTGAGGCTGGTGCTTGGAGTTGGAGGAGCCTTGTGGACTGCTTTCCTTCAGATTGGTCACATGAGTGATAAGGATTTATCCCTTTCCCTGCCTTGGCTATCCAAGGCCTTAAAGCCCGTTTTGACTCAGCCTGAGCCAGAGTGGGTCTGAGTTAAGCTTCTTTCCTTCTTCCCCTTTTCCTTCTCTCTCTGTCTCTAAAACTTTCTTCCTCCTGTTGTAATTAAACCACCATAAAAACTTGGCAGCTGACTTGAGTGTTTCATTTAGGAATTACATAAGTGAATTCCTTGGTGACCTTGAATTAACATATATCAGTCTTTTAAAGTGATTTCAGTATCACAATAGTTCCCACACTGCTAATTATGCAGCAACAATTAAGAAGTATTTTTTTGTATAACAAAAGTCTTGCCATGAATACCTGAGGAATTTTTAAATTTAGGAAAAAATTTCAGGGTGTTACAGATTAAAAAAAAAACATTGATGAGTTGGAGAGTATACAGAGGAGGATAACCAAGATGGTGAAAGTTCTTGAGATCGTATAATATGAGATGGAAAAAGAAATTAGGATTAGTATGGAGAAGATTCAGGGTGTACATGATAACTGTCTTCAAGTATTTGAAGGGTTGCCTTGAAAGATAGATTATACTTGTTCTGCTTGGACCTGGAGAACAGAAAAGAAGTAAAAGGTGGAAGAGGCAAAGAGGCAAATTTAAGTTTGATACCAGGGGAAACAGTTTTCTAATAATCAGAGCTCGCCAAAACAGTGAAGAAGTGTAAGGTAGTATGTTGAGTCAATTAGCAGACTCTGCTGTCCAGAGCTCATAGAATGCTCATAGAAAGCATACTATTACCACACATCTATAATCAATATAGCAAGTAGGAATGTGATGTCAGTATAATAACTGCCCATATTTTTCCATAAATGCATCCATAGAGGGTCCATACAATGCCCTGCAGGGCTTCCTCTGGTTCTGTTAATAAGTTTAATACCAGTATATGTCTGCTTTCTATTCCTCATTATCATTGCTTGAATCTAGTTAGTGCAGTGGATAGAAAGAAGGCAGGAGTTGCAATCATGATATCTGACAAAGCTAAAGCAAAAATAGACCTGATCAAAAGGGATAGGGAAGGTAAATATATTCTGTTAAAAGGGAGTATAGACAATGAGGAAATATCACTAATCAACATGTATGCACCAAATGGTATAGCATCCAAATTTCTAATGGAGAAACTAGGAGAATTGAAGGGGGAAATAGACAGTAAAACCATATTAGTGGGAGACTTGAACCAACCACTATCAAATTTAGAAAAATCAAACCAAAAAACAAAGAAGAAAGAGGTAAAAGAGGTGAATAAAATCTTAGAAAAATTAGAGTTAATAGACATATGGAGAAAAATAAATAGGGACAAAAAGGAATACACCTCAGCACCACATGGCACATTCACAAAAATAGATCATACACTAGGTCACAGAAACATGGCACTCAAATGCAGAAAAGCAGAAATAATAAATGCAACCTCTTCTGATCATAAAGCAATAAAAATATTGATCAGTAAGGGTACATGGAGAGCCAAATAAAAAAATAATTGGAAATTAAACAATATGATACTCCAAAATCGGTTAGTTAGAGAAGAAATCATAGAAACAATTAATAATTTCATTGAGGAAAATGACAATGGTGAGACATCCTTACAAACCTTATGGGATGCAGCCAAAGCAGTACTTAGAGGAAAATTCATATCCCTGAGTGCATATATACACAAATTAGGGAGGGCAGAGATCAAGGAATTAGAAATGCAAATCAAAAAACTTGAGAGTGAACAAATTAAAAAACCCCCAGAAGAAAACCAAACTAGAGATGCTAAAAATTAAGGTAGAAATTAATAAAAGCAAAAGTGATAGAACTATTGAACTAATAAACAAGACTAGAAGCTGGTATTTGAAAAAACAGACAAAATAGACAAAGTACTGGTCAATCTAATTAAAAAAAGAAAAGAAGAAATTAACAGCATCAAGGATGAAAAGGGGGACCTCACCTCCAATGAAGAGGAAATTAAGGCAATCATTAAAAACTATTTTACCCAACTATATGGCAATAAATATACCAACCTAGGTGATATGGATGAATATTTACAAAAATATAAATTGCCTAGACTAACAGAAGATATAGATTTCTTAAATAATCCTATATTAGAAAAAAATCCAACAGGCCATCAAAGAATTTCCTAAGAAAAAATCCCCAGGGCCTGATGGATTCACCAGTGAATTCTATCAAACATTCAAAGAACAGCTAACCCCAATACTATACAAATATTTGACATAATAAGCAAAGAGGGAGTTCTACCAAATTCCTTTTATGACACAAACATTGTACTGATCCCAAAGCCAGGCAGGCCAAAAACAGAGAAAGAAAATTATAGACCAATCTCCCTAATGAATACAGATGAAAAAATCTTTAATAGGATACTAGCAAAAAGATTCCAGCAAGTGATCAGAAGGATCATTCACCATGATCAAGTAGGATTTATACCAGGGATGCAGGGCTGGTTCAATATTAGGGAAACCATCCCCATAATTGACCACATCAACAAGCAAACCAACAAAATTCACATGATTATTTCACCAGATGCGGAAACAGCTTTTGATAAAATACAACACCCATTCCTATTAAAAACACTAGAAAGCATAGGAATAGAAGGGTCATTCCTAAAAATAATAAACAGTATATATCTAAAACCATCAACTAATATCATCTGCAATGGGGAAAAACTAGATGCATTCCCAATAAGATCAGGAATGAAACAAGGATGCCCATTATCACCTCTATCATATGACATTGTACTAGAACCACTAGCAGTAGCAATTAGAGAAGAAAAATAAATTGAAGGCATCAAAATAGGCAAGGAGGAGACCAAGTTATCACTCTTTGAGGATGACATGATGGTCTACTTAAAGAATCCTAGGGAATCAACCAAAAAGCTAATCGAAATAATCAACAACTTTAGCAAAGTTGCAGGATACAAAATAAACCCACATAAGTCATCAGCATTTCTATATATTTCCAACACAGCTCATCAGCAAGAACTAGAAAGAGAAATCCCATTCAAAATCAATAAAATACTTAGGAAGCTATCTCCTGAGACAAACACAGGAACTATATGAACACAACTACAAAACACTCTCCACACAACTAAAACTAGACTTGAACAATTGCAAAACATTAACTGCTCATGGGTAGGATGAGCAATATAATAAAAACGACCATCCTACCCAAGCTCATTTATCTATATAATGCCATACCCATTAAACTTCCAAAAATATTTTTACTAATTTAGAAAAAAGCATAACAATGTTCATTTTGAAGAACAAAGGATCAAGGATATCCAGGGAAATAATGAAAAAAAAAAAATACAAAGGAAGGGGGCCTTGCAGTCTCGGGTCTCAGACTATATTATAAAGCAGCGGTCATCAAAACAATTTGGTCCTGGCTAAGAGACAGAAAGGAGGATCAGTGGAATAGACTCGGGGTAAGTGACCACAGCAGGACAATATACAACAAACTCAGAGAACCCAGCTTTTGGGACAAAAATACACTATTTCATAAAAACTG
Source organism: Monodelphis domestica (assembly GCF_027887165.1). Lineage (NCBI taxonomy): Eukaryota > Metazoa > Chordata > Mammalia > Didelphimorphia > Didelphidae > Monodelphis > Monodelphis domestica. The sequence goes on along the minus strand of NC_077230.1, from coordinate 183,702,659 downwards.
CTGGGAAAATTGGAGGACAGTGTGGGAAAGATTAGGTTTAGATCAACACCTCACACCCTACACCAAGATAAATTCAGAATGGATGAAAGACTTGAACATAAAGAAGGAAACTATAAGAAAATTAGTCAAACACAGAATAGTATACATGTCAGACCTTTGGGAAGGAAAAGATTTTAAAACCAAGCAAGACTTAGAAAGAGTCACAAAATGTAAAATAAATAATTTCGACTACATCAAATTAAAAAGCTTTTGTACAAACAAAACCAATGTAATTACAATCAGAAGGAAAGCAACAAATTGGGAAGCAATCTTCATAAAAACCTCTGACAAAGGTTTAATTACTCAAATTTACAAAGAGCTAAATCAATTGTACAAAAAATCAAGCCATTCTCCAATTGATAAATGGGCAAGGGACATGAACAGGCAGTTCTCAGCCAAAGAAATCAAAACTATTAATAAGCACATGAAAAGTGCTCTACATCTCTTATAATCAGAGAGATACAAATCAAAACAACTCTGAGGTATCACCTCATACCTAGCATATTGGCTAACATGACAGCTATGGAAAGTAATGAATGCTGGAGGGGATGCGGCAAAGTAGGGACACTAATTCATTGCTGGTAGAGTTGTCAATTGATCCAACCATTCTGGAGGGCAATTTGGAACCATGCACAAAGGACGATAAAAGACTGTCTGCCCTTTGATCCAGCCATAGCACTGCTGAGTTTGTACCCCAAAGAGATAATAAGGAAAAAGACTTGTACAAGAATATTCATAGCTGCACTCTTTGTGGTGGCCAAAAATTGGAAAATGAGGGGATGCCCTTCAATTGGGGAATGGATGAACAAATTGTGGTACATGTTGGTGATGGAATACTATTGTGCTAAAAGGAATAATAAAGTGGAGGAATTCCATGCAGTCTGGAACAACCTCCAGGAAGTGATGCAGAGCGAAAGGACCAGAACCAGGAAATCATTATACACAGAGACTGATACACTGTGGTACAATCGAAGGTAATGGACTTCTTCATGAGGGTCAATGCAATGTCCCTGAACAATCTGCAGGGATCTAAAAAACACTATCCACAAGCAGAGGATAAACTGTGAGAGTAAAAACACTGATGAAAAGCAACTGCTTGAATACAGGGGTGGAGGGGATATGACTGAGGAGAAACTCTAAATGAACACTCTAATGCAAATACCAACAACACAGAAATGGGTTCAAATCAAGAACACATGTGATACACAGTGGAATCATGGGTCGGCTATGGGAGAGGGGGGGGGAAGGAAAAGAAAATGATCATTGTTTCCAATGAATAATGTTTGGAAATGACCAAATAAAATAATGTTTAAAAAAAAAGAAAAAAGTTGGAAAATGAGGGGATGTCCTTCAATTGGTGAATGGCTGAAAAAATTATGGTATATGTTGGTGATGGAATACTATTGTGCTCAAAAGAATTATAAACTGGAGGAATTCCATGTGAACTTGAATCACCTCCAGGAATTGATGCAGAGTAAAAGGAGCAGAACCAGGAGAACATTATACACATAGACTGATACACTGTGGTACAATTGAATGTAATGTACTTCTCCATTAGTGGCAATGCAGTGATCCTGAACAACTTAGAGGTATCTATGAAGAAGAACACTAACCACATTCAGAGGAAAAACTGTGGGAACAGAAACACTGAAGAAAAATAACAACTCGATTACATGGATCAAGGGGGATGTTTGGATAGTAGACTCTAATAGATCATCCTTGTGCAAACATCAAAAACATGGAAATAGGTTCTGATCAAGGACACACATAAAACCCTGTGGAATTGCGCATTGGGTACATGAAGAGGTGTGGGAAGGGGGCGGGGTAATATGATTCTTGTAACCAAGGAATAATGTTCTAAATTGACTAAATAAATTTTTCAAAAATAAATATATTTAAGTATGAAGATCTTCCCATTTAGATCTAATCACCAAAAGTACAAATATCCCACTTAATCATGAAGTAGGAGGTCTGTGACCCACATGTGCAATAGCAGGTAATGAATCAAAATTGACTAACTGCCTTCTAGGTAGTCCTAGAGCAGAGTGTCTGCTGTGATTGGTAGACGTGGAATTAGGGGAATTGATGCAAGAGAAAATGTTTTTAAAAGTGGAGTCTGACTTGGAACTGGGATACTTGTAGTGGAACCTCCTGTGAGAGAGGAGTTCTCCATTTTTGGAAGTGGAGACTGGAGGAATTCTTCATGCTTTCAAGTTAAGGCTGATGAATAAGGGCAGAAGAATCTGCTGACTGGACTGATACGTGGTGAGTGAAAGGCTGACTCTTAACTGCTGGATTTTTCTGAAAAAAAAAAAACTATCTTCTGGAAAGATCTACTGTTAAGAGACACATCCCAGTTCCTCAGCTTTGCTGAGGCTGGTTGAAACTAATTCTCCCTGCCTGGAGGGGCTGGGAGTAAATTACTTAGTGCTCAGGTTAGATATATTACCTTGTCTTCTCTCTGATTTCTTGCTTCACTTTTTCTACATTTTGTAAATAAATTGTAAATAAAATCTCCTTGGAATTAGTTAAATTCCTGGCAACCACACTCTTAAGTAATCAAGTCCAACCCTTTAAGACTTAATGCCTTTTCCCCCCTTTCTACTTGAAAGTATGTTGTTTATTTTCAGTCAGTTATTAAATTTACAATGATATAGAAAATGTATATTAAACAAGAGTGTATCATGTTTGTTTGCAGAGAGTTGGTTATTAAACATTTACCAGCACACCCCTACTCATACATTACTTCTGTTGATATGAGAGATTCTTTTTTGTCTTTTTGTTCTTTCCCCTTTTCTTAATTACCTTTTGGTGACTCTCTTGGGTTCTGTGTTTGGGCATCAAATTTTCTGTTCAATTCCAGTCTTTTCTTTAGGAGTGCTTGGAAGTCTTCTATTTTATTAAAAGACCATACTTTCCCCTGCAAGAATATGGTCAGTTTTGCTGGGTAGTTGATTCTTGGTTATAGAACTAGTTCCCTTGCTTTCTGGAATATCATACTCAATGCCTTTCGGTCCTTCAGTGTTGATGCAGCCAGATCTTGAGTTATCTTCACTGTGGTTTCATGGTATCTGAATGACTTATTAGCAGCTTGTAATATTTTTTCCTTGGTCTGGTAGCTCTTGAATTTGGCCATAACATTCCTGGGTGTTTTCAGTTGGGGATTATGTACAGGAGGTGATCGGTGGATTCTTTCAATATCCACTAATCCATCTTGTTCTAGAATGTTGGGGCAGTTTTCTTGGACAATTTCCTGTAGAATGATGTGCAGTTTTTTTCTTTTGTCATGATCTTCTGGTAGACCAATGATTCTTAAGTTGTTTCACCTGGACCTGTTTTCTAAATCTTCTGTTTTGTGAATGAGGTGTTTAATATTTTCCTCAGTTTTTTCATTCTTTTAATTTTGCTTTAGAGTTTCCTGCTGCCTTGTGAAGTTGCTTGCTTCTAGTTATTGTATTCTGGTTTTTAAAGACTGAATTTCATCCCTGACTTTTTGGTCATCCTCCTTATGTTCTGATTTTCTTTGGAGGTCATCTTTCATTTTCTTTGCCTCATCTTTCATTTTCTTTGCCTCATCTTTCATCTTGTTTGCCTCATTTTCAAGTTGATTAAGTTTGGTTTTCAAAACACTATTTTCTGTTTTCAGATGATTTATTTTACTTTTTAAATTCTTTTCCCGGTTGTCATCAGCTTCTCTTAATTGTTTTTTTTTTATTGTATTTTGAGTTCTTCCAAAGCCTATGTCCAATTTGCTGGAGTTTCTTTGTTTTTGCTTGATGTTCCTCGACCTTCCTCTGTTTCATTTGCTCTTTGTTCATTGCCTGGATAGAATCTGTGAATTGTGATTTCTCTTTTTCTTTTTCTGTTGTTTACTCATATTTCCCCCCTTTTCCCTTCTGTAGTTGCCTGTAGTCTTGCTCCTCTCATTTTGTGCTGGATCTGTGAGTTTGGGCTGTTCTGCTGTTTGGTCAAGTAGTCTGATCTTCCCCAGGTGACAGCAGAAGCTGAGAAGGAGTTGGGCCTCTGAATCTGGTCAAAGTAGTTGTCTGTAGTTTATTGCTGCTTTTTCCCCTTGGAGCTCAGTCAGAGAGGCTCTCAGATGAGTCTGTGGAGGAGGGGTGTTGGAGCTTGAGTTTCTCTTCCCTCTGAAGGCTTCTTATCTACCCTTATTGATGAGATTCAGTTGGGCTGAGGATTTGATCTGCAAAGCTGGCTGTGTTCTGAGGCCAAAACCTCCAGAAGGGGGTGCAACAAGAGGAAGCATTTCCACTGAGACTGGGCTGCCTGCTTTATGCTTTTCCTCCAGCTGACTCTACATTGCCTGTGTTCTATGCCATGAGACTGGCACAGTTTTGCCAGTAAGGTTCTCCCTCCTGACAAGCACCCTTGCTGTCCCAGAGATTCCAGCCACCACTGGAAGCTCAGCACTGTGGGGCGGGGGGGGGGGGTCCTGGGACCTTCCTTCTTCTTTCCATTTAAACCCACGTGTTCTAGAGTTCAGGCTTTTTGGAGGGCATACCTTTTAAGTTGCATCCAGGAGGAGGGTTCCCTAGCTTTGTCCTGTTCTTAGATTTGGTTTTCACTCCCCTGGAAGTGCTGTGGTTTTGATCAGTGAGTAAGGGTTTATAGTGGTCTGAATTTTTGCTACCTCTAAGCTTATATGAGTGACTCTTAAGATTCATGAGAAATTATAGAGCCCAAGAATTGAGAATGCTATTGTGGAAAGTATCCCACCAAACAACTGAAATGACACGTGTTGGAGTGTGAGCATACCCATAAGTTGTATTAGCCATGGCGAGGAAAGGAAAGACATACTTTTACCTCATTCTGGTCTTACAGCTAAATGAAATTGTCAATGAATTAGAGATGGAAAGCACAGATGACCCCATTCTTTGTGAGTCTATTAAAGGATATATTAGCCTTGGAATCACTACATCATATGATATTAAAACTAATACGGTCCAACCCCCAATTTTAAAGATAAGGAAATTGAGACCAAAAGACATAGGATGGTTTGAGATAAATAGCTAATAGTTACATTTAGCCAGTATTGTCATTTTTATGTCCAAAAGATCTGTTATATTGAACCTATGACACCTGCAATGTAAAGGAAGGTACCACAAATAGGCTCCAACAATACTAGATCTCATATGACTTGCATTCCTTCAATTATCATCACATCTATAGGTATAGAGCCAATTTAATACAAAATTATGGACTATGTAAAATCTGTCATTCCTATTACCTTTTTACTTCTGCTGCTATTGTTTATCTCATCTGCCAAGCACCCTATGTCTTCCTGCTTGCGGTCCTTCAATTTTCCTAAATTTCAATGCATTATACTCTCAATATCACCCACTCCCAGAGGGTCATTATATAGTGGACCTTTCTTTCAGTCTCCATCACATGCCATCTGCTCTCTGTCCCTTAAGGCCTCACTTTTTCAAGTTTGTATTTTAGAAGAAAACATTTGACCATCAAGAGGTCTATTTGGGTTCAAGGGAAATGTGAACTAAAACCCTTCTGGCTTTCTTGTGTTAACTGCCAGTGTTATGACTGGAAGAAGATGGCCACTCACCAGAAATAATGCCATTAGGGTAACAGTCAACTGGCTATCCCTCTCAGTCAATCAGTCTGAAGGTGAAGACTCAATTGCCCAAAGACAAGATGGCAGCTGATTAGAAGTTCTTTTTCAATAGGCACAGATGAGGCATAGATGATTAGTTTAGTAAAGATGATAGGATTTAGAGTGAAATAATTTAATCCCCAAACTACATTTTACAATTAAGGAAACTGAATATCAGTAAAGTGAATTGATTTGACCAAGGTCACATGCTAAATAATGAAGCCAGAAGTTGAATTCAATTCCTCTGAATTAAATCCAGGACTTGGTTCACTATATCATGTGGAAATCAGAGAAAATTAGACCCAGATGGCAATTCATACCTGATTAAAATATATTCTGTAATATACTTGATAAATGAACATTGATCCTTTGTTCAATGTCCTCTAGACAAGGGGAGGGGGACCCACTGCCTCTCAAGGTATCCAATTCTACATTTGAAGATCTCTAATAGTTGGGAAGTCTGTCTCTAAATTAAGCATATACTTGCCTCTTTGAAACTTCTACATATTTCTCCTACTTTTATTTTCTGAGATCAAATAGAACAAGTCTTATTGCTCTGTCAGCCCTTCAAATGCTTAAATACAATTATGACATCTCACATGAGTCTTCTTTAGACTACTTAGTCCATAGTCCCTTTAACCAGCTACTTTATTGCATAATCTCAGGACCTCTCAATTAACTTGTTCTTTACTTTAGGACATTCTCTGGCTTATCAATATCTTTGCTAAGTACACAAGGAATGGGTGCAGTAGAGAAAGCACTGGGAATCAGGAAGACCTGAGTTCAAATATAGGCTCAGACACTTTCTGGCTGTGTGACCCACAATAGTAGGGAGAAATGGTTTCCAGTTTGTGATATGGAATTCAGAGCAGAAGTGAGCTAGAGTGATATAGACAAACTTAGTTGAAATATCATGGAGAAACAACCACAAAAGAGGTTTGGTAGAGAGAATTGAGGTTAAATAATCTAGGTCAGAACAGAATGCTGTACATCTAAAATGAAGGAGCTGAACTGTTCATCTGGCCATTAAGTTAATATTTTATGGGTCAATCAATCCCACTTTTTTTTGCCAGAGTGTAGATGAATAAATATAGGCATTTCAGTATCCCATGCCAGAGCCCCATGTGGCCCATGTATATGATCTCAAGCAATCATTCAAATGGCATGCATGATAAACTGAACAAAAGCACGTTCCTGCATAGGCATAGACATCAAGAAGCCTACTTAAGTCTGTGATAGAGGAATGTAAACCTTAAAATTTCTTAGACTTATAAATGTTGGAAATTTCATCATTGGGAAATTTCATACTTGAAAATTTTCCTATTGATAGTGGGTCTTGGCTATTGGAATGTGAACCCCATTGGCCTGGGAGGTTCCTCCTCCTCCCTTCTTAAGATTACTTTAGGACAGAAACCTTTTGCTGAACAATGGAAAGGGCTTTGACCTATGCTTAAGCATAGAACAGGAATTTCTTTGAGTCATGATTGATTTTAGAATTGATACAATGGAGATACTTGGAATGACAGAACCAAGTCTTGGAAATTGCAATCTCCACCCTACTCAGTCCTAACAGGATTTAGGAAGGGCTGCAGCATAGATCAAAATTTAATTATTCCAATCTCTACCCTACTCAGGGTAACAGGATTTAGGAAGGGCTATAGCAAAAGATCAAGATTTAATTATTTGAGAATATGACCTTCAACAGACATGTGCAAAGCCACAGACCTCTGGGCGGTCCTGGGTTAAGCTAGAGCCACCATTGGCACAGGGAAAATGATGGACAGTGATTGGTAGATGTGAGAACTGAGGGGAGGGAACTTGGATGGTTTCCTTAAAGATAGAGGGGTCTGAGGACTGAGGTTGGTGGTTGGTTGGAGAGTTTTGGCTCTGAGTGGTTGGAGAGGTGCTCTGAGAAGCTTGCTCTGAAGGAAGCTAGAGGTGGAGGCCCGGGAGACTGTTTTTCCATTTTGGTCACGTGAGTAATAGGGACTGATCTCCTTTCTTTGCCCCAGCTATCTAAAGGCTTGGGCCTTTTGGCCCAGCCTAAACAGAGGGGGTATTTAAGCCCTATTCCCTTCTCTCCCCTTTCTCTCTCTCTCTCTATCTCTATCTCTAATTCCTTTCTTCCTCCTGTTTGTAATTAAACTCTATAAAAGGCTGACGGCTGACTTGAGTTTTCATTTAGGAATTACATAGCTGAATTCCTTGGCGACCTTAAATTAATATATATCAGTCTTTTAAAGTGATTTCCTTGTCACAGGAATGATCCAGAGACTTTGAGGTACAGAGCCTGGAAGACATGCCAAGGTTTGCATCTGCAGTGGGGGATGGTGAAGAAGGTTTGGGATCTTGAGGGAAGAAGGAGATTCCAGGGGGAGACAGTTGATCTCTCTATTGCCTGAGAAAGCCAAAGGTGACAGGCTGATCAGAGATTTTTCTCCCTCATTGATCCTAATCACCATTTCCCCCCAAAGACACCAAGAGTTGTGGCAAACCTGAAAAGAAGAACAGCATCAGAAGATCTCACACAGCTCCTGTGGTACCCTGAGTCTGGACATTGGCTCTGCTGTGCTAAGACCAGGGGTCACCAAATGCTGAGTGTCTTAGAGGCCAAGCTGACAAGCCTGGGCCTCTCAACTTTGGGGAGAGGGAGAAAGATATTTTTAGTCAGACAGGGACTTTCCTTACCCTCTTTCCTATAAACTCCAATCTGCAAACATCTTGTTTATCTTACCCCTAACCTCCATTTGTTAGAATAAAGTGTCAGTTATCTTAAATTGACTTCCTTGTCATATTGAAGGGAGAGAAAGCTGATTTCTCTCTCTTACCCCAAGGGAAGAGGTTCACCCATTAATCACTTATTAGAGGGGAGTACAGGCAGGGATAGTGGAGAGACATATTTGAAGAAGACTGAAGGGGGAATTCATCTCACCCTCCTTCTACTTTCTGGGATCATTTACTCTTAATCTATTTGAACTTTGAAAACTGACTATTTTCTTCTTAGAGGATGGCCACCCAAATGCATAGTCACATTCTCAAGTCAGAGCCTCCAAAATAGTTATAGAGAAGGGAATCTTCTGATTGAAACCAAAAAGATATCCCAAGAGATATAAGCCCAGTGTCATAATAGCCTTGCTTTGACATAAGATAATTTTAATTATATTTTATTTTTCCTCAATTACATGTAAAAACAATTTTAATATCTTTAAAATTTTGAGTCCTGAATTTTCTCCTTTTCTTCCATCCCTTTCAGTGAAATAGCAAGTAATCTAATATAGATTTTACATGTGAAATCATGTAAAACATTTTTTCATATTAATGCTTTTATGGAAAAACTAAAAAAAAAAGAAAGTGAAACAGCATGCTTTGGTCTGGATTCAGCCTCCATCAGTTTTTTCATTGAGTATTTTTCCATCAAGTCCTTTAGAATTATCTTGGATCATTGTTTGGCTGAGAATAAGTTATTAACAGTTGTTTATAATTGCTGTTACTGTGTAAAATGTTCTCCTAGCTCTATTTACTTCAGTCTGCATCAGTTTGTATGTCTTTCCAGGTTTTTCTGAAATCTTCCTGCTTACCATTTCTTATAGCATAATAGTATTTCATTATAATCATATACTATATATTCTTATAACTTATTCAACCATTCCCTAATTGATGAGTATTCTTTCAATTTCCAATTTATTTTTTCTACAAAAAGAACTGCTATAAATTTTTTTGTCTATATAGGTCCTTTTCCTATTTGGTTTTTATCTCTTTGCGTTACAGATTTAATAATGGTATTACTGCATCAAAGGGCATGTATAGTTTTATGACCATTTGGATATAGATTCAAATTGTTCTCCAGAATGGTTGAATCAGTTCACAATTCACTCAACAGTGCATCTCAGTTTTCACACATCTGCTCCAACTCTTGTCATTTTCCTTTTCTGTCATAATAACCAATCTGATAAGTCTAGGGTGGTACCTTAGAGTTGCTTAACTTGCATTTTTCTAATTAATAGTGATTTAGAGCATTTTTTTTCACACAACTAGAAAGATTTGTCTGAGAACTTCCCTCTTCTCTATAACTATTTTGGAGGCTCTGACTTGAGAATGTGACTGTACAACTGGGTGTCCACCCTCTAAGAGGAAAATAGTCACCTTTTAGAGTTTGAATAGATTGCAATCTCAGTAGGCATCTTGATGCCTATGCCTTTGCAGACATGCACTTTAGATAAGTGTTTCATGTATGCTATGTGATTGATTACTTGAGATCATAGACATGGGCCACATGGAGACATGGCCTGGCATACAGAAGGTCTTATATTTGTGCACCCATACTCTGGCAAAAGAAGAGGGATTGACTGACCCAATTGAGTGTGTATTGTAATATAGGCTGGCACATAAGAAAAGTGACAGGCTGAATCTTTCTCCTCATTGGGGGAGGGTCCCTGGGAGGCTGGAATCTTGAGAAGCCAGAAGGTTCCTTCAGAAGAGCAGTTGTTCTCTCAGTTTTAAGAAGCTGAAGAGAGAGGGCTGGTTAAGAATTTCTCCTGAGGGTTACCCACCTTTTTCCTGCTTGTGACTGGAAATCTTTCCCCCCAACATTTCCCAATTGAAAAGACTATGGAAGAGAAACCTGAGGAAAGACATTTGAGTCTCTATCAGACTTTACTTCAGTTCCTGTTGCCCTGGGTCTGAACTGTGGCCAAAGGGCCAAACACAGGGTCAGTCAACCTGACTATCTCTCAGGGGACTCAGGCTGACAAAGACTGAGTTCCCCAAACTTGAGGAGGGAGGGAAAAGGGGTTTAGTTAGAAAAAGGATCCCCTTTTTCCCATTTTCATTTCCCATTCTTTTCCCTGCCAGCCATTTCTTTGTATTACCCTAATTGGATTAATTCACATTAAAGTGGTTATCCTTTCTCAAATTTGAATCAAGTGTGAGTGAACAACTTCAAGGGGAGAGACATCTTCCTAAGAAGAAACATTTTAGTCTCTAGTAGTGGAGGAGGACAAGAAGGACAAGAGCAAATCTAGGAGAGCAGCCATAGCTGAGGAGGGAAGGCTGAAGGGGGAAAATCTCCAAACTCCCTCTCCTCTCTCTGAACCAATCTTAAACATCAGCTGTCTCCTAGATCCTGTTTCTTTTAACCCTACAAACCTTCTCCATTACAGTATGTTCTCCCCTCTTTGAGCCAATTGTGATGAGAGTAAAATTCAAGTACTCCCTTCCTCACTCCCCCACAATCTTTCCCTCCAGTATAAAAGTTCTTTTGTGCCTCCTTTATGTGAGACTGCTTACCACATTCTGCCTCTCCCTGTGCCCTTCTAATATATTTCTCTTTCTTACCCCTTTATTTTATTTTTTTCAGATATCATCACATTCAACTCACACTCTTGTCCTCTGTCCATATATACTCATTCTAACCACCCTCATGATGGTAAAGTTTTTAGGAATTGTAAGTGTCATCTTCCCATGTATGGTTGTAAACAATTTAACTTTATTGAACCTTATGATTTTTCTTTCCTCTTTACCTTTTTATGTTTCTTTTTGAGTGGGGGGGGGTCAAATTTTCTATTCAGCTCTGTTTTTTTCATCAGAAATGCTTGAACGTCCTCTATTTCATTGAATGCCCATTTTTTTCCCTGAAGGATTATATTCAGTTTATGTTAGTGCTCCTCCTCACCCTGGAATTGCAACCCAGGACTACACCCCACATCAGTGGGTGAACAATGTCACAGAGTCCCTACCCCAGACCAACAAAAGAATCTCTGTAATTTTATCCTGACCTGTATTCCTATCCCTTTACTGTCTGCATTTGAGAGTTCCTTTGCTGCTGATTCAGCTGCCCCCAAGACCTGCATGGGCTTCTTCCTTGGTGTAATGGTGTACTGCGTTCCACTGCTATGTCAGTATGATAAACTAAACTTTTTGTAGCAAACTTTTAAGTTATCTGCAGCTAAAAAACTGTTCAATCCTGTCTTTTTGTGGATTCTTTCAACCCAGAATTAATTTTGAAGCATTATATTAAAGTTGTTTTGGAGGAGAGTTTGGTAGAAATCAGATGGGTCTGTGTACCTTTTCTACCATCTTGGCTCTAGTAGTAGTGTTTTCAAGCTAAAATAAAAATTTTATATAACAGAATTATACTTAAAACATAATTCTAGTTCAATATTTCCAAATTTGCCAATACTCAAGAGATAATCACCCAATGTTGATGGTCGGTATCAGAAAGCGAAAAACTAAATAAATACATTTTAATCTAATCTGGCTAACTTGTTAGCACTTTATATCCTGTCATCTCAAAAGAACTCCACTTAAAATACTGTCCCCCATTCCATCATGTAATCTGAATTATACTAATGATAGCAAAACGCATACCAATCCAACTCATATATGCAAATTTAATCAAATTACTTCTTTAAAATTTAGAGCCTAGAATATGAAAACCCATTGCCTCCTGAGATGAATAACTTTACCTTAGCATCTTCTAAATTATAACTGCTAAAAGGGAAAAACCATTGCCCATCATGCCTATTAAGTTTTAGTGTGTGCTATTCTTTGCAAAAAAATAATAATCAGCATGCAAGAAGTAACAAATTAAGATAGAGAATCGTCAGTAGGATAAAGCATGGTCCTGCCTTTCCTGCACTAGATTGTCTCACAGGGCTTTAATACCAACTCTCATCCTTCCTTCCTATGCTCTGCCAAACTGTACTGTGCTTTGTTCTCCACAACTGCTTTCTCTTTTCTTCTCCACCTACTTAATTGAATAATTGCCATGTTCTTTGTAGATAATACACATCCCCACTAACTACCCACACATTAATGTCAGGTGAGACCATTTACACTCTAAAAAGAAAACATTTTTCCAAGCCCCCAAAAAAACTATGCAGTGAGTTTTGAATGCCTCAGTGCTAATAAGAGTTTTCCCCCCTCTCTCATCTATAAGAATATAAGAAATACCAAACATATAAAGATCTATGGCTAATCCAGTATGGATCTAGTACTCTATTTCTGACAGAGATCAAGTGTGTCATTTAGTAGTTGTTCTTTGTGGTATTGACTTTAATAATTATCCTAAAAATCCTGAATATTTATATTTATTACTCATGACACTGTAAAAACTCTTCTGGGACCAATAGTGCTTTTATTTTCCTTCTATAACACCTCTGAACATAACTAGTTATAATGCCAAAGAATACTTGATTTCATTATTTTTTTAATTTTTTTTTTAGGTTATAAATAGATGACCACATTACATGAGCAAATGATATGGGAAATTAAATATGAAAATATTCATACATTTTACTTGCAGTTTAATTTATAATTTAGAGATAGTAATGAGTTGACTTCATAGTTTAGCTTCTTTAGCCACACCTCAGGGTTTAAGAAGTCAAGTCATATCTGAAGAAATCTAGAATATGGGAACAGAATAAAGGAAAGAATAAATACTTGTTTAGGGTCTACCATGTGTCAGGCACTGTGCTAACTACTTTTTACTGATATATCATTTGACCCTCACAAAAACCCCTGGAAGTACGTATTAATTATCCCCATTTTATAATAAACAACTGAGACAAACAGGTCAAGTGACTTGCCCAGAGTCCTACAACTAGTAAGTATCTGAGGTCAAATTTGAACTTAGATCTTTCTAAATCTAGGGCTAGCTCTTTATCCCAGGATTGTTGCCCAACCCAGACCTCACAATGAACAATTATCTTAAGAAGCATGACTCTGAGGCCAAGGTTATTCATCATATCCTAACTCCTAGGATGACAAAAGAAGACTGAGAGTTTGGGCTGGGGAAGAAGAAAATAGAGAAGCCAGAAGAGTTAGATATATAAATTTCTAACATATCAAAATCTATGTGATACAGCTGAAGCTGTATTCAGGGGGAAATTTCTATCCCTATGTGCTTATATCAACAAAATAGAGAGGGAGATCAATGAATTGGGCAAGTAACTTTAAAAAAAGCTAGAAAGTAGAATCAGAAGTTGCTGTCAGGTCCTTCTTAAGAGAGATAGACAGAGAGAAAGATACATACATACATATGAATATATATATATATATGTATTCAATGGGACAAACCTTCCCACTTCTTAGGAAAGTAGTGTTCAGTTTGGGTGTTTGGAAATTAGTTCCTGCCTCCCCCACAGAAAGATGAATTTCCCTTAAATTGTTGGGAACTTGGAAGACCCCTCTCCTTTTCAAATTAAGAAACTAAACACAGTTGAACTTCAGAATTTAAGAAGAGTTAATTAGGGAGGCAGTGGTAGTACTTTCTTGACTTTTGAACAAATAGGGAATGTTTCTCCCACTTATGATAAACATTTCCTGGGTATAAGGGAAAGAAAGGCTCTCCTGAATCTGAAGTTGGTGACAGAGACTTTCAAAGTTGGAAAACAAAAGAGGCCAGTTCCCTGGACAAGCCTCAGTGACAGGAAAGGTTGTAATGCTGAAAGTGAAGTGTTTCCTTCTAGACAGGGTAAATGTTAGAGGTACTGCCTTCCGTGATTCCAACAGATGTACCTAATGACAGGGGATCTTTACTTTAGCAGGGAATTTTTACTTTAATGGGTTGAGACAATAGGAAAACTTGTGGCCTCTGCTGCATGGGCCAAAGCAAGAGAGATGGGTGAAAGAAGATAACTAAAGCTGGTCCCCAAGGTTTATAACCTCATCAGTTTCCATGGAGTTAATTATCATCTCTATGCAGAAGACCCCTGGATCTATGCATCTGGCTCAACTTTTTCCCCTGAGTGTCAGTCCCATATCACTGGTTCCTCACCGAACATTTCAAAGTGGATGTTCCAGAGCCATCTCAAACTCAACCTGTCCAAAACTGATTTAATTTCCCTTTCCTTAAACCCTTCCCCCTTCAAACGTATTCTGCCAAAGTACCACCATTTTTCTAGTCTGCATGTTTGTAATCTTGCCATTATCTTCAACTACTCGTTATATATTTAAATTGTTACAAAATCTTGACACTTCTCTTGCATCCAACCCTTTTTCTCTTTTCACAAATTACTGTCTTAATTTATCTCATAGAGATTTTTGTAACAGACTCCTTTCTCACATCTCTCTTTATTCTAAACCACTTTCTACTACCAAATGGCTACCAAAGTGATTGGCCTTAAATGTAGATTTAATCATATTATTCCCCTACTCGATAAACTGTGATGAGCTCCTTTGTTTAGCTTTTAATCCCTCTAGAGTTTAAGCCCAACCATTCTGGCCTCAATGAAAATTACTCCTCCCACAGCCTGTGGTCTAACTAAACTGGTCTCTTTTCCTCATGCTACATAATTGAGTAAGGTTTAATTATTAAATCATTTTCTCATTTTAGTAAGATTTCTTCAGGTCATTAATATATCCCTTCTATATGAAAATCTCATGATCCAATAAATTGATTTAAATTTTATGTAATGAGCTCCACACTGTGGAAGTGATAACATGGAAGAATTAAGTAGAAGTAATGTGAAGGCAGAGAAACTCTTGGAAACACCACTTTCTTTTTTTCCTTTGCCCTTGAAGAAAGTTTTGGTTTGACTGTCTCTGCCTTTCATCCTATGCAGAGTCTAGAAGCCACAGTGGGGAGAGGAGAGGAGCTGCTTCCTGTAGTCAGCTGTACTTGCTACATTTGTGGCATGACTGTAGCCAGAGGGGATGCAAAGATGAACCTCAAAACCTCATTCTGGAGCATTGTGATAGAGGAGACAGAGATACAATGGAACCTACAACATGTGGTTAGTAAAATGGGACCATAAGCAGGAGGAGGAACTGAGACCAGCTGTTGCAGTACAAAATAGACTTGAGTAAGACTGTACTGGAAGCTGCTGGAAAACTCCCCAGTCATGATGAGTATAAGAATGAATTCTAAACCCTGGAAGTTCTTACTAACCCCCAGGCCTGTTGCCTCAGATTGCTTGTTGGGCTGACCTTTTGTGAATTCCAAAATATGAAATACCTTCTCTAGGTTTCCTGCCCCCATCTATCTGCTTAGAGGAGATATGTAGAATAAAGGGGGGGAGCATCAATTAGGTGAAGCAGTTTCCTTGCAGTTTTCATGTCTGAAATTGCTGTGCAGTTTTGATTTTGCTATGCTACAACTTTTTTTTTAATTACTTTACTACAAGTTAACATATCTTATGGCGACTAAAAAGCCAACTGAAATCAGTGAGTTTGATCATCAGGACTGGTATATTTCCCAAATGGAGTGTGGGAAGATTAAGAATAGAGATGAGAGATTTTCTATTTAAAAAAATTTTAAACATAGTCTATATCAGTGTATTCAAAAATAGAAATGAATCTCCACAAGCTGAATATTGACCCCAAAAATTAACATTATCTATTTTATATCGAAGTTTTAAACATTTCCCAATTACATTTTAATCTGATTTGGGTTGCACAAGAGAGTTTTACCAACTATGAGTTTGACACCTCTGATCCATATCATGCTCTTAGCTATAATATGAGCCTGGACCATTGCGGAGGTACTGGTCATAAGTTCATCAGGGAAGTAGAAGGGAGGAAGTAATCTAAGGTAGGGTACCCACTTTTACAAAACTACTTGCTAGCAAAATAATTATATTCTATATTTCCTAATCGGTTAATTAAGTTAGTGAATTCTTTTTTCTATAGGGTGCCTAAAAAGATGCAAGAGTGCATTGCTACTTTTTCCAAAATGTTAGCCCACACCGTCTTTTATATACTATTATTTCCAGCAATCAAGAGAAAATGCACATTCCTAACCAATGATAAATTTTATAAGCATTTGTACACATGACTTCAAACAGTTTTGAAAACTATTCTTACTGTAACTTTCAGCTAAACTTATATGTGCATTTTGTACATTGTGAATCTTAAAAATTACTCAGACTATACCTTAAAAGATTTGATTAAGCTATTCCCCTATTGTAGCAATGGAGGTACTTGATCAGGAATGTATTGGGAACTTTTAAAATTACTCCACCCTGCTCAGACAGTGCCTTAAGGGAAGATAACGTTGAAAACTCCTGACTGAACAATGAAAAGTCCCTAACTCATACTTATAGTGAAGCTAGAACCTTAAGCTAGGTCTATTTTTAGATCTAATACAAAAGGGTGCTAAGTACCTATAAAGGTTAAATTAATCACTAAAAGGTCAAACAACTTACAAAAGGCAAGCTTAACAAAAGAGGTGTGAAGTTTTAGTATAACCAGAGAAGGTGAGAACCAAAGAAGATAATAACTAAGAATGGGCAGTCCTGGGAAACAGCTTCTACTGTGATTGGTAGACGTGAAAGTTTGTGGGAGGTGACATAAGAGAAAAATCTCTTTAAAGGAAGCGAAGGAACAAGTTCAGGGCTAATTGAATTCAGTTATAATTTGAATTCAGTTCGGAGGCTAATTTCGGAGTGGAAGAACCCAGCTTGAAGACAATCTTGTGGTGAGTAATAAAGACTGACTCACTCTCCCTTAAGGCTCAGGCCTAGGCCATTTGGCCTAAGCCCCTTCTATTATTTTCTCTTTCTCTCTCTCTCTTCCCTTAATTCCTTCATTTGTATTAATTAAAATCTCCATAAAACCCAGGTGACTTGGGTATTTTCATATTTGGGAATTTTCCCATGGCAACAACTTATTTTTAATATAAATGAAGACACTAAAAATTATCTTTACAGTTTGGCCAAAACCTTTACAGTTTTGGCAATTCATAGCCTTGGAAACACACATTTTCGCGGTTACATGATCTCAAGACTTGTGATTCTTCTGAGCTCAATAAGTAGAAAGACCATAATGATTTGCTAGATACAAAGTTAAGGATCATGGATATAAAGCTAGCTGAGACACTGTCTGATTCAAACCCCTGATTTTACAGATAAGAAAACTGATGCCTATAGAGCTGATTCAACTTAGCTGAGGACATATCTGTAAGTCATTTGCTTCCATGAATGTAAGCACAGTCTGTACTAGGAAATGTCTTCTTTATCACACCTATATTCATGTCTATAAATAAAGACAAGGTCTCCTCTTATAAGTTGTTTTAACTTTCCAAATGTCTGGCATTAGTTGAGTGTTACATATAGTTTTTGAAAAATGGGCAGGTGTATTTACCTTTTTTTGTTAATCATTATAGTATTTTTCATACCAAATTCTAATTGAATTGTTTCTGTTACCAAAAAAACACTGTTATTCTTATAACCTTATTCTTACATCACTTATATATTAAACCTTAAAAAAATTGAAACAAACTTAAAGATTTCCACTGAATCTCTCTTTTTTTTCTCTTCTTCCTCTCCCTTCCCTTCCTCCTGATTGTGATGCAGTTTAAAGATAAAGCTGTCCAGTACATGCTACTGAATGATTATCTTTGTCCCCCAGGTTCATTTGTAAAAGTCTCATACTTTCCTGGTTGCTCACTGATTTTAATCATTCAATTCTACTCTCTTTTACCCACTGAATCTTATTCTCATCACTCATTTCCATCTGCTATTTTTATGATCCATGGCTAAGGCAAAAAGTTTTAGCTAACTCAGAACCCTAAATGGTGTATGCCTGTCCTCAAAGGCCGAAACTGTTCAAAGTCCAACGTTAATGCCTGATTTGTTGATCTGCAACACAGATCCCTAGTGTACAAGTCTGATAAATGGACAAGATGCCTCATTGACCTTACTGGTATTAAAATGAGTATATAAATACTGAAATAATTCTTCCCTGTACAGTTCTCTACATCTCTACCACAGACTTTTCAAACTACAGCTTAAGTAAGTTTAAAAATTTTTATCGGAAAAGAAATTTTATTTTTAACTAAGATGAAGTTTTAAAATTAGTAGCACTTAGTTTTGTATATATCAATTAAAATACTTGTACTATATGATAATGACAAGGAATATTGGGTTTATTTTTTATTAGAATGACATTAAAAATAGAAATATAGGCCTTGCCTCTCCAAGGTATTATAGAGAAACAGAATTAAAGACAGAAAATGGGGAGAGAATCACATGAATCCTAATCATATTCTTGCTAAATTTTGTAGCCCTTTTTCCCTCATTCATTCAACAACTAAGTACCTACTCTGGTCTAAGAAGCATTTGAATATGTATAACATTTACTATTTTAAAATAATGAAATCTTCAGCTCTAAGCAATTAAAAACCAAGTGAATCAGCTCCACTAAAATCCCTTCATAGATTGAGGAATGCTATTCAATCTCTTCCCCTAAACGATTGGGGGGGGGGGGGTGGAGAATTTAATTGTAAAAAATGAACAAGAGGAAGATCCATGAAAGAATTATCCAGAGGATGTAAGAAACTGTAACTCTTCCTGTTGCCTAGGGTGCCATGTTGCACTGGAGTCCTGGAGTCTTTCAACCTAAACTTATCACAAACTGATTTTTGCCCTGCTTATACCCCACCAAGTACAGATCATTCACTAATTCCTATTACCCTTTCTGATGGGTTAAGGAAATAGGGCAGCTGAGATCTGTTCCCACGAGTCCTCTATCCCATTTGGCTTTCTAGGTAGAGACTTTAATGGTGAAGGCAACACTTACAATCAGATCCAGATGAAGATAATCTACTGATTAGACCTCAGAGAATCTGTCTTTCCTGACCATTTGGCCTGAGCTTATGGAACCTCCCAACTCCCCACAGAAGCAGAGTCCCAGAAACCAACCAGCGTACCAGGGGAAAATCTTGTTACTTTCCAAATTAGTAAGGACTCTGTCTAGCTCTTATTCCCAAGCTCCAACCTTGGATAGATCAGTCTAATTGTCAAAAAGCTGGGTAGTTCCTGGCCTAGCTTGACCTAACTCATGTAAAAGGAGCAGAGAACTTCACTCTTCAGTTCTACTTCTCTCTTTCTCTTTCTCAACATTGAAAAGCAAAAAATGAATATAAAACCCTGCTTATATATAAGTGGGGTTCCCATCCCAATTCCCATTCACACAGATGATCTGGGTCTCTAAATAAAGGACTTGAGACTACCTTAAAAATAAGAAAAAAGCTTCTGTAGTTTTTTGTCTAAGTTTTGAGAAACTATTAAAGAGGCTAATACTCCTTCAAAAGTAAGCTTTCCCTCTATCTTGATGCTGTGCTAATTTGATAGAATGACAATGGTCTACAGAGCTTTAATATCACATATATTGTCAGCTATGATAACTGGATTAATTATTTTTGTTTTAATGGAGAAGAAGAGATATCCATAAACTACTACATTATAAAACACAAAAGAATCAATAACATTCATCTTTAAAATAATCAAAGAAATGACCTGCCAACAATGGCAAAACTACATGTTATTTTTCATCTTTCTTAAATGCTTTTCAGTAGAAAATATAGATTCTTCTAATTTCCTTTACCTTTCTAGGTTAATCATTATAGTATAAATTTGTATACCAAATTCTAGTTGGATTGTTACTGTTACAATAAAACAATATTATATACCTATTCTTATATCACTATATATTAAATCTTAGAAATAGAAAGAAGCTTGAAGGATAGATTTACTTTTGTTTATTAGTTATTATTCACTTGGTTGGGATTTCCTTCTCAATTGCTTAAAGGGATCTCTATATCTTGGTTGTCTTTAACTCAACTCTTCTTGTAAAATGGTCATGTCAATAAGGGTCTATGTCTGTTAATAATAATTTTTTATAAAGAAACATTTGTTAAGATAATATAGCAAGAACAAAATTTACAAACATTTCCCTCTAGCACCTGGGGACATACTCTTCCTTACATTTCCTCCTCAGTCCCTGAGGAAAGTTGCACAAACCAAAAGCAGTTTCTACAAATTATTTTCTCTACCAAGTTCACCTCCAAATGAAGCACAGTCAATGGGTGACTCATTGTGGTTCTATCTCAGTGGCCTTTAAATTGTACTAGATCAAACAGACTTTACTCCTGATCATCTGTAATGAACATCATATAAATGATGATTTCCTTGTCTAAGGGAGGAGATTGACTAAGTAAATCAATAAAAATTTCCCTACTCTATTTAAAACATGTCAAGGTACTAATGACTGATATCTTAACTAAATGAAAACACCTTCCTGTTAAATCAATTAATCAATGCTTCCAGGCTTTAAAATGAGTGTGGGAAAAGTCCTTGATCAACTTGAGTAAGGTTGCCCAGGAAGTGCTTTTAGATTGGTTGAGAAAACTTGATTACTCCCTTTGGGTCATCTATAAAATATCAAACCTATTTGAGCAAGAGAGATTTGAGCAAGCAAAGAGAAGGAAGCATTTCAGCTAATTCCCTGAGAAGGAATAAATTAGGGAAGCACGAGGAAAGAGAAGATCTGTGGATCTTTATTTCAGTTTCCTTTGACATTGAATATTTTCATTTTTTTGTCATTTTTGTCAAATTTCTGGGGTGAAACATTATGATATTCAGTTAGCATTTCTGTTATTAACAGTAGTTGAATGCATTCTTTCATATGATTGTTAATAGTTTTAGATTATCCTTTTGGGGATTGTTTGTTTGTGTCCTTTGAATAATTATTTTGGGGCTTTGGGTCTGATATATCTCTATTACTTATATGTCTTGGATACCAAGCCCTTATCTGAGAAAATGTCAAATTTATATTCTGTAATTTCCTCTTCTTTAGAATATAGCTCCTAACCAAAGTCATGAAAAATATAAAATTATTAATATTGAGGTCACATAGTCCTAGTTATATGACCTAACTAGCAGTTATAATTTTAATATCAAAACTGAAAACAGAGAACTAGCAAAAGAAAAAGAAATATAGGAAATTATTAGAAACTTTTTTCCCAGTTATGGTATTGAAATAGTAACATAATACATTAAATTAAAAAGATTTTGTACAAACAAAGCCAATGCAATCAAAGTTAGAAGGGAAGTAACAAAGCGGGAAAAAAAATCTTTATAACAAAAACCTCTTACAAAGGTCTAATTACTCAAATTTATAAGGAGCTAAATCAATTGTATAAAAAAGTAAGCCATTCCCCAATTGATAAATGGACAAGGGAAATGAATAGGCAGTTTTCAGATAAAGAAATCAAAACTATCAATAAGTACATGAAAGCAGGGTTCAGGGGAGACAGCAGATGTAAAGAGTTGGCTCAGAGAGGAGAGGGGATTTGAAGATTTTCCCCCTTCTGCCTTCGCTCCTTAGATAAAAGACTCTCTCTCAGATTCACTCTTGTCCCTCTTGTTCCCCCTCCACTACTCAAGATCAAAGGTTCTCCTCTTGATCTGTTCACTCACATTCAGCTTGGGGAACAGATAGCTTTTAATGTCAACTCAATCAGGTAATACAAAAAGAATAATGGGCAGGGAAGAATGGGAAAAGGAATGTGGGAAAAGGGGTCCCTGTCTCTATATAAACCCTTTCCCCTCCCTCCTCAAGTTTGGGGGTAACTCAGGCCTTGGAAGCCTGAGCCCCTGAGAGGAAGTCAGGTGGACTCACTCCTGGGCAACAGGAGCTGAGGTAAAGTCTGCTCAGGTTTCTCTTCAGAAGGTCCCTTCAATTGGGAAGTGTTGGGGGAAAAGATTTCCAGTGACCAGCAAGAAAAATGGGTAATCCTCAGGAGAAAGTCTTTTTTCCCAACTTCTCTCTTTGGCTTCTCAAGACTGAGAGACCCTCACTGCTCTCCCAGTTATAGTCTTCTCCTCCTCCAGATTCCCCCCCTGGGGTCCCTCCCCCATTGAGGTGATCAACTTCACATACTCTTCAGCCTGACACCTTCTCTTTAGTGCCAGCCTCTGTCACAAGAGTGAAAGGAGAAGAACCAGGAGAATGTTGTACACAGAGACTGATGAATTGTGGTAAAATAACATGTAATGGACTTCTCTACTAGCAGCAATGCAATGATCCAGGACAATTCTGAAGGACTTATGAGAAAGGATGCTATCCACATCCAGAAAAAGAACTATGGGAGTAGAAACACAGAAGAAAAAGATATGATTGACCACAAGGTTCGATGGGGATATGATTGACGATGTAGACTTTAAATGATCACCCTAGTGCAAATATTAATAATATGGAAATAGAACTTGCTTGTTCAATGACACATGTAAAACCCAGTGGAATTGCTCATTGGTTACAGGATGGGGGTGGGAAGAGGGGAAGGAAAGAAGATGAATCATGTAACCATGGAAAAATATTCTAAATGAATTAAATAAAAATTTTCAAATTAAAAAATAGTGACAAATTAAATGAATGAATATTTACAAAAATAAAATACTCAGATTATCCACATAAAATAAAGAATTTAAATAACTAAGTCTTGCAAAAAGAAGATGAATAAGCCATAAATGAATTCCTAAAGAAAATAAAACTTCAGGACGGGATGAATTTACAAATGAATTCTAAAAAAACATTCAAAAAACAATTACTTTTAACATATATATGCATATATATATGTATATATTATATATAAAACTTGTTTTGAAAAATAAGGAAAGATGGAACCCACCCTGACTAGTTTTATAAAACAAGGAGAAAGAAGAAAGAGAAAGAACTCTTTAAAGAATGTCTCTAATAAATACTTATACAAAAATGTTATATAAACTATTAGCAAAGAGGGATTGGACACTGAATATATATGAATATATATATATATATTATAACCACATTAGATTTATACCAGACATACATCATAGATTCAATATCCAGAAAAGTATAAGCCTATTAGAAAATATTAAAAACAAAACAATAACATCACATGGTTATAATAGAGGATGCAGAAAAAAAGTTATTGAAAAATAAAATAGCCTTTTATATTAAAAACTCTAGAAAGCATAGGAATAAAGGAAACTGAAAAGATGAAATTGTATTCGTTGCTTATGTGTTATTTATTATAAAATCAAGTTACTTCATATAAACTTTTAGGTCATCTCTATAAGTAGGATGTTAGAAAGGGTAGTTCTAGTCATTAATTAACTTTGTATAAGCCATGATAGATAATAAGAGTTGGCTTAAGAGCTCCTGTTATCAATCTTGGAATGTTAAGTTCCCTCCTAAGGAACAGTTTGCTTTTTCAGGAATTTATGTCAATAACAGAGTCCTCAGATTTTGTGACTAAGAGAAATGACTTTGTTTATCTTTAAGTTTCTTTTAAAGAGTTGTTGTCTAAGGATATTAGTTATAAGATCAATAAAATGCTTAGACCTTGTAACAGAATTTATCAACTAGTAACTAACATACTTTACATATGTGAGTTTTGTTAAACAGTGATTTGTATCAACTGTCAAAAGGCTAGATAGACAACTGTGAACATCCACAAGATGTTTTTCATCACAGACTGGGTGTGATCAGACAACTGACTGTATCGACCCACAAAAAACATCAATTCGAGCTCAGAATGATGGACTAGAGATTTCTTAATTTCTTATAGAACTCAAATTTTGGAAGTTAATATCTATTTTAAAGTCAAAGCAAACACTGCCTATAATGAAGAAACAATAGAGGCCTTTCCATCAGGATCAGGAATAAGGTAAGAATGTTAACCCGTAACCATTATAATTTGATATGTTGCTAGAATGCATGGCATGGTTATAACCATAAAAAAAAGAAAAAGAAATTGTAAGACTAAGCATAGGAAAAGAAACAAAATTACCACATTTGCAGATAACATCATAGTTTACCTTAAGAATCCTAAAGAACAATTAGTAACTTCGTTAAAATAACAAGACATTAGATAAACTCATGAAAATCATAAGTTTTTCTAGAATTAATTCCCCAAAAAAGAAAGAAAAAATTCCATTCATAATTACAATAAAATGTATAAAATATCTGAGAATCCACTTACTAAAATACAAAGTAATTACATTAATACAACTACGAAACACTATTTACAGAAAATAACATAGACCCAAATAATTAATCACAATATATTTTAAAATAATTTCCAGATTTAGTGCCATACAAATCAGATTACCAATGGATTACTTTCAAGAACTAGACATAATAAAAATAATTCATGGAGAGGGACAAAAAGTGAAAAATCTCAAAGGAAATTTTTTTAAAGTGTAAAGAAATTGGGGGATAGCAATCCTAGATTCCAAACTACAAAGCAGTAAACCACTGGTTAAAACAGAGAAAAGTAGAGCAATAGAAAAAATTAAAAACATAAGATCCTGAAGCAACTGAACACAATAGCAAAAATTTTAATAAAAACAAAGACACAATGTTAGGGTGATAAATTGGGAAAACTGGAAAGCAAGAAACTTCTTATCCCAGATAACATAACTGCTACAAAAGGACAGATATGAAATGTGATGTCTTAATTAAATTAGGGATATATAAAAGAAGATACCATTTATAATTAAAAATAGAGAAACTATTTAGCCCAAAAAAGGAGTAGATATGATCACAGGAGATAAAGTGGACCATTTTGATTACAAAAATTGAAAAACTTTTTTTGCAAAAACAAAATCAATGCAAAGTAGAAGGGAATAGTTAACTGGGGGACAAATCTTTTTAACCAATTTCTTTGAAGATCTTTTAAATTTATTACTTATTACTTAAATTATTAAAAACTTAAAACATTAAAAAACTAAACTGCCAAACTAAACTTGGAATAATGTGGAAAATAACTTTCAAAATAGGCATATGCACATCTATTTCTCTTTTTAAATTTTTTTATTAATATAATTTCTTTCCAGGAATCTCAGCCTCTCCTTCCCTTCCCCATACCACAGAAGGCATCATTCAGCAAACAGATATGTATATATAGATTATGTCTTTGGTGTTTCTGTTTCTCAGTTCATCCCCCAGCAGCGAATATTCACAAGTTATTCTTCAACTATTAAGTCTGTGGCTTAGTGTAATGTTCTCTTGGTTCTACTCATTTCATTCTTCATTATCTCAAGTAGTTCTTGACAAGTTTTTTTTTAGTAAACTGCTTATTTGTTTATATTGTTATAGCTTCACATCTTAAGTCAAAACTACTTTTGCTAACCAGCCTCTTTCCTAAAGTTTTCCTAAAAAAAAAACCCACAGTAAAATCTACACAAAATTTTATTGTATTATACAAGGGTTATGTTAAGTCAAATATAAAAGATACACTTCAATATAATGTGATGTGTGCTTTACAATGTAATATATATAAGATATGTAAGACTTGTTGCAAATATATAAGAATAAGAATCATTTTCCAACAGAGAACAAAATCAAAATGATCAACAATTATATTTTTAAAAGACATCAAGCCCCTAATAATTAGAGAAATATAAATGAAAATAACTCTAAGTTATTTTACTATATATAGTATATTATATATATAGTATTCTCTCTCTCTATATATATATAGTAACTACATATATATAAAATAACTCATCATACTGGCAAAGATCACAAAAGAGGAAAATATCCATTGTTGGAGGAGTTGTAAGAAGTCTGGCACACTAATTCACTGTTGGTGAGTCTATGAATTAGTGTAATCAATCTCCTATGAGTAACAGTAATATTTATAGTGAAAATGGGGTGGTATTTAAGAACAGGGGATATGGAAGGTTTTATAGTCGGAAATGGAGGTTTTTTGAAGGGAGAGAGGGAATATGACTGCCGGTGAGGTAAAAGGGAGAGATGCCCCCTGCCAAGAGGCTATTTTTCAAAAATGGGATTCCTGAGAAATGGGCCACTTATGATAGCCTGAGAGGACTCTTCTCTATAGATCAATGTTGCGGATACCCCGGAGCAGATAAGTATGGACTCTCCTGAGGGACAAGCCTCCCCCTAGACCAAGGTCACACAGCAAGGGTCCAAGAAGGACAGTTTATAGTTGATTGGCTGTTCTGAGGTTCATCTCCCTCTATGTCCCCTGAAATGTTAGTCCTCTTATCTGACTGTGATATCCAATAAGACAAATTTTAATAACAAGTTGGATTGGGAGGGTATCAGGGAAGAGGGATTCCCTAGATGAGGTTTTTGAGTCTCTCTTAGCTTTTGAGCTGAGGCCAGGCCTCACAGGCTAGTGGAGGGTTTCTCTTATTCCTGTCTATGCTATATCTGTGCTAGTTTTCTTAATTTCAAAAGTCTTAGCAGTAGACAATGAGAAGAAGAAAAGTTCTGACTTTCAGAGCTGGTTAGGCCTGTCTCTTCAGGCTGACACCCCTAAAGCCTCGCCTTACAGTTCAAACTGCTTCCCTTAAGTCTTTTTGTCAATGACAGGATCACAAGAATCCAGGGAGAGCACACAGTTGGGAAAATCAGGAAAATAGAGGCACTTCTTTCCAGAGGCTGGTAGAAAACTCCTTCTACTTCCAGGGCCAGGAAAGAAGTGCTAGTCACAATACCAACTGCCATTCCCAGTTGCCCCTTCCCCCACCAACTGTCAGTCTTGTCAATATCTTCTCTCTCTAATATTCCCACTGTTGTTTGTTCCAACTCAGTGGCAGAAAGTCCAGAACTTTCTTTAATTTTCCCTTCCACCATAGGGCAATTTGAACTATGCCTACAAAAATCACTAAATTGTACATATCCTTCAAGTCAGCAAGATCATTAGGAGGCTATGCCCCAAAATAATCAAAGAAAGAGGGTAAGTACCTTTTTGTACAAAAATATTTATAGCAGCCTTTTTTGTTGTAGCAAAGAACTAGAAATAAAATGGGAAATGGCATTACTTCATACAATATTTAATTAATGCAATATTGTTGCTCCATAAGATATAACAAATGTGAAAAATTAGAGTAATCTGAGAAGACATATGCAAATGAGAGAAGAAACAGAACTTTTTCTACAATGACTACAACACTGAAAATGAAAATGACTTTGAAAGATGCAAGAATTCCTTTCTGTGCCATAACAATCATCCATTAAGCCAGAAGACTAATAAGAAAGCATGATTCTTACCTATTAGTGGAGAGGTGTAAGACTATATTTACAATATGAGACACATTTTCAGGCACAAATTATTATACTATATATGTGTTTTCACTGACTATACTTTTTGTGTAAAGAGAGAGTTTTGATTTGGGATTTAAGAGAATTAGAAAGTGCTAGTAGTGATGTATATATTACAAAAAAGAAAGAAAAGCATATTAACACAAAATTTTAAAATAAACAGAAAAGAACATAAAGTATGTGAGAAATTATCACAAATAAACATTAATCTTTGTTCCACCACATTAAATTTAGTGTATAAGAAAAGCCTGCAATTGATAAATTCATGGTTTCATATGAAATTTCAATTCCAATTTTCTACTTTATATATGGAACTGTTCATGTTACTTGATGATTTTCTAGTCTATAATGAAAAAAAATGAAGAACGGAAGCAGAAACAATCTAAAGAGGGCAACTGAACTAAACAGTAACATTTCACAATGAATATCCTGCCTGTCCTGAAAACTTAGCATTTTGCATAAGAATTTTCTTACTACTTATAGTTAAAACACATGTTGTTACTTTTCAAGTCAAAAGTAATCTATATAAATTAAATGTTTAGAGAAGCACAGTAAGGGTCTGATTGTTCCAAAAATAAACCAGTACAGAAAAAAATTAAGCTAAAGTAGCAATTCTGAGAGTATATTCTGTTTTATATCCATGAGAAATGTTTCTAGAGCAGTAGCAAAATAAATTGGAAGGTCACAGTTCAACATCAATGGTGCAGTGGATAGAGTGCTGGGACCTGGAGTCAGAAGAATTGTCTTCTCGAGTACAAATCTGGCCTCAGATATTAGACAAGTCACCTACTCTGTTTGCATCCATTTCCTCATGAGTTAGAGAAGGAAATGGCAAACTACTCAAGTATCTTTGCCATGAAAACTTCAAATAGAGTCACAAAGAGTTGGTCATGTTCTGACCTCCAAATTCAAGCACTGGCTATTTCCAAAAATGTATACTTATTTCTTCATCTTAAACCTATCATCTCTCTTTCAGAATTCCATAGTCTTTAAAGGTGGGAAAGAAACTGAATGGAAGTATTCTGTGAACCCAGTTTATGCATTTGCAAAACAGGATTAATAGAAAACAAAATTCCATTTTTCCCTAGAAAAACTGAGAGGTAACAATTCAGAAATATTTATTTTATATTATAGTTGGAAAAGTAAGTCACAATACTATAATATTCTCTTTTTCTAGGAATATTTGGAAAACCTAAGAGTCAAATTTCATTTCTTCTTTGGTATATTTTAGGCCTCAAGCAAGCTATGGCATTGTTAGGAAGACCTGGGCTAAGTGAGGCCTCAGATACTTATTAGCTTTATGGATATGGACAAATACATTCATCTCTCTGAGCTTCAATTTCCTCCTCTATAAAAATAAGAAAATAATACCTATAGTAATTACCCCATGAGGTTGTTATAAGGCTTGAATTATATAATTGTACATATGTTTTGAAATTTTTAAAATACTATATATCTAAGAAATAATGAACAGATTAAGGGAAATAACTGGAAAGACTGAAATTATGAAAGGCAAAATTAGTGTAACCAAGAGAACCTATACAACTAGATAATTTATGTTTAAAGAGTAACTTCAGAGAAAGAATTGATAAACAGAAACACAAAAAACCCCCAAAACAAATGTAAGAGTAAGAATTAATATCCAAATACTTCAAGTATTATATTTTATAAGAATTTATTAATAATAATTTGAAGAAAAAGGAAAATGATAACCTTAGCAAAAAGAGAGTTGGCCAGACCACCAAAAGCGGGAAGAGAGCCAAGAGGAGAGTACAGAAAGAAGAGTGCAAAACTTATGTATACATGTAAGCACAGAAATGTGGAAGGGGTGCTGGGAGATGAAGTCCAGGGGGACAAAATTTCTATTTACACACACACACACAAAAAGAGAGAGAGAGAGAGAGAGAGAGAGAGAGAGAGAGAGAGAGAGAGAGAGAGAGAGAGAGAGAGAGAGAGAGAGAGAAATATATATATAGTCAAATGATGCCCTCTCTGTTACAGGGAAAGATAGAAGGGAGAAAGATACCTGGAAATTTTCATGTAACAAGCAAACAAATAAAAATAAATAAATACTACATGTCATTTGTTATTGAAGCCATTTTTTTAATAATGGTTCTCCTCTTTCTTCTCTAACCAATTCTTCTGTGTCTCTACTGGTTCTTCATATTTATAACTTCTTAAGGGAAGAGTATCCAAAAATTCTTTCTTCACATTCTCTTCTTAAGTATTACAATTCATTTCCAAGTCTTAAAACTATTACCTCTGGGCAGACAACTTCCAAAACACAAAATCTCAGAAAACTTTATCTCTACCTAATATAGATGATGGTGCCAATGTAATAGTCAAATAGAGAAACAGGTTTGTTTGGAAAGATGCTAAAATCAATTCAAAACTCAAAATTAGTCACTGCTTTTTAGAAAAAGTGTATTTGTAATACCACTATGAAATTGAGATAAAGAGGTTAAATAACTTGTCCAAGGACCTATAGCCATTAAGTGACTCAAATCTGATTTCAATTCAGTTCTTCCTGACTCTGGGCCTAGGTTGCTCTATCCATTGTATCCCTGAGCAGTCCTCATAAAAATTTTATTTAGTGTTTTAAATATTTATTATTTATTTAGTGCTTTAAAGTTTACAAAGCTCTTTACACATGTCATCTCATTTGATCCTCACAACAACTCTATGCAACAGGTGTTATTATTATCCTCATTTTACATGTACAGAAACTGAATGCCTGAGATAACACAGCTAGTAAACAGATAAGGTAGGATTCAAATTCAGATCTTCCCAACTTTAAGTTCAATACTATTTCTTGTACCACCTAGTTCTATTTACTTTAGTTATTATGTAATTCACTTTATTTCATGTGACTTTCATTCTAAATATATCATTTAAAGGTGTTTAATTTTTTCCCCCTGGTTGCCAGGATATCATTGAACTTCTCGGTCTTTGATTAATTATTCAGGAAAAATTGAAATGAAACTGAGGAAAAGATATATTGGTAAAGACTAATGGCAGGTAGGTGGCACAGTGGATAGAGTGCTGGACCTGGAGTCACGAAGATGCATTTTTATGAATTCAAATCCAGTGTCAGATACTTAATAGCTGTGTGACCCTAGCCAAGGTGCTAAAGTCTGTCTATGAAATGAGCTGAAGAAGAATAAGGCAAACTACTTTAGTATTTTTGTCAAGAAAACCCCAAATGGGGTCATGAAGAGTCTGATACAACTGAGAAATGACTGACCAACAAGAAGACAGTAGGAAGGGTAGAAAAGAATCATGTAAATTTCAAGGGTAGCCCAAAGAACTGGGAGCTCCTTCTCTTAAGTTGGCATAGAATTCAGTGGTGGGATATTACCATTCTCCTGTAGGTGGGAGATTCTTTGTTTCTATTAACAATCAACAAGATTAGTGAATGCACAGCCTCTCAACAATCATTTGTTTCACCTCCTAACTTTTCTCATTTTCTTGATCTCTTCAGCTAGACTTTCCTGGAACAAAACGAATTCTATGTTATTTGATAGTAAAGATTTACTTAACTTGTGCAGAAGGATTTTCAACAAGAACACACACTGGGGACACTCCAAGTTGATTCAGTGTGGTGAAGCTTCCCTAACTGTGTTTTGGTTCACAAACCCTTGGCGCTCCTAGTGGCTGCTTTGTAAATGAGTAACTAGGCAGCAGGTCAATAGCCTGAGTCTTTGGTCCCTGAGTTAATCAAATCCCAAGGATAATTCCATTACCTTTTAAGGAAAACCAAGTTTTCATAGAACAAGATCCTGGAACCTAGAATAAATTAGGGCATTGTTCCCACTAAATCTGGGGTGTTAAAAGGTTGGGCCATGTTTATGGTCACACTACTAAGATGGGTCAAAGGCTGGATTTGAAACTAGATCTTGATTTTTAGCCAACCCTCTCTCTCTTCACTAAGCCATGCTGTCTGTCCCTCTGTGGACACTAATACTTATTATAGACTCTATCCAATTGCATATTTTTCTTTGGTTTGAACGTATGATTTCATTGGTGGAATTCCTGGTGAGGAAACTTCTTTTAATGCACTTCAATATCTGCTCTGCATCTAGTCTTAGAAAATAACTGGGACAAGGAAGCTAAGTGAGTTGTTCATGTTCACATAATCAGTATGCATCAAGAACAAACTTAAACTTGTTTTTCCTGACTCTAAGTAAAGTTCTCTATTTATCAACCACTGTAATTACTCTTTATCAATTAAATAATAAAAATGCAAATTATGGTATGTTAAGTAGGTCCTCTGTAGAAGATTGCTATAAGGTATGAGTAGGTCATTATCTTCACTGGTGGAGGGAGAGTGCACCCATACCAACAATTTAACAGAAAAAAAAATCCTTCAATTCTAAGTCAAAGGCCAAGTACAAATTCAAATTCCTGTTCTGTGCCTTACTATCCATGTAACCTTGGGAAGTCACTCAATTTCTCTTGACTTTAGATTTTTTTAATCAGGAAATGGAGTTGGACTAGATTAACTAGATCCTGTACTATCCTGATTGAGTAGCCAGTTGGCACTTTGGTTCAAATTAAAATGTCTTGGGAAAACACACACACAGAAGAGAAATGTATGTATATGATGTGAAATGAGCTTTATTGCAAGGATGCATAGCAATAGAAGTCATCCAAAAAGTCAAAAATGTATTGAGTACAGTGCATAGTAGTAGGTCCTGGATAAATCAGAAGCTCAAAAATCTGCCTATCACTTAAAAATCGTGACTCTAGATTACTAGGGAGAGTAATGGTTGCCTCTGATAAACTGGATAAATCAGTGATAGGTGATATCACTATCCCTAACCTTAAGTGATAACAGTAGGGAGAGATTTTTTAACACCTCTCAGGGATGAGGTGGGAAAACACTGATATAAATAAATTGTTTCACGCACACTACCTACTTATCTTATAGTAACTGAGTCTCTACCCTGTGGCAACTCGACTAATATATCTATATATCATATCACTTTAATAATCTGTAACTGGATTGTTTCACTTATACTAGGTGCTAAAGGTTATAGCTTTTACTAAGGGCCCAGAGTTCTATCAATATTTCAAGATAAAATTCCTATTAGCTGGCCTCACACAAAGTATAATCAAGGGGAAATAAAGAACTTTTGGGCAAGGGGTCCATGCCTTGAGAGACATTCATTGCTGGGAAACTGTAATTTAATCAGAAAAATAAAATTCAAGGTGCAGCACTTACCTACCACATTGAAGACAAATAGCATAGGATTTGGTCTTTTAAAGGCAATTCACAAAACAATTGAGTGCATCTGCTCTTTTTCAAGTCATGTATCTGAAGGACTTAGTAACTTCTTGGAGGATATAATAAATGAACGTGTCCAATCATGACTGATTCTTCATGATCCATTTGGATTTTTCATGGCAAAGATACTGGAGTGGTTTGTCATTTCCTTCTCTAGCTCATTTGATAGATAAGGAAACTGAAACAAACAGGGTTATGTGACTTTCCCAGGGTCACATAGCTAGTAAGTGTCTGAGGTCAGATTTTAACTCAGGAAAATGAGTGCTAGGTCTGGTACTCTATCTACTGTACTATCTAACAGATTCAAGAAAATGCTAGACATCAGATAAATGCAAAACACATAAGTCTGCATCCAAAGAACTTACATTCTATTCGAGGGAAGAAAACATATAAACTAATTAAGTCCATGAATGACTATTTATGGAGGGAGAAAAAACTAACAACCAGGATGATTAGGAAAGTCTTCTAGGATACTGCACACGAACTGAACCTTAAGAGAAACTATTATATGAAAATTACTCTCTACCAGGTAACTATTTTTCATTAAGAAATTGAACAACTTCTAATGGTAAGGCATCATGATCCTGGGGAGTGAGTACTTAATCTGGAGTCAGAAGATCTGAGTCCAAATTTCACCTTGAACACTTATTATCTATGTGACCATGTGCTATTCATTTAACATAGTTAGGCTGCTGTTTCCTCTTCTATCAAATGAGAAGCTTCCATTACTTAAATTATTTTCAACTCTAGATGCATGAGAAATGAAGACAAGGTAAGTACACAGAGGGAGATAGAGCCAAGATTCAACAAAAGGAATACATATTCATTCATATAGGATAGTGGAAACAGAAAAGGCTACAATTTTCAGTGAAAGATCACCAAGAAGAAGAGTGCTTTGTAGTTTCTGGTTAAGCAGAAAAATCAGATACATAGGCAGTGAGATAAAGACAGTGGTTCATTCCTTCAAGCTCTTCTCCATGTTGGAAAGAGAAGAAAACAATATAAAGTTATTCTTCCTAAGACAAAAGGCAACAGCAAAGAAGAGAGAACAAATCCTGGTTCCAGGGAAAAAAAAGTACCTCAAGAATACAATTTAGGTGCAAGTGTATAAATTATTCAATATCCGAGATCCAAATTTAACATCACACATATCAAGAAACCAACACAAGACAAATAACATGAAAATATGCATGCAAGATGTCCTTTGAAATAAACTTCAGTGACAAAAAGTTCCAATTAGAATCTCATTAAAGCCCAATTTCTCTATTACTATACTTTTCACCAATTTCATCCTTAACAAAATTTGACTAAAATGACTTTTACCAATTCTCAATCATTATGTGAAATACAGATTCAGATTATTCATAGATACATTAATGCATAAATTCAGAAAAATGTTACACTTTAAAATAATTTTATGCTGAGAATTATTCCCTGTAGTCCAGAAATAAGAAGCTAAACAAGGAGATGAGTTTGGCACTTGATGCCAAAGGCAAAAGAATTTCATAATTGACAGGGGCAGATTTTTTTTAATTTTCTAAATTATAAATTTGCTTTCCTTTCCACACACCAATTCAAAGTTAGAGAAATAGTGCTTAGAATAATAAAGGGTACAAATATTAGGGTACAAGATAGGAGATTGGATCAGTTACATTGGGCACGATCACAACTGTTAGAACCTGCATAGAATGTCAGAGTGAAAACAGCATGAAAGGTCAAGTGCTTAACCAATGAATTCATGGATCTTTATTTCCGTAGTGCCAATACTGAATTGATTTCAGGATCTGGGTGAAACTGAACTAAAAGATAAACAAGCAATTCTAACAAAAGGAAATGGAGGAGGAAGAGTTGTGATGGAAATGAGGTGAACAGATAGGCAGGCAAATCATTTTATAGGAAATATATTCAATACAAATTCAGGTATTAATCCCCCCTACCTCTCAAGAGGACATAAAGTAGTCCTTTGCAAAGAGCATATCACTGTTTTAAAGGGAAAGCTATGCTATCAGTTGTGTGAGTACTTGATTATGGGCACAACGGGATCTTATTTTTATTTTCTACATAGTTACCGAATTGAAGTAGTGGTCTAAGTTCTAAGAGCAAAGTTATCTGACTATTATTAAAATGCAGGACTTGTACATTTTCTATGGGGAAACTAGCAACTTGGGGATTAAAAGAGAGCAGATTGGATTAGTATCCACAATCTGAGAATCACACACAACTCTTCCAAAAAATACATGTGGATTTTTCAACAACAACAACAACAACAAAATGATCTGTACCAGGGTGTTGACTCATCATAATAAAGGGTAAATATTCATTATTCTAAATAGATGATAAATTGTAGAGGACAAGGCCATCATCCCTAAAGCTATTCAGCTCCCTATTAGTTAATAGCATTGCTGAAAGCACAGAGTTTTATGGCAGGCTAGACCATTGGGCTAAATCTAATGAAATGAAATTTAATTTAAATTATATGATTTAATACCTCAGTTTTGTCTATATGTCATAGATATATATAATTACTTGCATCCCAGTTCTTTTCCTAGTAAAAAATTCTCTAATTATGAAACCTATGTAGTTCTCCCAGAGGAGCATTCCCAGAAGAATTCACCAGCTTTTGTGAAATTAAAAATAATTCTTGGAGAAATGGGCTGACCCTTTTACAAAAAAAGAAAAAAAATGTCTTTTCCAGTGCCTTTTCATATCAAAAGATTTATTATTAAAACTAGTTTTTCTTAACAGGATTAGAACATGTTTATAATTTTTGTTGTTCCATCACGCCAATTGTGTCTGACTCTCTGTGACTCCATTTGGTGTTTTTCAGCAAAGATACTGGAGTGGCTTGCCATATCCTTCTCCAGTTCATTTTACAGATAAGGAAATTGAGGTCAAGAGAAGTCAATGATTTGGCCAGGATCACACAAGCTAGTGTTTAAGGCCAGATTTGAATTCAGGAAGATGTCTTCCTAACTCCAGATTGAGCACTCAACCTCCTATACTACCTAACTTCCCATTTTAATTTTAGCTTTGATTTAAATTTAGTTCACTGAATGCTTCTCTCTACCTATTCAGGTAAAGGTCATGATTTCATGACATCAGAGCAGTAACAGCAGCTGCTGAGAAAAGAAGGGACCTTCTCCTTTATCATAGCTGCTGGTAATCAGGAGGCCCCCTGACCTTTTTCCAACCTAACCTCCAAAGTCCAATTCAAACCAGGCATTGGATGTCCACTCAAGCCTGGATTCAAATCACACACCATCCTGCTGGACATAATCCTGAATCTCACTCCATTCCAACCCTTGGGTGCATAGCCTCTTCCAAACAGTCTTATGTACAGTGGGCCATCTGGTCTACCATTCATTACTCCACAAGATCTTTAGCATGTGGCCTACTACTTTGCTTGCTGAACCCTAAGTACCTCTTGGCCTTTCCATTTGTCATTTAACTAAATGTCCTTTTATGTGCTGTCTCATCCAATTAGAATGTGAGCCCTTGGGAGCAAGAACTGTCTTGATTTTCTATTTGTATCCCCATTTCTTAGTGTGGATAAATGCTAAGTCCTTAAAAAGTATTTTTCTATTCCATCATCATTTGAAGGCAATATAGAAAAAAGGTAGAGATAGTATTTATTCCCTATGGTAATTGAAATCTGATTTATTCTTAATATAAAGCTAACATGTTCTATCATTGAAAAAAATTATATTCAACCACATTTTAACTAAGTATATTTAATTCAGACCAAAAACATTTTTGTTTTCAAAATTTCATAACTTCCTTATGTGGACAAATCATGTAATTATAATTAATCTCCAATTTAGGAATATTCTATTTAAAGGATCCCTACATATGAACATCCGGTTGCTACTCCAATCCATAATAATAGATGTTGGAAGCCTTGTTAGAGACCTTCCCCACAAGAAATATAGGGGTGCTGAAGAATTCTTTGTCCAATACAACTTTCTTAAATGCAAACATCAGAGTTCCAATCCTCACCTTTCCCTTGTCATAGTAACTGTATGTCCAATGATACTATTACTATAATTCATCTACTTCAGTTTATCAAGAATATATAATTTACTTAATGTGGGAATTCCTTCCACTCATGCATGAAAATCCCAACCCACCTGTACCTGAGATTCAGACAGGTTAAGGGACTCATTCAAAGTTACATATCTAGCAAGTGTCTGTCAGTGGCAGGATTTGAACCTAGATTTTCTTGACTGCAAGCCTAATACTGTCCACTTTATTACACTGCTGCTCCATTTGGCTATAACACTATGGCCCAAACTTGTGAATTAGCTTGAGAAACTGTCCTTTAAAGCATTGTTTCTGGCAGATTATATACTCTCTGAGGGTAAGGTTGTATCTTTCATGTGTGAGTCCCTTAGCACATGGTATCAAGCAGATACTTAATAAATTGATTAAATTTAATAATTCTTTGGACATAGAGTAGTGCTGAAGTGATTACAAAGGAAGTTTTAAACCCCAGCTCCAAATGAGTTAAGAATTGCCTATAAATTACACCTATACGGTCACATTTAAGAATTTATATTTCTGAATTCAGCAAATGAGTAGACAAAGCACGAATAAACTTTATGCTTTTGTGAACTGAATGATTGAAAGAGATGCTACTCACAAAGGTAGATTCTAAGCTTATACCACCTCTTTGGACTAGATCTAGAAAAAAAGGAGTCAGTTGCAAAGTTGGCCCATGAGTGAGATCACGTGAAAGACCAGATCTCGGTCCTAGACAGGTTGAAAAATGGGAATTCTATGCAAGTGCATGGCTTCCTCCCACTTCCTTGAGCTGCTTATAGCTCTTCTTTTTGGCAGAGCGATATGAGCTGTATATAAGCTGTACATCCTCTTTCCCATGCAAGTGAGAATTCATGAACTTCAGTTTCTGAAATCTAGCCTATTAAAGAAAGAAGAGGAGTTTGATGGGAGCATTGTTCTCTTAAGGAGAGCACATATGGCTCCTAAAATTCAGTTAAGGATTTACCAAAGTCACAACATGCAAACATGACACACTTACATTTTGCCCTCAACTAATATCATGAGATATTCAGTTATTGTAAGTGTGAGAAGATGTTGCCTTTCTAGTGATCCTAAATTCATTTTCTAAAGGAGTTCAAGCCCTCAGAGAAATGTAATAAGCCTGGATGCCTGCATATGCTCTGAGGGCAAATGTGAGCCTCACTAGAATGTTTTAGGATGGTTCCACACTATTTCTCTTCTGCTACAGTTCAAAGTCTAAGAGTAGTTCCATAAGGTTAAATACCTATATGAAGTCTCTGGTGTGAAAGTAGAACAAAATGGAATGTGGGGGGATGGGGGGGGAGTCTTTGTGGTGTGCCTGTGTATTTCCCTTCTGAGGAAGTTTGAAATCACAAATGGTATCAGAAGTCTGGAAGACTATATATGCCACCACCCCCCC
Organism: Monodelphis domestica; assembly: GCF_027887165.1. Classification (NCBI taxonomy): domain Eukaryota; kingdom Metazoa; phylum Chordata; class Mammalia; order Didelphimorphia; family Didelphidae; genus Monodelphis; species Monodelphis domestica. The sequence continues at coordinate 183,664,427 of NC_077230.1, read as the reverse complement.
AAAGATGGGAACTTAAAGATTCACAAGACAGAATTTTAGTGGTTGCTTATGAACTATCTTGAGTCTTTTATCTGCTTTCCATATAATGAAACAAAGGCTATGCTGTACCTGATATGCATTGTTAACCATGAGTGCTCATATAAGACCTGAAGATCCTTCTAGGAATATATGTAGAGACTTAGAAATGAGCTGTTTCTGAGATTTCTCAGAGAAACATGTGAGTGGTGGCAAAATAAGTTTGGGGTGGGGTTGGGGGGGGGGAGGGAGAAGAGTGATTACTTTGGGAAAGCTCTCATGGTTGAATTGGTTCTATTTAAGCCAATAGCCTGGGTTACTTAGCCACAGGTTATAGAAGTAACCTTTAAAAATATCACTAGAACTGGGATTGCTAGATGGCTCAGTGGAAAGAGAGACACCTACAGATGGGAGGGCCTGGGTTCTAATCTGTCCTCAGACATTTCTTACCTGTGTGATCCTGGGCAAGTCACTTAATCCCCAATTGCCTTGCCCTTATTGCTCTTCTGCCTTGGAACTGATACTGAGTATCTTAGTCTATAAGACAGACAGAAAGTAATTTTTGCTTTTTTTTTTTTTAATGTCACCGGAACCAAACTAGCATTTCAACTTAAAGGGCACTATAATATAGACTTCTTCCATTTTAACATAAACTTTTTCATAGGACATCTATCTAGTACTTTATTATTGATAGTTTAGAATGCCTTTTCTATTTGTTCTAAGGAGTCTATTTAAAATATGCATAACTTTCTCCCCCACTCCAAAGCCCTTGTGATTAGTCACATATCACAACAAATAGAATGTGTGGAATTAAGTCTAATGAGGTAATTGCAGTTTGACTATAAATATTCCTGATTCAACAGGATTTCCCTGATAAGACTCACTACCATAGAACTCTTATAAACAACCTCTAGCCAGGGGCTTTAGAAAAGGGTATATTGAGAATTCCAATACAATGCCCCAAACTCACAGAATCAAACCTAAGAATTTGAAAGCCCCTATGGTCAAGGCAAATGGCTCAAAATTATATTTATTACATGGTTCATGGTTATAGCACAGCAGTGAAACTGATTTTACTATCTTTCTCTTCTCATAGTTTAAAACAAACATACGAGCAAATCTCACATCCATTAAACTATGTGCATGAAGAAAAATGCTGTTTCTAAGTCTAAGCATGAATTCTTCTTTACTTCAACTCACTTAGCAAGGGAATTATTTCTGGACTCTCTATTTCTAGTCCTTTTAGAATTGTCACTGCCACACAAAGGCTGCTTATTCCCTGTGGGATCCTTGACAATTAAAAAACTTATACAGTACATTTCAGGCATAGAGCTGGATTTCTTTACCTTCATTCATAGTTTTCTTTTCTCTTGTCCACATTATGATTTTTTAAAAGTTCCTACTATTAGGATCCCAATTGAGTTTTTCTCAGTAATCTCTTGACTCTATCCCAAGACATTTGATGAGTTATTATCTGACACCTCAGGTGAATAATTTATTTCAAATTCTATATATGCTATCTTATCTTTTGCCATTCAGGATTTAGGCCAAACATTGTTTACATAATAATGCACTAAAATTTCCATTGGTGGTGATAACTATTCTGAATAGCTTCTACCAACCACTAAACTCTTAATTTACTCCTTTTTCTGGAATGGAGATGATGCTGAGTTTTTGCAAATGATGCCAACAGAGGATTTTACAAATGTGACAGATGGAAAGGCTTTGCATATGGTACTGCAGCGACCACATGTCTGTTATCCTCAGATCAGTCTGGATAAGTTTACATAAAATCATTACCACATTGGTCCCAAGATAATGAATTGTTGGGCCACAACAACCTCCAAAAATATCTTCAGTTGGAGGTTGTGAATTTTGTGCAGTAGCCACAACAATAAAAACATAAATACTTCAGATATTGAAATATCATCCTTTTGTCTTTCAATGATGCATGAAAGTCATTTTGGTCCATTGAGTCCAGAATGATTCAATAGTTAAGTGATTCTCAAACATTTTGCCCTGTTATTTTAGAACTATCTAAAAGTAAAGTGAAGCACTGCTAATTACTCTAATACTCCATCTTCTACTCCAACCTGTTATGATGGGATTTGGGGAGAGGAAAGAACAAGAGGAAACATATAAAGACATTCAAATTTATTGGTTGGGAAGGGTAAGAAGGAATAAGGATTTAGGAGTAAATATACTTATACTTATCTTAGAAGCTAATATCTATAAACTATCTAAACTATTTTATTAAGCTAACTGTTAACTTTCCAATAGCCAAGTTTCACACGAGGAGTCCAATCAAATGGGCCAGAATCTTCAGTTGGTTGATATCCAAGCAGATCCAGAGATCTTCTTACTGATACTGCCAGTAGCCATATCCAAAAACCTCTTTCCTCTGTTGGTCTCAGAAGAGAATCTCTTCCAAGCTTTACACTCAGCTCCTTCCAGAAGAGAAGTCAGTTGGGCATAGAATCTTTCTTCACATCTCTAGCCTCAGGTTCCTATGTGACCCTTAGTCACAGACTCTGGTCAATCACTCTGAGGTTTGCATCTCTCAGTTTTTGCAAATCTTTCATCCTTTATCATATTCCCCCCTTTTGCATGAATCAAAAATTGTGTTGGAAATATTATTTTTGCATTTGTGCCCAATCTAAAATACTTACCAATTATGTAAACTAAGAAATCTACCCAAAATAACAAACAACCTACACATAACTATCTCACTCTAACTAATACTAACCTATTCTAGGGAATTTTAACAAGGAAAAGGGAAAAGGAATTAAATAACAAATGTCAAATAGAAGCAAAAGCAACATAGCAAATAGCATCAAACAAAAGAATAACATAACTTCCATGCAAACATCAAACTTAAAATACTCTTATCACCTAATAAAGAACATTGTACTACCATTGCAGTACATTAACATTAAGCTTAGAGAAAAAAAGTTTGAAAATTACAATAAACAAAACATTGCATAAGTTTTACGATGAAAATCAAACCAAATATTAAACTCACTTATGCAAATACATGTAACAATAAATATTAGTGAGCTTACACATATAGTACATACATACAATATATCCATTTATGCTATACATATGCACATATATACACTTATGTACACTTCATATTTATACATAGTTTACATATAGACATGCACTATACAATCCTATGATATACCCCATTTACATATTTATTACAATTTTGTTTGATATGTGATGTCAAATGTTGTTTGTGTTGTGTAATGTATGATGTAGTACAAGTCAGTATCTAATTTTCTTATCTTATCTTCCTTAATTTTACATAACTAACCTCTATCTTCAAAATACTTCTTTTAACTAAATTTCTAAACCTAAATTAAATCTAAGTATGTAACTACATCTTCTTAGTAAAGAACATATCTATAGATAATCACAACACTGTTAGTACCCTAACTATACATTGTTTCACCCATTTAAGTAGTGATTCAGTGTAACCTAACCATGTTTATGTTTTGTGTTTATGTTTTATCACGTTGTTACTTTTGCTATGTCCGGTTGTTTTGCTATTTTAATGTCAGTGTTACTGTTATGTAAGAATTATGTTACTGTTGTATGCAACATACCCCTACTTTGAATCTTTATTTCTCTTCTCACCTCCTCTTTGAATATTTTTCTACAATTCCACAGTAATAAATATATTTGTGTTTGTACATGAATAAATGCTATGTTATTATTTACTATAATACATTACCCCAAAATATAAATTTTTAGTCCATTTATCCTGTAATCCTCTTCATTGCAAATTTCACATCTTTTAAATTTATAAATTTTCAGTCTTTTAACAATGTCCATTAATCCCTGAATTCTCCTCTTCATCTGCATTGTCCTCTTCTATCCTCCTCCACAGGAATGGCCCTCTCCTTACTGATCTTTTTGATTGCAGACTCAATTTGACTGATGAGTCTATCTTTCTGCAATCTCTTCTTCATTTTCTTCTTCTTCAATAATTTGTACATTTTCATTATTTATACCATGTGCTAAGTTTATATGTGAACAATGATACCAGGAATCTCTACCCAAAACTTACTGAAGATGGATAAATTAACACAATAGTGTAAGGACCTAACCAACTTTCTTGTGTTGCTGATGTTTTAGCAAAATGTCTTACCTATACCATATCTCCTGGTTCAAAATTATGAAGAGAATAATCCAAAGGACCAGTTTGTATTAATACTCCCATATCATGTAATTCTTTTAGTCTTTGCTGTAAAGCGCTTAAGTAAAAAGCAAGTTGACAATATCCTCCTAAGAGAGATGTATAGACTGTCTTACAAGTTTTTGCCTGTAGTGAAGCATGTCCAAAGAGCATTTCATAGGATGATATATGTAAATCTGCTCTTGGCCTCATACGTAGGTAAAACAAAGCTATGGGAAGAATCTCTGGCCATTTGAGATGAGTTTCAGCACAGAGCTTTACCTCCATAGTCTTTATTCCCTTATTTATATGCTCCACTTGCCTTGAACTTTGTGGATGATAAGGCACATGATATTTTGTTGTTATTCCTAGATTTTCATAGACTCTTTTCAGGATGTCATGAGTGAAATGAGATCATTTATGAGAGTCTATTGTTAATGGTACTCCAAATCTAGATATAATTTCCTTAATCAACACTTTCACCACAAAGATAGCTATATTTGTATTTGATGGCTTCAAGCCATTTGGTTAATCTATCAACAATTACCAAACAAAGCTTAGATCTTCCAGCTTTTGGCATGCTGATATAATCAATCTGCAGATTCTCAAGTGGACAATATGCTAAAGGTATACCACCTAAACCTTTCTGTACGAATGCTCCTGGACTGAATTTTTTACAAAAAGAACAGCTTAAGCAGATCTTATTTGCTACAGTATTTATTCCAGGAGCAACGCATTGTCTTTTTATGGTATCAGTTACAACTTGAGTACTAAAATGACCTTTTGTGTGAATGGCTTGACACAAATAGGTATACAGGTCTTTTGCTAACAGTGGCTTTCCTGTATCTGTTAACCATATACCATGTTCTTTTCTTGCTCCAAACTTCTCTTCCATTTTTGTATTTCTGAGTCTACATAAACTTTTTTCTAGATCACCAGATTCTATAGTTGATAAGTTTATAATATACACTGGGGCATTTCTGACAGCAAATTTAGCAGTTATATCAGGTCTATGACTTCCTTTACCAACTGAATCTCTTCTATTAGTATGACTTCTACAATGGATTACCACTAGCTGTTTAGGCTTCTGGATAGCATCCAACAACTCAGTTATTATTTCTGCATGAGCAATTGGTTTTCCCGATGCAGAAATAAAACCTCATTGTTTCCAGATCTTTCCTGTAGCATGACAAACAGAAAAAGCATAATGCGAGTTTGTGTAAACATTTGCACTTTTACCATCAGCCAGAAGACATGCTTGCTTTAATGTGACCAACTCTGCACTTTGAGTACTAAGGCTACTAGGTAATTATCCACACCACAGTGTTGCTAATTTGGTAACAACTGCAGCACCTGTACATTGAATTCCATTACACAAATATGAAGAACCATCGATAAATAAAACCAAATCTGGATTTTCCGATTGGAGTGTCTTTTAAATCCATAGCCGTCATATTCACTAGATCTACTACTTCTAAACATTCATGTAATGGTTCACCATTCTTTGGAAAATCAGGAAGAAGTGTAGCTGAGTTTAATACACTACATCCTTTCAATGTGATGTTTTCACTACCAAGAAGTATAATTTCATACTTAGATATTCGTTGGTCTGAATATGCTTGAGTTTGAAATTTCCTCATTCTATTTGATGTGAACAAAATACCGTCAATGGAATCCTAAAACTAAGACGGATGATTTCTTAACTAACACAGCTGCATCAGCTACACCCCTTAAACAAGGAACTGTACCTACAGCAATTGGATCAAGCTGACAACTATAGTATCCAATTGGATGATAACTTTGTTCTAAAGTCTATGTCAGTACACCAGATGCAATACCTTTCGTCTCATTCACAAATAATTGAAAAGGTTTAGTATAGTCTGGGATTCCAAGAAGTAGTGCAGATAATATCACTTTCTTAAGCTTACTTAAGGCTTGCAGATATTTAGGTATGGGTTTCAGAGGTTCTGGTTCTGTATTCCTGGTTAGATCTGTTAAACATTTAGTAATTTCACTATACCCAGGTTTACATTGTCTACAAAAACCAGTTGTTCCAAGAACAGCTTTGAGTTGCTTCTTGGACTTAGGTACACTCAGTTTCTGGATATCAGCCATTCTTTTCTGAGTGATATTTCTGGAACCCTCTGATAACACAAAACCAAGATATTCAACGCGAAGCAAAAAACACTGAAGTTTTGCTTTAGAGATTTTATGTCCATGTTTATGTAATTCAATCAAAAGAATCTTGCTATCTCTTAAATACACCTTAGCAGATGGAGATGCTAGGAGGATATCATCTACAAAATGTACTATTTTACTTTCCTTGAATGTTATTGTTTTAAGGTCTCTGTTCAAAATTTGAGAGAATAGACTCAGGCTATCACAGAATCCCTGTGGAAGATGAGTATAAGTCCACTTTGTACTGTCCCATGTGAATGCAAAGATCTTTTGCGAATCCTTGTGAATTGGTATAGAGAAAAACGCTGAACATAAATCTACCATGGTGAAATATCTTGCTTAACTTGGAATGGATGAGATTATAGCAGCTGGACTTGATACTATAGAATGAGTCTTTATTACATGATCATTTACAACCCTTAAATCCTGTATGAATATATTGACAATTCTGCCATCTTTATCTGGGTTATTTTTTTTATTGGAAGTATGGGAGTATTATATTCTGAGAAACATGGTATTATGATCCCTTGTTGAATTAGGGACTCAATAATAGGTCTTGTTCCACATATAGTTTCTTTACTCAAAAAGTACTGAGGAACACAAGGAACTGGTCCTTCCTTGGTTCTCACTATTACTGGAGTAGCTGATTTCAATAGGCCTACATCTATGGAAGACTTTGCCCAAAAACCTTCTGGTATATCCTCAGGAATAGGATAGATGGAATTCAACTCATTCTCTGCACTGACTGAATCTATGAACAGCAATGGAAAAGCTTTCAGAGATTGTTCTGGGAGTTGTAATGATATATCCCCCATGTCAGTACATCGAATTGTTGCTCACAATTTACAAAGCATGTACCTCCCGAGAAGGTTCATTGGACATTCAGGCATAAAAAGAAATGCATGATCCAAGGATAAAGGACCTAAAGTTATCATTTTAGGTTGTAATTTTGCTAACTTTCTCTGGTTTTCCAGTAACTCCAATCACTTCCATAGTACCAATAGCTTTACAAACTTTAGGAAGACTTTGCAAAACTGATTTACTGGATCCAGTATCCAACAAAAGATCATATATCTGATCCCCTATAGTTACAGAAATATAGGGTTCCGTGCTATTTGGAGGTTGAAAGGTTTCAAGAATTGGTGCTAGCACAGTAATATCAGTACAAAGCTCAGGCATTTCCTGTCCATCCAAGTCTACATCTGCTTGAATTACATGACTTTCCCAGGATTTTGAATCATCAGCTTTTATATTACTCTTGTTGGTCCTTAAATTCTCCATCTTAGTATCATTGTTCTCATTTATAATTTCGTTATTATTATTTAGTTGGTATTCTTCATTAATTTCTCTTATTCTGCATTCATTAGGATTTTCTATTAAATTTATATTACAATGTTCTTTCTCTGTACAATTATTTACACCAATTATATCCTCCTTTGATTCAATTAATTCATTTGTATCACCATGCATTGTATTTTCATTACTCCCAATTTCATTTATCCTCAACTCATTCTGAATTATAGCACACTCATTTCTTGATTCATTCTCATGTGTCCTGCAAAAACCTTCATAAGACACTAGCTTTCTTATTCTGGTCACCATTTATTACTTGCCTATATTCAGGTATACCTCTAGCATTTACTCAAGACTGCATAGTATTGAAATCTGAGGCTTGTTGTCCCTGGCAAAAGGCATTCTGACATTGATTTGCATACCTATTTTGATTATTGTTATTATTATTAGTGTTTCATCTGTTGTTATTATAATTGTTATTACTACTCCAGTTATTGTATTTATTAAACCCATTATTTAATTGTCTTCTAACCTGATTCCTGAATCTGCAATCCTGGTATAGATGTCCAATCCAATCACAAAGGAAACAGTATCTAGGACCTGATCTCCTCTCATTAGGCTTATAATTGTTATTATTATATTTTGGTTGTACAGATCTCAATGAAGCCACTCCTTTTATTTCTTTAACTTCTAATCTATTTTGTGCCATACCCATTGAACTACCAAAATATTTCTTCACTGATTTAGAAAAAACCATAACAAAGTTCATTTGGAAGAACAAAAGATCAAGGATATCCAGGGAAATAATGAAAAAAAAAAACACATATGATGAGGGCCTTGCAGTCCCTGACCTTAAACTATATTACAAAGCAGCAGTCATCAAAACAATTTGGTACTGGCTAAGAAACAGAAAGGAAGATCAGTGGAATATACTGAGGGAAAGCGACCTCAGCAAGACAGTATACGATAAACCCAAAGATCCCAGCTTTTGGGACAAAAATCCACTATTCGATAAAAACTGTTGGGAAAATTGGAAGACAGTGTGGGAGAGACTAGGAATAGATCAACACCTCACACCCTACACCAAGATAAATTCAAAATGGGTGAGTGACTTAAACATAAAGAAGGAAACCATAAGTAAATTGGGTAAACACAGAATAGTATACATATCAGACCTTTGGGAGGGGAAAGACTTTAAAACCAAGCAAGACATAGAAAGAATCACAAAATGTAAAATAAATAATTTTGACTACATCCAATTAAAAAGCTTTTGCACAAACAAAACCAATGTAACTAAAATCAGAAGGGAAACAACAAACTGGGAAAAAATCTTCATAGAAACCTCTGACAAAGGTTTAATTACTCAAATTTATAAAGAGCTAAATCAACTGTACAAAAAATCAAGCCATTCTCCAATTGATAAATGGGCAAGGGACATGGATAGGCAGTTCTCAGATAAAGAAATCAAAACTATTAATAAGCACATGAAGAAGTGTTCTAAATCTCTTATAATCAGAGAGATGCAAATAAAAACAACTCTGAGGTATCACCTCACACCTAGCAGATTGGCTAACATAACAGCAAAGGAAAGTAATGAATGCTGGAGGGGATGTGGCAAAGTAGGGACATTAATTCATTGCTGGTGGAGTTGTGAACTGATCCAACCATTCTGGAGGGCAATTTGGAACTATGCCCAAAGGGTGATAAAAGACTGGCTGCCCTTTGATCCAGCTATAGCACTGCTGGGTCTGTACCCCAAAGAGATAATGGACAAAAAGACTTGTACAAAAATATTCATAGCTGCGCTCTTTGTGGTGGCCAAATACTGGAAAACGAGGGGATGCCCATCAATTGGGGAATGGCTGAACAAATTGTGGTATATGTTGGTGATGGAATACTATTGTGCTAAAAGGAATAATAAAGTGGAGAAGTTCCATGGAGACTGGAACAACCTCCAGGAAGTGATGCAGAGCAAGAGGAGCAGAACCAGGAGAACATTGTACACAGAGACTAATACACTGTGGTATAATCGAACGTAATGGACTTCTCCATTAGTGGCGGTGTAATGTCCCTGAACAATTTGCAGGGATCTAGGAGAAAAAAACACTATTAATAAGCAAAGGATAAACTATGGGAGTAGAAACACAGAGGAAAAGCAACTGCCTGAATACAGCGGTTGAGGGGACATGACAGAGGAGAGACTCTAAATGAACACTCTAATGCAAATATTATCAACATAGCAATGGGTTCAAATCAAGAAAACATGTAATGCCCAGTGGATTTACGCATCGGCTATGGGGGGTGGGGGGAGGAAAAGAAAATGATCTATGTCTTTAATGAATAATGCTTGGAAATGATCAAATAAAATATTTTTTAAAATACACAATGGCAGTATGTAGGAAAGGACCCAAACACAAAATAGGGAATATACATAATATAGTGAAAAAACACCATTATCATATTACTAAACATGTCTGCTGACATGTCAGCTTCCATTGCTAAATTATTATATAGAATAATATTATTACACTGTAATTTATATATACACCAAAGAAACAAACAAGAAATAAATTTCAAATTTTAAAAACAGTTATTTTTTCCAAGATCGACACTCCAAGATGGCTACTGGAGGTCTCTGGGGTAGCCTCACTAATCCCCTTGAGCAAGTCAAGTCCTTGGAATTCTATGTGGCTTACTCCTAGTCACCTAAATATAGAGTAAATGTTGGCATAAAACTGCTCTCTTTATACTTAAAAAATACTTATATAATAAACAGACAAATAAACCTAGCCTCTTCAACCTAACTTTGATCTCAAAGGGATCAGACAATAATCAGCAGAAACTGGCATAGTTGATAAAGAATGGCCTAACACATGCTGGTTGGGATATAACCCTGGAAATGTTAACAACTTGGAGAGAAGCCCAAGCAATTCTCTAAAATTCAGAGTTGCAGAAAAGGTGCTAATCTTTGGAAGAGGAAGTTATTCACCAGGGGTTCACTACAATTATAACATCACAATTCTAATAAAAACAAACAAACCAAACCATCTACAATTATTTCAGCAGCTTGGCAAAAACTCAAGAACCATCCTTTGAGAACCACTTTTGCCATTTAACTCTACTTTTTCAGTATCCAAATAGTCAACCAAGTTCTTAACATTGATGAAGATATTGTAACAGGAATAACTCAAATTGAGGCACTTGTGACTCTAAAAAACAATAAGTCACTTTATTTTCTTACGTTTCTTTGTGATGCAAAGTTGGGAGGGGTAGAATAAGGATAGTGATTAGATCTGTGATTTCACTGATATGTGGAATTCCCAGATGAGGAAATTATATCAAAGCATACCAGCACTTTCTCTGTAACTTATAGACTTGAGAGTTCCCAGAGGACTAAGAAGTGAGCTGACTTTTCCAGGGTTGCACAGACTGTACATGTCACAGGTAAGACTTGAATCCAACCTGACTTCAAGGCAAACTCTCTACTCTGTCATAGTGCCTCTATTATCTTGTATTTTAAAATTTATATTCAAAATGTTAAAATAATCCTACAAAAAAACCTAAAAGACATTGTTTTAGTTAGTTGTATATATGTATACAAAAAGTCATATGGAGATCATATAAGTCTATTGAGGGAGAAATGCCTTGGTCATAATTTGTACTAATTGTAAATGTAATCTTTTCTTAAACCTGTAATTTGAGAAAACATATAATTC